>NW_027361698.1:38862500-40062500 GCF_039654945.1 Dendrobates tinctorius
GAAGACATGCTGCAATAAAAAAAAAGAGACATAAGTACATAGAAATGTATTGAAATTTCAGCCAGACATTAGGTTTTTCATACTTACATTGGTGCAGCTTGTGCTGTGTGTCCACTCGTGAGCAATCCTTAAAGTATTGTGGAATCCCAGTGCCCACACCATTTTATCACCTTGGTTTAATTTTTTTTTTTACTGTCTAGACCACATTTCAGTCGTGTTTATCTTAGAAACGCATGCGCATAAAAACGCAAGCGTGCGCAAGACCATGCGCACGCATGCGCTCCCATAGGCTCCAATGTGGTGTTTTTGCGCATTCCGTGCGCAAGCGTGCGCATGCGTTTTTTTGACTAGACAGGGCAGAACCAAAAATGCAACATGTTGCGTCTGACGCGCCTGGCGCGAAAGACAAAAAAACGCATGTGCACGAAAGTATGCGCAAGTATGCGCAAGACCATGCAAGTATGCGCAAGACCATGCGCACGACATGTTAAATATAGGTGCGCACGATGCGCTGCGCACAAAAGCGCAAATGTGAAACCAGCCTAATACAGATCCACAAACACAGTCCACAGACACCCAGGCCCTTTGCACATGAAACACAGGATGGACACAGCTTTCCTCATAGCTTACCTCTTCTTCCCAAGTACTGCAGTCCAGGCAATCACAATCTAAGGTCACAGGAGTAATCCAACAGGGATAACTTTTATTTTTTCTTTGTAAGATAAATGAGGTAGAAGTAGGTAATTGGAGAAAATACAATAGAAACTTCCTGCTCTTTCCCTACTCTTATTTCCAGCTGTCAGTGTCAGCCACAGTCCACAATCAGAGGTAGGGACATCTCACTTGCCGGAATCTGGATGCTTATAATCCCTTTGGCGGGGCACTCGCACAGTCCTGTGCCCACCTCACTGCCCGTGGATCCCGAGACAACAGAATCTGTCCCCTCCTTGGATCTGGCAATGTCCCGATCGTGGTTGCTTGTCTCCCATGGGCAGACGTGCCCGGTGTACTGACTGGAAGCAGCAGCTTCATGCCGCTTCCCTACTGCTGGCCTAGCCCACCAAATTAACCTGTGCTGGCCCTGCCTCTAACACATATAGGAGCATTGTAAGGGTACAACATTAGGGCATTGCAAACACAGTACTCTAATACAGACATCATATTAAAAAGCATAACAACAGCAGACATTATCCATTACAGTGCATTACAAGTTAACACAAATACACAAGGCAATAGGAATGGAGATGTTACTACTACCGGGTACACCGTCTGGGTACTGAACCAAGTGCATATAGGAGAGAGGGGGAGCAACGGGGTTCTCCGCCACCTCCTTACACAGCTATGGTTATAGAGATTGTTGCATCATTTTGTGTCTAACTTGTATAACTTGGAATTTATTATGCTAAACCTCTCATAATTGTAAACTTAAGGCTGGAGTAAAGTGGGCAGTCATAGGATCTTTGTTGATATATTAGCTTTATGCCTTTATACATAAAATGATCCCATTTTATGGAAGAAAACAAAACTTAAAGGGATTGTCCGGCCTTAGACTACAAGTCTGCAGTCAATCCAAGTGACTGTAGATTTGTGAATCCTCACATTGTATGCACTGCATGCTGTAAGGATTCTCTGTTGCCAGGAGTGGGCGGCAATATGACTGCAAGTATGCGATAGTCACTTTCTGACTAGATGGGCATGGATTCGCTCAATGCAATACAATGATTTAAAGTAACTCTAAACAATTAATATTAGTAATCAGGCAGATCAACGTTCAAGCAAAGATAACAATCATTTTGGAAAAAATCTTTCTCTATATCTAACATTAATGTTACTTGCACAAATGTGGTGCCTCCAGTTATGGGAGCCACCAAACAAGTTCTCTCTGTGCAAATCTCGCCCTAGCTGGAGTCACTGGGCTTTCCTGCTACACCACAAGTCTCTCTCTGATGTAGTCTATCAGAGCCAGTTTAGAGTCCCATGCACCAACCGGCCCCCTCTCAACCTGTGCCCCTAATTCCAGCCGACCCCGATAATGTAGAGGATAGCTAGAAGTGATGGCCCTGCTCACACGCACTGTCTCTCGCAGGCGTATCCCACCTGTTGCAGTCTCCTCACAGATCTTCTTGGCTTGACTGCTGACCGAAGTCGTCTCCTAAAATCAGAAAGGAGTGGACTAGGCCTTGGCTCTTAGCGGGCGACATCTGGTCTATTGAGCTTTACTGGCGTAGGGCACGAATCCTGGTCCAGACTAGCTCAGGCAGAACTTGGAGTCCTTCTAAGCAGAATCTTTGGCTTTGTCAGGTGATGACCAACACCTTGATGGCGTAGACTTTCTGCAGAGGTCTTATTACGCTGGCCTCAGCGGCATCCCTTGAGCCTGTCTGCTCCACTTTATTCTCAAGAAAGTCCTTCCTGTCACCTGATCAGGTCCAGCACATGAAGTCGCTCCCCCTACAAAGCTTCCAGCACAATTTGGTTCCTTTTGATTTCGCCTGGCCAGCAGATGGCAATCTCTTCTCATTAATGGCACATCCTGCAAGGGCTCTTCAGGGATATCACGACTTCTTATTACAATATCACTGATTCTTATTACATATGGATATTACAGTAAATAATTGCGATAACAGCCACCTCACAGTGCCAGCACCAGACAATTCCCACAGTGCACAATGAGCTCAATGTAAGGAATCACAAGTCTGCAGTCACATAAGGCCGACTTGTAGCTGAAGATCGGACTTTTTTAACTTTCTAAGTCCAGAAAGAAAGAAAGACCTCACTCAACGAGCTGTTGAAAGTGTCGCTGGTTTATTGGCACATGCGATACATGTCGGCCGGGGGAGTGTTACCAGGAGTGGAATAAAAGCTGACACACCACCAGAGATTACAGGGTAAAAGCGGTGCCGTCCGCGTTTTGCTTTCTCATCTCTTGCAACGTTTTTAACTTTCTGATGTGATTTATAAAATGTGGATACAAGGAAACAGAAAGTAGATTTTTTTTTTTAGAAATTATGGATAAAGCTTTTTCCTCTGTTAATCCGCCCCAAATTTTGAGCACACACAAGGATAGTGTAAACAAAGGAGCTTTGTGGTTTGATATGTCACTATAAGAGAAAATAATATTTTTCAGATAAGAAGTGTTTTTTCATATGATATGATTTTTTTTACAGGTATGGGTAAATTAGCATGTCCTGTCTGTATCAAAAACTCTGTAATACATTTCGTATTTGATCACCACTTTTGCATGTTTTTAGTTTGGCGGCTTAATTTTGATTTGTCTCAAGAAAGTAACAAACCTATAAAAGGTATGTAACATTTTACATGTCCAAAAATGGTCATACAGACTGTTCCAAGATATACCACTCATACTGAGGTTTGATTTTTTTATTAAGAAAGACACCTGAGGATAAAACAATTGAATTAAGATAAGATTATAGGAAAGAAGTGTCACAGACCAGTGGAGTAATATCATAGAAAATGCAAATCTTGCTCTGTGTGATTGTCTCTTTGTATGCTGTTATAATTATAGACATGCAATCAATGTAATTGCTGATGCAGAATCTTGTTTATTCTTTTAGGTACTGAAGAAAGTGACGTTATATGAACCATATCTTAAAAAGATGCAAATCTGCAGTATAAGTGAAATGAGTATTGTTTAATATTCATCTACAAGCTGCTGACTGATTAGATGTTGCTATGGCTGCAAGGCCTATTTTGCAGAACTATTTTATTTTACCTAGTAAAAAATATGGCTTATTGTATTAAAAAAAAACTAATGTGTTAGAAAAAAAAGAAACTTCTATGACACGTGTCTATCACTGGTTGAACAATAAGAAACAGCTCGAAATTAGATCGTACAGCAATAGCCCTGTAGCTACTAAACAGATCAATTGTAGTATGGACTTTTTTTTGGATAAGTCAATAATACAAACAAATTCCAAAGGAGTGAACAGAGAACATGTATGTGATCATCAAAAGAGGTCTTAAAAGTAAAAAACCTTTATTTAACAGACAATTGGTTATATGGTGGCACTGTAGAAGGTGGGTGCCCACATATCAATAAAAACAACAGATATAATAAGTATACATTAGGTTAAGGTTTTTACTTTTTAGATCTCATTTTGTCCTGACCCCTTTTTTTGACCACATGTTTGGTGTTCTCTCCTTTGGGTATATAAATCTTCCAAATGGTCTACCGTTCACTTTCTAGCTGCTATGTCAGTATTATATTTTGCTTTGTATGTGTTGTATACATTTTTCTACAGTTTGACATATATCATCTTCTCAGTCCAGAATGTGCTCTGTTAATAGTACAAACGAGTAGAAGAAATTTATATTTCAGCTCAGTCATTGTTTGCAACAGTTGTAAATTCTGTGGGAGCGTCATGAGTTTTAATGAACAATATCAGCATATTTGATCATATCATTATGTGAAAATTATTTGCATAAAACCCTTCCCAAAAGTGGTCTTCTTTTGGGCGGGCTTGATGATTGAACTTAAACATCCTTAAATTACAAAACAAGATGTTGGCAAGTATGGTCACTGAGGGATCAGGTTATATGCTGCCCATAGAAGTGAATGGAAGGGAGAGGAGTAAAAAGAAAGGCGAGGATTAAGCAACTGCAGGATTAGTGATGGAGGAGAGACACAGCGTCAGTGTGCTTTTTTCTTATAAAGTATGTGTATTATCTTATTGCTGATCTCCAAGATATACCATAATGCCCTCCATGGATGTGTGGCTTCTGAGACTATGCTATTAAGAAGTAGGGGAGCAGGGACTCCATTTCTCTGTGTTCAGTGTATGTAAGACATCATAACACTTAGTTTGCACCCCTGAGTTCATAGACAGCTGACAATTAGATATGTAGTAAAAAGAGTAATGAAATAATAATTTCACATGCACGTCTTATTATGGCCAGAAGCAGTGCTCATGTATATACACAACAACTTAAAATGAAAAGCTATAAAATTGGTAATGCTGGAAAAAGTGCAGAATTCAATTATTAAAGTGGAGTTGAATTCTGGAATTTAAAAAAAAATTTGCATTATCCTGAACAGGGCCACCTCCAGGTTTTCGTGGGCCCCGGGTGAATAGTCTCAGTTTGCGCCTTTAACATATACCATAATTCATGATGCACAGATATGAGATATACGTATAGTACAATGCCAAAAATTTCAGAAACAGGTGAGTCCTCACAGCTCACAGTGCGTGCACTGGGGGGATTCAAAAGTCTGCAGTCAGAGTGACTGCAGACTTTTCATTTTATACCGGACACTATAGTCCTTCATAAAGTATTTTGGGCACCACATAGTCCTCCATACAGAATAATGGGCCTCATTATTCTGTATGGAACATTATATGAGCCCCATAAAATGCTCCATACAGACTAATGGGCCCTATATAATGCTCTATACAGAATAATGGGCCTCATATAATGCTCCATACAGAATAATGATCCCCTTATAATGCTCCATACAGAATAATGAGCCCCATATAATGCTCAATACAGAACAATGGGCCCCATATAATGCTCCATACAGATTAATGGTCCCTATATAATGCTCTATACAGAATAATGGGTCCCATATAATGCTCCATACAGAATAGTGGGCTCCATAACATGCCCTATACAGAATGTGCCCCATATAATGCTCCATACAGAATGGGCCCAATATAATGTTCAAAACAGAATGGACCCCATATAATGCTCCATACTGAATGGGCTCCATATAATGCTCTATACATAATAATGGGCCCCATATAATGCTCCATACATAATAATGTACCCCTTATAATGTTCCATACAGTATAATGGGCTTCCTATTATGCTATATACAGAATATTGAACCCCATATAATGATCCATTGAGAAAAATGGACCCCATATAATGCTCTATGCAGAATAATGTTCCCAATATAATGCTTTCTGCAAAATAATTGTCCTCATACAATGCTCCATAATGGATCCCATATAATGTTGCATACAGAATAATCAGCCTCATATAATGCTGCATACAGAATATTAGGCCCTATATAATACTCTACACAGAATAACGGGCCCCGTTTAATGATCCAAAGATAATGGGCCCTATATAATTCTTCATATAGAATAATAGGCCTCATATATTGCCCCATAAAGAATAATGGACCCCATATAATGCTCTATAGAGTAATTGACTACATATATTGCTCCATACTGAATGGGCCCCATATAATGCTCCATACCTTATGGGCCCCATTCAATTATTCATACTGAATGGACCCCATACAATGCTGCATACAGAATGGGTCCCATATATTGCTCTATACTGAATGGGCCCCATATAATGCTGCTTACAGTATGAGCCTCATATAATGCTCCATACAGAATGGCCCCATATAATGCTCCATAGAGAATGGGCCCCATATAATGCTCCATACAGAATGGGCTCCATGTAATGCTCCATACAAAATAATAGACCACTTATAGTGCTCCATCATACAGAATGGATGCCATATAATGCTCCATACAGAATGGGATCCATATAATGCTCTATGCAAAATAATCAACACCATATAATGCTCCATACAGAATAATGGACCCCATATAATGCTACATACAGAATAATGGACCCATATAATGTTCCATACAAAATAATGGGCCCCATATAATGCTCCATACTGAATAATGTACCAAATATAATGTTCAATACAGTATAATGGGCCCCATAAAATGCTTCATAGAGAATGATTGACCCCATATAATGCTTCATACAAATAAATGGGCCCCATATAATGCTCCATACAGAATAATGGGCCTCATATAATGCTCCATACAGAATAATGGGCCACAGATACTGCTCCATACAGAATAATGGACCCAATAAAATGCTCCATAAAGAATAGTCTCTATACAGAAAAAGATAATCAAATACTTACTTCTCCTCCTTCCCTGCTGGCTGCAGCTCTGATCTCCTCAGCTTTGGTGTCTTCAGTCTATTCTAGCTCTCTGCATTGCTCAACACAGAGGGCATTCTATAGTGACATCATCATGCCCTCTGCCCTGAGACGTCAGATAGTGAAAAGAATCTGAAGAGACCGGACCTGCAGCCAGCGGGGAATGAAGAGAGGTGAGTGTTTCAAACAACTTAAAGTATGTGGGGGCCCAGCTCATGGGCCCCATAGTGTGCCAGGGTACCCGCTGGTGAACGGTTACCCGCTTTCTCAGTGCCATGACACTTGCTCAGGTGCGCTAGGTGGTGATACCGGCATTGCTCCTCAATACATTTGTTTTCCAATTTTCTTCATGCAAATTTAGAAAAATTGCAGAAAACTGTGGCTGCCATTTTGCTAAACCATGGACGGGCTGGCAAAAGACTAAGTATTAATAATAATACCTCACAGTTCCCCTGTCCTGCAAGCCTGCCATTTTGTGCTACACACTTTTTCTTTTTGCCTTTCCTTGTTCCCTCCATACTGGGGCTTTCCACACCAACTGATCCTCTGACCTCACTGAGCGCTGTCATGTTGCTCCAGTTGTTTTGACATCACAACAATACAATGTGTGTCGTCTGAGGCTTTGTTCAGTGCCTGCAGGGACGCACGCATTCACATCACTATGTGCACCAATGCAGCAGAGCACGCAGTGAAGTCAAAAGCCTAGTCTTGCAAGTTATCTCACAACCAGGTGTACAAAACTAAGTTATGTTTTTTTCAATAGATACAGTGCTCAGCATAAATGAATACTTCATACTAGCGATGAGCGAGTAGACTTGTTGCTCGGGTTCTCCCGAAAATGCTCAGGTGTCCTCCGAGTATTTCGGCGTGCTCCGAGATTTAGTTTTCGTTGCCTCAGCTGCATGATTTGCGGCTGCTGGACAGCCTGAATACATGTGGGGATTCCCTAACAAACGGGCTTTCCTCATATGTATTCAGGCTGTCCAGCAGCCGCAAATCATGCAGCTGAGGTGACAAAAACTAAATCTCTGAGCACGCCAAAATACTCGGAGGTCACCTGAGCATGCTTGGAAAAATCTCAGCAATGAGTATACTCGCTCATCACTACACCCTACAGATTTGTCAGAAAACCTTTAGTCACCTTTCAAAATTAATATTTTCTATGGGATACCATACTACAAATGACTCCCACAAACCATTGACTGCAAACAAGATTTGTTATTTTGCACATCCTAAAAAATGATTTTTTGTCCCAAATTCATTCAAAACCATGTTGCAAAAATGAGTACACCCCAATGAAAGTCTTAGGAGCAAAGCTAAACTTTAGACTTTAAAATTCTAGTTAGCCAGAATTCAACCACACATACAGTTAGGTCCATATATATTTGGACAGATACAACATTTTTCTAATTTTGGTTCTAGACATTACCACAATGAATTTTAAACAAAACAATTCAGATGCAGTTGAAGTTCAGTCTTTCAGCTTTCATTTGAGGGTATCCACATTAAAATTGAATGAAGGGTTTAGGAGTTTCAGCTCCTTAACATGTGCCACCCTGTTTTTAAAGGGACCAAAACTAATTTGACAATTGACTCCAAGGCTATTTCATGGACAGGTGTGGGCAATCCCTTCATTATGTCATTCTCAATTAAGCAGATAAAAGGCCTGGAGTTGATTTGAGGTGTAGTGCTTGCATTTGGAAGGTTTTGCAGTGAAGGAAGCAAGCGGTCAAAGGAGCTCTCCATGCAGGTGAAACAAGCCATCCTTAAGCTGCAAAAACAGAAAAAACCCATCTGACAAATTGCTACAACATTAGGAGTGGCAAAATCTACAGTTTGGTACATCTTGAGAAAGAAAGAAAGCACTGGTGAACTCATCAATGCAAAAAGACCTGGGCGCCCACGGAAGACAACAGTGGTGGGTGATCACAGAGTAATCTCCATTGTGAAGAGAAACCCCTTCACAAGAGCCAACCAAGTGAACAACACTCTCCAGGAGGTAGGTGTATCAATACCCAAATCTACCATAAAGAGAAGACTGCGTGAAAGTAAATACGGAGGGTTCACTTTATAGTGCAAGCCACTCATAAGCATCAAGAATAAAAAGGCTAGACTGGACTTTGCTAAAAAAAATCTAAAAAGCCAGCACAGTTCTGGAAGAACATTCTTTGGACAGATGAAACCAAGATCAACCTCTACTAGAATGATGGAAAGAGAAAAGTATGGCGAAGGCGTGGTACAGCTCATGATCCAAAGCATACCACATCATCTGTAAAACATGGCGGAGGCAGTGTGATGGCTTGGGCATGCATGGCTGCCAGTGGCACTTGGTCACTAGTGTTTATTGATGATGTGATGCAGGTCAGAAGCAGCTGAATGAATTCTGAGGTATTCAGAGCCATACTGTGTGCTCAGATCCAGCCAAATGCAGCCAAACTGATTGGTCGTCGTTTCATACTACAGATGGACAATGGTCCAAAACATAAAGCCAAAGCAAGCCAGGAGTTTATTAAAGCAAAGAAGTGGAATATTCTTGAATGGTCAAGTCAGTCACCTGATCTCAACCCAATTGAGCATGCATTTCACTTGTTAAAGACTAAACTTCAGACAGAAAGGCCCACAAACAAACAGCAACTGAAAACCACCGCAGTGAAGGCTTGGCAGAGCATCAAAAAGGAGGAAACACAGCGTCTGGTGATGTCCATGAGTTCAAGACTTCAGGCAGCCATTGCCAACAAAGGGTTTTCAACCAAGTACTAGAAATGAACATTTTATTTACAATTATTTAATCTATCCAATTACTTCTGGTCACTTTAAAAACAGGGTGGCACAGGTTAAGGAGCTGAAACTCCTAAACCATTCATCTAATTTTAATTTGGATACCCTCAAATGAAAGCTGAAAGTCTGAACTTCAACTGCATCTGAATTGTTTTGTTTAAAATTCATTGTGGTAATGTCTAGAACCAAAATTAGAAAAATGCTGTCTCTGTCCAAATATATATGGACCTAACTGTAAGTTTAATTGTTTATTAACCAGGAGCCCAGTAGACAGTTGACTATAAAAGGGTGTTGGTTAACAAATAAAAACCCTTCCGATTTCATGTTGTCAGCAATGGCACCACATGGAAGAGAAATTCACAAGACCTGGGAAAGAAAATAATTTCCTTACACAAGTAAGGTGAAGGTGACAAGGTCAGCAAAGCTTTACTTATCAGTCAGAATACTGTAACAAAAGTGATATAAAAATTTAACAAAGATTGAGCTGCAACCTTGTCTCAGAGATGACCAGGCAGACCTTGGAAGTCAACACCTAAACAAGAGCATCTTCTAACTACAAGGGTTGAAGAAAATCAACTAGCATTTCACTGCAGTTAGCTAATGAAAGAAAAAAGTCAAAGTTTTCTTGAAGTTCAGTGCTCAACTCAGTTCGAACCTGGAATAGAGGATATCAATTATGTCCCTGTACACGATTGCAATTACAGACTCTGAGGCAAGACTAGCTGGCAATGCCCTGCCGGACTGGAGGTCACTGGCTTATACAGAACCCTGCATGGAAATTGTGGTTTACTATATAGAAGCATCTGTGTGCAATATAGGGATAAGCCAATTTAACACTATAGTGGGATCTTGACAGTCTGGAGGGACCTCTTTAAATTAGGGGCATTATTAAGATTAAAGAAAAGATAGTGACATTGAGTTTGTGAGCAGCTGATCATGTTCGCCACTATTTGTTGAGACTAATTGGTTATTAAAATTGTATGAGGATAATCTAGCCAAAGAATTGACCATTACATGGCTAAAATATTGCTAAGCATTAAATACAGTATTTCTAAGACTGCGGAAAGCTTCTCTGAATAGCTTTTTCCCATATTATTCTAAATCAGTAGGAAATTAGCATAAAGATAATATGGTCTAATAATTGACTATTACTTGACTCAATAATATGTTGTGAAGCGTATAAATTAGTTGCATTATTAAGTTCGAAGCGGAAAAAAAACCTTCTGAGCTGCTATGCTGTTCACTGATCATTAGTCTACAGAAAAACAGAAACAGCTGTTGGCTATAAGTAAGGCTAATTCATACTTCATTGTAAATCATTTCACTTCTCTGCAAATACAGAAGACATCAACTTCCATTAAGATGGATTTGTATTATTGTTTCAGGTGACTTTTAAAAATAAACTGTTGTGTGTGTATATGAGGAAAAATATTTTTCTGGCCATTATGTTAGCTATTAGTGATGAGCAAGCTCTAAAATGCTCGAGTACTCGTTACTCGAGTTGAGCAAATCATAATATTTGGGTGCTCTCCTCGAGTAACGAGTCTAAAAATTGCGGAAAACAGTGTAAACAGAGCTGAAATGGCATGGGAACAGCATGGGGAAGACCTCAGCAAGCATTTCTGAATCCCAGGTCGCTGCTGAGAACAATGTTGAGTATTATGCCACTTTTACGGACTGACAATAAAACGTGCAAAACTACCCTTAAAATGGATTTGACTGGAAAAAATATTAAAAAAACATTCTTCCAACAAAAATGACTTGTAAATAAGAGAAAAAAATGCTCTTCCACACCTTGGGTTATGTTCACACAGAGTGTTTTTGCACATTTCCATTTCTTTCATTAGTGAAAAAAACATTCAACAGAAAATGTAATTTTATAATCTTAATGCCTTATCTGGCCATTTGATGTGTGAGACACCATCAGACACATTGAAAGTCACAGTTTGCCATCACTATTTGTAGAGTGCCATCAGGCGGACCTTTATAATGGTAGAGGGCCAGCAGGTGTCTTGTAGACAGATGAGTCCAAGATAGAGCTTTTTGGTAAAGCACATCAGTCTACTGTTTACTATAAAAGGAATGAGGCCTACAAAGAAAAGAACTCCTAGCTCAACATGACGTTAAATGGATTGTAACCTTAGACACAATGACCCCAATTGGTTTGAATGAATAACTCAGTTTCTCTGTTTTCTGTTTCTAGAGATGTCTGTTGTTCTCCATTGCCCTGATTTTGTAAACTAACCCCTTCATACATTTTGTTTTAATCAGTAGTTATTTTTAATTGTGTTTGCTCATTTATTTTATTATTTTTTCTTAATTTCATTGTAGTCTGTTATATTGAAATGGTGCCCTTTCCCCTTTCCTGACCATGGATACCACCTTGATTTGCTTGATGTGATCCACATTACTCTGATAAAAGAAAAATCAAGCTTGGATCCACTTCAAGCATTGAGGCATATTTACACCTCAAGGATGGACAGTACCTGTACCTCTTTATAATTGTTTAAAGCATATAAATTTGTATTATGCATGTTATCACAAGCAGTTAGGGTATTTACTAGTTATTATCTAATATATAAAGCTCAACGTGGGTGTGTATGTGTAGGGTTGAGCAGGTTCGCAGGATGCAGTGACGAGACACTAGACGAATAGTGGTTTTCGAAATCACTTTTATATACTTTAGCCGATGGCCTTGGCTGAACAGAACAAGAATAAAGAACAACACAAACAGTCCGCGCAGGGACTCAACAATCTTAACCAAGTATAGTATCACTTAGCCTTCCAGGGACTGCTGGTTTCGGTAGCGTGGCCGCGTTGAGGTCGCTGAGGCGGCTGTCCTGAGGAAAGTGATGTCGGTGGGGGCAACAGGCCCTGAGGAAAATAATACCGTTGGGGCGCAACAAGCCCTGTAGAAAACGAGGACGTTGGGGCGCAACAGGCCCTGAAGGAAATGAGGACGTTGGGGCGCAACAGGCCCTGAAGGTAATGCTGCCGCTGGGGCGCAACAGGCCCTGAAGGAAACGCTGCCACTGGGGCGCAACAGGCCCTGAAGAAAACGCTGCCGCTGGGGCGCAACAGGCCCTGAAGAAAACACTGCCGCTGGGGCGCAACAGGCCCTGAAGAAAGCAATGCCGTTGGGGCGCAACAGGCCCTGAAGAAAGCGCTGCCGCTGGGGCGCAACAGGCCCTGAAGAAAACGCTGCCGCTGGGGCGCAACAGGCCCTGAAGAAAGCAATGCCATTGGGGCTCAACAGGCCCTGAAGAAAGTGATGGAGGTGGCGCGTGGTGATGACGCAGTTCCCTAGAAGGCCTGTAGCCGTCCTTTACCAAGGAGTCTCTTCCTAAGCCAGGGTAGCGAGCCTTTTATCCCGCCTGTGACAAGGTGGCGTATCTTGAGGCGGATGATGGCCGGGTCGGCGTGATGGGGGAAGGCTGGGGGGAAGGGCCCAGGTCTCTGTGGCCAGGTTACCGGTACTCATGGCCACAACCTGATGTATAGTTCCCCTCTCTCCAAGGCGGGGGTTAGCGGGGATAATTCTCTCAGAACGGGAGCGGGGAGCAGTCTCTGGGAACAGTCTCTCACGTCTCTCTTGTCGGTAAATGTCCAGCTTTCTCTTCGCAGGCTCCTCTCGGTGCCCCTGCAAGTCATCCTGCGTCCTGCCTTCACTCCCTCTCTTCCCCAACTGCCACTTCAGCGCGTCCCCTGCTCCTTTTACCCTAGCCCCACCCCCTGTTGCCCTGACAACCTCCGTCGCATGTCTCCCTTTGTAATCCCCCTGTTGTGCTTCCTTGAATTACTCTGATGGCGGTCCCCTTGGTTCCGGCCCAAACACTATATGGGGGTCCTCCTCCCCACATTCCCCCACCCTGTAAGCTCGCCAGTCCTCGGGCGAGGGAGTTAGTCTATTAAGATTGGCCTGTAAAGGTGTTAATATTCGTTGCCATACGAATTGATCTTGTTCATACCGTTCGGGGGGTTTGCCGGAGCGTCTAAGTTCGACTGGGGTGGAATCTTCTGGGGTGGTGGACGTCGGTGGGCTGCATGATGCTGGTGGGTTAATTGTGTCAACTGGCTCATTATTGGGTGGAGGGCCCTTGGGAACTGGAGGGAAATCCTCATCTTCCGAGTCCCAGCATATGGACTCCGGTTCGGATGTCTTCGGGACAGGTACCAGTTGCTTCGGGTTGGTGGAAATACACGGGCGTAACATATTACGATGCACAATGCGGGTGGGCAGTGTTTCATCCTGCTCGGGCCGTATTTCGTACACTGGTCCTTCTGGATGGATACGGCGTAGTACCCGATAAGGACTCTCTTCCCAACGTGACTCCAGTTTATTCTGGGGGCGTTGATCTAGTACAAGCACACGGTCCCCGCTTTGGAGATGGGGAGGGGAGGTTGTATTCTTCCCTGGGTGTTCCCAGTCTTGAAGTTTGGTATGTACAATTCGGTGAAGAGTTTGCAGCCTGTGGCGATGATTTCGGACCCAAGACGACACTCCGGTCCAGGGCCGAGGCTCTTCGGGGTCCAACTCTACCTCCGTGATCCCTTTACCCTCTCGTCCGAACAGCAGGAAATAAGGAGTATAGCCCGTAACTCGATGTACCCGATTATTATAAACCCATACTAATTCAGAAACATATTCAGGCCAACGAGCTTTCTTGCCACTCTCCAGAGTGCGTAGCATTTGAATCAATGTCCGATTAAATCGCTCACAAGCCCCATTCCCTTGCGGGTGATATGGTGTGGTCCGGGATTTATCAATCCCATAAAGATGATGTAGTTCCTCCATAACTTTCCCCAAAACACATGCTCCCTGGTCGGAATGTATACATTGAGGACAGCCGTACACTTGTATAAAGTTTCTGCAAATTGCGGAGGCGGCTGACTCCGCGGTCTGGTCTCGAGTAGGGGTGACCACAGCGAACTTGGTGAAATGATCCACCATGACGAGGCAGTGTTCATACCCATGGAATGCGGGACCAATGTGCAGATAATCCACCGTCAGGAGCTCAAAGGGTGCTGAAGTCACAATCGTCTGTGTTGTGGCCCTCTGAGCAGGCGGTTTGGCCAATTCACATAAGCGGCAGGTACGGCAAACTTCTTCCACAACAGCCAACAAGCGTGGGTGATAAACTTTCTGTTGTAACCATTGCAAAGTCTTTTTGACTCCAAAGTGGGCCCCTTTTTCGTGGGCCCCTTTTTCATGAGCCTCTTGAGCCAGCTCGTGTAACATAGTAACATAGTAATTAAGGTTGAAGGGAGACTTTAAGTCCATCTAGTTCAACCCATATCCTATCCTAACTTGCCCTAACATGTTGATCCAGAGGAAGGCAAAAAAAACCCATGTGGCAAACAGTAAGCTTCACATTGGGGAAAAAAATTCCTTCCCGACTCCACATACGGCAATCAGACTAGCTCCCTGGATCAACGCAACACTAAGGAGACTAGTGTATATACCCTGTAATATTATACTTTTCAAGAAAGGCATCCAGTCCCCTCTTAAATTTTAGTAGGGAATCACTCATTACAACATCATATGGCAGAGAGTTCCATAGTCTCACTGCTCTTACAGTAAAGAATCCGCGTCTGTGAGTATGCTTAAACCTTCTTTCCTCCAGACGTAGATGATGCCCCCTTGTCCCCGTCACAGGTCTAAGAGTAAAAAGATCATTAGAAAGGTCTTGGTATTGTCCCCGCATATATTTATACATTGAAATAAGATCACCCCTAAGCCTTCGATTCTACAAACTAAATAACCCCAAGTGTAATAACCTGTCTTGGTATTGCAGACCCCCCAGTTCCCTAATAACCTTGGTCGCTCTTCTCTGCACCCGCTCCAGTTCAGCTATGTCTTTCTTATACACCGGAGACCAGAACTGTACAAAGTATTCTAAGTGTGGTCGCACTAGTGACTTATATAGAGGTAAAATTATGTTCTCCTCCTGAGCATCTATGCCTCTTTTAATGCATCCCATTATTTTATTTGCCTTTGCAGCAGCTGCCTGACACTGGCCACTAAATGTGAGTTTGTCGTCCACCCATACACCAAGGTCTTTTTCAGTGACAGTTTTGCCCAGTGTTTTACAATTAAGCACATAATTAAACATATTGTTCGTTCTACCCAAGTGCATGACCTTACATTTATCCCCATTAAAGCTCATTTGCAATTTATCAGCCCAAGCTTCTAGTTTACATAAATCCTCCTGTAATATAAAATTGTCCTCCTCTGTATTGATTACCCTGCAGAGTTTAGTGTCATCTGCAAATATTGAAATTCTACTCTCTATGCCCCCTACAAGGTCATTAATAAATATGTTAAAAAGAAGCGGGCCCAAAACTGACCCCTGTGGTACCCCACTGCTAACCGTGACCCAGTCCGAGTGTGCTCCATTAATAACCACCCTTTGTTTCCTATCCCTGAGCCAGCTCTTAACCCACCTACACATATTTTCCCCTATCCCCATTTTTCTCATTTTATGTATCAACCTTTTGTGTGGCACCGTATCAAAAGCTTTTGAAAAGTCCATGTACACCACGTCCACTGCATTCCCTTGGTCCAGTCCGGAACTTACCTCTTCATAAAAGCTTATCAGATTAGTCTGACAGGAACGGTCCCTTGTAAACCCATGTTGATATTGGGTCATAAGTTTATTCTTCTCCAGATACTCCAGTATAGTATCTCTTGGAAAACCCTCCAGGATTTTACCTACAGTTGAAGTTAAACTCACTGGCCTATAATTTCCAAGTTCAGTTTTTGTCCTCTTTTTGAATATTGGCACCACATTTGCTATACGCCAGTCCTGTGGTACAGACCCTGTTATTATGGAATCTTTAAGGACTAAAAATAATGGTCTATCTATGACTGTGCTTAATTCCTGCAGTACTCGGGGGTGTATCCCATCCGGGCCTGGGGATTTGTCAATTTTAGTGATTTTTAGACGCCGCCGTACTTCCTGCTGGGTTAAGCAGGTGACATTTAATGGAGAATTTTATCCCTGATCATGTTATCCGTCATGGGATTTTCTTGTGTAAACAATGTCGAAAAAAAGTCATTTAGCATATTGGCTTTTTCCTCATCCTCCTCCACCATTTCACCCAGACTATTTTTAAGGGGGCCAACAGTATCATTTTTTAGCTTCTTACTATTTATGTAGTTAAAGAATATTTTGGGATTATTTTTACTTTCTCTGGCAATGAATCTCTCTGTCTCAATCTTTGCTGTTTTGATTTGCTTTTTACAGAATTTATTTAATCTTCTGTATTTAGTTAATGCCTCACTACTACCTACGTGCTTTAATTCTCTAAATGCTTTATTTTTGTCCCTTATTGCGCCCCTTACAGCTCTATTTAGCCATAGTGGTTTCTTCCTATTTCTCGCATGTTTATTCCCATACGGTATATATTGTGCACAGGTCCTATTCAGAATGCTAATAAACGTCTCCCATTTTCTTTGTGTATTTTTAAGTCTCAGGATATCGTCCCAGTTAATTGCACCAAGATCATCTCTCATCCGTTGGAAATTTGCTTTCCTGAAGTTTAGTGTCCTTGTAACCCCTCTACTTCACATCTTATTAAAGGATACATGAAAACTTATTAATTTATGATCACTATTACCCAAGTGACCCTCAACCCTTACATTTGATATGCGGTCTGGCCTGTTGGTTAATATTAGGTCTAGCAGTGCCCCCCCTCTTGTTGGGTCCTGAACCAGTTGTGAAAGGTAATTGTCTCTCATAGTTGCCAAAAACCTATTACCTCTGCTGGAACTGCAGGTTTCGGTTCCCCAATGTATTTCAGGGTAGTTGAAGTCCCCCATAATAATGACTTCTCCTTGAGTCGCAGCTTCATCTATTTGCTTTATGAGGATGTTCTCTGTTGCTTCTATTATTTTTGGAGACTTATAACAAACCCCTATCAGTAATTTATTATTTTTCCCCCCTCCCCTTATCTCTACCCACAGGGACTCTACATTTTCATTAGATTCATATATATTATCACGAAGGATGGGTTTTAAGGATGATTTTACATATAAACACACACCCCCACCTTGTTTATTAGTACGGTAATTTTTGAACAGACTATAGCCCTGTAAATTAACCGCCCAGTCGTGGCTCTCGTCCAGCCATGTCTCAGATATCCCCACCATGTCATAATTATGCTCCAACAACATTAACTCCAATTCCTCCATTTTGTTTGCGAGGCTTCTGGCATTAGTATACATGCACTTTATGTATCTCTCTGTACCTCTATTCTTTCTTAAATTATTAACTGTTCTAACCCCACCCCCCATGCCACCCCCACCCCCAATTTCATTTTTTTTGCCCAGGTCTCTAGCTGCACTGTCTTCCCCTCCTATAAAAGGAATACCCTCCACCCGTCCCTAGTTTAAACACTCCTCCAACCTTCTAGCCATTTTCTCCCCCAGCACAGCTGCACCCTCCCCATTGAGGTGCAGCCCGTCCCTAGCGTAGAGCCTGTAGCCAACTGAGAAGTCGGCCCAGTTCTGCAGGAACCCAAACCCCTCCTTCCTACACCAATTCCTGAGCCACTTATTAACCTCCCTAATCTCCCGTTGCCTCTCTGGCGTGGCACGTGGTACAGGAAGTATTTCTGAAAATACCACCTTGGAGGTCCTTGCTTTAAGCTTACAGCCTAATTCCCTGAAATCATCTTTAAGGACCTTCCACCTACCTCTAACTTTGTCATTTGTGCCAATGTGCACCATGACCGCTGGATCCTCACCAGCCCCTCCCAGTAATCTGTCAACCCGATCAGCGATGTGTCGGACTCGAGCGCCAGGTAGGCAGCACACCGTTCGACGATCCCTGTCTTTGTGACAGATTGCCCTATCTGTTCCCCTAATAATTGAGTCTCCCACTACCAGAACCTGTCTGGCCTGCCCTGCTCTCCTATTTCCCCCCTTGCTGGAGCAGACACTCCTCCGGCTTTCATAGGACATGCCTTGCTGCAGCAGTGCTACCCCTGCGCTGACACACCCCTCATCTGCCAACTTAGCAAACTTATTGGGGTGTGCCAGATCAGGACTAGCCTCCCTAGTGCTCTTCCCTCTACCCCACCTTCTAACTGTCACCCAGCTAGCTGGTCATTGTCCTGCAGCTCCAACCTAGCATCCCCCCCTCATCTATCCCATTGAGCGTCTGCTCAGTGAGCAGAAGACTCCTTTCCATATTGTCTATGGATCTCAGTGTTGCCAGATGCACATTTAGATCCAGTATCTGGGCTTCCAAATGCACAACGTGCTCACATCTCGCACAGCAGTATGCACCCTCGACAGGCTGTTCAAGGATTTCATACATGCGGCAAGACGTGCACTGGATGGCATTGGCAATAGTGGAGCACATCCTAATGGGGATTGCAAAAGACACTACGATAAGCAAAAATTAATTAATAAAAAAAAAAAAAAAAAAAAAAAAAGTATTAATAAAATATAACAGCAATTCAGTAATACCTCCCTTGGAAACTCCCTAAATCCAAAGTCACTGAATCTCAAGTCACACACTTACCATAGTTCGCACTTACGCTCAGGTCACACTCAGCTCGTTCACACTCGCTCAGGCAGAAGATTTAACAGATTTTTTTTTTTTTTCCCCTTTTACCAGCACACCACCTTGCAGCTCAATGCACTTCCAAAAGGAGTTAAGCCCCAACCAGCTGCCCCTTATAAACCCTTAATTACTGTATGAACTCCCACCCTTAATTAACCCCTTGTGAATATAGTTACACCTCAAGATTTAAAAGCAATATAGTTAACCCTTAAAAACACAGATAGTAAAATAAGAGATTAACCCCTTCACCTTCAAGGGTGGTTTGCACGTTCATGACCGAGCCAATTTTTACAATTCTGACCACTGTCCCTTTATGAGGTTATAACTCTGGAACGCTTCAACGGATCTAGGCGATTCTGAGATTGTTTTCTCGTGACATATTGTACTTCACTTTAGTGGTAAAAATTTTTCGCAATAACTTGCGTTTATTTATGAAAAAAACAGAAATATGGCGAAAATTTTGAAAATTTTGCAATTTTCAAACTTTGAATTTGTATGCCCTTAAAACAGAGAAATATGTGACACAAAATAGTTACTAAATAACATTTCCCACATGTCTACTTTACATCAGCACAATTTGGGAAATAACATTTTTTTTTGTTAGGAAGTTATAAGGGTTAAAATTTGACCAGCGATTTCTAATTTTTACAACAAAACTTACTTACAAAACCATTTTTTTTAGGGACCACCTCACATTTGAAGTCACTTTGAGGGGTCTATATGGGAGAAAAAACCCAAAAGTGACATCATTCTAAAAACTGCACCCCTGAAGCTACTCAAAACCACATTCAAGAAGATTATTAACTCTTCAGGTGCTTCACAGGAGCAGAAGCAACGTGGAAGGAAAAAATGAACATTTAACTTTTTAGTCACAAAAATAATATTTTAGCAACAATTTTTTTATTTTCCCAAGGGTAACAGGAGAAATTGGACCCCAAAAGTTGTTGTCAAATTTGTCCTGAGTACGCTGATACCCAATATGTTTCGGGGAACCACTGTTTGGGCACATGGCAGGGCTCAGAAGGGAAGGAGCCCCGTTTGACTTTTTCAACCTAAAATTGGCTGGAATTGAGATCGGACGCCATGTCGCGTTTGACGAGCGTCTGATGTGCCTAAACAGTGGAAACCCCCCACAAGTGACCCCATTTTGGAAACTAGACCCCCTAAGGAACTTATCTAGATGTGTGGTGACCACTTTGAACCCCCAAGGGCTTGACAGAAGTTTATAACGCCCGGGCGTGAAAATAAAAAATCATATTTTTTCCACAAACATGATAATTTAGTCCCCAATATTTTGTTTTCCCAAGGGTAACAGGAGAAATTGGACCCCAAAGGTTGTTGTCAAATTTGTCCTGAGTACGCTGATACCCAATATGTGGGGGGGGGACCACTGTTTGGGCACATGGCAGGGCTCAGAAGGGAAGGAGCCCCGTTTGACTTTTTCAACCTAAAATTGGCTGGAATTGAGATCGGACGCCATGTCGCGTTTGACGAGTGTCTGATGTGCCTAAATAGTGGAAACCCCCCACAAGTGACCCCATTTTGGAAACTAGACCCCCTAAGGAACTTATCTAGTTGTGTGGTGACCACTTTGAACCCCCAAGGGCTTCATAGAAGTTTATAACACCCGGGCGTGAAAATAAAAAATCATATTTTTTCCACAAACATGATCATTTAGTCCCCAATATTGACGAGCGTACAAATTAGTTTGCTCCACCATGAGGTTAACAAAATCCTCAGAGAAAAGACTTTGAAAAAGTCAATTTCTGTGAGGCCGGTGGTGTCAAACTTGATTCCTGATTCTGCCACAAAATCAGGAATCAGTGGCTCGTAATTTTTGGGGGGCGAGGTCCATACGGGGAGCACTGGGTCAGCTGCGGGCATGGTGGGCGCTGCCTCATCTTCTGTCCTGGAGCGTCTGCGTGGCGGTTCCGCAGGACCCGAGGAGGAAGATGAGGAGGGGGAAGAGGAAGAAGAAGAGGATGAAGAATCCGAAAAATAAAGAAAAGTCGGATCGCCATCCAAATCGCTATCAGTGTCGGAGGCAAGTAAAGCATATGCCTCCTCCACTTATTAGCGCTGTTGGGATGAATTTGATGACATTTTTGTGTAAATATGGTGCTTGGGTGTACACTTTATTGAAAACTGTATGTGTACGTGAGGGGGGGAGTGATTGGTGTAAACTTTCTGTAAAGAAAAAGCTGTGGAAAAAAGTCTAAAACAGCAGGCCCTAGCTGATAAGTGTCACTTATCAAAACTAGGCTGCTGTTTGTGCGCACGGGGTGGCGCAAGGGGGGGTGGAAAAAAAAAAGAAAAGGAAAATGGCAGGCACAAACTCTGATAAGTGAACTGTGTCACTTATCCAAGTTTCGCAGCTGCGGGATGTGTGTACGAAGGGGCTAAGGAAAAAAAAGCGAGCTTAAGTGTTGATCGGTGAACTGCGTCACCAATCAACGCTCGGTGGCTGCGCACGGAGGTGGCGCAAAAGTGGGGTAAAAATAGGGGGAAGGGGGATGGGGGATTGGGGTGGATGAAGAGAGATTGGGCAGGGATCAACAGTTAGGGTTGTAGTTAGGTGGCACAAAGGGGGTGAAAAAAATGAAAAACGGCAGGCACAAGCTTGGATAAGTGACGTGTGTCACTTATCCAACTTTTGCGGCTGCGGGATGGGTGTACGGAAGTGGCGCAAAGGGGGCTAAGGAAAAAAAAGCGAGCTCGAGTGTTGATCAGTGAACTGCGTCACCAATCAACGCTCGGCGGCTGCGCACGGAGGTGGCGCAAAAGTGGGGTGGAGGGGGGTAAAAATAGGGGGAAGGGGGATGGGGGGATTGGGGTGGATGAAGAGAGATTGGGCAGGGATCAACAGTTAGGGTTGTAGTTAGGTGGCACAAAGGGGGGTGAAAAAAATGAAAAACAGCAGGCACAAGCTTGGATAAGTGACGTGTGTCACTTATCCAACCTTTGCGGCAGCGGGATGGGTGTACGGAAGTGGCGCAAAGGGGGCTAAGGAAAAAAAAGTGAGCTCGAGTGTTGATCTGTGAACTGCGTCACCGATCAACGCTCGCCGGCTGCACACGGAGGTGGCGCAAAAGTGGGGTGGAGGGGGGTAAAAGGGGGGTGAAGGGGGGTAAGAGGGGGGTGGAGGGGGGGATGAAGATAGATTGGGGGGTGAAGATGGATGGGGGGGTGAAGATAGATTGGGGGGTGAAGATAGATTGGGCAGGGGATCAGGGAGCAATTAGCACTTACAGTTGTAGTTTCCTTTCTTCTTTCTTCTGCAGGGATTGTGATGCTACAAGCTGTGGCACCACAATACCCAGCACAGGAGCTCTTGCTGCGTCCGTCTTTACGAAACGACGGTAATATCCAGCTAACCCCAGAAAAGCCCGCACGTCTTTCACCGTCCCGGCGGTAGGCCATTCCTGGATAGCAGCAACCTTCTCCCGGGACGGCCTCACACCCTCTGCCGAAACGACATGACCCAGATACTCAATCTGAGAGCGAAATAGGTGGCATTTCTGAGGCTTCACCTTCAACCCGTACTTTTGCAGCCGGCTGAGTACCTGTCCCAACCGCTTCAGGTGGTCCTCGAAGGAGGCGGCATAGACAATTATGTCGTCCAGGTAGATCAACGTGGCCTCAAAATTGAGATCTCCTAAACATCGCTCCATCAATCGCTGAAAGGTCCCGGGGGCGTTGGCCAGCCCGAATGGCATACGATTAAACTCAAACAGTCCCATGGGCATTATGAACGCCATCTTAGCTCTGTCCTCTTCTGACATGGGCACCTGCCAGTACCCACTGGCCAAGTCCAGGGTCGAAAAATATGTTGCTTTGCCCAATGCAGACAGAGATTCTTCTATGCGGGGCAGTGGGTATGAGTCTTTAATAGTGCAAGCATTCAATTTACGATAATCCACACAGAATCGTAGTGTACCATCTTTCTTCCGGACCAACACGATGGGGGCCGCCCAAGGGTTTTGACTTTCCCGTATCACCCCTTTTTGCAGCATCTGAGCCAGCAAAGTTTTCACCTCTTGATAGAGTTGTGGCGGGATCTGTCGATATCGTTCTCGGATAGGGGCCGCTCCTGCTGTGGGGATCTCATGAGTAATGGCGGTGGTACACCCAAAGTCATCCTCATGGCTAGCAAATATTTCGTGGTACTGTCCCAGCAATGCTTTTACTTGTGAAAGTTGGGCCGCAGTTAGTCCAGAAAGCTCGGCCCGCATCCGCTCCAAAATATTTCGGCCCTTCTCTTGTGTCGAGACTTCGTGGGCCTGTAAGGTTCGTATTGTTACCTCCCAAGCATCCTCGGGGTGTACTCGTAATTGAACCGCAGGAGCGGGCAGCACTTCTTCTAAAGGCTTTACTAGTTTGGCCAGTACAGTCCGTGCTTTCAGAATGGTATCTCGGTCTTCAAGGTTAGCGCAGCGGACCAGGACGGTTCCTTTTCGCACCGTAGCGAGGGAACGGGCCACCAGTATGCCAAGAGGTAAGTGCTCTGAGTGACACGGCTCCACCTGCACCTCTACGTCCTCCAAAGGTATCGGGGCCCGAATTGGCAGGGCCACCACTGTCTGTCCAGGAGGCAGCACAAGCAGGGGTGCCGCTGACGCGATGACCTTACCCAGAGCCTCACCCTCCTGGCAGTCCCGATGCACCCGCGCACCTCGCACCAGCTGCTGGAATACCTGTCCCTGAGCTGTGCGAGAACCCCACTGCTTCAGTGTCCTTTGTGTGGGATCATTAAGCAACAGGTTACCAAACTCTTTTAAAATATTCATGCCTAGGGTGACGGGGTGTCATTGATCAGCTTCTCTTGAGTCAGCACCACCCCTCTGCGGCCGAGGGGTTTACCGCACAACGTCATCTGCACCCACACTACCCCGGCAACCGGGACCGGCAGTTGGTTAGCGGCTACTAGTCTAACCATGGGCCCCCACTGAGGCTTTGCCGCTTCTGGAAAGTTTCGTTGAAAGTACGCTGCGGGCATAGTGGTTACTTGGGACCCCGTGTCCACCAGACACCGGACGGCCCAGCCCTTTACTTCTGCCCAAACTACCGGACACTTTGCTATCAAATCTTTGGGACTTCCACCACCCCTAGTTGTGGTTTTCGGCTCTGAGCGGCGTCCCCCCAGCCCGGAGCCCTTTAGTTTAATGGCCGCCGGGGTGGGTATCTCCCACGCCACGGACACTCTCGGGCGAAGTGGCCTGGTTCTCCACACTCATAACACCGGGCCGGTATAGATTGACCACCCTGCGGAGAACGTGACCCCCAGGGACTGGGATTAACACTGGGTCGTCCAGTCTCCGGTTCGGTTCTTCTCTTTATTTCAGCCAACTCGCTCTTAATATTTTTCAATTCTCGCTTCATCTCCTCCACCCACTGAAGTTCCTCAACTGTGTTCGAGGAGGCCTCCACACCTCGGACCTTCCCCACGGGGACCGCCATCCCCTGCTCTTGCTCCCGAACCCGTGCCTGACTTCCCACTTCTGAAAAGTCTATTTGGGGATTCATTCTGATCTGTTCCCGTAATGCCTGTTTTATCAGTGGATCTCGCAGTCCAGTCACCAGTAGGTCACGTAGGGTAATGTCAACAGGTCCTACCCCTACCCCGTCTTTTCTTTCAATAGCCGTATGCAATTCTTGGAGCACATTCATATACTGAGTAATCGTCTCCCCCTCTGCCTGCATCCGGCTAAACAGACGGGTCCTTAACTCTCCCACATCAGTGGGATCCCCGTGGGTCTGTTCCACTATCTGCAACACCTTTTCAAAAGTGTTGCGGTGCCCCGGAGGTTTCAACATCACTGACCTCCGCACCTCCCCGTCTAGGGCCATGAGTGCCACTTCAGCTTCCAGGTCAGGGGTCATTGGGTGCATCTGAAAGAGCCCCCGCATTCGCTCTGTCCAGCTCCATAGCATAGTATTGGAGCCGGAGAATCTAGGCAGGTACTATACCTCAGGTCTCTGTGGCCTGGTTACCGGTACTCACGGCCACAACCTGAGGTATAGTTCCCCTCTCTCCAAGGCGGGGGTTAGCGGGGATAATTCTCTCAGAACGGGAGCGGGGAGCAGTCTCTGGGAACAGTCTCTCATGTCTCTCTTGTCGGTAAATGTCCAGCTTTCTCTTCGCAGGCTCCTCTCGGTGCCCCTGCAAGTCACCCTGCGTCCTGCCTTCACTCCTTCTCTTCCCCAACTGCCACTTCAGCGCATCCCCTGCTCCTTTTATCCTAGCCCCACCCCCTGTTGCCCTGACAACCTCTGTCGCATGTCTCCCTTTGTAATCCCCCTGTTGTGCTTCCTTCAATAACTCTGATGGCGGTCCCCTTGGTTCCGGCCCAAACGCTATATGGGGGTCCTCCTCCCCACATATGTATGTATGTATGTATGTATGTCCGGGATTGGCATCCGCACCATCGCAGCTACAGCCACAAAATTTGGCACAGTCACACGTCTGGACCCTGAGAGCATCATAGGCTATGTTGTGAGGCAAAATTTTAACCCCGTGCGTTCCAATTCACCAAACAATTTTGCCCCTATCTACATAATGGGGAAATGGTGAAAGGAAAAGTGTTGGAGGCAAATTGACAGCTGCCAGGTGTGAACAAGGGGGACTTAAAGAATGCGAGCGATGGCACCAAACAGTATATACCGTACAGTTGCTAAGGTGGGGCCCTGACATGGGATACTCACCACACACGGGGATATGAACACATGCACAAAATGCGCCACACACTACCACATGCTTCAATACATATACCACCCTCAGCACACATTTCACCACACATACACCAACCTCGCCACATAAAAGTGTCCCAGAGCTATTTAAAAGATGAAAAATGAGCTGTGATTGGTTGCTATCAGCAACAGTTTTCTTTGTAGACAGTTGTGGTAACTGAGGCCTATTATTCTTATCATTTCTATGGTGTTATCGTCCTTCTTTAAAGCTGGAAATAACACAATTTATTACTGTGTCAACACAGACCACCCTCTGACACAGACTGCAGGGGGAGCCCAGTATCACACAGGATAGGATTAGATACATGGCTCAGCAGTCAAAAAATGAATATATTCAGCTCACCTTTTTACTTGTCTCGTTGGAGGCAGTTCTTTGATGAAGGTGCTAAAAAATGTGACAAGCTGACATAAGCACAAAGATCCAAATATTCCAGCACATCTTCTTACTTAAAAATAGAAACTTTATTGAGAAATCTTCATTAAAAATCCAAAGGCAGGATACAGGTTAAAAAACCATGGTGAGGACAGGCATTTACGTGTTTCGACTCGACCGAGTCAGTATCACACAGGATAGGATTAGATACACAGCTCAGCAGTCAGTATCACACAGGAGAAGATTGGACACATGGCTCAGCAGGCAGTATCACACAGGATAGGATTAGATACACGGCTCAGCAGTCAGTATCACACAGGATAGGATTAGATACGCAGCTCAGCACACAGTATCACACAGAATAGTATTAGATACATGGCTCAGCAGACAGTATCACACAGAATAGGATTACATACACGGCTCAGCAGTCAGTATCACACAGGATAGGATTATATACACGGCTCAGCAGACAGTATCACACAGGAGAGGATTAGACACATGGCTCAGCAGGCAGTATCACACAGGATAGAATTAGATACACAGTTCAGCAGTCAGTATCACACAGGATAGGATTAGATATGCAGCTCAGCACACAGTATCACATAGGATTAGATACATGGCTCAGCAGTCACTATCACACAGGATAGGATTAGATGCATGGTTTTTATGTGCAATATAATCTTTATAATGTGTTATAACTAACCACAGTTGGTTACTATGCCCAGGCATCGCCGGGCTCTTCAGCTAGTATTCTATAAATGTGTTATGTGCATCTATTTATGTGATAACTATTTGTTAATATTAATGTACTGCTTATCTGGCTGATATAACTGTTGGAGCATATTATATGTGTTGTCACATTCTGTCAGGCTATTTACCAGGTGTCATATGTTACAAATGTACTACTTGTGCCTGCCTCTGTGGCAATTAGCTGCCAACACTAATGTACATCCCATCTGCTTTAAATTCTATTGGTCACACATTCCCATTCATGCTGTAGTGCCCGTCGTTCGCTCTGCATCATGATGTCCGGGCATGCCCAGGAGCTTTGATTTAGTCACACTCCTGAACTTTTAGAAATGTATTAATGCCAAAAAGAGAAAAAATATATATAGTATTTTTTTTTTTCATTTTAAAAATTGCAAAAACGAAAATGGACCTATGCAAAATTTTGGGCACCCTCCTTCAATTGAATGTTCAGATAACCTTGACCAAGGTTTCAGACCTTAATTAGCCTGTTAGAATTATGGTTTGTTCAATAACATCGTTAGGAAAGGCCAGGTGATGCAAATTTCCCGGCTTTATAAAAACCCAGTGTCCTCTAACCTTGTGCCAAAAAACAGCAGCCATGGTTTCTTCTAAGCAGCTGCCTGGCACTTTGAAAATGAAAACGGTGGAGGCCCACAAAACAGGAGAAGGCTATAAGAAGATAGCTAAGTGTTTTCAAATTGCCCTTTCCTCAGTTCGACATGTAATTAAGAAATGACAATTAACAGGAACAGTGGAGATCTGGAAGACGAAGCAACATTTCAGTGAAAGCTGCTCATAGGATTGCTAAAGAGGCAAATCTGATGCCCTGCTTGACTGAAAAAGACCTTCAGAAAGATTTAGCAGACTCTGGAGTTGTGGTACATTACTCTACTTTTCAGAGACACCTGCAGAAATATGGCCTTCATGGTTCATGGAAGTTCATCAGAAGAAAACTTATCCTGCATCCTAATCATAAAATTCAGCATCAGGAGTATACAAGAACATCTAGTCAAGTCTGATGCATTTTGGAAAGAAGTCCTGTGGACCGATGATGAGGTTAAAATAGAACTCTTTGGTCACAATGATCAAAGGTATGTGTGGAGAAAAAAGGGCACAAAATTTCAGGAAAAGAAAATCTCGCCAACCATTAAGCATAGGGACGGATCAGTCATGATTTTCGGTTGTCTTGCAGCCAATGGCTCGGAGAACATTTCATGGGTAGAAGGAAGAACAGATTGAATGAAATTTCAACAAATTCTTGATGCAAACATAACACCATCTGTAAAAAGCTGAAGTTGAATAGAGGATGGCTGCTACAAATGAGTAATGATCGTAAACACACATCAAAATCTACAATAGACTACATCAAAAGGCGCAAGCTGAAGGTTTTGCAATGGCCCTCACAGTCCCCTGATCTGAAGATCAATGAAAATCTGTGGCTAGACCTCAAAATAGTAGTAAATGCAAGATTACCCAGGAAACTCACAAAAATGTAAGAATTTTCCAAAGAAGAACGAATATCCCTCAAACAAGAATTGAAAGTCTCATGTCTGGCTACAAAAAGCGTTTTCAATCTGTGGTACTTTCAAAAAGGGGTGTTAGTAAGTACTAGCCATTCAGGGTGCCTAAACTATTGCATAGGCCAATTTTCCTTTTTGCAATTTTTAATGTGTAAAAGATTAAAATATCTACAGTTGTGTGAAGAAGTTTTTTCTCCTTTCCTGATTTCCTATTCTTTTGCATGTTTATCCCACTTAAATGCTTCAAATCACCAAACAAATTTAAATATTAGACAAAGGTAACACAAGTAAACACAAATAGAATTTTTACTACAATACAATACAGCTAGGAGGAGACACAGATTAGATATAAGAAAAAACGTTTTGACAGAGTGATCAATGAGTGGAACAGACTGCCACGAGAGGTGGTGAGTTCTCCTTCAATAGAAGTCTTCAAACAGAGGCTGGACAGACAACTGTCTGGGATGATTTAGTGAATCCTGCTTTGAGCAGGAGGTTGGACCAGATGGCCCAGGAGGTCCCTTCCAACTCTACAATTCTATGACAGCTGTTTTGTAGGTGATGAAATTAATCCTATGGTGTAACGAAGCCCGAAAACCCCCAAATACACTAGCTTAACGTCGGCCAAACATGCTGATATTGGCAGGCTCAGTCAACAGTCCGATGTCTTTGGGGCCAAATGATGGCAGGTTAGATAATGATCCAGCTTGTCTGATTTTGCATTGCCCATCCTGTTGCTCTTGGTGAGACAAGCTGCTACCCCTGCTGTGTATAGAGGAGTTGGGAGAGCTAGGACAAATTATGGTTCCAAACAGCTCTCTGTATGTTTGAGGACATGAAAGGCTACACCATAAATTCATTTAATCATCTACTATATGGCTAAATTGAGGGTCCTTCATATCTTACAACCTCTTTATCATGTTATCTATGAACATGGTCATAAGTCTGTGGGTTGCTATCAGGTTGCTCTGTGTGGTAGTTTACCCTGAGATCAATACCTTTAGTGAAGACTGTTGATTGTTGAAGGAACATTCCATCTTTTTTTACATTTCTTTTTGTAATTTATACATAATGCTATTTGTTGAATGTTTTAACAGAAGCACATTAATTTTCCATATATTTCCACGAGTGCTGTATTATGGCTTCTGAAACTCATAAGTTGTATTGCCATTACATCCAGGTATATAACCTCTTATGATGAGTAGTAATTGTTTCCCATATTAATGACATACGATTGAAACCAGAAGTTTACATACATTATATAAAAAATACACATATGAATGTTTTTCTGAATATCTGACATGAAATCAGAATAAACTTTTCCCGACTTAGGTCAATTAAGATTACCATAATTAATATTTGCCAAATGCCAGAATAATGAGAGAGAAATAATGTTTTAAGGCATTTTTATTATTTACTGCAAAGTCAATAGTTTACATACACTAAGATTACTATGCCTTTTAGCAATTCTGGACTGCCCATATGCTAATGTCATGTGTTTGAAAGCTTCTGTGCTTTAATGCACATCTGAAACACACTGCTTCTTTGTGTAGCATCATGGGAAAAGTCTAAAGAATTCAGCCAAGTTATCAGGAAGAGAATTGTGGACTTGCACAAGTCTGGCTCATCCTTCAGTACAATTTCAAGATACCTGATGGTGCCTCATTCATCTGTACAAACAATTGTATGCAAGTACAAACAAGATGGGAATGTCCAGCCATCATACCGCACAGGAAGGAGATGGGTTCTGTGTCCCAGAGATGAACATGCTTTGGTCTGACATGTGCATATCAACCTAAGGACAAAAGCAAAAGACCTAGTGAAGATGATGTTGGAAGCTGATAAGATTGTGTCAATATTCACAGTGAAACAAGTACTGTATCAACATGTGCTGAAAGGCCACTCTGCCAGAAAAAAGCCATTACTCCAAAAGAAACATAAAATGCCAGATTAATGTTTGCAAATGCACACAGGAACAAAGTCCTTAATTTTTGGAGACATGTCCTGTGGTCTGATTGAATTAAAATTGAACTTTTTTGGCATAATGACCATCGTTACGTTTGGAGGAAAAAAGGAGAAGCTTGGAAACCTGAGAACATCATCCCAACTGTGAAACACGGGGGTAGCAGCATCATGTTGTGGGGTTGTTTTGCTGCAGGAGGGACTGGTGCACTTCACAAAATACATGGCATCATGAGAAAAGAAGATTCTGTGGCAATACTGAAGCAGCACAACATCCTAAGACATCAGCCAGGAAGTTAAAGCTTTGCCGGAAATGGGTCTTGCAAATGGACAAGGACCCGTAGCATATTTCCAAAATGGTTACAAAGTGGCTTAAGGATAACAGTCAATGTTTTGGAGTTGAAATCACAAAGCCCTGATCTCAATCCTATTGAAAATTTATGGGCAAAGCTGAAAAGGCAGGTGCGAGCAAGGCGACTTACAAACCTGGATCAGTTACACCAGTTTTTTCAGGAGGAATGGGCCCAAATTCTGACCAACTATTGTGAGAAGCTTGTGGAGGGATATCCCAACCGTTTGACCCAAGTCATTCAGTTTAAAGGCAATGGTATCAAACACTAATGAAATGTATGTAAACTTTTGACTTTGCAGTAAGTAATAAAAATAACTTAAAACATTATATCTCGCATTGTTCTGGCATTTGGTAAATATTAATAATTATGGTAATCCTAATTGACCTAAACTTGGAAAGGTTTATTCTGATTTCATGTCAGATATTGGTAAAACAGGCATATGTGTCTTTTTATATAGTGTATGGAAACTTCTGGTTTCAACTGTATTAATAATAGGTTATCAATAAATAAATTTAAAAAATAACTTTAAAGCTAATAAAGTGATATTATTGCAATTTGGCCACTTTGAGATCGCACATTTTCAGCATAGTGTGATATTATTATGGCATTTAGCAGCATAAAGCACAATCCTAACTTTTCTCTAGTAAAATAAAATATTGTAATTTTCACTTTAAAAATCAGCCATTGATACAAAACATATGGAAGATTAGTATACGCTTGCTCCTAGTTCTTTGTTTCATACCTTATGATATCTGTTTGAGAGTTCATGTCCGGTGATACAGCGGAACCTCACTGGAAGTTCAAAAGGTCTTCTCCTACTCATTAGGGCGACAGATGAGAGTATCCTCTAATATGTATACACAGGATGTTTTTTACTGCTTCTTCTCCACTTGTGGAGGAACTGTTCTGTGGTTTTGGAAATAACATTCATGCTGTATATAAACAAACTTTGGCATTTATTTCATGCACATAATGTGTTTGAATGCTAGCATTCTGTAGTCAGTAAACGATGAGCTATTTATCTGACTTCTATAAAATATTAAACAATTTGCATAAAAGCTTACATTGCTGTACGGCAATCAGAGCTGGACTGGGGTGCCAAGTGCCCATCAGTAACCCTGACTTTGGGGCCACAGTTCAGCTACAGGTGCTTCTCATAAAATTAGAATATCATCAAAAAGTTCATTTATTTCAGTTCTTCAATACAAAAAGTGAAACTCATATATTATAGAGAGTCATTATAAACAGAGTGAATTGGGGGGGTTCCACTGATAAGGCACATCAGGGGCTCTCCAAACATGACATGGTGCCTGATCTCAATTCCAGCCAATTCTGCATTGATAAAGTCAAAATGTGCTCCTTCCCTTCTGAGCTTTGCCATGCGCCAAAATAGTGGTTTACCCCCACATATCATGTATTAGCGTGCTCAGGACAAATTGCACAATAACTTTTGGGGTCCAATTTCTCCTGTTACCCTTGGAAAAATAAAAAAAATTGGACCTGAAGTAATTTTTTTGTGAAAAAAGTTAAATGTTCATTTTTTTTAAACATTACAAAAATTCCTGTGAAGCACCTGAAGAGTTAATAAACTTCTTGAATGTGGTTTTGAGCACCTTGATGGGTGCAGTTTTAGAATGGTGTCACTTTTGGGTATTTTCTATCATATAGTAACATAATAACATAGTTATTAAGGTTGAAGCAAGACTTTAAGTCCATCTAGTTCAACCCATATCCTATCCTAACTTGCCCTAACATGTTGATCCAGAGGAAGGCAAAAAAAAACCCATGTGACAAACAGTAAGCTTCACATTGGGGAAAAAAATTCCTTCCTGACTCCATATACGGCAATCAGACTAGCTCCCTGGATCAACGCAATATTAAGGAAACTAGTGTATATACCCTGTAATATTATACTTTTCAAGAAAGGCATCCAGTCACTTCTTAAATTTTAGTAGGGAATCACTCATTACAACATCATATGGCAGAGAGTTCCATAGTCTCACTGCTCTTACAGTAAAGAATTCGAGTCTGTGAGTATGCTTAAACCTTCTTTCCTCCAGACATAGAGGATGCCCCCTTGTCCCCGTCACAGGTCTAAGAGTAAAAAGATCATTAGAAAGATCTTTGTATTGTCCCCGCATATATTTATACATTGTAATAAGACCACCCTAAGCCTTCGATTTTCCAAACTAAATAACCCCAAGTGTAATAACCTATCTTGGTATTGCAGACCCCCCAGTTCCCTAATAACCTTGGTCGCTCTTCTGTGCACCCGCTCCAGTTCAGCTATGTCTTTCTTATACACCGGAGACCAGAACTGTACACAGTATTCTAAGTGTGGTCGCACTAGTGACTTATATAGAGGTAAAATTATGTTCTCTTCATGAGCATCTATGCCTCTTTTAATGCATCCCATTATTTTATTTGCCTTTGCAGCAGCTGCCTGACACTGGCCACCAAATGTGAGTTTGTCGTCCACCCATACACCAAGGTCTTTTTCAGTGACAGTTTTGCCCAGTGTTTTACAATTAAGCACATAATTATACATCTTGTTCGTTTTACCCAAGTGCATGACCTTACATTTATCCCCATTAAAGCTCATTTGCCATTTATCAGCCCAAGCTTCTAGTTTACATAAATCCTCCTGTAATATAAAATTGTCCTCCTCTGTATTGATTACCCTGCAGAGTTTAGTGTCATCTGCAAATATTGAAATTCTACTCTCAATGCCCCCTACAAGGTCAATAATAAATATGTTAAAAAGAAGCGGGCCCAAAACTGACCCCTGTGGTACCCCATTGCTAACCGTGACCCAGTCCGAGTGTGCTCCATTAATAACTACCCTTTGTTTCCTATCCCTGAGCCAGCTCTTAATCCACTTACACATATTTCCCCTATTCCCATTGTTCTCATTTTATGTATCAACCTTTTGTGTGGCACCTAGTGTTGAGCATTCCGATACCGCAAGTATCGGGTATCGACCAATATTCACTGTATTGGAATTCCGAAACTGAGTTCCGATCTTTTATCATGTCGAATACCGGAATCGGAAGTTCCCATAATGCTATGAGCCAGTTTGATTTGATTCAGCCAATGACAATCCTCAGAAGTGTGGGCACATCCTGTTAGGCATGTAGGCATGTTAACTAATGGAATGGCTGTGATTGGCTGCTGAAATGATGTCATGATGCACTATAAAATCCGCCGCAGCCACCATTTCTGGTTCACTCTGCTGTGAATTCAGTTAGGGACAGGCTGCTGTTCAAGACTGTGAGGGACAGTTCGAGAGCAATTTTACAAATCACATTGTGCTTTACCCAGGCTACATTTTCAATAAGTGTAGCTTTCTTTTGCCTTGCAGCAGTGTTCACAGCTGTCTGCAAGGTCTGTGTGAGTGCAGCACACGCTGAGTAGTGTGTCCTGCAGCCACGTCTGGTTGTAGGACGCTCAACGTGTCACTGCCTCATACATATTTTTCATTTTTTGCTGCTCATTTTTCATTCTCCTATTAGTGTGCACTGTGCATCCATCCGTATCCATATACGTTGGTTGCAAACACTATAGGAGTAGACAGCGGAGCCTCTCTGCAGCCTTTCAGTGCTAGTGCCCAGTTTGCTGCACTGTTCACGGCTGTCTGAGAGGTCTCTGACTGTGTGTGAGTGCAGCTCACGCTGAGTAGTGTGTTCTTCAGCTACGTCTGGTTGTGGGCCGCTCAGCGTGCGTCACTGCCTCACACATATTTTTCTTTTATTGTAGCTCATTTTTTATTCTCCTATTAGTGTGCATCCATCCGTTTCCAGATATGGTGGTTGCAAACACTATAGGAGTAGACAGCGGACCCTCTCTGCAGCTTTTCAGTGCTAGTGCCCACTTATCTGCACTGTTCACGGCTGCCTGAGAGGTCTCTGACTGTGTGTGAGTGCAGCTCACGCTGAGTAGCGTGTCCTGCAGCTACGTCTGGTTGTAGGCCGCTCAGCGTGCGTCACTGCCTCACACATATTTTTCTTTTATTGCAGCTCATTTTTTATTCTCCTATTAGTGTGCATCCATCCATATCCATCTACATTGGTTGGTTGCAAACACTATATAGGAGTAGATAGAGGAGCCTTTTTTCTGGCTTGTGCCCTTCATCTGCAGCCAGATTAGTATTACCCTATTTTTTGGAGTCTCATCTTTTGCATTGTAGGTTACCTTCCTGCATTGTAATAGCTCCAAAAAGTTAGTGATACTATCGCTTTCAAATCTTTGGTCACATCCTTTTAGTTTTTTTTCAAAAAACAAAACAAAATAAAGTACACCAAACACTCCATTTGACAGTTGTGTAGGCCACATTAGCTCCTATTAAAGTGTAGTCCACACACACACTTCATAAAATTAGTGTTTCTTATACCTGTTACCAGCTGTTCAGGAATAAGCACACTAAGCCCCCCCTTTGTACTCTTCTGCCTATCTTTATTAGTCTAGCAAGATGAAGAAGGCAGGGAGTAAGGCACGTGGACGTGGGGTTTCTGCAGGGAGAGGACGTGGGGTTTGTGCAGGGAGAGGACGTGGGGATTCTGCAGGGAGAGGACGTGGGGATTCTGTGCCTGCTGCTGGCACCAGTGAGTCAGCATACCCCAGTTTTACCAGGCAACAGTCCTTTATGTGCAGCTTTGTAGGACCTCGCCATACCCCACTGCTGCAGGAGGAACAAATTGAAGCCGTTGTCAGATGGATGGCAGCTAGTGCATCGACTTCAATGACTTCCACGTCCTCTGAGGGCCAGAGCACTGAAGAGCAACCATCTGTCTCTTCACCACCTGCCAAAGTGCCCAGGCAGTCAGAGAGCCCTGGACAGGAGCCATCACAGTCTCTACTTCTGTTCTCTGAATCTGTTGGCTTGGAAAGAGGGGGCCAGCCAAGCAGCATTCAAGAATGTGAAGAAGAGGGAGTATGCAGTGATGCACAACTTCTTTGTCCCTCTGAATCTGAAGAGACGGGTGGGCCAGTGCCTATGGTCAGCACACCTCAGTACGCATCAGATGATGACGAAGTGCCACTTTCTGGTGCGCACGGTGCTGGCGAGACAACCCAGGAGAAGCAGATGTTTGAAGAGGGGAGTGTAGATGATGAGGTCCTTGACCCATCATGGTGTGAGGAACAGGAAGGTGGTGGGAGCAGCTCTGAGGAAGAGATTCCCCGAATGGCCAAAACATGAGGGAGAGGGAGGGGGCAGACTTGGTTGCCTGTAGCCTCCACTTCGGCACCCGTTAGGAGCATTCCTCTTTCAAAAGCCAAAACGGGCGCTCCCAAGACTTGCAGTGCGTGGTCCTTTTTTGACGCAGTTGCAGATGACATTTGCTTTGTCAAATGCAAGCTGTGTTATCAGAAAGTTAAAAGAGGGAAAAATGTCAGCAACCTCAATACCACAAATATGTGGAAACATGTGCGGACCAAGCACGAGGTGGAGTTACGCAGACACACTGAAGACGTAGGCCAACGTACAGCACCACCTACCACCTCTTCAGCTCGTGTTGGGGCCTCTTCCTCCAGCTCACACACAGCTGGTTCGGCTTCCTCACAGGATCACCAAGGAAGAACCTCTGGCACTGTTGTCCGGAGACCCAGTGACATTCCACCCACAGCACCACGTTCCCAGTCATCCTCACACTCCCAGGCCACTCTACAGCCATCAGTAGCACAGACATGGGATAAAAGGCGGCCTGTTATGAATGAGTCACCGAAGGAGGAAAAAACAAAAATACAAGCTAAGTCCAGAAAACCGGAGAGGTTGGTAGCTATCGGATTGCAGACCCCTGATCCTATCCACAACAACTAACAGTAGCCGTGGGGGGTTCCTACGATGCCCTAGACCTCTCGATCACAGCCGGAGAACTAAATAGGCCTAAAGAAGGAAAGGGGAAATCTAAACTGCCCCAGAGCAGACCCCAAAGCAATAGGCAGCCCCCAACATATAATGACGGTGAAGCAAGATGAAAACACTAACACAGATAGAAAGATAGGTTGAGCAAATGATGGGGCCCAAGCTAACTAAAAAGGACAGGATAGAAAAGCTGCTGTCTGCAATCCGTAAAAAACCCTACCAAAAAATGTTGCAACCGTCTGATAGGAAAAACAGGCCCTGAAGTCTCTAGGACTTCAAAAAGACTATATCAGCACTCAGGTAAATTCTGAAGACAGAGCAAAGAGACAAACTGATTAGAGACAAAAATGCAACTCAGCACACCCCCGACCGGGGATGGCTGAACTCCAAAAAACAAGGTAAACAAAACAAAACTAATAAGTTCAATAGCAGAGCAAAAACTTATCTTTGGGAAGCAGGAATCAGACTGGTCTCCAAGAATCCAGCAGAGAAATCACCAGCGACTCAGAAGGGCGTCGGCTGCCTTATATCCAGTCAGAAGTTCCTGTTACCCAGTTATCATCTACCAGATCAGGTGTTTGGTATTCAGCCTCACTACCTTCCTTCACCAGAAGAGGGAGTTCATCAGACATCGACAGTGAAGGGGAAAATGAACTCACAACAGCGGCCATACTCTGCAAACCATCCCCGAGCACAGGCTCTGAATGCTGGCATTGCCAAACTACTGGCCCTTGAAATGCTCTCATTCAGGCTGGTGGAGACTGACACCTTCCGGAACTTCATGGCATTGGTAGTCCCACAATACACCGTGTCAAGCCGCTTTTATTTCAGCTGGCAAGCAGTCCCTACCCTGCAAAAACATGTGGAGGGAAAAATTAAACATGCGCTACTAAACGCCGTCAGTAGCAAGGTCCACCTGACCACCGATGCGTGGACCAGTAACCATGGACAGGGACGATACCTTTCCCTCACTGCCCATTGGGTCAATGTTGTGGAGCCGGGTACAGATCTGGAGAGTGGCGCTGTACGTGTTCTGCCAACTCCACGGATTGCAGGAATCCAGTCTCTACACATTGACTCCTCCTCCTACTCAAGTTGCTCAGAAACAGCGCTGCAGGAGCCTGTTACGACCGATATGAGCACAGCCGTGGCCAAACGTCAACAGGCCATACTCAAATTAATTTCTTTGGGGAATCGAAGCCACACAGCGCAGGAGCTCTGGAATACCATCAAGCAGGAGAGCGACGTGTGGTTTGTGCCAGCGAATCTCCAGCCGGGCTTGGTAGTGTGTGACAATGGCCGAAATCTGGTGGCAGCTCTTGGCCTAGGCAACCTCACTCACATCCCATGTCTGGCACATGTGCTGAACTTGGTCATGCAGAGCTTTCTGAGGGACTATCCGGATCTTGATGCACTGCTGCACAAGGTCCGCATAGAGTGCGCTCACTTGCGGCGTTCCAGCACGGCAAGATCGCGCCTTGCTGCTCTGCAGTGCCGATTATGCCTTCCGGAACATCGCATCATATGTGACCTACCCACCAAGTGGAATTCAACGTTACATATGTTGAGCGGGTGTGTGAGCATCAGGCAGCAGTCATGGAGTACCAGCTGCATCAGGTGCAAACAAGTCGCACTGTGCACCGGTCACACTTCAGCACCACTGAGTGGGCCTCTATGAAGGACATCTGCCTTGTTTTGCGTGCCTTCGATGATTCCATGCAGATGGCGAGTTCAGATGATGCACTAGTCAGCATGACTGTCCCCCTTATCTGCCTGCTCCAAAAAACACTGCAAGCACTAAGGGAGGAGGTTTTGGAAGAGGTGGAGGATGAGGAGTCACAAATGCCATCTGCTTCTGGACAGTCTGCGCTATGTGGTTCCTCACAAAGGCCTAGGCAGGAGACACTTTGTGAGGAGGATGAGGAGGAGTCAATGGAGGAGGAAGACATCTCTCCAGAGGAGGGAGGTACACAATGCTCTAGTCAGTATGTACAGCGAGAGTGGGGTGATGCAGAGCAGGCAGAGATGATGACTCAAGCAGGGGACGGCGTTTCTTTGGCAGTTGGGAATCTGCAGCACATGGTTGATTTCATGCTGCAGTGCCTGAGAAATGACGGCCGCATCGCCCACATTCTCAACACGACTGATTATTGGGTGTACACCCTTCTAGATCCTCACTACCGGGACAACTTACAAAGCCTCATACCACCGTTGAACCGGGAGCGTAAACTGCGGTAGTACCAAGACACACTGGTGCAGTCAATCATGTTCTCCATTCCAACCGACAGCAGTGCTGCTATTGCTTTACAAAGCAGCTCTGTGCGTCGAGGCAGTGGAGGAAGCTCGGCACAAAGAGGGAGCAGAGGCAGCGCCTCAGCACAAGGCAAGACCACTATGGCCCAAATGTGGCAAAGTTTTGTGTGTCCGCCACAAATGTCTACACCATCACAGACGGCTCCAGTCAGCAGAAGGCAATTGTCTTGCCCTGTCAGTGTACTCCCAGATGGCTCTTCCCCCTTCAAGTTTTGGGTCTCAAAGCTGGATACATGGCCAGAGCTTAGCCAGTATGCATTGGAGGTGCTGGCTTGCCCTGCTGCCAGAGTATTATCGGAACACGTCTTTAGTGCCGCAGGTGGTGTACTAACAGACCGTCACACGCGACTATCCTCCGATAACGTTGACCGGCTTACTTTTCTGAAAATGAACAAGGCCTGGATCTCACCAGAATTTGCCAGTCCTCTACCAGAATTAATAATTGGTTGGCAACAGTATCCAGCAGTATCCAACAGTATTTCCTGCTCTGTCCACATTCCCATTACTAGTAGTGGGAATGTGGACAGAGCAGAAGACCTTGCCGGACACATATCAGGGGATCATCTGACGTGACTGAGCCTCAGTAACTCAGGAACAAGTGTGGATTGTGCAGATGCCACTTTAGAGCAGTAACTGGCGGGGTTGGAGGCCAGGGGAAATACTAGAGACAGTGGAGCCAGAGGCCATAGTGGAGCACGGTTACAATAAGTAGTAGTCTACAACCTATATAAAACTTGCTGATTGATCCTGGGCTTCAACACAGCCAGTTGTCGCTCGGAAATGCTGTCCGCACAGAGAAAAACACTAGCTCCTGTGTTAGTGGGGTTCAGTAACATCAGCTGTTCCCCTGCTGTGTGGACGACAATGTCTCCTGCTGCCTCCACATTCAAAAACCATCAGGCCTCAGCCTGCTCCATGCCTGATCCTGGGCTTCAACACAGCCAATTGTCGCTCGGAAGTGCTGTCCGCACAGAGAAAAACACTAGCTCCTGTGTTAGTGGGGTTCAGTAACGTCTGCTGTTCCCCTGCTGTGTGGACGACAATGTCTCCTGCTGCCTCCACATTCAAAAACCATCAGGCCTCAGCCTGCTCCATGCTTAATCCTGGGCTCCAACAAACAGCAAACAGCTCGAGCTCAGTGAGGTTTGATGGAGATCGTTTGTGAACAGCAGTTTTCAGCTCTTTCCACAAATTCTGGATTGGATTCAGGTCTGGACTTTGACTTGGCCATTCTAACACCTGGATATGTTTATTTGTGAACCATTCCATTGTAGATTTTGCTTTATGTTTGGGATCATTGTCTTGTTCGAAGACAAATCTCCGTCCCAGTCTCAGGTCTTCTGCAGACTCCAACAGGTTTTCTTCAAGAATGGTCCTGTATTTGACTCCATCCATCTTCCCATCAATTTTAACCATCTTCCCTGTCCCTGCTGAAGAAAAGCAGGCCCGGGGATGATGTGTTCAGGGTGATGAGCTGTGTTGCCTTTACGCCAAACATATCGTTTGGCATTGCTGTCAAAAAGTTCGATTTTGGTTTCATCTGACCAGAGCATCTTCTTCCACATTTGGTATGTCTCCCAGGTGGCTTGTTGCAAACTTTAAATGACACTTTTATGGATATCTTTGAGAAATGGCTTTCTTCTTGCCACTCTTCCATAATGACCAGATTTGTGCAGTGTACGACTGATTGTTGTCCTATGGACAGAATGTCCCACCTCAGCTGTAGATCTCTGCAGTTCATCCAGAGTGATCATGAGCCTCTTGGCTGCATCTCTGATCAGTCTTCTCCTTGTTTGAGATGAAAGTTTAGAGGGATGGCCAGGTCTTGATAGATTTGCAGTGGTATGATACTCCTTCCATTTCAATATGATCGCTTGCACAGTGCTCCTTGGGATGTTTAAAGTTTTGGAAATCATTTTGCATCCAAATCTGGCTTTAAACTTCTCCACAGCAGTATCACAGACCTGCCTGTTGTGTTCCTAGGTCTTCATGATGCTCTCTGTGCTTCAAACAGAACCCTGAGACTATCACAGATCAGGTGCATTTATACGGAGACTTGATTACACACAGGTGGATTATATTTATCATCATTAGTCATTTAGAACATTGGATCATTCAGAGATCCACAATGAACTTCTGGAGTGAGTTTGCTGCACTGAAAGTAAAGGGGACGAATAATATTGCACGCCCCACTTTTCAGTTTTTGAATTTCCACAAAAATTTAAAATAACCAATAAATTTCGTTCAACTTCACAATTGTGTTCCACTTGTTGTTGATTCTTCACCAAAAATTACATTTGGTAGCTTTATGCTTGAAGCATGATATGTGGGAAAATGTTGAAAAGTTCCAAGGAGCCGAATACAAGGCACTTTATATTCAAGTGCACATAGTCTTACAGTTCATTGAGGACAGTCACAGACTGAATAATTTATATTATTGGGAGTTAGAGATTATAGTTAATGGGGACACAGTGCTGCTTATCACTTTATATTTTTAATGGTGCATGGCTATTAGCATATTAATGGTGGGGTTCATATCTGTTTTCAGGTGGGAGACACATGTATGTATACAATGTATGTGACCTTGTTATTTTCAGAGCTTTGACAATCATCTTGACAAGACGGGTCGTGGTTGGGAGATGACAACATGAAGGTCTGACTAGATGGAGTAAAATCAGGAGAAAGCCGCTCTAATCAGATGAGATGACAGCGGTAAGTGCCTAGATGTAGGTATTATTCTGTATCTGCACTGTGTGACTTGGAGTGATAATTTTTTTTTGTAAAATCCCTTATTCTGCATTCTCACATTTGTGTGAAATGTCCATGTGCTTCCAGTTTTTTTTCAGCGGTTGGCACACGGACTCATAAAGTATTATAGGTCCATTTACACATACAGTACATGAAAATCACGGTGTCATGGCGATACCGCAGCAGAGTGAAGCCAGAAGACCGCAGCGTCTAATTGCACCTACTCCACCAATGAGAAGAAGCACTTCTCTGGTTTATTAAATGTGTTTATTCCAGCAGAACAGGGGTTAATCGGTGATGTTGGAAATTCCTGTGTTCAGCTGTGCTCAGTTAGCCACTCCTTTCCCCTATAAAATCTGGGCTCTATTACCTAGTCCTTGTCAGACTTAGCACTTGCTTCATGACAATAGGAGAGAGAGAAGATGGTATGAGAAGGAGAGCTGGAGGAGTTATAAGTGACTATTGTTTGGCTTGTGCGATTGGTAATTCCTTAGCCTTTCCTGCTTTGCTTTCTTCCTCTTCCTACACACCCTGGTGGATTCTCTGTTATATGTGAGTGAATATTTTGCAAAGCAAAAGGTGGCTACTTTGAAGAACCTAGAATATAAGACATATTTTCAGTTGTTTCACACTTTTTTGTTAATTATATAATTCCACATGTGTTAATTCATAGTTTTGATGCTTTCAGAGTGAAACTGCAATTTTCATAGTCATGAAAATAAAGAAAACTCTTTGAATGAGGTGTGTCCAAACTTTTGGTCTGTACTGTAGTTGTAACTGATTACTCTAGTCAATGTAAAATTCCGTTACCTTGTTATAGCACTGTGCACTGAAGATCCTGTAGAGTTGCTTGCTGTATTCAAATCCTTGCGACGAAAAATCCAGGAATAAAATATTAACCCGGTTAGGGGACACTGTTGATAATCTATTTATTATTTTGATCACATTAATTTGGTCTTGTTGGTATAGACCCTTGTTTTTGCTGCGGTTTTCAGGAAGGCTATATGCGCCACTAATTTTACCTATATATATATATATATATATATATATATACAGTTAGGTCCATATAGTTGAAGTTCTGACTTTCATCTTTCATTTGAGGGTATCCACATTAAAATTGGATGAAGGGTATAGGAGTTTCAGCTCCTTAACATGTGCCACCCTGTTTTTAAAGGGACCAAAAGTAATTGGACAATTGACTCCAAGGCTATTTCATGGACAGGTGTGGGCAATCCCTTCCTTATGTCATTCTCAATTAAGCAGATAAAAGGCCTGGAGTTGATTTGAGGTGTGGTGCTTGCATTTGGAAGGTTTTGCAGTGAAGGAAACAAGCGGTCAAAGGAGCTCTCCATTCAGGTGAAACAAGTCATCCTTAAGCTGCAAAAGCAGAAAAAACCCATCCGAGAAATTGCTACAACATTAGGAGTAGCAAAATCTACAGTTTGGTACATTCCTGAGAAAGAAAGAAAGCACTGGTGAACTCATCAATGCAAAAAGACCTGGGCGCCCACGGAAGACAACAGTGGTGGATAGAGTTGAGCGATACCAGCCGATACTTGAAAATATCGGATCGGAATGGATCGGCCGATCTTAAAAAAAAGTATCGGTATCGCCGATTCCGATACCGGGAACCAATGCAAGTCAATGGGGCCAAAATATCGGAATTAAAAAAAACCCTTTCTTTCCTTGTAGGTTAATTCTACATGAAGAAAAACAACTAAGAATAATGTAGAATGTATTGTGGGAGGTGGAGGAGACATTAAAGCCATAGAGGTTTAGCCCAATCAAATGGAATAGCAGGAATTAAACTTTTTTTTTAAAGATGTTAGGAGTTACAAAGATATTGACTATGTTAGCCTCATTTATATTTTGCCAGACATGTATGTCTTCTTCTTCTTTCTTCTTTCTTCTTCTTTCTTATTCTTCTTCCTTTTTTTACCTTCTTCTTCTTCTTATTCCTTTTTTTACATTCTTCTTCTTCTTCTTCCTTTTTTTACATTCTTCTACTTCCTTTTTTTACATTCTTCTTCTTCTTCCTTTTTTTACATTCTTCTTCTTATTCCTTTTTTTACATTCTTCTTCTTCTTCCTTTTTTAAATTCTTCTACTTCCTTTTTTTACATTCTTCTTCTTCTTCTTCTTCCTTTTCTTACATTCTTCATATTCTTCTTATTCAACAATTATTATTCTACATATTCAGCTTCTTCATCTTCTTCCTATTCTTCTTCATCATATTCTTGTTTGTGTCAGGCATTCCTGTAGTTGTTATCTAGAAAAGTTAGAAGTTTACACCTTCCATTCTGCCTGTCACAAAAGATTTACAACAGGATTTGTCCGCGTTCAGTTTGGCCTGCAGCAGCAGGCCTTTTCCAGGGGCACCACGAGGAGGAACGGACTCACCCCCATACACTGCTTAGTCTTCTTCTGCTTATAAATAAGATAATATCATTTGCTCAGAGTATTAGTCTTATGCTTAATGTTCTTCTGCTTTGTTTTTTTATGCTTCTTTGTCTTCTCTCTCTTGTTGTTCTGCATCTTGGTGGTTGTCTTCCTGTTCTTTGTCCTCTTGAACCAGCTGACGGTACTGGCACCCGGAGGGGCAGCAGAAGGAACAAGAGCCAATGGCACTACCGAGAACCAGCTGACGGTGCTGGAACCCGGTTACTAAGCAGGAGGTACCTGTGCTACAAAGCACTACCAAGGACCAGCAGACGTTGCCGGAACTCGGATACCGAGATGGAGGCACCTAGGCCAAAGGCTCTGACGAGAACCAGCTGACGGTGCTGGAACCCGGAGGGGTAGCATAAGCTGCAAGAGCAAATGGAAATAGCGAGGACCAGCTGACAGTGCTGGCACCCGGAGGGGCAGCAGAAGGAATAAGAGCCAATGGCACAACCGAGGACCAGCTGACGGTGCTGGAACCCGGTTACTAAGCAGGAGGTACCTGTGCTACAAAGCACTACCAAGGACCAGCAGACGTTGCCGGAACTCGGATACCGAGATGGAGGCACCTAGGCCAAAGGCTCTGACGAGAACCAGCTGACGGTGCTGGAACCCGGAGGGGTAGCATAAGCTGCAAGAGCAAATGGAAATAGCGAGGACCAGCTGACAGTGCTGGCACCCGGAGGGGCAGCAGAAGGAATAAGAGCCAATGGCACAACCGAGGACCAGCTGACGGTGCTGGAACCCGGTTACTAAGCAGGAGGTACCTGTGCTACAAAGCACTACCAAGGACCAGCAGACGTTGCCGGAACTCGGATACCGAGATGGAGGCACCTAGGCCAAAGGCTCTGACGAGAACCAGCTGACGGTGCTGGAACCCGGAGGGGTATCAGAAGTTACCCCTGAAAAGCAAAGTTGGCATGCCGCAAGCTGGCCGCAGTTACCGAATCACACAGTCCTACAGGGGGTGCTTGTCCTACTGGCACTATGGAACAAGCCTTTCTTACCAGAACCCGCAGTCAACATAGGAAGCACCTAAACTGCTGGCACCCTAGCCTCGGCTAACCCAACCGCAACACGACATGGCAACTTGGGGTGGCAAACTGACATTGACACTTCCCGGAAACAGCAGGCAGGGCTGGAACCAAGCTGGGCAGGAGGGAGTACCCGTGCCAAAGTCAGTTATGAGCAGCAACTGGCGATGTTGGAGCCCAGGACAAGCACTTAGCAGGCTGAGGCCTGATGTGCTGTCAATTGGGAGGCAGCAGGACAGATTGCCATCAAAATAGCAGGGGAACAGCTGACGTTACTGAACCCCACAAACACAGGAGCTAGTGTTTTACTCTGTGAAGACGGCACTTCCGAGCAACAACTGGCTGTGTTGAAGCCCAGGGACAAGCACGGAGCAGGCTGAGGCTGCATTGAAGAAATTTTTACATCGGTTGTAGACTACTAATTTGAACCAAGCTCCACTTAGGCCTGTGGCTTCACTGATTTTCGTATTTCCCCTGTCCTCCAACCCCGCCAGTTACAGCTCCGAAGTGGCGTCTGCACAATCCACACTTGTTCCTGTGTTACAGGTGTTCAGTCCGGTCAGTTAATCCCCTGATGTGTGTCCGGCAATGTCGCCTGCTCTGTCCACATTCCCATAATGGGAATGTGGACAGAGCAGGCGACATTGCCGGACACACATCAGGGGATTAACTGACCGGACTGAACACCTGTAACACAGGAACAAGTGTGGATTGTGCAGACGCCACTTCGGAGCTGTAACTGGCAGGGTTGGAGGACAGGGGAAATACGAGAGACAGTGGAGCCACAGGCCTAATTGGAGCACGGTTAAAAATCAGTAGTGGTACGACTGTGTAGGCAGCAGGAGACTTTGCCATCCACACAGCAGGGGATCAGCTGACATTACTGAACCCCACTGAGACACGGGAGCAAGTATCTCTTTCCGTGTGGACGGCACTTCCGAACTACAACTGGCTGTGTTGAAGCCCAGGAAATAGGAGGGTGTAGGCAGAGGTCTACTGTATTTTGAATGAGGTGACAGCAGGAGAGACTGCCATCCACACAGCAGGGGATCAGCTGACATTACTGAACCCCACTGAGACACGGGAGAAAGTATCTCTTTCCGTGTGGACGGCACTTCCGAACTACAACTGGCTGTGTTGAAGCCCAGGAAATAGAATCATAGAATCATAGAATCATAGAATCGTAGAGTTGGAAGGGACCTCCTGGGCCATCTGGTCCAACCCCCTGCTCAAAGCAGGATTCGCTAAATCATCCCAGTCAGATGTCTGTCCAGCCTCTGTTTGAAGACTTCCATTGAAGGAGAACTCACCACTTCTTGTGGCAGCCTGTTCCACTCACTGATCACTCTAACTGTCAAAAAGTTTTTTCTAATATCTAATCTGTGTCTCCTCCCATTCAGTTTCATCCCATTGCTTCTAGTCTTTCCTTGTGCAAATGAGAATAAAGTTGATCCTTCTACAATGTGACAGCCCTTTAGATATTTGTAGACAGCTATTAAGTCTCCTCTCAGTCTTCTCTTTTGCAAACTAAACATTCCCAAATCCTGCAACCTTTCCTCATAAGACAGGGTTTGCAGACCGGTCACCATTCTGGTCGCTCTTTTCTGAACTTGCTCCAGTTTGTTGATGTCTTTTTTAAAATGTGGTGCCCAAAACTGGACACAATATTCCAGATGAGGTCTGACCAAAGAGGAGTAGAGGGAAATAATGACTTCACGTGATCTAGACTGTATGCTTCTGTTAATACATCCTAGAATTGCATTTGCCTTTTTTGCTGCTGCATCACACTGTTGACTCATATTCAGTCTGTGATCTATTAGTATACCCAAGTCTTTTTCACATGTACTGTCACTTAGCCCTATTCCTCCCATTCTATATATGTTTTTTCCATTTTTATTGCCCAGATGTAGTACTTTGCATTTCTCCCTGTTAAAAACCATTCTGTTAGTTGCTGCCCACTTCTCCAGTTTATTTAAATCTTTTTGAATCCTCTCTCTCTCTTCTCTAGTATTAGCTATCCCTCCTAGCTTTGTGTCATCAGCAAATTTAATCAGTTTACCCTCAATTCCTTCATCTAAATCGTTGATAAAGATGTTGAACAATACAGGGCCCAGGACAGAGCCCTGTGGTACCCCACTTGAGACATTCTTCCAACTGGATGTGCAGCCATTTACGACCACTCTTTGGGTCCGATCACTAAGCCAGTTATGAATCCACCTAACAGTTGCCTTGTCCATTCCATACTTAGTCATTTTTTCAATAAGGATTGTATGAGAGACTTTGTCAAATGCTTTGCTGAAGTCAAGATATACTATATCTACAGCATTTCCTTGATCCACCCAATCAGTGATACCGTCATAGAAGGAAATTAAGTTAGTCTGACATGACTTATTAGTTACAAACCCATGCTGACTCTGTTTAATCACTTCATTCTTATCCAGGTATTGACATACATGTTGTTTAATAATTTGTTCAAAGATCTTTCCTGGTATAGAAGTCAGACTCACCGGCCTATAGTTACCTGGGTCCACCTTCTTCCCCTTTTTGAAGATAGAAACAACATTTGCTCTTCTCCAGTCTTCTGGCACTTCTCCTGTTCTCCAAGAATTTTCAAAGATTATAGAGAGGGGTTCAAAAATTTCTTCTGCTATCTCCTTCAGTACTCTGGGGTGTAATTCATCTGGACCTGGAGACTTGAATTCATTTAGGCTAGCTAAGTGTTTCCTCACTATCTTTCTGTTTATAGATATCCTGGATTCTTCTATTCCCTTAATAGGACAGTGAATAACAGTTGATGTTACATTTCCTTTCTGAGAGAAAACAGATGCAAAATAGGAATTTAAAAGTTCAGCCTTCTCAACATCCTGTCTTACCATTTCATCATTTTCATCCTGTAAAAATCCTATAGCATCTTTGACTTTTCTTTTACTTTTGACATATCCCCAAAATCCTTTATTATTGCTTTTGACATCTCTTGCAAGCCTCAATTCATTTTCAGCTTTAGATAATCTGATTTGTGCCCTGCAGGTTCTGCAGACAGCATTATATTCTTCTTTAGATATGCCTCCCTCTTTCCATTTTATAAACATTTTTTTCTTCCTTTTTAGCATGTGCTTAAGTTCTGTGTTCATCCATCCTGGTTTCCTTAACTGCTTCCTATTCTTCCCTCTTTTCGGAATTGTTAACAACTGTGCTTTGAGAATTTCATTTTTCAAGATTTCCCATCCTTCCTGGACATTTTTGTCTTTAAGGATATCCAGCCATTGGATCCCTCCAATTCTCTTTCTGAATCCCTTAAAATCTGCCTTTCTGAAATCTAACCTTGATGTCTGAGTCTTCACAGGTCTTCCGCCTCTAGTTATCCAAAATTCTAAAATAGCATGGTCGCTACCTCCTAGGGTCCCAGCCACTTTTACCTCCTCAACCATTTCCTCCCTGTTTATAAGGATTAGATCCAAGGTAGCAGTTCCCCTTGTTTTCTCCCTTACCTTTTGGAAGATAAAGTTGTCAGCAAGAGAGGATAAGAATTTCCTTGACCTGTTAGTTTTGCCTGAGAGAGATTCCCAACAAATGTCTGGATAGTTGAAATCTCCCATGACAACTATGTCATATTTTTTGGAGAACTTGGCCATTTGATGCATAAAGAGTTCATCCATAGCTTCAGCTTGCACAGGCGGCCTGTAGTAAATGCCTACAATGGTGTCCTTTCCATTGTTCTGTCCTTGTATTCTTACCCAAACAGTTTCCACAGAACTCCCAGTCTCTGAAGCTTCAATCTCTGTGCAGATATACGCGTTTCTAACATACAATGCGACACCCCCTCCTCGTTTATCAAGTCTGTTTCTTGCAAATAAGTTGTATCCTTCTAGTCTTGTATTCCAATCATGTGTATTGTCCCACCAAGTTTCAGTGATTCCAATGACATCATATTTCTTTTCCTGTGTTAGTAGTTCCAATTCTCCTTGTTTGTTGCCCATGCTTTGTGCATTAGTATAGAAACATTTTAGTTTGTGATTGGTTTCTCTTTCTCCAATATTTTTATTAATTAGATTCTTTCGTCTTTGTTCTTCCTTTCCACTTCTAATAGCAGAGTTCTCAATAGCATTTGTCAGGTGTATGGCTTTTTCTGGTCTTTTGCTTCCCTTCCCATGTTGTTCTAGTTTAAAGCTCTCCTTACAAGTGTAGCAAGGCGACTTCCAAATACATGTTTTCCAGTCTTCGTAAGGTGCACCCCATCTCTAGCAAGTAGTCCATCGTATAAGTAGTTCACTCCGTGATCCAGAAATCCAAATCGTTGCTGACGGCACCATCGACGTAGCCAGTTATTCACCTGCAGAATCTTATTCCACCTCCTTGTTCCATGGCCATCCACTGGGAGGATGGAAGAGAAGACCACCTGCGCTCCCAGTTCTTTCACTTTCTTGCCTAAGTCTTCAAAGTCTCTGCAGATGGTTTCCAGGTCATTTCTTGCAGTGTCATTTGTCCCCACATGTAGTAGCAGGAATGGGTAGTCATCTGTAGGTCTGAAGAGTCCTGATATCCTGTCAGACACATCTTTAATTTTTGCACCTGGAAGACAACACATTTCTCTTGAAGTTATATCCGGTCTGCAGATAGCGGCCTCAGTTCCTCTCAACAGGGAATCCCCCATGACCACCACTCTCCGTTTCTTCTTCACAACATTTTTCTTTCTCCATCCAGGAGGACTCTGAAGGCGTACAAGGTTGCTGCTTGTTGGCAAAGTCTTATCCTGATGTATTTCTTCATTGTTTTCCTGCGTGAGAGCCTGGTACTGGTTTCTGAGCAGTATGGGTGCTGACTGCCTCCTGATCCTCCTGCTTCTCTGGGTCACATGTCTCCATTCCTCTGTTTCTTCAGGTGCACTTCGAATTTCTTCTCTTTCTGTAACATGAAGAGATAATTCTGCTCTGTCCAAGAACTCTTCACCTTCCTTAATGATCTTCAACGTAGCTAACCTCTCTTCGAGATTTTGCAACTTTTCCTCCAACAGGGACACAAGCTTGCATTTGTGGCATGTGAAGTTTGGCTTTTCCACTGGTAAGTCTGTGAACATGTAGCAAGAAATGCAGCTCACCAAATGGCTCCTGGCCTCTTCCATCTTGAGATTTCTTAAAAACGATGAAAGATGAGCGCGGTTTTTCCGATTTCCTCTTTTCAGCTGCAACGGCCAAAACCCAGTGATCGTTGAGCTCGCGGAGACTCTTCACTTATCCCAGAAGGCACTGGGAATATGCAAATGATCTCAAGACTCTTCCCCTGGTTTTCTGATTTCCTCTTTTCAGCTGCAACGGCCAAAACCCAGTGATCGTTGAGCTCGCGGAGACTCTTCACTTATCCCAGAAGGCAAGGGGAATATGCAAATGATCTCCTCAAGACTCTTCCCCTGGTTTTCCGATTTCCTCTTTTCAGCTGCAACGGCCAAAACCCAGTGATCGTTGAGCTCGCGGAGACTCTTCACTTATCCCAGAAGGCACTGGGAATATGCAAATGATCTCCTCAAGACTCTTCCCCTGGTTTTCCGATTTCCTCTTTTCAGCTGCAACGGCCAAAACCCAGTGATCGTTGAGCTCGCGGAGACTCTTCACTTATCCCAGAAGGCACTGGGAATATGCAAATGATCTCCTCAAGACTCTTCCCCTGGTTTTATAAATAAGAGGGTGTAGGCAGAGGCCTACTGTATTTTGAATGAGGTTACAGCAGGAGAGACTGCCATCCACACAGCAGGGGATCAGCTGACGTTACTGAACCCCACTGAGACACGGGAGCAAGTATCTCTTTCCGTGTGGACGGCACTTCCGAACTACAACTGGCTGTGTTGAAGCCCAGGAAATAGGACAGTGTAGGCAGAGGCCTACTGTATTTTGAATGAGGTGACAGCAGGAGAGACTGCCATCCACACAGCAGGGGATCAGCTGACATTACTGAACCCCACTGAGACACGGGAGCAAGTATCTCTTTCCGTGTGGACGGCACTTCCGAACTACAACTGGCTGTGTTGAAGCCCAGGAAATAGGAGGGTGTAGGCAGAGGCCTACTGTATTTTGAATGAGGTGACAGCAGGAGAGACTGCCATCCACACAGCAGGGGATCAGCTGACATTACTGAACCCCACTGAGACACGGGAGCAAGTATCTCTTTCCGTGTGGACGGCACTTCCGAACTACAACTGGCTGTGTTGAAGCCCAGGAAATAGGAGGGTGTAGGCAGAGGCCTACTGTATTTTGAATGAGGTGACAGCAGGAGAGACTGCCATCCACACAGCAGGGGATCAGCTGACATTACTGAACCCCACTGAGACACGGGAGCAAGTATCTCTTTCCGTGTGGACGGCACTTCCGAACTACAACTGGCTGTGTTGAAGCCCAGGAAATAGGAGGGTGTAGGCAGAGGCCTACTGTATTTTGAATGAGGTGACAGCAGAAGAGACTGCCATCCACACAGCAGGGGATCAGCTGACATTACTGAACCCCACTGAGACACGGGAGCAAGTATCTCTTTCCGTGTGGACGGCACTTCCGAACTACAACTGGCTGTGTTGAAGCCCAGGAAATAGGAGGGTGTAGGCAGAGGCCTACTGTATTTTGAATGAGGTTACAGCAGGAGAGACTGCCATCCACACAGCAGGGGATCAGCTGACGTTACTGAACCCCACTGAGACACGGGAGCAAGTATCTCTTTCCGTGTGGACGGCACTTCCGAACTACAACTGGCTGTGTTGAAGCCCAGGAAATAGGACGGTGTAGGCAGAGGCCTACTGTATTTTGAATGAGGTGACAGCAGGAGAGACTGCCATCCACACAGCAGGGGATCAGCTGACATTACTGAACCCCACTGAGACACGGGAGCAAGTATCTCTTTCCGTGTGGACGGCACTTCCGAACTACAACTGGCTGTGTTGAAGCCCAGGAAATAGGAGGGTGTAGGCAGAGGCCTACTGTATTTTGAATGAGTTTACAGCAGGAGAGACTGCCATCCACACAGCAGGGGATCAGCTGACGTTACTGAACCCCACTGAGACACGGGAGCAAGTATCTCTTTCCGTGTGGACGGCACTTCCGAACTACAACTGGCTGTGTTGAAGCCCAGGAAATAGGAGGGTGTAGGCAGAGGCCTACTGTATTTTGAATGAGTTTACAGCAGGAGAGACTGCCATCCACACAGCAGGGGATCAGCTGACGTTACTGAACCCCACTGAGACACGGGAGCAAGTATCTCTTTCCGTGTGGACGGCACTTCCGAACTACAACTGGCTGTGTTGAAGCCCAGGAAATAGGAGGGTGTAGGCAGAGGCCTACTGTATTTTGAATGAGTTTACAGCAGGAGAGACTGCCATCCACACAGCAGGGGATCAGCTGACGTTACTGAACCCCACTGAGACACGGGAGCAAGTATCTCTTTCCGTGTGGACGGCACTTCCGAACTACAACTGGCTGTGTTGAAGCCCAGGAAATAGGAGGGTGTAGGCAGAGGCCTACTGTATTTTGAATGAGGTGACAGCAGGAGAGACTGCCATCCACACAGCAGGGGATCAGCTGACGTTACTGAACCCCACTGAGACACGGGAGCAAGTATCTCTTTCCGTGTGGACGGCACTTCCGAACTACAACTGGCTGTGTTGAAGCCCAGGAAATAGGAGGGTATAGGCAGAGGCCTACTGTATTTTGAATGAGGTGACAGCAGAAGAGACTGCCATCCACACAGCAGGGGATCAGCTGACATTACTGAACCCCACTGAGACACGGGAGCAAGTATCTCTTTCCGTGTGGACGGCACTTCCGAACTACAACTGGCTGTGTTGAAGCCCAGGAAATAGGAGGGTGTAGGCAGAGGCCTACTGTCTTTGTAATGCGGAGACAGCAGGAGAGACTGCCATCTCCACAGCAGGGGAACAGCTGGCAGTGCTGAACCCCACTAACACTCTAACGAATGTGTTTGGCTCTGTGGAGACGACACTTCTGAACACCAACTGACGCTGTTGGAGCCCAGGATTAGGCGAGGAGCAGGCTGTGGCCTACTGGATTTTGGCAGGTGAAGGCAGCAGGAGACTTGCCATCTCCACAGCAGGGGAACAGCTGGCAGTGCTGAACCCCACTAACACTCTAACGAATGTGTTTGGCTCTGTGGAGACGACACTTCTGAACACCAACTGACGCTGTTGGAGCCCAGGATTAGGCGAGGAGCAGGCTGTGGCCTACTGGATTTTGGCAGGTGAAGGCAGCAGGAGACTTGCCATCTCCACAGCAGGGGAACAGCTGGCAGTGCTGAACCCCACTAACACTCGAACGAATGTGTTTGGCTCTGTGGAGACGACACTTCTGAACACCAACTGACGCTGTTGGAGCCCAGGATTACGCATGCCGCATGCAGAGGCCAATGGGCAGCGGTTTTTATGGAGGTTGTGGACTACTACTGATTCTAACCATGCTCCACTTAGGCCTCTGGCTCCACTGTCTCTACTATTTACCCTGGCCTCCAACCCCGCCAGCTACATCTCTGAAGTGGCGTCAGCACAATCTACACTTGTTCCTGTGTTACTGGTGCTCAGTCCCGTCAGTTGATCCCCTGATGTTTGTCCGGCAAGTTCGCCAGCTCTGTCCTCATTCCCACTACTGGTTATGGGAATGTGGACAGAGCAGGAGACCTTGCCGGACACACATCAGGGGATAAACTGATGGGACTGAGCCACAGGAACACAGGAACAAGTGTAGATTGTGCTGACGCCACTTCAGAGATGTAGATGGCGGGGTTGGAGGTCAGGGGAAATAGTAGAGACAGTGGAGCCAGAGACCTAAGTTGGGCACGGTTAAAAATCAGTAGTGGTTTGAATGTTGATGGAGCTGGTGACTTTGCCGTCCACACAGCAGGGGATCAGCTGGCATTACTGAACCCCACTAACACAGGAGCTAGTGTGTTTCTCTGTGCAGACGACACATCTGAGCGACAACTGGCTGTGTTGAAGCAAAGGGATTATAGTTCAGGTGGTAGAAAAATGAACACACCAGCAGACCTGGATACAGTTGCCAACCACTAATTTAGTCTGTAAGAGGAATGGCAAAGTCTTTGGAGATCCAGGCCTTGTTCATTTTCAGAAAAGTCAGCCGGTCAACATTATCGGAAGATAGTCGCGTGCGACGGTCTGTTAGTACACCACCTGCGGCACTAAAGACACGTTCCGATAATACACTGGCAGCAGGGCAAGCCAGCACCTCCAATGCATACTGGCTAAGCTCTGGCCATGTATCCAGCTTAGAGACCCAAAACTTGAAGGGGGAAGAGCCATCTGGGAGTACAGCGACAGGGCAAGACATGTAGTCTGACACCATCTGACGGAAGCGTTGCCTCCTGCTGACTCGAGGCGTCGCTGATGGTGTAGACAATTGTGGTGGACACACAAAACTTTGCCACATTTGGGCCATAGTGGTCTTGCCTTGTGCTGCGGCGCTGCCTCTGCTCCCTCTTTGTGCAGAGTTTCCTCCACTGCCTCGACGCACAGAGCTGCTTTGTAAAGCACTAGCAACAATGCTGTCGGGTGGAATGGAAAACATTATGGACTGCACCAGTGACTCTTCGTACTCCCGCATTTTACGCTCCCGGTTCAACGTTGGTATGAGCCTTTGTACGCTGTCCCGGTAGCGAGGATCTAGGAGGGTGTACACCCAATAATCAGCCGAGACGAGAATATGGGCGATGCGGCGGTCGTTTCTCAGGCACTGCAGCATGAAATCAACCATGTGCTGCAGACTCCCAACTGCCAAAGAACCGCTGTCCCCTGTTTGAGGCGTGACCTCGGCCTGCTCTGCATCACCCCACCCTCGCTGTACATACTGAGTAGAGGTTTGTGTACCTCCCTCCTCTGGAGAGATGTCTTCCTCCTCCATCGACTCCTCCTCATCCTCCTCACAAAGTGTCCCCTGCCTAGGCCTTTGTGAGGAAACACGTAGCGCAGACTGTCCAGAAGCAGATGGCATTTGGGACTCCTCATCCTCCACCTCTTCTGAAACCTCATCCCTTAGTGCTTGCAGTGTTTGTTGAAGCAGGCAGATAAGGGGGACAGTCATGCTGACTAGTGCATCATCTGCACTCGCCATCCGCGTGGATTCATCGAAGGCACGCAAAACGAGGCAGATGTCCTTCATAGAGGCCCACTCAATGGTGCTGAAGTGTGAACGGCGCACAGTGCGACTTGTTTGCGCCTGATGCAGCTGGTACTCCATGACTGCTGCCTGCTGCTCACACAACCGCTCCAACATATGTAACGTTGAATTCCACCGGGTGGGTAGGTCACATATGATGCGATGTTCCGGAAGGCCAAATCGTCGCTGCAGAGCAGCGAGGCGCGATCTTGCCGTGCTGGAACGTCGCAAGTGAGCGCACTCTATGCGGACCTTGTGCAACAGTGCAGCAAGATCCGGATAGTCCCTCAGAAAGCTCTGCACGACCAAGTTAAGAACATGTGCCAGACATGGGATGTGTGTGAGGTTGCCTAGGCCAAGAGCTGCCACCAGATTTCGGCCATTGTCACACACTACCAAGCCCGGCTGGAGATTCGCTGGCCCAAACCACACATCGCTCTCCAGCTTGATAGCATTCCAGAGCTCCTGCGCTGTGTGGCTTCGATTCCCCAAAGAAATTAATTTGAGTACAGCCTGTTGACGTTTGGCCACGGCTGTGCTCATATCGGTCGTAACAGGCTCCTGCTCTGCTGTTTCTGAGGAACTTGAGTAGGAGGAGGAGTCTATGTGTACAGACTGGAGTCCTGCAATCCGTGGCGTTGGAAGAACACGTACAGCGCCACTCTCCAGATCCGTACCCGGCTCCACAACATTGACCCAGTGGGCAGTGAGGGAAAGGTATCGTCCCTGTCCATGGTTACTGGTCCACGCATCGGTGGTCAGGTGGACCTTGCTACTAACGGCGTTTAGTAGCGCATGTTTTATTTTGCCCTCAACATGTTTCTGCAGGGCAGGGACGGCTCGCCTGCTGAAATAAAAGCGGCTGGGCACGTTGTATTGGGGGACTGCCAATGCCATTAAGTCCCGGAAGGTGTCAGTGTCCACCAGCCTGAATGACAGCATTTCAACTGCCAGAAGTTTGGCAATGCCAGCATTCAGAGACTGTGCTCGGGGATGGTTTGCCGAGTAAGGGCGCCTTTTATCCCATGCCTGTGCTACCGATGGCTGTGATGGATGGGAACGTGCTGCTATGGGTGTAATCTGACAGGGTCTCCGGACAACAGTGGCAGAGGTTCTTCCTTGGCGATCCTGTGAGGAAGCCGAACCAGCAGTGTGTGAGCTGGAGGAAGAGGGCCCAACACGAACTGAAGAGGTGGTAGGTGGTGCTGTACGTTGGCCTACGTCTTCAGGGTGTCTCTGCAACTCCAACTCGTGCTTGGTGCGCACATGTTTCCACATATTTGTGGTATTGAGGTTGCTGACATTTCTCCCTCTTTTGACTCTCTGATGACACAGCTTGCATTTGACAAAGCAAATGTCATCTGCAACTGTGTCAAAAAAGGACCACGCACTGCAACTCTTGTGAGCGCCCGGTTTGCCTTTGGAAGGAGGAATGCTCCTAACGGGTGCCGAAGTGGAGGGTACAGGCAACCAAGTCTTCCCCCTCCCTCTGCCTCCTGTTTTGGCCGGTAGGGGAATCTCTTCCTCCGAGCTGCTCCCACCACCTTCCTGTTGCTCACGCCATGATGGGTCAAGGACCTCATCATCTTCCCTCCCCTCTTCAAACAGCTGCTTCTCCGGGGTTGTCTCGCCAGCACCTGAGTCTCGTCATCATCTGATGCGTACTGAGGTGTGCTGACCATAGGCACTGGCCCACTCGCCTCTTCAGATTCAGAGGGACAAAGAAGTTGCGCATCACTGCATACTCCCTCTTCTTCACATTCAGGAATGCTGCTTGGCTGGCCCCCTCTTTCCAAGCCAACAGATTCCGAGAACAGAAGTAGAGACTGTGATGGCTCCTGTCCATATCTCTCTGACTGCCTGGGCACTTTGGCAGGTGGTGAAGAGACAGATGGTTGCTCTTCGGTGCTCTGACCCTGAGAGGATGCGGAAGTAATTGAAGTCGATGCGTTAGCTGCCATCCATCCGACAACGGCTTAAATTTGTTCCTCCCGCAGCAGTGGGGTTCCTTGAGGTCCTACAAAGCTGCGCATAAAGGACTGTTGCCTGCTAAAACTGGGGGATGCTGATCCACTGGTGCCCGCAGCAGGCCCAGAATCCCCACGTCCTCTACCTGTAGAATCCCCACGTCCTCTCCCTGCAGAATCCCCACGTCCTCTCCCTGCTGAAACTCCACGCCCACGCCCACGCCCACGCGCCTTTCTCCCTGCCTTCTTCATCTTGCAAGACTGCTTAAGATAGGCAAAAAAGTACAAAGGGGGGCCTTAGTGTGCTTATTCCTGAACAGCTGGTTACAGGTACAAGAAACACTAATTTTATGAAGTGTGTGTGTGTGTGGACTAGACTTTAATAGGAGCTGATGTGGCCTACACAAGTTCAAAATGTAGTGTTTGGTGAACTTTTTTTGTGGTTTCTTTGTTGGAAACAAACTCAAAGTATGTGAACAAAGAATTGAAACTGATAGTATCACCAACTTTTTGGAGCTATTACAATGCAGGCAGGTAACCTACAATGCAAAAGATGAGGCTCCAAAAAAATTGGGTAATACTAATCTGGCTGCGCCGGCAGGGCACAAGCCAGAAAAAAAGGCTCCTCTATCTACTCCTATATAGTGTTTGCAACCAACCAATGTTGATGGATACGGATGGATGCACACTAATAGGAGAAGAAAAAATGAGCTGCACTCAAAGACAAATATGTGTGAGGCAGTGACGCACGTTGAGCGTCCTACAACCAGACGTAGCTGCAGGACACTCTACTCAGCGTGAGCTGCACTCACACACAGTCAGAGGCCTCTCAGACAGCCGTCAACAGTGCAGCTAAGTGGGCACTGGCACTGACAGGCTGCAGAAAGGCTCCGCTGTGTACTCCTTTATAGTGTTTGCAACCACCGTAGATGGAGACGGATGGATGCACACTAATAGAAGAAAAAATGAGCTGCACTCAAATAAAAATATGTGTGAGGCACTGACGCACGCTGAGCGTCCTACAGCCAGACGTAGCTGCAGGACACACTACTCAGCGTGAGCTGCACTCACACACAGTCAGAGACCTCTCAGACAGCCGTGAACAGTGCAGCAAAGTGGACACTAGCACTGAAAGGCTGCAGAAAGGCTCCGCTGTCTACTACTAGTGTTTGCAACCAACGTATATGGATACGGATGGAAGCACACTAGATTGAAATTATGTAAAAAATGCAGCTCAAAAAATAAAAGATGTATGAGGCAGCAGTGATCACACTGGGTGGCCTACAGCCTGACGTGGCTGCAGGACCCACTCCACAGCGTGAGCTGCACTCACACAGCCCTTGCAGACAGCTGTGAACACTGCTGCTAGGGCAAAGAAGGCTACAGTGGTGGTTTATGTAGCCTGGGTAAAGCACTAGATGTTTGGTGGAATCGCTATTTCTAACTGTCCCTCACAGTCTTCTACAGCAGCCTGTCCCTAACTGAATTCACAGCAGAGTGACCAGAAATGGCGGCTGCGGTGGCTTTTATAGTGCATCATGACATCATTTCGGCAGCCAATCACAGCCATGCCAATAGTTAACATGCCTACATGCCTAACAGGATGTGCCCACACTTCGGAGGATTCCCATTGGCTTAATCAAAGCAAGCAGGCTCATAGCATGATGGGAACTTCCTATTCCGATTCCGATTCCGGAATCCGATATGACAAAAGTATCGGAACTAAGTATCGGAATTCCGATACCGCTAATATCGGCCGATACCCGATACTTGCGGTATCGGAATGCTCAACACTAGTGGTGGATGGTCGCAGAATAGTCTCCATGGTGAAGAGAAACCCCTTCACAACAGCCACCCAAGTGAAAAACACTCTCCAGGAGGTAGGCGTATCAATGTCCAAATCTATCATAAAGAGAAGACTGCATGAAAGTAAATACAGAGGGTTCACTGCACGGTGCAAGCCATTCATAAGCATCAAGAATCAAAAGGCTAGACTGGACTTTGCTAAAAAACATCTAAAAAAGCCAGCACAGTTCTGGAAGTACATTCTTTGGACAGATGAAACCAAGATCAACCTCTACCAGAATGATGGAAAGAGAAAAGTATGGTGAAGGCATGGTACAGCTCATGATCCAAAGCATACCACATCATCTGTAAAACACGGCGGAGGCAGTGTAATGGCTTGCCCATGCATGGCTGCCAGTGGCACTGGATCACTAGTGTTTATTGATGATGTGACACAGGACAGAAGCAGCCGAATCAATTCTGAGGTATTCAGAGCCATACTGTGTGCTCAGATCCAGCCAAATGCAGCCAAACTGATTGGTCATCGTTTCATACTACAGATGGACAATGACCCAAAACATAAAGCTAAAGCAACCCAGGAGTTTATTAAAGCAAAGAAGTGGAATATTCTTGAATGGCCAAGTCAGTCACCTGATCTCAACCCAATTGAGCATGCATTTCACTTGTTAAAGACTAAACTTCAGACAGAAAGGCCCACAAACAAACAGCAACTGAAAACCACCGCAGTGAAGGCCTGGCAGAGCATCAAAAAGGAGGAAACACAGCGTCTGGTGATGTCTATGAATTCAAGACTTCAGGCAGTCATTGCCAACAAAGGGTTTTCAACCAAGTACTAGAAATGAACATTTTATTTACAATTATTTAATGTGTCCAATTACTTTTGGTCCCTTTAAAAACAGGGTGTCACATGTTAAGGAGCTGAAACTCCTAAACCCTTCATCCAATTTTAATGTGGATACCCTCAAATGAAAGCTGAAAGTCTGATTTTCAACTGCATCTGAATTGTTTTGTTTAAAATTCATTGTGGTAATGTCTAGAACCAAAATTAGAAAAATGTCCCTGTCCAAATATATATGGACCTAATTGTGTGTATATATATATATATATATATATATATATATATATATATATATGGCTTTGTTGCCATAAAAGGAGGGGGGCCAGACACATTTCTTGCACAGGGTCCCCAAGCTGTCAGTGTCCGACCCTGTACTATACTTGTTCACAAATAGAAACTGCTATTATAAAAAAATCTGAAACTTGTAACACATGCAGTCCCATAAGCCCTATATAACAGACCAGAAACATGGATCCTCAGGAAATACCTAATAGACTTCTACTTCCTTAGTTTCTCTAACAATTTATGATAGATAAACAAAACAGTTTTTTTCCCTTGCAAATTTTTTTCACATTTTTGCAGCTGTAAGAGGGAGTTACATTTCCAGCTCTCCCACATATCCCCAATCCTTCTTCTTCATGCTCCCTTCCAAATATGTTCTTTATTCTCTTGGATTTCTTTCAATAGTAATCTGGCTGTGGATCTGTTATATGTGATGCAAATCTTTGCTCCATTTTCAAACATTATTAAAAAAAAAGGCAAAACAGCTGTGCGATGTTTACTAATGCTTAGTTTATGCCTCTGCACAACTGTTAAACCAAAAGAATCTGTAATCTGATATAAATCCTCTGAGGCATTACAGAAGGCACCTGGTAGGGCACCAGTGCATCTTCAAGAATACCTAATGCTCAAGAAAAAATATATTTACACACTGTATTTTTTGGACATTCAAAAGCACTTTCTTCCTAAAAATTTGGGAGGAAAATGGGGTTGCATCTTACAGTTTGAATGTACAGTAGCTTACTGGGTGGGGAGGCAGAGGCGGTGGCATGGGGCTACAAGGGGCAGGGTCCCTGCTGCAGGAAGTTGTCGTCGGCGGCAGGAGTGGGGCGATGCTAAGGGCCCTGGGCTGAAAGGACCGGTTATCCTGACAAAGCAAAGCTGCAGATTACTGAGCTTCAATAAAATGTTTGCTGTGAGGCAGGAGCTGAGTCACGCACTGCGCATTGATTTTCTAGGACTATGGCCGCCAGAAGCCGTGAATGTGCAGATTGAGATTTCAGCACCAGGCCTTGCTTCAGGCTCTAATGGCACATCGTGCAAACCACTCTTGTTAGCAGTACATTGCCTACAGAAATGCCACCCCAGGTATATCCTTTGAACTGGCTTTAGTGTGCTCAGTTCATCGGTGTGATGGGAAGTAGTAGTTGATGTATTAGCTAGGGGTCAGCTGTTGTGCTTTTGCACCTGGCTTCCTGTTTTGCTGTGCAGATGGGGTAGTGTGACTACCTCCTCTTCCTCCGAATTGCACATGTCACTCTGATGACCTTTACTCAATGTGGGGTCAGGGACCTTATCATCCCCTGCAACATGTTCCACCCACTTCCTCACTCCTGCCGTCCTTGCCTGTCCATACATTGCAGTTGGCACCTGCATTTCATCATAATCAGAGATGTGCTGCTGTGATGCACTAGTGATGCAGTGATGACCGTGTGCACTACCTCTCCCTCATACTCATCCTCTAACAGAACAAGAAGTTGGGCATCAGTGCTCTCAATCTCTTCCTCTTGTGGGGCAGAGACAGGTGGATGTGCCACTGATCCCTACTCGGCAGAGTCATCAAAAAGCAGAAGTGACTGCTGCATGAATTTGGATTCAGACTGCTTGACTGACTTGCAAGGGGGTGAGGTGGAGTACAGATACTCATGGTCCACAGGTGCCAACTCTGTGCTTTCAGGAAGTAACCGGGTGGAAGACGATGTGAAGGAACTGGAGGCACTGTCAGCCATCCAGTCTAAAACTGCCTCTACTTGTTCTGGACTCACCATTTGTTCTGTGGTATTCGGGACTACGAAATTAAGCAGAACATACAGTCACCTGTGTGAACCAGAGGAAGTTTTTTCATTTGGGTGCTTAGCAGGCACAGATCGACCACGTCTTCTCCCTTCAGCAGCTACACCATGATCAGCATCACATCCAAGTCTCCAATTCGATGCTTTCCTCATTCTTTTCTCCCCAAAAAGCGCACAGTAGAGAAGAACGAGAAAGTCTCCACCAGATTAATACACTGTTAGGGTACTCTGCGCCAGGCTCTACTAGGGCACTCTCCACCAGATTCTGTTAGTGCACTCTGCACCAGGCTCTCTTTGGGGACTCTCCACCAGGCTCTGTTTGGGCACTCTGCACCAGGCTCTGTTTGGGCACTCTGCACCAGGCTCTGTTTGGGCACTCTGCATCAGATGCTGTTATGGCACTCTGCACCAGCCAATATTTGGCATTGCTGTGGGGGCTCCGGAAGTTCCAAAAACATGCAAGCTTGTTGATTAGCTGCTCTGCAGCCTTTTAACAAACTTTATTTGGCATCTGAACCTGAACAGTACAACGGACTTCTGGGAGAAGTCCGTGTTCAGAGTTCAGCACCGGATGGGTCTTACAGCATGATAATGATCCCAAGTGCTCCACCAGGGTAGCGAAGGAGTGGCTTTGTAAGAAGCATATGAAGGTCCTGGAGTGGCCTAGCCAGTCTCCAGATCTCAACCCCATAGAAAACCTTTGGAGGGATTTGAAAGTCCTTGTTGCCCAGCGACAGGCACTGCTCTAGAGGAGAGCTACATGGAGGAATGGGCCAACATACTACCAACAGTGTGTGCCAAGCTTGTGAAGACTTACAGAAAATGTTTGACCTCTGTTATTGCCAACAAAGGATATATAACAAAATATTGAGATGAACTTTTGTTAATGACCAAATACTTATTTTCCACCATAATTTGCAAAATAAATCTTGAGAAATCAGACAAGGTGATTTTCTGGATTTTTTTTCTCATTTTGACTCTCATAGTTGTGGTCTACAAATGATGTCAATTACATCTCTCATCTTTTTAAGTGGGAGAACTTGCACAATTGGTGTAACAATTATGTAGGTACTATGGAATCTGATATCGTGGGATAAATGGATCTGAGACCAAAGTTGCGACAAAAAAGCTATTTTAACAAAGTAAGGAATACAACAAAAACTAACAGAGGCTTTCCTGCAAATACGGCGAAAAGCACAGCACAAAGAGAAATGTCCAGCAAACGTAATAGCAGTGCGCTTCCGCTAAAGAAAACAAGTCCAGCAGTAATATAACGTGAGAGTGTGAACTGCACTGATACGTGGAAGTCAAGCAATAGTGCGAACAGCACATATATATGGAAGTCCAGCAATAATAAGCAATAATTCAATGACACTTAAGGGGGCTTCACACATAGCGATATCGTTAGCAATATCGCTAAAGCGTCACTGATTTTGTGACGCAGCAGTGATATTGCTAGCGATATAGCTACATGGGACACTTACATCCGACCGGCTCCCCCGCTGGTTATCGATGATCGCGCGAGAACATCCTGGGCCTTTTCTCGTTGGCGGCTTCCTGCTGGGCTTCCTGCTGGCGCCGACGAGCGACGCATGGACTCGGGCGGAGGACTTCAACATCGCCGCATCTGACAGGTAAGTAACGACCGCTGCTGCGTCGCTGCATAGCTGGTAAGATCTGCCTGTTTGGCATCTCACTAGCGACCATTTAGCAATTCACCAGCGATCCTGACCGGGTCGTATCGTTGTCGGGATCGCTGGTGCATCGCTAAATGTAACGGGGCCCTTATACGTGGAAGTCCAGCAGTAATTAGAGTCAAGAGTGCGACCGGCACTTTATGCGTGGAAGTCCATATGCAGACAGAGGAGATGACACCTTTCCTGGAAGTCCAGAAAAACACAGGTGGAGCATAACAAGGAGAGGATCCTTAAGAGTATCTTTTTGTGCTGAAAAGTCCTGCTCAAGTCCCGCACAGCAGCCCACACAAACACAGTCTTAGAAGTAGGGCAGTAAGTAACCCCAGCAGGATCCGGAACCAGCTCAGAGGACTGAAGACAACTAGTAGTGGAGAGGCAGAGCACCAAGTAACGAGCAGCAGCAGGAACTCCAGAGGCAAGCCAGGAGGGAGCTCAGAAGCAGACAGCAAAACAATACTCAGGCAAGGAGGATCTCTTTACCCAGACTTAAATAGCAGACAGACTGGAATTTCCAGGCCCGGACAATGATGGAGTAGAGAGTGTTAGGTGACACTCTGATGCAGAGGGTGCGATGATGTCACTTCATCGCACCATGTTGTGCCGAGCAATGGAAGTGCTGAGAAGGCGCAGTGCAGAGATCAGAGCATGGGGGAGCTGGTGAGTTTTATTATTTATATCTATTTATTTTTAAATCAGTCAGTATGTGGTGGTCAAAATACTGGAGGAATATGGGGTGTGCATTATACTGTATGGGGCTGCATTATACTATATGAGGCTGCATTATACTATATGAAGCTGCATTATACTATATGGGGCAGCATTTATGTTATGAGGCTGTATTATACTATATGGGTCTGCATTATTCTATATGGAGCTGCATTATACTATATGGGGCTGCATTATACTATATGGGGCTGAATTATACTACAGTGGTGGACAAAAGTATTGGCACCCCTGCAATTCTGTCAGATAATACTCATTTTCTTCTTGAAAATGATTGCAATCACAAATTCTTTGGTATTATTATCTTCATTTAATTTGCTTGCAATGAAAAAACACAAAAGAGAATGAAGTAAAAATCAAATCATTGAACATTTCACACAAAACTCCAAAAATGGGCCAGACAAAAGTATTGGCAACCTCAGCCTAATACTTGGTTGCACAACCTTTAGCCAAAATAACTGCCAACAACCGCTTCCGGTAACCATCAATGAATTTCTTACAATGCTCGGCTGGAATTTTAGACCATTCTTCTTTGGCAAACTGCTCTAGGTCCCTGATATTTGAAGGGTGCCTTCTCCAAACTGCCATTTTGAGATCTCTCCACAGGTGTTCTATGGGATTCAGGTCTGGACTCATTGCTGGCCACCTTAGAAGTCTCCAGTGCTTTCTCGCAAACCATTTTCTAGTGCTTTTTGAAGTGTGTTTTGGGTCATTGCCCTACTGGAAGACCCATGACCTCTGAGGGAGACCCAGCTTTCTCACACTGGGCCCTACATTATGCTGCAAAATTTGTTGGTAGTCTTCAGACTTCATAATGCCATGCGCACAGTCAAGCAGTCCAGTGCCAGAGGCAGCAAAGCAACTCCTAAACATCAGGGAACCTCCGCCATGTTTGACTGTTGTGACCGTGCTCTTTTCTTTGAATGCCTCTTTTTTTTCCTGTAAACTCCATGTTGATGCCTTTTCCCAAAAAGCTCTACTTTTGTCTCATCTGACCAGAGAACATTCTTCCAAAACATTTTAGGCTTTCTCAGGTAAGTTTTGGCAAACTCCAGCCTGGCTTTTTTATGTCTCAGGGTAAGAAGTGAGGTCTTCCTGGGTATCCTACCATACAGTCCCTTTTCATTCAGACGCCGATAGATAGTAAGGGTTGACACTGTTGTACCCTTGGACTGCAGGGCAGCTTGAACTTGTTTGGATGTTAGTCGAGGTTCTTTATCCAACATCCGCACAATCTTGCATTGAAATCTCTCGTCAATTTTTCTTTTCCGTCCACATCTAGCAAGGTTAGCCACAGTGCCATGGGCTTTAAACTTCTTGATGACACTGCGCACGGTAGACACAGGAACATTCTGGTCTTTGGAGATGGACTTGTAGCCTTGAGATTGCTCATGCTTCCTCACAATTTGGTTTCTCAAGTCCTCAAACAGTTCTTTGCTCTTCTTTCTTTTCTCCATGCTCAATGTGGTACACACAAGGACACAGGACAGAGGTTGAGTCAACTTTAATCCATGTCAACTGGCTGCAAGTGTGATTTAGTTATTGCCAACACCTGTTAGGTGCCACAGGTAAGTTACAGGTGCTGTTAATTACACAAATTAGAGAAGCATCACATGATTTTTCAAACAGTGCCAATACTTTTGTCCACCCCCTTTTTTATGTTTGGTGTGGAATTATATCCAATTTGACTTTAGGACAATTATTTTTTTGTTTTTTCATTTAAGGCAAATTAAATGAAGATAATAATAACAAAGAATTTGAGTTTGCAATCATTTTCAGGAAGAAACTGAGTATTATCTGACAGAATTGCAGGGGTGCCAATACTTTTGGCCACCACTGTATATGGAGGCTGCATTATACTATATAAAGCTTCATTATACTCTATGGGGCTGCATTATACTATATGGGTCTGCATTATACTATATAAGGCTGCATTATGCTCTATGGGGCTGCATTATTCTCTATGGGGCTGCATTATACTATATGGAGGCTGCATTATACTCTATAAGGCTTCATTGTACTCTGTGAGGCTGCATTATACTCTATGAGACTGCATTATACTCTGTGGGGCTTCATTATACTGTATGAGTCTGCATTATACCCTATAGGGGCTGCATTATACTCTATAGAGATTGTGTTATACTCTTTGGGACCTGCTTTATACTCTATGGGGCTGCATTATACTGAGGCTGCATTATTCTGTATGGGGCTACATTAAAAGACCATAGGAGCAGCATTATTCTCTATGGGGCTGCATTATACTTTACAGGCTGCATTATAATATATGAGGCTGCTTTATACTGAAGCTGCATTATACTGTATGTGGCTGCATTATACTCCATGGGGCTTTATTACTATATGGGGCTGCATTATACTCTATGGAGGCTGCATTATACTCTATGGGGTCTCATTATTCTCTATCAAGGACTATGGGGAGTGTATTATACTATATAATGGCTGCATTACACTGCATGGAGGACTATGAGGAATGCATTATACTGTATGGAGGACTGTGGGGAATGCATTATGCAGTATTGAGGACTATGGGGTGTCAGGATTCAAACCCAGCTATTGTGCACCAGATGGCAGCTCTTCCCTCTGTGCTATTCAGCATGCTTGACAGTTCCCTGCTAACCCAAATACTTGTACCTATGTTGTTTCTGATGGTCTCCACCCTTAGTTCCTGTTGGTCACCACCCTGTGTTTCTGATTTTCTCCATCCTGATTGAACACCCAATTTAAACCTGACATAGCATACCCTTCCTTGCGAGATTATTGAGCTACCAGCCTCTAGTCAAGCTTCCTTTCACCTGCTGCTTTTCCTCAAAATACTACATTGCTGTTCCTGTGTACTGACTTCAGGCTATCACTGACTATGATTCTTGCTTATCCTTCAAACTACATTGCTGTTCCTGTGTACTGACTACTGGCTATCCCTGACTATGCTACCTGCTCCTGATGCCCCTAGTGGTTGCAATACCACTGCTCCAAACCATGTCAGTCCCTGTTTGACGCTCTCCTTATTTTTTAAGTGTTTTTAGGCATGGCATGCCACAGACACTAGGGCAGATTTGAAAAAATTGTTTTTATGCACAGTACTTCCACAGTCATGGGTGCACAAAAAAAGTGACTTAAAGGCACACTACTCCCACAGACATGGGTGCAGATTTGAAAAATTTGCTTTTACGCACAGTAAGCCCACAGATGAAGGCACACATTAGAAAAAAAACTTTTTAGGCATAGTTCTCCCACAGACAGGGGCACAGAGAAGAAAAAATAGTTTTTACTCACATTAATCCCACAGATAAGGGTGCAGATTACAAAAACTTGTTTTTACACACAGTACTCACATAGACACGGGTTCAGATTAGAAAACTTTGCTTTCAGACATAACACTTATACAGACAAGGGTGCAAATTAGTATATTATTTTTTACACCCAGTACTTCCACAGACACGGGTGCGGATTAGAAACATTTGTTTGTATGCACAGTACTCACACAGTTGCAGATCAGAAAACTTTGTTTTTAGGCACAGCACTCTCACAGACATAGGTGCAGATTAGAAAAAAAATTATGCACACTACTCCCACAGATGAGTGCAGATTAGAAATTTTTTTTATGCATAGTACTCCCATAGACATGTGTGCAGATTAGAAAAATGTGATTTTTAGGCACAATACTCCCACTGACATGGGTGCAAATTAGTAAAAAAATTGTATGCTTAGTACTCCCACAGACACGGGTACAGATTAGAATTTTTTTATGCATAGTACTCCCATACACATGGGTGCAGAGTAGAAACATTTTTTGCAGAGTGTGCAGACACAGAAGCTAACACTGTCCCTAACTCCAGCTGCATCCTGTCCCACTCCCTATGCTAATCAGAGCAGAATGGTGGCGGCACCCATGATCTGGCATTTACTCAGGCCGGATCATGTGTTGGTACCCTATCCAATCATAGCCATGCCAATACTTCACATAGCTGTGATGGTTCTGGAAGTGCCCACAGCCTATAAACTTGTTAATTGGTTGTGCTTCAGCCTTTCAGCAAACTTTGTTCAGCATCCAAACCCAAACAGTAAATTGGACATCTGGTAAAAAGTCCGTGTTTGGGGTTTGGTACCGGACACTAGGTGTCCGCTACCGGACACTAGGTGTCCGGTACCAAACTTCATACTTTACAGTTCATATTCTCTCATCCTAAACTACTATACTATATTTCCCCATCAGTGCTTTCTGCCCATTTAATGCCTGACTAGCAGTACCAATCATTGGGCCCTTCAATAGCTCTAAACTGAAAGACATAGCTTGTGATAAAGCAAGCCATTTAAAATTTTCTGATTTAAACTACCGACATATTTTCAGGATTGAAGAAAAATTTAGAGATACCAAAACAATGTCTGACATCTGCCACCCAATGTGATCAGAACCTTAGGCTGGGTTCACGCATAGCGGAACTCTCGCGGAAATTACCGCGAGAATTCCGGAATTCCGCGGGAAAATTGCATTTTAAATTCCAGCGATTTTCCCGTGGAAAAACTGGCATTTTGCAAGCGTAATTAGCTTGCAGAATTGCTAGCGTTTTCCAAGCGATCTGTAGCATTGCTTGGAGAACTGATTGACTGGTTGGTCACACTCGTCAAACATAGTGTTTGACGAGTGTGACCAACTTTTTGCTATTGAGGCCGCCTATGCAGCATCAATAGTAAAAGATAGAATATATATAATAATAATAAAAAAATATTGTTGTTCTCACCTTCCGACGTCCCGCGCAGCTTTCCCGCCTCTCTCCATGCTCCCGGTCCCAGTAATCCTTTGCGACAATTACCGCGATGATGTCGGTTCTCGCGGGATCGTGACATCTCACGGTCATTCGCCATGACGTCACGCGAATGACCGCGAGACTTCGCGATCCCGCGAGAACGGACGTCATCGCTTGCAAAGGCTTACTGGGACCGGGAGCGTGGAGAGAGGTGGGAAGGCTGCGCGGGATGTCAGAAGGTGAGAATAAATAACAATATTTTTTTTTTTAAATTCTATTTTTTACAGGGATATGGTACCCAAAGCCCGGAGGACAGTCTCCTCTCCTCCGGACCGTGGGTACCATCCGCAAATGTTCTGCTTACTTTTCGCATGGTGTGCACAGCCACATGCGGAAAGTAAGCAGAACAATGCATTCCTATGGGTGCAGGATCGCCGCGATTCCGCGAAATTAAAGTGCAAGCTGCGTTTTTTACCGCGAAGCAATTCCGCCGCGGTAAAAACCGCAGCATTAGCACAGCATTGCGGAATCCCATAGGAATGCATGGGATGCTTAGTTTTCGTGTTTTCGCAGAAAAATCGCGCGGTTAAAACTGCCGCGGAAATGCGAACGCCACGTGTGAACTAAGCCTAAATAGCAGTATTGTATTTTGAAATTATTTTTATTTTTACTATTTTAAAATAAAAAATGCCTTTCAGAAGAATTCTACATTTTGAAGAGAGACCATATTACTAATAAGACCCTAGAGTAATGATACACTAAGGCTGTCTGGTACCCATGTTTTGGTAACAACCAGACACCTTAGAGAGAAGGCAGATTCTACTGACCTGTGCATGCACAGTCCAATGTAAACTACAACCTATTGCACAAAGCTGAATAGGTTGCAAGGAATTAAACAGCAAAAATAAACAAGTATACAATGTATAAAGCACAACCTACAATTCTACAATATGTGTAGATATCGTAGGAAAAAATACAAATAATCGCCCCTTTCCACTATACCTTGAATGTGCCTGTCATAGAACTGAGTTCACGGAGCAAAAGAGAGACTGTAATCACATCTTCCAGGTTCAGCAGAGTCAGAGTTCCATTGCTTAGGAGATCAGTATAAAACAGACCTTCCCGCATATAAAATAGAGTTGCTAAACAGTAGAACAAAGTATGTCACTTCCAGCAATTGTTAAATAGAGAACTGTCCCGGCCGGTGACCGTCTCTTGTATTACTCACTATTCCCACGGTGTGCCAGTGTTCTTCGCAGCACAGTATTGTGCCGTCAGCTGTTAGATAGCTGCAGGACCTGGAAGGAACTGGTCCGTAGTATTCACTAGATCCCTCCACGTGACTTTTCACGTCACGAAGGTCCTGCAGCTATCTAACAGCTGACGGCACAACGCTGTGTACTGTGCTGCGAAGAACGCTGGCACACCGTGGGAATAGTGAGTAATTCAAGAGACTGTCACCGGCCGGGACAGTTCTCTATTTAACAATTGCTGGAAGTGACATACTCTGTTCTACTGCTTAACTTATTTTATATGCGGGAAGGTCAGTTTTATACTGATCTCCTAAGCAATGGAACTCCGACTCTGCTGAACCTGGAAGATGTGATTACAGCCTCTCTTTTGCTCCGTGAACTCAGTTCTATGACAGGCACATTCAAGGTATAGTGGAAAGGGGCAATTATTTGTATTTTTTCCTGCGATAGCTACACATATTGTAGAATTGTAGGTTGTGCTTTATACATTGTATACTTGTTTATTTTTGCTGTTTAATTCCTTGCAACCTATTCAGTATTGCGTTGATCCATTGTCCTACTAATAGTCAGACTTTAGGCGAGTGTGGATACTCAGCGCAGACATATTGTAACAATTTCTATTATTATTTACAACGGTGTGGTGTGTTGTCCTGTCGTGCGGTGGGTATCCATATAGGTACACTAGCGCCCCCAAATACACATTTTTTGCTATTGCACAAAGCTCCTGAATATTAGTGATAAAAATATGTTAGCAATGATTAGGGAGTTGATGGAATTTTCATTTAAAATTCTATGGGTTTTTTTTGGATCTAGAATAATAATTTCATTGGAAATTGTTTTGAAACCTGCAGTGCATTAAACAAAAAGCATTTCATCTTAACTTTCAGCTCCATTCATATCTATGACCTGAATCACAAGGTAACACTAGAAAGTCACCTCAAAATATCATGGATTTAAATATCTGCTCACTTTTGTCTTTAAATGGGTTGTCATTGTCAATACATTTTTAATAAAAGAAGGTTATTTAAAAAAAATAAATAAATAAGTAGTCCCCTGCTGCTCCTGTCACATTGCTTCCCATTTTCCCACCAGTCTGTGTTTCCTGTGGGAGTGATGATGTCTTGACTTTCCAAACACTGGCTTTAGTGGGTCACAGCCATAGAGAGTGCTTGGCTTCAATATAATCACATGTACCTGTTTTTATTTGCACATGTATACGTGTATCATCTATAGACCCTTGCAAAAGGCTATGCAGTATACTTTTTCCTTGCACTGTGCTTTTCTGTACTAAAGCTATACCAGCCTAATGAATGCCCAAAAAACAACCCTTGAAGGAAAAGACAATTCATGGCTTTGGGTTGCTCTAACCAAAATAGAAATCCTTAATTCAGAAATATAAAGTATCGCTTTTTATTCCACCACGTGTTTCCATGCCAGACTAGGGCCTTTCTCTACAGTCTGGAGTCAACTGTGCAGTTGGTTCTTACACGACGTCCAGCTTTGAAACACATTGTGGAATAAAAACCACTTGCTTATATCATTGGATCAAGGACTGGTTGGCGCAGCCCAACCCGTGAATTGTCTTTTCCTTTAAGCAGCGGGGTGGAGTTCATCCCCAGCCATGGTGCAGCAGCAACAGGTATGGAGCTTTCACAGGAGTTGTGATTATACAACTCGCTAAAGTCAACACATCACCTGGATCTAATATATCTTGTTAGAAAAGTATCACCGCATGGTTTTGTACGCTTTCTTTCCCTATAGTGTTTATGTACAAAAACAGTCCTTGACATTTATCGATCCTTTAGGAATCTGTGACGTCAATCAGCAAACACACTAGAAACATTTCCCACCACAAAGTTCACTGCAAATTACCTGAACACTAAAAACAATTATGCTAGAACATTTTAGAAGTTTTTTTTTAGAATAATTATTTTTTACATGCAAGATAACTAAATATCACCAAGATCCTCTTATCTTTGAAAATCTATTTTTAGGGTATGTGCACACAGGGTCTTTTAGATCTCAGCACAGCAACCAAGTTTTCCAAGGCAAAGCCACTTTAGGAATACACTGGCAGTATTGGCTTTACCTGTGGTTTTGCTATTTTGCTACCATTCCAGCATTTTTACTTTATATTGTGAAATATAGAGAGTGGTCAGCTTATTAGCAGAAGATGCCAGAAGAATGAGCATATTGCTTCTTTTAACTACTTCATAATTTCTCGAACTCTGAAGCAGTTAAAAGAAGTGACCTAAAACAGAACATGTGCACAGCAATATCTTTTTAATATTATTGCGAACTATATTCTTTTTATGGGGCTGTTTTGGGGCACTTTTTTCATCTTTACATGACTTATAAAAGTTTTTAGAATCAAGATAGTGTAAGTGAGGGCCAGGGCTGTAGTCATGGCTGAGGACACCGGGACTTGTAGGCCCTGGCCTCCCATCACATGAAAATAATGTCAATTAGGGCAGAGACACACTGCTGTATTTCTCGTGCGAGAAGCGCATTGTAAAACCCGCACTGGCTGTCGGCTCTCCTGACCTGAGCTTGACAGCTGCATAGTAATCCACCGCGCTGTCATGCTCAGGTCAGGAGAGGTGCCTGCCAGTCCATGCAGTGTGATGCGATTATTGCTCGAGAAATATGGCAGTGTGATTCCAGTCTTAGTCAGCATACAGGTAACTTCAAGTCCAGCATCATCAGGATCCCTTTTGCACCACTGAAGGCTATCTGCAAATGATTTGCATGGATTGAGACACAGTCTATTTAACTTGAAACTGAACAACTTTACCGTTTTCATTTCTCAGCACATCCAAGTATTTCACAGCATTAGTCACATGTACAACATTACAAATTTCTTCCTCTTTCCCTGTACTTCTCTCACTGTCACACAGCACATTCCCGGTGTCAGACCGTTCCATATGGTTCCTCAGCATCCTCTCTGTTTGGCTTTGCCATGGCTAGACACTCTCTTTTTGTTTTGTCCCAGACATCAGATCAACTGTACCCGGAGTCAGTTGCCACATGGCGAGTGACCTGCCTTTCTGTACTGTCATATCTTCTCCTGTGGTACTTCCTATGGCCTTCAGTACATTATGGGGACCTACCACTTTTAATTGTAACGCAGAATCCTCTGTGCAGTTGGGGACTCATTCAGCTGTTTTGCCCTGGATCTGAGGGCATCAGCCCATGCCTTTCCTTCAGTTTCTGCACCACACTGCTGTAGCCCACTATCATTCTGTTTTGCTGCTTTCCTGGCCTGCTGCTGCAGATGGCTGGGCTCCTCATTTCTTATAAGGTTGCAGGGTTTCTGCTATGATTCTGAACACTTAAGTTGATGCTATATTCCTGGGCACTGAAGCCCGTGCAGGCTGTTTGGGCACCGTGGCCTGTCTGTCTTCTATGAAGAAGTTCTCCCTCTCTTAGCTGCAGCTGACCCCTCCTACATTAACTATTTACTCTGTGAAACTCCTATGCTAATTTCTTATCATACTATGTACACTGCTATACCTGGAATTATAATGTACCCCATCTTGTGGCTGTCAACAGGTACTACTCTGTCCCTACTTCCTAAACATTTGCAATAGCATATATGTACATAGCCGCAACATTAAATACATACAGCATGGGACATTTTACAGTAGCACAAATCAGCAATTAAATATTACATCAAACAGAGCATACGGTACCGGGGCGAGTAAGAAAGCAAGGCCATAGTAATATCCCCTTACAATATTAAGATGAGCATTTTAAAAATCCATGTGTAGTCATAAAATGCCCATTTTAACCACTTAGTTAGCAGTGACGGACATAGCACGTCATGAGTGACTGTCAGTTCCTGCACCATGACAAGCTATGCCTATCATGACTTTAAGCTGTCACTGTGTGTAAACACTCAGTGACAGTTCCGTGCCAACAGCTGTCACTGACAGCTGAGCAGCATGGGAAGAGGTGTGAGGAACCATGATGTTGGTCCTTGCACTCAGCGGTAAAAATATAATCATTCTTTCTTCACCGCCCAATGGTATTACATTCTGTGAGGTACATGTGTTGTCAAAATGCTCACTTCACCTCTAGATAAATTCATTGAGAGGTGTAGTTTGCAAAATGAGATCAATTATGGCGGGTTTCTGCTGTTAAGGTTCTTCAATGTGACATGGCACTCTCAATCCATTCAAGCAAAATCTTAACTCCAATATGGTGCCTCTTCCCTTCTGAGCTTTGCACTGTGCCTCAAAAGTCGTTTTCAGCCACATGTGGTGTATTGACGCACCCAGGAGAAATTGCACAAAAAATTGTAGAATGCATTTTCTCCTGTTACCCTGTTAGATAAAAAAAATTGTGGTTAAAAGAACATTTTTGTGGGAAAAATTTGATTTTCTTATTTTCATGGCTCCACCTCATAAACTTCTGTGAAGCACCTGGGAGTTCAAGGTACTCACCACACATCCACATGAATTCCTTGAGGGATCTGCACTGATTAGGCACATTAGGGACTCTCCAAATGCAACATGGCATCAGCTCTTGATTCCAGCCATTTTTGCTTTCAAAAAGTGAAATGATGCTCCTTCCCTTCCGAGCCCTGCCATGAAACCCAAACAGTAGTTTTACCCCATGTATGGAGTATCAGTGTACTTAGGAGAAATTGCACAACAAATTTTGGGCTCCATTTTCTCCAGTTACTCTGTGAAAAATAAAAGATTGGATCTAAAAGAACATTTTTGTGTGCAAGATGTGATTTTTTTTTACTTTCACAGCTCCACGTTATAAACTTCTGTGAAGCACCTGGGGATCCAAAGTGCTCACCACACATCTAGATAAATTCTTTGAGGGGTCTAGTTTCCAAAATGAGGTCACTTGTGGAATGTTTCCACTGTTTAGGCTCATCAAGGGCTCTACAAATGTGATATAGCTTCTTCACTTGGTTCTAGCCATAACGGTGCTCCTTCCATTCTGAGCGCAGCCGTGAGTCCAAACAGTAGTTTTCCTCCACCATATCGGGGTACTCAGAAGAAATTGCACATCAAATTTTGTGGTTCATTTTCTCCTGTTATCCTTGTCAAATTAAAAAACAAAATTGAGGCTAAATTAACATTTTTATGCATTAATTCCTATTAAGCACCTGAATGGTTAATACACTTCTTGAATGTGGTTTTGAGAACTTTGAGGCATGCAGTTTTAGAATGGTGTCATTTTGGGGTATTTTCTGTGATATAGGACCCACCAAGTCACTTCAAATGTGATGAGGTAACAAAAAAAAAATGGTTTTGTAAATTTTGTTGGAAAAGTGAGAAATTGCTGATTAAATTGTAACCCTTCTAACTTCCTAACTAAAAAAAATACGTTTCAAAAATTGTGCTGATGTAAAGTAGACATGTAGGAAATGCTTTTTAGGCATAAGAATTATAAAAGCTTGAAAATTGTGAAATTTTCTAAATTTTATCAAAATTTCTGATATTTTCACAAATAAATGCAAGTTACATCGAACAAGTTTTGTCACTATCTGAAGTACAATATGTCACAAAAAAACAACATTCTCAGAATCACTGTGATCCATTGAAGCATTCCAGAGTTACGACCTCATAAAATGACACTGATCAGATTTTTAAAAAAATGTGGACAGGTCATTAATGCACAAAATGGCTTGGTCCTTAAGGGGTTAACTCCTTAACCCCTGGAGGTATTTTCGCTTTTGCATATTCGTTTTTCGCTCCCATTCTTCCAAGGGCAATAACTTTTTTCTTTTTCCATCAGTATGGCCTTGTGAGGGCTTGTTTTTTGCGGGACGAGTTGTACTTTTGAAAGACATCATTGGTTTTGACATTTCATGTACTAGAAAATGGGGAAAAAATTCCTAGTGCAGTGAAAATGGAAAAAAAGTGCAACCCCACACTTGTTTTTTGTTTGGCTTTTTTACTAGGTTCACTAAATGCATAAACTGACCTGCCATTATAATTCTCCAGGTCATTACGAATTAATAGACACCAAACATGTCTAGGATCGTTTTTATCTAAGTGGTGAAAAAAAATTCCAAACTTTGCTAAAAAAGAAAAATGTGCCATTTTTCGATACCCATAGCATCTCCATTTTTTGTGATCTCGGTTGGGTGAGGGCTTATTTTTTGCGGGCCTAGCTGATGTTTTTATTGATACCATTTCAGCAGTGAAATCTCATCTCCTGAGATCTTGATGCTGAGATCTCCATCTGCGCATGCGCCGCCACTCGGCTGCCATTTTCCTGGAGTTCACCGCACAGGAAACCACGGAACTGCAGGGGCTCTGGCCTTTCACAATGGGATCCGCAGCACTGGAGATCCCAGAAGCACTGGAGCCCCCAGCAGCACTGCCGGACACCCCCTCATCCAAACCTGCAGCAACGGTAAAGGTAAGGTATATACGCATTATAAGACACACCCCCATTTCCCCAAAAACAAATTTTGCGGAAAAGTGTGTCTTATAATCCGAAAAATATGGTATATAAAAATCTATAAAGGCCTTGAATCTATAGTCCTTTTCAGGATCTGTGATTGTTATTATTTCACAGGTTGCTCTCCAAATCTTGAATAACACTTATGCGCAGAAGAAGGAATGAATTCTTTTACAATTCACCATTAAGAAGGAAACATTTGGAGAGAAAGAAGAGGTCAGAGCAGCTGCTCATTTAATGTTTTTGTAATATAATTCCCACACAACAGAGTGAGACCTCTTATTGTCAATGACTAGAGCACTTCTGAAATACGGCTCAATGAATCTTGACGCCTGCTGCCCGATAACTCTGTTATCTCCAAACTCTTTCTCATTTATGAACACATTGAGACTGCAGTTTAGTGAAATGCTCTCCTGCATTCCAGAAACAGAGATATAATCCTTGTTTTCTACTCTGCTGCAGTTCCTGTGCAAAGGGTACAGTTAATCTAAGAAAATTGCAATTTTTTTCTTGTGTCACATATTCTTACCAGCATGTTTCAAACAAATATACTGAAATCTTATTTGATAAGGTTTTCATAGCCAAAATCATTATCAAAAGCTTATTTTAATTTGGAACATTGAGTTAGGTTAAAAGAAAAAACACTGAAAATCTAGTTGAATTTCTGAATATTCAGAGGTCTATCTGACATTCTTAGAATCACATGGCAAATTCAGGAATGGACTTCCACATAGTATTATCAAGCTCAGAGACTTATAAAATAATCATCAGAGCTTTACTCACCCTCCATGTGTCTAATGTGCCTCTGCTCCACTTGACCAGTCTTTGTTGATTGGCTGCAATGTTGACATATTTTATACATCACGATAGCCAATCACTAGGCTCAGCAGCTTGTGCCAGGACTGGGGCAAGGTATTTTGGTGCCCTAGGCAGATGAGGCCAATGGCACCCCAAGCCTTAAGCATTGGAATCAAACAGAGATTAAGGTAACAGAACCCCTAATGCATCCTCCTTCATCCCAAGATGGGTCTGGTAACAAGCTCCGATGACAACTTCAGCAAGAATTGTTGCTTTTTTCATTGTGAAGTTGGTAAAAAATAAAATTCCAGATTTAATATCTTTTGTCCATGTCGTATACCAAAAATGGAATTAAGAAGTGGTCAAAAAGTTGTATGTGCCCAAAAACGGTATCTCTAAAGACTACATCTAATCCCACAAAAAACAAGCCCTCATACAGTTCCATGGCAGAAAAATAAAAAAGTTGCTGTTGTCAGAATATGATGATCAGATGTATTAAGTATACTGTATAATTTCTTGTCCAAAAATAGCAAAAATAGAAAAAATTCAATATAAATTTGAAATTGTTATGATTGTAAAAACCCACAGAATGAATATAACATGGCAATTCTAATAGTGAATATTTTTTTTTAAAATAAATTAACACAATATAGAAAACAAAAAGGGAAGCCTTAATACCATGTATTTAAGAAATATACAAATCTTTATTTAGCTATACATACATTTAATTAAAAAAAATATAAAATTACTAATAGGGATTAAATACAATTGCAACCATTACTGCATTAAGGAGAGTACATTTTATCCATCAAAATTAATGCCATACTTTTTTTTATAATTGGCCACCAGAAATGTCTAATCGGTGTGAGTGTGGCTATAAGACAAAAGGTCACCACTATATCACATACGAATAGCTCAGAAAACCTTAGTAGATAAAGTAGATGTCATGGTTTGAACAGGGTTCTTGCCCTGCACTCACAGTGTTAAGTGTTCATGGCCTCTTTCTGGATCTGGGAGGGGTATTTATACTCACTCTTTACCAGGGTTCTCTGACAGCTATACTGTTGTTCTGGTGTGTCTGACCCCTGGTGTGCGTGTATTCTGCGTTGCTTGTTTGCTTCCTGTGTATGACCCGGCCTGTTCCCTCACTCTGTACTCCGTCTCTCGCTTTGGTACTATTGTCTTCTCCAGTTCTGACCTCCTGGCTTGGCTATCGTTACGCCGTTACAGTTTGTCCCTATTGTACCATCTATTGCCCGTTCTGGTTCTCTGACCTATTGCTACATCCTGACTATCCATTCTGTCTAACCCTTTGGTACTGTATTGCTATCTTGTGCTTTGACCCTGGCTTCATCTGGTTTCTGTCTCTGTCTATGCCCCTTGGTAACATGGCCCTGTAGTTACCTTTCTAGGATTTTCCCTGCAGCTCCTAGATCTGTGGAGCTTAGGCCACGCCCCCAGCAGTCATGTGCTTCAGGTCCTGATACTCTGAAGCACGCATCGTCACCGCTGCTGCCCTGCTCCACAGGTATTTTTGAGCACTGTCTTTGTACTCATGACACCCGCACTGGCTCAATGAGCAAGTGCAGTGCAGGGCTCCTGACATTATAGCTGACCATTTCAGTTTTTTTTTTCCTCTGAAGAAAAAAAAAAGTGTTATCCTCATGGATCCCATACAAGCTTTGGCTGATCAGGTCAAGCACCTGACCCAAATGTTCCACAAACTTAATGTGGAACAGCGCACGATGGCCCAGACCCAGCAACAGTTGATGGATACTGTGCAGGGGGCTGTCGCTGCAGGGGCTCCTTGTGCTGGGGATAGAGATATGTCATTGGCATTCCCCGAATCTCCGGACAAATTGCCAGACCTTTTCTCAGGGGATAAAAAGGAGTTCAGGTCTTTCAGAGAAGGATGCAAGCTTTTTCTTTCTCTGAGGCCCCGCTCCTCCGGGGATGACTTCCAGAGGGGGGGTCATTTCCCTACTTCGGGGGGCTCCACAGGCATGGGCTTTCTCTCTCTCTTCCTCTGCTACTGAACGTATGTCTGTGAATTTGTTCTTTGTGGCTCTGGGGCACATTTATGATGAGCCTGATAGAGTGTGTCTGGCAGAGGATATGGTGATGAGTGTGACACAGGGGAGGAACTCTGCTGAATGGTTCTGCTCTGAGTTCAGATGCTGGGCAGCGGAGGTCTCCTGGGATGATGCTGCCCTTCAGGGTTTGATCTGTAGAGGCCTGTGCGAACGTTTGAAAGATGCCCTAGCCCTTCATCCTCCACCGGATTCTTTGGAGGACTCTATGATCCAGGCTGTCCGCATGGACTTTAGGCTGCGGGCAAGAGGGGTCATGCTGCAGGAGACCCCTTTATTCTCCAATCTGAGAGACTCTGCATCTAGTCCTGAGCCCATAGAGGTTGGTGCCATGTCATTGAAGGAAAAAGAGAGGCGACACAGAAGAAACAACAAATTGTGCTTTTACTGTGGATCCGCTGGACATTGGAGAAGGAACTGTCCTTCTTGCCCTTCTTCAGTGAAGCCATCAGGAAAACAATTGAGTCTGGGTAACAATCGAGGAGATTGCCCAGACTCCCAGGTACCCTTTTCTTCACTTACTAAAATTCTGCTTCCGGTGGAACTGGAACTTACAGGCGGTCCAGTTGGGACTACCGCCTTTGTTGACTGTGGTTCTTCTATTAATCTGATCGATGCCAAAGTTGTGACTTTTCATAAGATAGGGACAGTCAGGTTAAAAGATCCTGTTAAAATCGTGGCAATTGATTCTTCTCCTATCACCCAGGAGGGAATTTGTTTCATGACTGATACCTTTTCTCTGAAAGTGGGTTCCACTCAAGTGGAAAAATTAAGGTGTTTTGATATAAATAATCTGCTGGCTGGACTGGTACTGGGTATGCCTTGGCTTCAACATCACAATCCTACTATTGACTGGGTCACGGGGGGAGATCATTCAGTGGGGCTGTATGGCTAATGGTCTATGTTGTAACTTGACAACTCTTGTCACCCCAGTAAAATCTATGTCAGTGTCATCTGTCGATCTGGAAGGTATTCCGGAGTACCTGAAAGATTTTGAAGACGTATTTTCTGAAAGTGAGGCTGAGGCGCTACCACCACATAGACCCTTTGATTGTGCCATTAATCTAGTCCCTGGAGCCAAGTTACACAAGGCTCGCCTGTTCAATTTGTCCGGGCCCGAACGTCTAGCCATGCAGGAGTACATTACCGAGAGTCTCCGCAAAGGGTATATTAGGCCTTCTGTTTCACCTGTGGCAGCGGGCTTCTTTTTTGTTAAGAAAAAAGATGGTGGTTTGCGGCCGTGCCTCGACTTTCGGGAATTAAACAAAATTACTGTGAAAGATACATACCCTCTCCCCCTAATTCCTGATCTATGTAACCAACTCACCGGGGCCAAATGGTTCTCTAAACTGGATTTACGTGGGGCATATAACCTTATAAGAGTCTGGGAAGGGGACGAATGGAAAACAGCATTCCTGACGACTGAAGGGCTGTTCAAATACTTGGTTATGCCCTTTGGTCTCACCAACGCTCCTGCTGTTTTTCAGAATTTTATTAATGCAATTTTCTCTGATTTAATTGGTCGTTTTGTGGTTATCTATTTGGATGACATTCTGGTGTACTCGGTGGACAGTCAATCTCACTTGCACCATTTGCGGATGGTTCTCATGAGACTGAGGGAGAATCATTTGTATGCCAAGTTTGAAAACTGCTCATTTTTCATGCAAGAAGTATCCTTTCTGGGGTTGATTGTGTCAGGGGAGGGGTTCCGCATGGATCCTAAGAAGGTCCAGGCTGTTACGGAGTGGGTGCAGCCTCATGACTTGAAAGGGTTGCAGCGATTTTTGGGCTTTGCCAACTTTTATAGGAAATTTATTAAGGGCTTCTCGCAGGTGGTAAAGCTTCTAACGGACCTCACTCTCAAGGGAGCTGATGTAAAAAATTGGTCTGTAGCTGCAAAAAATTCTTTCATGACATTAAAAAAGTGCTTTTCTTCAGCCCCTATATTGGTACAACCCGACCCGTCAAGACCTTTTGTCGTGGAGGTTGACGCCTCGGAAGTAGGGGTGGGGGCAGTTTTGTCTCAGGGCCCTCCTACCCTTACTAATCTGAGGCCTTGCGCCTTCTTCTCTAAAAAAATTTTCCTCTGCCGAGAGAAATTACGATGTCGGCAATAGAGAGTTGTTGGCGGTAAAGTTGGCTTTTGAAGAATGGAGGCATTTCCTGGAGGGAGCTGTTCATCCCATTACAGTCATCACTGATCACAAAAATTTGGCCTATATCGAGTCTGCCAAGAGACTGACCCCCAGACAGGCTCAGTGGGCGCTTTTTTTTTCTCGATTTAAGTTTACCATCACATTCTGCCTGGGATCTAAAAACATCAAGGCTGATGCCTTATCCCAAAGCTTTGATTCGGTGTCCCCTCCAGAACCTCCCTCCTCCATTCTTCAGCCAGGAGTAGTGGTGGCCGAAATCTCATCTGAGTTACAGAGAGGGATTTTGGAGGCCCAGGCTCGGGCTCCTGGTGGTAAACCCCAGGGTAAATTGTTTGTACTGGAACGTTTCCGTCTCGGACTTATGCAGGAATTTCACGATTCTGTGTTGAGTGCTCATCCTGGGATTGCAGCTATCCGGGGGGCAATTGCGAGGGATTTCTGGTGGCCCTCTATGGTAACAGATATTAAAAGTTTGTGACTGCATGTGGGGTGTGCGCTCATTCTAAAAGTTCTCAGGTCCGGCCAGCCGGGGAATTGGTGCCTTTGCCAATTCTGGATAGACCATGGACACATTTGTCCATGGATTTTATCACAAATCTTCCTCCTTCCAGGGGCAACTCGGTGATATGGGTGGTGGTGGATAGGTTTTCAAAACAAGCTCACTTTGTACCTCTCTCCGCATTACCATCTGCTGAAACCCTGGCCCGCTTATTTATGCAGCATATAATTAGGTTGCATGGAGTGCCTATGAATGTGGTGTCATACAGAGGGGTACAGTTTGTAGCCAGGTTCTGGAGGGCTTTTTGCAAAAAGCTGGGGATTTTGTTGTCCTTCTCTCCTCTGCTTACCACCCAGAGTCTAATGGACAGATGGAGCGCACAAACCAATCGCTGAAGCAGATTCTGAGATGCTTGGCCTCTTCCAGGCAGGAGGACTGGTGTGAGGTGTTGCCCATGGCAGAGTTTGCATTCAACGGTCGTGTGAGTCAATCTACTGGGAAGTCTCCCTTTCAGGTCAACTATGGGTTTAACCCACATTTTGGAGAGTTTTCCCGCATGGATTCAGGTTGTCCTGGTGCTGAGGATGTGACACAACGTCTTAGAATTCTTTGGAGGGAGGTTCAGAGGAATATTTCCAAGGCCCAGGAAAACTATAAGCGGTTTGCTGACAGGAGGAGGGGGCCAGGTCCAGCATTTGCAGTAGGGGAGAAGGTGTGGCTATCCACCCGCAATATCAAGCTTAAGATTCCATCTATAAAGCTGGGCCCCAAGTTTATTGGCCCATACAATGTTGTGGAGGTTGTTAACCCAGTAGCCTACCGACTGCAGCTGCCCACCTCCTTTAAAATTTCTGATGTCTTCCACAGGTCCCTGTTAAAGCCTGTGGGACGGTGAGAGAGGATCCCTCATCAAATGCTCCACCAGTGCTGGTAGAGGGGCAGCTGGAGTATGAAGTAGGGTGCATTGTTGACTCCCGGTGGGTGCGCCGGAGACTCCAGTATCTGATACACTGGAAGGGGTACTCTCTGGAGGATCGGTCATGGGTTCCGGCCAGTTTGGTGCATGTGGATCATCTGGTGCGGGTTTTCCACGCCAGATACCCAGACAAGCCTGGGGGTCCAGTGGCCCCCGCGTTAAGAGGGGGGGTACTGTCATGGTTTGAACAGGGTTCTTGCCCTGCACTCACAGGGTTAAGTGTTCATGGCCTCTTTCTGGATCTGGGAGGGGTATTTATACTCACTCTTTACCAGGGTTCTCTGTCAGCTATACTGTTGTTCTGGTGTGTCTGACCCCTGGTGTGTGTGTATTCTGCATTGCTTGTTTGCTTCCCGTGTATGACCCGGCCTGTTCCCTCACTCTGTACTCCGTCTCTCGCTTTGGTACTATTGTCTTCTCCGGTTCTGATGTCCTGGCTTGGCTATCGTTACTCCGTTACAGTTTGTCCCTATTGTACCATCTATTGCCCGTTCTGGTTCTCTGACCTATTGCTACATCCTGACTATCCATTCTGTCTAACCCTTTGGTACTGTATTGCTATCTTGTGCTTTGACCCTGGCTTCATCTGGTTTCTGTCTCTGTCTATGCCCCTTGGTAACATGGTCCTGTAGTTACCTTTCTAGGAGTTTCCCTGCAGCTCCTAGATCTGTGGAGCTTAGGCCACGCCCCCAGCAGTCATGTGCTTCAGGTCCTGATACTCTGAAACATGCATCATCACCGCTGCTGCCCTGCTCCACAGGTATCTTTGAGCACTGTCTTTGTACTCAGGACACCCGCACTTGCTCAATGAGCAAGTGCAGTGCGGGGCTCCTGACAGTAGATAAATGTTGGTATTTAATTTAACGTTTAGAAAACGATCTCAGAAGTAAAGAGGTTATAATCACAGTGGAAATCTCCCATTAGTCAGCCACACACATACAGAGATGTATATTATAAACCTAAATAATTTTATAGCATACAATATCAAGCTAATGCTTGAAGTGCATATAGTGCAAATATCTACATATGCTGCAAATTAGACTAGGTGAAGGTGAATAAAACACCTTTTAGTATATATTCAAAGTAGATTAGCAGCATAGAGACATCACATATAGCCTAAATAAAGTGCTGATGGCAAATAGATTGTAAAAAGGTTTATATTAAATAAACAGAGCAGATCTACCCAACCATAATATGCAGAGTTTCCTTCTTCCTGGGAGGTTCTTTAGAAAATGCAAAACGCGCATCAGGGACTATTGCTGCACCTTAAGGTTGGTTTATTCGTTCATTCATTATGTTATAATGCTCTGCCCTCACTATGTGTGGATTTTTATTACTGTGGTGCTGCCAAGCTATTTGATAGCCTGCTAAATTTAATACAGTGTGATTATAAGGTGTCTTACCTATACCCAGTTTAGCCTGCAGCAGGATTAGGACTCTGCACCTTATGCGATTAAAACACTGATTATTTTTTGCATGACTGTCTATTTAATATAAACCTGTTTACAATCTATCTGCCATCATTCTCATCAAATTCTCATATGATTATTTTTTCAAAAATAATAAAAAAAAGTTCTAGCTCCTGGAACATGACAATAGACAAATGAAAACAAAAATGGTCTGCATACAAGCCAGAACTTTATGCGATGAAAAGTGGTTAAAATCACAAACTATGCTGTACATTTGCATAATTCATTAAACCAAAAAGGCACAGCTCCCAACAGACTCTTATGGCCCAATTCTTGTAATCAGTGGGAATCCCAGCTCCTAGGCCTCCAGTAATGCTATATCATGACATGTCTCGATGCCATGCAGAACACATACCTGGTAAATATATAAATTAATTGCAAACCAATACAAATCTGGGTTATGAAATGTGTATCTGTCACTGAGCTGTTAAAGGAAAGACAAACAGGATGGCAATTTTGTATCATATAGGAAGATCATTTTAAACTTGTCATGGCTTGGAATATACCAATCTTCTAATAATGTGTCTTGGCCTGTAGTCATCAAAGCTCTATCATGTGTCAAATTACGCAATTATAACTAATTAATATTGTATCATATAATTATAGTATCATAAACTGTAATTTGTATCATATATTGCATCTTATGCTTGTAATTGTCGTATCAATGATTATTTTTGCTTTTTTTTTTTTTTACATATGCTGCATTATTAGCAGCATACTAAATTGCTCTCCATCAAATCCATACAGAAATGTATTTTCATCAATGGACAGATATTTTGTTTATAAATAATAACATATTGTTTAATATTTTATGGATTACATCTGGTATCTATTTTTTTTTTTTTTTAAATCCCTGAAAGTTCATTGAATGATATTTACTGAATTTGGGAAAAACAGGCTTGTGGCAGATGTTCTTCATAGCTTGACTGTAATAGAGCTCAGAAATATAGATTTTTTTTTTTTTACAGTTCAGAAGCGTAAGTAATTGGACTAGAGAACAGTAAAAATGAAATTAACTGTCTTAAAGGGTCCCAGTCAATCCAGAAATGCTGTGTAGTCCATGGACAGAATTCTTAGAGCTGAAGAAACTTCCACTTTTGATTATATAGCTCAAATACTTTTTTATTCTAACTTGCATTGTCATGCCCGCCATGTCTGTTATGCCGCATGACCCCTGGAGCAGTGTGCACGTGCAATGAATTCTCATGCCCGTTATGTCTCATGCTGCAAGAGCCCTGGAAGCAGTGTGCACACGCACCTCGTGAATGTTGTGCTGCAAGATGCCTGGAGCAGTGTGCATGCGCACCTCATCTCATGGCTGCCTGCCATTGCTTGTGCACATGTATGTTTTACCTCATGGCTATACGCCGTTGCTGTGTTACCAGCCGTCTCTGCTCTGCGTGCAGCAATCCTCTCTGTGTTCCTGGAGCCCCTGATCATGTGACCTTTCCTATGTTCCAGCACTGTCTGATCCAGCTATTCTCTCTGTGATCCTGGATCCCCTGAACATGTAACCTTTCCTATGTTACAGCACTGTCTGACCCAGCTAACCTCTCTGTGTTCCTGGAGCCCCTGATCATGTGACCTTCTCTATCGTCCAGCCCAGTCTGATCTAGCAATGCTCTCTATGATCCTGTAGGATCTGAACCGGAAGTCCTTCCCTGGTCCTGACCCGGAAGTGCAGGTGCTAATGCCTTATATCAGACCGCCCCTTCCTATGGTCAGGGCCTGAGTATCGTGTTGCTTCCCTGCATGGCTGCTTGGTCTGCTCGGTCGCTCTCTGTATTCTGTGCCCCTGCACTCTGCCCTGTAGTGCATCTCTGCACACGCTCTCTGCTTGTACTCTGCCTCTTGTCTCGTGCCATGTCTTGTGTTGTCTTTTGTGCCATGTTTTGTCTCTGCTATCCTTGGACTTGTAGTACTTCCTATGTTCTCTGCCTTTGCTTGTTTTCACCATGTCTTGTCCTTGCTCTGCTTTGCCTTGCAGTACTTCCTATGTTCTCTGCCTTGCCTGTTTCGCCATGTCTGGCCTTTGCTTATCTGAGCCTTGTAGTACTTCCACGTTCTCTGTCTCTGCCTGGTTTTCCGTACTCTGTCCTATCGTGCTCTCAAGCACATTTCATGGCTAGTCTCAAGCTTCCCACTTGACATGGCTCTGGGCTTCGGCCTACGCTCTGCTGCTAGCTCTGTTCTCGCTCTGACCTGACTCTGTGTTTCTGCCTACATTCTGCTCCTTTCCCTGTACCTTGTCTTACCTTGTTTCTCACCTTGCTTTGCCTTGTTTCTTTGTGTGCCCTTTGCACGTGCCAGGCCTTCCCTAGCCTCCTGTCTGTGCCTCAGCCGTGCTCGCCCTAGCCGTGCCCACCTGTTTGTGCCTCAGCCGTGCTTGTCGGCCAGTGACAACTGTGTCACCTGTTATGCCTCAGCCGGGTTCGCTGGAGTCTTGCTCGTCTGTCTGTGCCGCAGCCCGACCAGCTAGCCAGAGTCCCAGCCGTGCTCTCTGTGCTTCTTTGCACCCACGCTGTCTCTGCACTGTGCTTTGCGTGCTTCTCTAATAGCACACGCAGGCCCTAGCCTGCTCCTTGGCATACCTCCCCGTGCTTCTGTAAAAGTATGCGCAGGTCTTGCCATGTACCCTGTTGTGCCCTCTTGCATGCACAGGCCCTAGCCTATACCCTGTCGTGCCCTCTTGTATGCACATGCCCTTGCCTTAGCCTGAACCATGGCGTGTCTCTTAGCACGCACCCTGACTTGACCCTGACCCTGGCGTGTCCCTCGGCACGCGCAGGACCTTGCCTTGAACCTGACCCTGGTGTGCCCCTCTGCACGTGCAGGACCTTGCCATGGACCCTGGCATGTCCCTATGCACGCACCTTGTCTTGTATCTTGGACCTTGAACCCTGGCGTGTCCCCTACACGCGCACCGTGTCTTGTTCTTTGCACGTTGAACCTGGCGTGTCTCCTACACACGCAACTTGCCTTGCACCTTGCCCTGGACCCTGGTGTGCCCTAGCATGCACCCTGCCTGGAATCTTGCCTTGGATCTCGGTGTGTTCCCTAACACGCACCATGTCTGGAGATCTGTCGTGCCTCCTTGCCTGTACCCTAGTTTGCCTGATGGATTCCCGGAACCTGCCATCACTGCCAGAGATCGTAAGCATGAAGACCACGGCCTGATGTCCGGAGCTGGTGTCTGCAGCCTGATGCCCTGATCCTTGCCAGCTGTCCGGAGTCCGATGCCATCCTGTCCTTGCCGGTAACCGGGCTTGCCTTCTGGCACGTACCATGCCATGGACCTTGGTGTGCCATGCACGCACCTTGCTGTGTTTGCCTGTTATCACGTTTTGCACTTAATGTTATCCTTAAGATACCTTGAATTTACGTATTGTCTTGTCTTGTTTCCTGCACGTCCTTTGTCGTCAGACACTCGTACCTAGTGTCTACTTGATCCGGCCGTCTGGTTCCAGCAGTCGTGGTGGCTCACCCTCTTGGTCTTGCCCCTGACACTCCCTGTATAGGGGGTGGTTCCTCACAAGGTAAGCTCACCCTAGGTGGGTGGGTGCCACGACCCAGAGGGTCCATTCTAAAGAAAACCACTCAGCATAAGCTGACTCCGTCACATGCATTTTATTCATATATGATCACTTTAGGTTTGCATTGAAGAAGGCCATCCTAATCAGTGTTTGATTGTTATACCTGTATGCACATTATATTAAGAAGGCAAAGTTGGTACTAGTTCTTGTCATTGTCTAATCTCTCTGATCCAAGCAAACATAAAAATTAGGATTCCATTGAAAACCAACTGACCTGTTGTCATAAGTGGGGTTATGAGGTATATAGATTAAAGGATGGGGGCATTTGATCGCTGCCTTTATCCCCACTGTGTGTGAACAGGTAATTGAAGCAGGTTTGTGGCGCCCCTGAGGCTCAGTCGCCACAGAGGTACTGCACCTTCTCCTAAGGTGTGGTGCCCCACCATCCCGGTAAGGTGGGAACTCCTTTCCACACTCCAACGCTCGCACCCCACACAACAGGGTAGTTCTGCACAACCACATTGTGGCTCCTTGCTCAGAGGGTAGCAGAGCACCTTTGGTGGTTCCCTGCTTGGAACACTGGATGTGCTGGGAGGTGGGTGGAGTTGAGATACATAAAAGAGTGGGAAAGTGTAGGAGGACAGGTCAGTCTGATGGAAGGTCAGTTGGGTAGGAAGTCACTCAGACAGGAGTGAGGTTCCCTGGAAGAAGGGATGGAGGAGGGAGTGCTGTAGCTGCCGAGCCACCTGGCACGGGAAAGGAAAAGAAGGAGAAAGACGTAGAACTGAAATCTAAGCTTCCATAAGAAAGAAAGACAAGTACGGAACAAATGAGTAGAGAGAACAGAGAGGACGTGGGTTAGAAGAGGAACCCTACCTATAGTTTCTCAGTGCAAGGCCGGGGCCCGGTCCCCGAAGTAGTATGGACACTTATGGTTCTGCAGCAGACACCGGTGGAGTAGTTGGCTGTAAATGCACTACTCCCATCTAAGACTTGGGGCACAACAGCAATTGGATAGAGAGCCGGGACTCAGGAGAAGGGAGTCCCCGAAGCAGGCTACAGCTGTCTGCTGTACAAGTAGAGTTCTTGGGAACATCTGACAGGAGGAACTCCAGTGTAACTCAGTACTAGGAGATCTTCACACTTAAAGGCGCTATAGAGGAGTCATTCAGAAAGGTACATGTTGGCGGAGTGTTAGAGGGGAGAATCCTAACTTGCCCGGAGGTTGACTGAGTCTCTGACCCAGAGGACATGGCCCAGAAGCAGGCACCTGTGTGTGTGTACAACGGACTGTGAGTAAAGTTTTCGAACTACAAGCCCCGGTGTCCTCCATTCATTTGTGCGCTAACACATTCAGGACCGCGATAGCATCCACGCTGCCCTGAGGTTACAGCTTCACCTGTGGGGAGCTACACCATCTAGGCTGCAACACACCACCAGCCCCAGAGGATCTGCATGCAGCGTCGGTTTAACACCTCCCTTGCCGCGCACCACAGGTGGCGTCATGAACTATTCCATTCCATTAACTACATTCCCCCATTGCTTGGGCGCCCAGGGCCACGGACCAGGTCACCGCTGCTATGACACATTCCCCTGACACCGGCCCGGTACCGAGTACCCCACAGCCCTGGGAGGGCGACCCAACTTGGCGTCACGAACAGGATGACGAGACCCGATGCCATCGGGTTCTGTGTGCCTGAGATTTGTTGGACTTTGAACTTGTGAACTTTGTTGGACTTTGAACTGAAAATGTGCAGAAGACCCGATTTAATAGACTGTGACATGAATATTAAAAATGGCCGCTGGCGCGGAGAAGAAGGGTCTTGGGCCTTCCCTGCCTGAATTACTATGTGACAGCAACATGACCCACCCCCCGAGGGGTTCGTGTACTGGCTTGGTATGGAGGCGCTGGAAGAAGACGCTGCCCCCGGAAGGAGGGGCGGAAGAAGCCAGTGGTGGGAAAGGGGCCGAGGCGGGGAGAAGAACGAAAGAACGCCATTTTGGAGAGAGAGGGAAGGAGGCCTATGGAGCGCGCGGAGGTTGAGTCGGATCTCCCTGGCGCCATGGCTGAAGGCTCCGACCCTGTCTCTGAGATGAGCCGCCAGCAGCTGGAAGATGACATCGCCCAGCTGACGCGCCGCCTGCAACTGAGGCAGGAAGCGCTATGGACATTGAATCTGCATTGCGCCCAGGAGGGGCCTACACCTGCGGTACCCGCGACACCGGTACCAACCGCTGCTGCACCGGACCTCTTCCCGGCAGACCCTGTGGAGCCTACGACGGCTGCCATATCACCGGCAGTGTGCCCTGTTCCCTCTCTGACACTACTATCGGAGGAGTTGTACACAGCCCAGGGAGCTGAAGCGGAGGAAGAGAAGCCCCTGCCCGGACCTGACGTGGCTGCGCAGGTCCCGCTAGCGACCCCTGCGGAGCTGCCAAAGGCTCCACCGCCATCCCCGGTGTCTCACCGGACAGCGCCCGTTGCCACCATGCCTGCACTGGAGCCGGAACACCGCCAGGAGGCCCCAGGTATGACTGCCGCCCCTGCACCTGGGAAGGCACTGGGGTGTATGCCCTTGGTAGCGGCGGGACAGGTCATGCTGGACCTTTGTCTGGGACCGGGATACTAGTCCCAGGGGGGAAATGTCTGAACCCCTAACGGTGGTGCCGCGGGCCCCAGTGGGTAAAAGCAGGTCCCAGGAGGAGGAAGAGAAGGCTGAGGCCTATTGTCAGCAGACCATCCGGCAGCTGAACACCGGGAGAGGGAGCAGCGCTGGCTAGCGGTACTAGGCCCGGATCTGGATAGGAAGGGTCCGTGCGGGTCGCTATGGTCCCCGGGACTCGGCTGGATGGGGAGAGGTCCTCAACATGAACCGACCCCCAGAGGATCTCTGACTTGTTTTTCAGCCGGAGGGACGTGGAGTCTCACCTCCAGAAGGGACACCCAGCGCGAGACCTGCAGCCAGGGGAATATGTCATCTATACCCGACTTGAGGGCCTACGCGGTTTGTACACTTTAAACGTACGCCGCATACCGGAGGACTTATTGTCCATGTATCTGAAGGAGAAAGTGCGTATATCCCCACTGGTACCAGTCTCCACCTCTGCGGTACCCCAAGAAGCAGCATCTCGGCAGAAACCACCTACTGCTCCCATTGGCCAGAGTGTACCAAAGGTACAGAAAGCCACAAGCTTCACCCCACTGGAGGAGGAATATTTGAGGACTGTAGATGCGTTCTTTTCGTCTGGTAGCAGTTCCCAATCAGCTTCCAGAACCCCAGGAGGAGATCAACATCAGTAACTCTCGTGCCCCAGGAGGGTTTATTTGCACCGTTGTGCCTCTTGTTTTATTTTTGACCATCATGGTTAGTTTTTATTTTTTCCAGAGTTGCCCTGTGTTGTTGGCAGCTTCCATATTGAACTAGAGATCATGAACTTCGAGTGATCCAAAAACTTTTACTTGTAAATAGTTGCACCTCTTTAGGCGCCCTCTCTTGGTTTTACATATGGACACTTTGCGAAGATGATGTCTACCTCAAAGGACACTGCAAGAGATCCCGACTGGGAGCGGTGTCCAGCACTTACAAGAATAATTGTTGAAAGTTTTAATGTGAAGTATTTGATAATGTGTTTAATGATAGCTTTTATATAGAATGAGAAATGTTTTGATACAAGGATGAGAGATTTGAATAAAGAGTTGAAAATGTAAATGGTGAACCAGGTATCACGGGTGTCACTTGAAAGAAAGTAGAAAATGTGCACTAGAAAGAGAAGAAGAAATGTGTACTAGAGAAAGAAAGATGAAGAATACTGAAGTGATAGTGAGTCACAGATAATAGCACTTAGAATTACGTAAAGTATGAAAAATTGCACTTTTTGACTTAGAATTTTTGGTAGTTAATTAATAACTGTTTGCATCGTTCAAGAATTAGTGCCTCTCATATTGGGAAGTATAGTCTAAGAAATGTTTATTCAGCATTCTAAAATTTGCATGTTCCTGTACTGTCAACTTTGTTTGCCTTGCAGCCCGCGGACATGCTGTGCTTAACGGGGGGTATGTGGCGGCCCTGAGGCTCAGTCGCCACAGAGGTACTGCACCTTCTCCTAAGGTGTGATGCCCCACCATCCGGGTAAGGTGGGAACTCCTTTCCACACTCCAACGCTCGCACCCCACACAACAGGGTAGTTCTGCACAACCACATTGCGGCTCCTTGCTCAGAGGGTAGCAGAGCACCTTTGGTGGTTCCCTGCTTGGAACACTGGATGTGCTGGGAAGTAGGTGGGTGGAGTTGAGATAGATACAAGAGTGGGAAACTGTAGGAGGACAGGTCAGTCTGACGGAAGGTCAGTTGGGTAGGAAGTCTTTTGTGAGTTCATTTTCCCCTTCACCATTGAGGTCTGATGAACTCCCTCTTCTGGTGAAGGAAGGTAGTGAGGCTGATTACAAAGCACCTGAGCAGAATGATGATGACTGGGTGACTGGGATTGCTGACTGGATATAAGGCAGCCGACGCCCTTCTGCCTTGCGGGTGATTACTCTGAGGGATTCTTGGAGACCAGTCTGATTCCTGCTCATCAAAAGCTAAGTTTTCTGCTCTACTTTTTGCATTTGTGTTTTGGTTTTGTTTTGCCTTTTTTTTCTGGATTTCTGCCTTTCCCTGCTGGGTGAGCTGAATTCCTTTTTGCTCTGTCTTCAGATAATACCTGAGTACTGATATAGTCTTTTTGAAGCCTAGCGTCTTCAGGGCTTTTTTCCCTATCAGTCTGTTGGCTCTTGTTATTGAGAGGGTTTTGGCGGATTGCAGACAGCAGCTTTTCTATTCTGTCCTATTTAGTTAGCTTTGGCCCCATCATTTGCACAGCCTATCTTTCTATCTGTGTGAGTGTTTTTTCATCTTGCTTCACCGTCTTTATATGTTGGGGGCTGCCTATTGCTTTGGGGTCTGCTCTGGGGCAGTTTAGATTTCCCTTTCTGTCTTTAGGCTATGTAGTTCTCCGGCTGTGATCGAGGAGTCTAGGGCACCGTAGGAACCCCCCACGGCTACTGCTAGTTGTTGTTGTTAGGTTCAGGGGTCTGCAATCCGATAGCTGCCAACTTCTCTGGTTTTCTGGACTTAGCTAGTATTTCTGTTTTTGCCTCCTACGGTGACTCATTCGTAACAGAATCACCCGCCATACCACAGATCCCAGGGTACTCAATAGCAGGAAGGAATTGTAAAAAAAAAAAAAGTGTGCATATTTTTTCCTCTATATCTCTGAGGCCGTAGGGGGAATTTTTTTTTCTCTCAATGGAGATAAAGCAATTGTCTGATTGTGTGGAGCAGATCGCTGCGGAAGTGCGGGGAATTTCCGCCTACCTTGCTCATTCACATGCTGCTGAACCAAAGATCCCTACTCCTGATGTGTTTTTTGGGGATCGGTCTAAATTTTTGAATTTCAAAAATAATTGTAAATTATTTTTTGCCTTGAAGCCTAACTCGTCAGGGAGCTCCACGCAGCAGGTTAAAATTGTCATCTCTTTGCTGCGTGGCGATCCCCAGGATTGGGTGTTTTCTTTGAAACCAGATGATCCTATTCTGACTAATGTGAACGCATTTTTTCAAGCCTTGGGGTTGTTGTATGACAAACCTAATGCTATTGATCAGGCTGAAAAGACCCTGTTGGCATTGAGCCAGGGTCGAGATTCTGCAGAATCGTACTGTCAAAAATTCCGAAAGTGGGCGTTCCTTACTACCTGGAATGATAATGCCTTGGCAGCTCTCTTTCGGAAGGGTTTGTCAGAAGCCGTAAAAGATACTATGGTGGGATTTCCTGTTCCCTCTGGTCTTGATGATTCTATGTCATTAGCCATTCAGGTTGATCGGCGTTTCCGTGAACGCAGGACTGCACGAGAGGTGTTGCCACCTGTTGAACAAGTGTCTGAACCTATGCAATGTGATAGAGTTTTGTCCAGGGAGCAACGTCAGGAGTTCAGAAGGCATAATAAGCTGTGTTTTTTTGTGGAGATGCCTCGCATATTATTTCTGTCTGTCCTAAACGAGAGAAATGTTTTGCACACACGTTTTCTGTGGGTGGTGTTCAACCTAAGTTTCTTCTGGCAATTACTCTGATCTGCTCCCTGTCCACATTTTCCGCCAAGGCTTTTGTGGTTTCGGGAGCAGCCATGAACCTAATGGACTTGGATTTTGCTAAACGTCGTGGATTGCCGATGACACCTCTGCGGACGCCTATCCCTTTTGAGGGGGATTGATGCCACTCCTTTGGCGAAAAATAAACCTCAGTTTTGGACCCAGGTGGTAATGCGGGTCGCCCCAGACCATCAAGAAAATTGCAGATTTTTGGTGTTGCATAATTTGCATGATACCATTGTTCTGGGGTTTCCCTGGTTGCAAATTCATAATCCAGTTTTGGATTGGAAATCTGTGTCTGTGATGAGTTGGGGTTGTCGGTGTGCCCTTAGTGAGGCTCCGTTTTTTTCCACCTCTCCTCAGTCGCATGATGTTCCTGACTATTTGGCGGACTTTTATGATGTATTTAGTGAGAGTGAGTCTGCATCTTTGCCTCCTCATAGGAGTTATGACTGTGCAATTGAACTGAGCCCGGGGTGTAAATTTCCCAAGGGTCGGCTCTTCAATTTATCTGTACCCGAGCACGAGGCTATGCGATCCTATATTAAGGAGGCGTTGGAGAAGGGTCATATTAGACCATCCTCTTCACCCTTAGGTGCCGGGTTTTTTTTCGTGGCCAAAAAGGATGGTTCATTAAGGCCTTGTATTGATTATCGTGCCCTCAACAAAATTACTATTAAATATCAGTATCCGTTACCCCTGATTTCGGATCTATTCTCCAGAGTTAAAGGTGCTTGCTGGTTTACCAAGCTTGACCTCAGGGGGGCGTATAATCTTATCCACATTAAGCATGGGGATGAATGGAAGACGGCGTTTAATACTCCGGAGGGACATTTTGAGTACCTGGTGATGCCTTTTGGGCTCACTAATGCCCCTTCTGTCTTCCAGTGCTTCATGAACGACATTTTCCGAGACTTTGTGGATAAATTTTTGATTATCTCTCTGGATGATATTTTGATCTTCTCCAAGGATTGGGATTCTCATGTGGAACATGTTCGGACTGTGTTCCGGATCTTGAGGGAGAATTCCCTGTATGTCAAAGGATCGAAATGCCTTTTTGGGGTACAGAGGATTTCATTTTTGGGATTTATTTTGTCTCCGTCAACTATTGAAATGGATCCTGCCAAGGTACAGGCCATTTATGATTGGGTTCAGCCCACTTCTTTGAAGGCCCTCCAGAAGTTTTTGGGTTTTGCTAATTTTTATCGGAAATTTATAGCAAAATTTTCTAGTATTGTCAAGCCATTGACTGATCTGACTAAAAAGGGTGCTGATGTGTTGCATTGGTCTCCGGAGGCTGTTTCTTCTTTTCAGGAGCTGAAGCGAAGATTCACTTCTGCCCCGGTTTTGCGGCAACTTGATGTCTCACTCCCGTTCCAGGTAGAGGTGGACGCTTCTGAGATTGGTGCAGGAGCTGTTTTGTCCCAAATGGATCCTGTAACATCTAAAATGAATCCCTGTACTTTCTTTTCCCGAAAGTTCTCTCCATCTGAATGTAACTATGATGTGGGGAATCGGGAACTGTTAGCCATGAAATGGGCATTTGAGGAGTGGAGACATTGGTTGGAGGGAGCTAAACACCAAGTCGTGGTCCTCACTGACCGCAAGAATTTGATTTACCTGGAGTCAGCCAAACGCTTGAACCCTAGACAGGCTAGGTGGGCCTTGTTTTTTACACGTTTTGATTTTGTGGTCTCTTTTCTTCCTGGCACTAAGAATGTCAAGGCAGACTCCCTCTCTAGGAGCTTCCTTGCTGATTCTCCTGTGGTGACCAAGCCTGCTACCATCTTAGGCGAAGGGGTAGTTCTTTCTGCCATCTCGCCTGATTTGAGACGTGCTCTGGAAGAGTTCCAGGAGGACAAACCTGAGCGTTGTCCCAGTGGAAAGTTGTATGTTCCTGACCAGTGGAAGAAGAGAGTGATGTCTGAAGTTCATTGCTCTGCATTGGCTGGTCATCCAGGTATTTTTGGTACTAGAGATCTGGTGAGTCAGTCTTTTTGGTGGCCCGCCTTGTCTCGTGATGTCAGGAATTTTGTGCAGTCCTGTGGGACTTGCTCCCTGTCTAAACCTTGTTCTCCCTCTAGTGGGTTGTTGATGCCTTTGCCGGTCCCCAGGAGGCCATGGACCCATATTTCAATGGATTTCATCTCTGATATGCCTGTCTCTCAGAGAATGACTGTTATTTGGGTGATTTGTGATAGGTTCTCTAAGATGGTTCATCTTGTACCACTCCCTAAGTTGCCATCTTCTTCTGAGTTGGTGCCCCTGTTTTTGCAACAGGTGGTTCGCTTGCACAGGATTCCTGAGAACATTGTATCTGACAGAGGAGTTCAATTTGTGTCTAGATTTTGGAGAACTTTCTGTTCCAGGCTTGGAATTCAGTTGTCCTTCTCCTCTGCTTTTCACCCTCAGACCAATGGGCAGACGGAGAGAACAAACCAGACCTTGGAGTCGTATTTGAGATGTTTTATTTCCGCTGATCAGGATGATTGGGTTTCATTTTTGCCCTTGGCCGAATTTGCTTTAAATAATAGAGCTAGTTCTGCCACTTTGATGTCACCTTTTTTTTGTAACTTTGGGTTTCATCCTCGATTTTCTTCAGGGCAGGTGGAGCCTTCTGCCTGCCCAGGTGTTGACACTGTGGTGGAGAGAATGCACCAGATCTGGGACCAAGTGGTGGATAAGTTATCTCTCTCCCAGGAAAAGGCCCAGCGGTTTTCCAACCGACATAGGACCATTGGTCCCCAGTTTAAGGTTGGTGATATGGTTTGGTTATCAACAAAAAATATCGCTATGAAGGTGGCTTCTCCTAAGTTTAAGCCTAGATTTATTGGACCTTACAAGATTTTGGAGATTATTAATCGGGTCTCTTTTCGTTTGGCTCTTCCTGTCACATTTAAAATTCATAATGTGTTTCATAAGTCCTTGTTGAAGAGGTTTGTTGAACCAGTTGTTCCTGGGGTGGCACCTCCGGACCCTGTATTAGTTGAAGGTAACATGGAATATGAGGTAGAGAAGACACTGGATTCCCGTCTGGCTAGATGGAGACTCCAGTATTTGGTTAAGTGGAAGGGTTATGGTCAGGAGGATAATTCCTGGGTCTCTGCCTCTGATATTCATGCCAAAAGATTGGTGCGTGCCTTTCATCAGGCTCACCCTGATCGCCCTGGTGGCGTGGATGAGGGTTCGGTGACCCCTCCTCAAGGGGGAGGTACTGTTGTGAGTTCATTTTCCCCTTCACCATTGAGGTCTGATGAACTCCCTCTTCTGGTGAAGGAAGGTAGTGAGGCTGATTACAAAGAACCTGAGCAGAATGATGATGACTGGGATTGCTGACTGGATATAAGGCAGCCGACGCCCTTCTGCCTTGCGGGTGATTACTCTGAGGGATTCTTGGAGACCAGTCTGATTCCTGCTCCTCAAAAGCTAAGTTTTCTGCTCTACTTTTTGCATTTGTGTTTTGGTTTTGTTTTGCCTTGTTTTTCTGGATTTCTGCCTTTCCCTGCTGGGTGAGCTGAATTCCTTTTTGCTCTGTCTTCAGATAATACCTGAGTACTGATATAGTCTTTTTGAAGCCTAGCGTCTTCAGGGTTTTTTCCCTATCAGTCTGTTGGCTCTTGTTTTTGAGAGGGTTTTGGCGGATTGCAGACAGCAGCTTTTCTATTCTGTCCTATTTAGTTAGCTTGGGCCCTATCATTTGCTCGGCCTATCTTTCTATCTGTATGAGTGTTTTTTCATCTTGCTTCACCGTCATTATATGTTGGGGGCTGTGTTGTGAGTTCATTTTCCCCTTCTTCACTGGGGTCTGGTAAACTCCCTATTCTGGTAAAGGAAGGTAATGAGCCTGATTGTCAGGCACCTGAGCCTAATGATGATGACTGGCTGAGTGGAGTCACGGACTGGATATAAGGCTGCCGATGCCCTTCTGCCCTGCGAGTGATTTCTCTGTGGACTTCTAGGAGACCAGTCTGATTCCTGCTCCTCTAAAGCTAAGTTTTCTGCTTTGCCTTTTAGCATTTGTGTTTTGTTTTTGTTTGCCCTGCTTTTCTGAATTCTGCCATTCCCTGCTGGGGTGAGCTGAATCTCCTTTTGCCGGTTGCTCTGTCTTCAGAATATTCCGAGTACTGACATAGTGTTTTGAAGCCTAGCATCTTCAGGGCCTTTTTGACTGTCAGTCTGTTGGCTCCTATTTTCATAGGGTTTTTCACAGATTGCAGACAGCAGCCTTCCTGTCCTTTCCTATCTAGTTAGCTTGGGCCCCGTCTTTGCTCAGTCTATCTTTCTGTCTGGGTTGTGTTCTCTCTTCTTGCTTCACCGTCATTATATGTGGGGGGCTGCCTTTTGCTTTGGGGTCTGCTCTGGGGCAGTTTAGATTTCCCTTTCTGTCTTTAGGCTATTTAGTCCTCCGGCTGTGATCGAGGGGTCTAGGGCATCGTAGGAACCCCCACGGCTACTGCTAGTTGTGTTGATAGGTTTAGGGGTCTGCAATCCGATAGCTGCCAACCTCTCTGGTTTTCTGGACTTAGCTAGCATTTCTGTTTTTGCCTCCTACGGTTACTTAATCATAACAGGGCTGTCTATTGCTTTAGGGTCTGCTCTGGGGCAGTTTAGATTTCCCTTTCTGTCTTTAGGCTATGTAGTTCTCCGGCTGTGATCGAGGGGTCTAGGGCACCGTAGGAACCCCCCACGGCTACTGCTAGTTGTTGTTGTTAGGTTCAGGGGTCTGCAATCCGATAGCTGCCAACTTCTCTGGTTTTCTGGACTTAGCTAGTATTTCTGTTTTTGCCTCCTACGGTGATTCATTCATAATAGAAGTCACTCAGACAGGAGTGAGGATCCCTGGAAGAAGGGATGGAGAAAGGAGTCCTGCAGCTGCCTCAGTGATCTGAGCCAGCTGGCTCAGGAAAGGAAAAGAAGGAGAAAGATGTAGAACTGAAATCTAAGCTTTCATAAGAAAGAAAGACAAGTACGGAACAAAGGAGTAGAGAGAACAGAGAGGACGTGGGTTAGAAGAGGAACCCTGCCTATAGGTTCTCAGCGCAAGGCCAGGGCCTGGTCCCCGAGGTTGTATGGACACTTATGGTTCTGCAGCAGACACCGGTGGAGTAGTTGGCTGTAAATGCCCCCCTATCTAAGACTTGGGGCACAACAGCAATTGGATAGAGAGCCGGGACTCAGGAGAAGGGAGTCCCCGAAGCAGGCTACAGATGTCTGCCATACAAGAAGAGTTCTTGGGAACATCTGACAGGAGGAACTCCAGTGTAACTCAGTACTAGGAGATCTTCACACTTTAAGGTGCTATAGAGGAGTCATTCAGAAAGGTACATGTTGGCGGAGTGTTGGAGGGGAGAATCCTAACTTGCCCGGAGGTTGATTGAGTCTCTGACCCAGAGGACACGGCCCGGAGGCAGGCACCTGTGTGTGTGTACAACGGACTGTGAGTAAAGCTTTGGAACTACAAGCCCCGGTGTCCTCCATTCATTTGTGCGCTAACACATTCAGCACCGCTATAGCTGGGTAGCATTCTCCACACCGCCTGCACCTCTCCTCTTCCATCGCATCCACGCTGCCCTGGGGCTACAGCTTCACCTGTGGGGAGCTACACCATCTAGGCTGCAACACACCACTAGCCCCAGAGGATCTGCATGCAGCATCGGTTTAACACCTCCCTTGCCGAGCACCACAGGTGGCATCACGAACTATTCCATTCCATTAACTACATTCCCCCATTGCTTGGGCGCCCAGGGCCACGGACTGGGTCGCCGCTGCTGTGACACATTACCCTGACACCAGCCCGGTACTGAGTACCCCACAGCACTGGGAGGGCGACCCAGGTTATCTGATGAAGAGCAGACATGGAGTTTGTAACCATATTAGCTGTCAATATTGGAAAACCATTTAAGCCAGCAGATGTGTTCCTGTATGCCTCTACGGGCACATAGGTGGTAAACACAGGGGCATCAGTAATGTCATCTTGTGCAGGCGCTCTGTCTGTACTGGATAAACAGGACAAGGCAAAACAATATTTTAAGGCTTTCCATGATCGGGAAGCCTATTCACATCTGTGGGTAAAATTGCAAAAGTTTTGGTAGCTGGGGTGGCGACCCACAGGAGCACAATATATACCTGAATTATGGATGCATCTTATCCATGGGTGGTATGTTTAGAATGCTTGAAGGTTGTTCAGAAGATTACAAACATATTATTTCTATAGAAATGAGGGATAAAACTGGAGCAGAGTCCATGCCAATCTTCCATCCCCCTCTTTCCTCAGTGGAGGGAGGAATGAGGGGTCTGGTGAGACCCTTTATAGTACGTCATCTAATGAATCCCGGGGTCAATCCCCACGAGAAACCTATATTACAGATCTGTCCATATTTCCTGCTACATTGTCCTGAACAAGAAGCATTCATGGATGTAGAATTTCTTTCTGCTGGAACCAAAAACAGGCAATATCAAACTCCAAATGCAAATCTACTTAGCAGTGAGTATTTTTGTATTTAGGGATAGTGAGAGGACAAATTTGGCAACATTTCACAAATTATTTTATTTCATTGTAACATCTAGACTTTGCTACCTTCCTGTCAGAATACTTCACAGATGTTTATAGTCGTACTGCATTTCATTGAAGAAGATATTAGGTTTGACGCTGCTCAGCATCCATGAAGAACTTTTTTGCCTAAATGTAATGGGACAATATTAGGCAATCTATCTGAGTCATTGGCATAGCCGCTTAACTCAGAGCTGGATTCGAGCTGAGCTGACCAAATAATCTTGGCATTAGTCATGCCTTGGCATTTCACATGTCATTTTTAACTGCTTATTGTATATTTAAAAGATTTAATTTATTTGGAGAACATCTTTAGCAAGACTTTTGGCACAAGTCTAGTAGGCATGTGTCCATTATTGTTAATTTATGTCATAGAAATCAATTTTGTATTGCATATCTATAATAGTATAATATTTATCATTATTTATCTCTATTTTGCCATATTGTTGTTCACAAAATAAAAAATAGCGATAACTACATATATTTCATTGCAGTAATGCTGAATTAGAAAAATCAGGTCAAGCTAATATATTATAACTGACATTGTCAACCAATGGTGTGCAGATACAAACAGATTGGAGCAACAGTCTGGAAAGTTTTTGGTCTGAACCAATGAAACCAAACTTAGTGACCTAGATTAAATAATATATTTCAATAACACATTTTTTTATCGTATCTTTGACTCACAGTCCACTATCTAAAATGGACACCCAGGTTCACAATTCTAAACCTTTTTCCCAAACATTGAACAATTGTGACAAAAATCTTAATTCAAAATTTTTTGAAAATCGATTTTGGATGACTGCTCTATATACCAAACAGGAGAGGACACATACCAAAGAGGGCCTCTATACAAGAACAGTATATGGGCCCTTTACAGTCCAATAACGCATAATGAACAATTCCACTTCCTTTGGGGGCAGAAATGGATCCCCTTACCTCTTGGACACCTGCAAGACTGCAAATGCTGCATCAATGGTATATCTGCTCCTGATACCAAAGACTAAATTGTGATATTCATCTTATTTTATTGTCATAAAGTGGCAATAAAGAGTTCTCTTTAAAACCATCTAGTACTCTATCATCCCATGTATAAAACTTAGGTATCGTATTTCCAGCACAAAAAGTCAATAGTTCATGCATTTCAAGCACTAGAATAAGTCACCAGATCGTGCTCTTAGTCATTTGTATAGTGGTTATGACCAAGAACACCATAACTCAAAATGCATAAGGAATCTATTGCTTTTATATCATCGAAATAAAAGAAACTTTCTTCAAGTGTTGTAGAGAGTTTTTCAAAACATATTTTATCACTGGAGGCCGCTCAGCCCATTCTGTGCACCAGCGATTTACCCTCCAGCAAAGTGGTAATCATGTACAATTGGGACAAGGGTGAGTTGGCCTTTAACTTTAGCATTAGTCACAGATCTAATCTTAATTCTCACATATTTGTGCTCATAACAGACTCCTCTAATTGCAAGGAAAATTTCCAAAGTTATTTTGTAAAACTTCTATAATATATCCTTCAAATAATGAAGAAAACAAAAAAGCAATGATTGGCTGCAGCTTTATGTGCTATATATACTGTCATCCTGACTATGTGTTGATGCTGGTACTTCAGCGCATGACCAGTGAAACCACTGAGTAGCAGCTTAGAAACTCAGTGCTGTATCAGAGGGGAGTAGAAGAGATGAGTAGTGTTATTTTAACATATTTGACTTTTTATTTTTTTTCTTAGAAATTGGATAACTATTTAGTTCTTTATAATAAAAAAAAATGTTCCTGTGCTGAGAGAATCTTATAAATGTGCCCCTGCTGTGTACTGTGTAATGGCTGTGTCTGACCATGCAGGAACATGGTCTGATCATGCCACAGCTCCTGGGCAGGGGAGGAAACAAAAGAGTATACAGACATTATAGCATGGGATCGCAGTTTATTCTTTCTGTGAGGTAAAACATTTCCCTGCCTATTTTAACCCTTTCAAGCCGCAGCGGGTTTTTGTTTCCATTTTTTCCTACCCTTCTACCCAGAGCCAAACCTCTTTTATTTTTCTGTCCACATAGACATATTAGGGCTTGTTATTTGCCGGATAAGTTGTAGTTTTGAATGACACCATTCATTTTACCACATGCAGGAAAAAAAATCCAAATGCCGTGAAAATGTGAAAAAACCCCACAATTCTGACATTGTTTTTTGGGAATTGTTTTTACGATGTCTATTTTGTGGTAAAAATAACCATCGAATATGATTCTCCTTATGAATATGATTAAGACGATACTAACTGGGGTAGTTTAATACCGGGTTACTAGGACAGTCATATGCCCGATAGTGGGGCAAATTCTGACATCCCTTCTCAGAAGATACATCCTCAAAACCTGACAAAAATGCTGGTAAGGTCCCAAAGGAAATTGCAGAAAGGGAAGTGCTTATGCAGTTATCATGACACTAATCTCCCCACTCCACAATTTCTCTGGATTTCCAATGCACAGTCGGATTATGCTTCACCAACCAGGGTAAGCCCAGAACAATAGGAGTGGAGAGACCCTCCATTACATAACAAGGAATTACATCATAATGAAAAGACCCCACTCTGTCATATGTTGTATACAACCTGCGACAGTGCTCTCTGTGCAAGTGGCGTATGTAGGAATAAGTTTAGCTAAGGTTGAGCAAACAAGCCCATGAGTTCTAGCAGACTCAGCATCAACCATACTGACTCCAGCTCCACTGTCTACAAACACAGGAATTTTCTCAGTCCTGCTCTCTAGCACCACCTCTGCTGTCAGTACAAACCGAGAATTACATGTTGAAGAAAAACATACCCTTTGATTATCAAACTCTAGGCTCCCAAGGGTTAATCAAGTCTCTTTTTGTTTAGGAATCAGTTGACAGGCCCCAATAAAATATCCCTTCTTCCCACAAAAAAAGCAGGTGCTCTTTTTCTTTCAAATGTTGGGAGAGACATACAAGGTGTAAGCACCTCCTAACTGCATGGGTTCCTCTAACTCCATAAGTATAGGTTCATCCCCAGACCTTCTTCCCAACACAGGGGTATTGTCCTGAAAAGAGTGCTCAGGAGAAAGAGGTCTTACCCATCTATCCCGGAGGTGTCTATCCACCCGTATAGCCAATGACATAGCAGCCTCCAATGACTCAGGAGTTTCATACACTGCCAAAGCTTCTTTTAACCTTTCAGTAAGACCTTGACAAAATTGGTTTCTAAGAGCAAGGTCATTCCATTTGGTATCAGTTGCCCACCTACAGAATTCTGAACTATAAGGGTATGTTTCCACGTTCAGGATTGCTTGCGCTTTGGACGCTGCGGAAACCCCGCTCTGCTCAAAGCGCCGCCCCCCTTTCTATGCGCGGTAATACCGCATGTGTTCAATGAACACATGCAGTATCACCACGTTGTATCCATAGACTGTGTAATTTATCTTGCGTAGACGGAGCATCTACGCAAGATAAATAGACATGCTGGGGTCTAAAAAGACGCACTGCATGTCTATAATTTCGGGTGTGTCACCCATGCCCTTGCACGCATAGTGGAGACAGGATTAATAAAATCCCCTCCACTATGCTGTAACATCTGGATGTTGCGGATTGGACACTGCGGCTGTATGCAGCATCCAATCTGCAGCAAATCCTGATGTAATCATGAACGTGGAAACATACCCTTAGGGTACGTTCCGACGGTCAGGATTTGCTCAGTATTTACTCAAGATTTGACGCAGGTAAAATCTGCACCAAATCTGCATCAGAGGTCACTGGCAGGTCACCTGCATTTTTTATGTGTTTTTTACATGCGGACTTGTATGCGTTTTTTGTAAGTTAAATAAAGATATATTATTTAATGAAAAAAAAAGAATTGTGATGTCATTTCCTTGTCCAACCTCTACATACTCCTTTGAAGAATGTTTATACTCCATTGAAGAATGTTTACACAGATAGATAGATATGAGATAGATAACAGATAGACAGATAGATAGAGAGAAAGATAATAGACAGATTGATAGATATGGGATAGATAGCTAGACCGATAGATAGAGAGATAATAGATAGATGATAGATAGATAGATAGATAGATAGATAGATATGGGATAGATAGATGGCATTCGGGACCGGAGTGTGTGGTTGCATGTATTTCTATGCAGCTGAACGCTCCAGTCCCGAGTGCAGTGCCCGGTACTGAGGTGCGAGACTCGTGCGAGTTTCTCGCATGTCTGACCCCAGCCTAGTATGCAATGTCCTTTCCTTTTTTTTCTTAATAAATTACTAAAAAAAAATGGTGTGGGCTAGCGTGCAATTTTCTGTGCCAGAGAGGGAAAGCCAGTGACTGGGCGCCGATGTTTATAGCCTGGGAAAGGGTTAATACCCATTGATCTTCCCAAGCTATGAATATCAGCCTGCAGCTGTATATTTAGCCTTTACTGGCTATTAAAATAGGGGGACCCCACCAAAAAATTACGTGGGGTCCTCCTATAATTAATAGCCAGAAAGGCTATGCAGACAGCTGCGGGCAGATATTCATAGCCTAGGAAGGGACCATGGATATTGGCCCCCCTGGCTACAAACACCAGCACACAGCCGTCCCAGAAATGGCGCATCTGTAAGTTGTGCCTATTCTGGCATTTAGCCTCTCTCTTCCCACTGCCATGTAATGGTGGCATATGGGGTAATAAGGGGTTAATGTTACCTTTGATTGTAAGGGAACATTAAGCCCGGTTAGTAATGGAGAGGCGCCTATCCATTACTAATCCTATAGTATGTAAAGGGTTAAAAAAAGACACAGGCAGAAAAAAGTATTTTAATGAAATAAATCACCACACAGTTTTTCCATTTTACTATACGCCTAATTCCACGAAGCCCTCCTGAAAAACACAAATGGACACTGTGAGTAACAGTATATAAGGTTACGAATAACATAATGTTATAGGTAGATGTTTGACCCAGCTTAGGGGAAGGAATTTTTTTCCCTATGGAGAAAATTGGCTTCTACTCTGTGGGTTTTTTGCCTTCCCCAGGATCAACAATGCAGAACAGCTGCACTAAAAATAGGCTGAACTAGATGGACATAAGGTCTTCCTTCAGCCTTCAAAACTATGTTACTATGTTACTATGTTAAATACTTCCTGTCTGACGTAGTCCTTAATAACGAGTGTCCCACGAAGAGTCCAGCTCTGATACATCTGGATGCATGACATCCAGAGATAGCAGAGCTTGTAGATGACCACCGGAGATCTCCGTCGATCATCTACACTGTAGTTCTCATGGTCAGCTGACCGTGAGAACTAGCCAAGTGACCGGAGATAACCCCTGGTCACATGCATGGCTGTTCTCACGGTAACACGGCAGTTCTCAAGGTAAACTAAGTTATCACGAGAACTGCAGTGGATGGGGACTTCCGGCGGTGGGAGACGGTAAGACCTTATTTAAATCAGTACACATGTGTAGTAAGCTGCGTTTACACAATTTTTACGCATGTGACTAATCATTAGATGCGGTTTTACCACATCTAAAAATAGTCTATAGTAAATTTACATTGCGGCGACGGAGTGTCGTCGCATTGTAAACAGACATGCTGCATTCTGGAAAGACGCGCCGCATGTCCGTTTACGCGGGTCTGCCGTCTGCATCTTTTATCGCATAGTGGAGACAGGATTTCGTGAAATCCACTCTACTATGCTGTAGCATCTGGACGCTGCATGTTTGACACTGCGGCTGTACGCAGCGTCAAACATGCAACGTTTCCTGTCCATGGAAATATACCCTAAGTCTCCACTGAACAATTCCCTGCTGAAGGCAGCAGAGTCTGGATTCAGTTAAGGAAATATGGTCAGGATCATCATAGATAAGAGCTAAAGCCCTGAAAATCTCTTCTACAGACTGGAGGAACATAGAATCCTGTGGCAGAGAAAAAGCCCAGGATTGAGGATCCCCTTGCAACAGTTCCCACACAGTTCCCACACGTTGCTCCTGATCCCCAGAGGAGTAAGGACTACGTTTCAATTACAGTTTACAAGCTTCTTTAAATACAAAAAAAACTGTCCTTACCTCCTGAAAACCTGTCCTGGAGGGTAATTTTGGGTTCAAGCTCGACCAGCCTACCCACAGGGTCCCAAACAATAGGAGTTTGTAGTTGCTGCCATTGCTGCTGAACCTCAGAATGAAGGTTGGTCACCTCCAGTGACAACCTCTGTAGATGCTCTTCCAACACAGAAACAGTATCCATTAACCCAGAAAAAGAAAAAAAACCCACACTGAAAAAACACACACACACAAAAAGTCTCAGTTATTTTTTTCTTTTACAAAAGTGTATTGCTGGTATAATGTCAAGCTGGGTGATGGATAAGTGCACAACAAAGTTGAAAGGGAGGTAGGAACCAAAACAATAGGGAAGTGGGGGAAAACCCTAGGCAGATCTAAAATCACCCTTACAGCCCTAACTATCACTATATAGGTTTTGCACCAATTGCCGAGCAGGAGCCTAATCTCTTCCTTAACCTAGTGATAGGCCCTGGTTAGGGAGGGATGGGGTTAACTCTAGTAGGTCCCCACTACAACTAAAGACTGTGACTGGGCAAATAATTTGGAAAAGTACCCAAAAGCCACTAAGTCAAGGAATCCACTTGAACTAATCCATCAAAATTGAAAATAGTAGCATCCTCCACAGGGGTGATGAAGAAAAACAAAAAACTATTACTCTTTCAACATGGAAGATATTGCAATATTTCAACTCTCAGACATATCAGAGCACATTTGACAAAGAACTTTGAAAGTGTTCAAATATTAGAATCCTTTCCAGTTTAGATTTTTAAAAGCTTATTTTTTAGTTTTTTTCATTCCCCTTGTGGACTTTGTCACTCTTTTCAGTCCTAACTTATATAGTCGAATATTGATGTTGGTCAAGATCAATGCTTTAGCTAGTTAGTAAAAGATAGGAGCATTGATATAGATCATGATTTGGATCAATGTTAATGTGGAAAAAATATAGCCATGGCCCCAGCTTAGAGAAATGCTTATATATGTCAGTCTTCAACATAAGATAAATTGTGTGTTTTCTCCCTGTATATGGATTTTGTATCGTACTCTTTAATTGTAAAAATGCAGTAAATACAAGGTTGCAAAGATGTGGATTTATAACAGTGGATAAATGATATGTGTTTTAAGAAGTTTGTAACCTTGAGAATAGTAAAGGTTATGTACAGACATTAAGGGCTTCGTCCCATGCATTTTTTATGTAGCAGGCAAAGAGTTTCGGATTTAGTTTTCCTTAGGGCCAGGGAAAAATGTAAGGACAAGCTAATAGGGGATTTAACAGGCTTCCAGTAAGCCAGCTGATACAGTGTTAAAACATCTAACATGTATTCCCTAAGTCTAAAAAGAGGTGAGGACTTTGTGTATGCTACATTATGAATCAAGGGAGATATTTGCATAATTTGAAAATATTCTATTTTGTTAATTTTTCAATAAATGTGATAAGGAATAGCCCGACGTTTTTATTTACAGGAATTTCCTGGCACTCTATTAACGACAGGTTCAATAAATCAAACTGATTGAAGCATAAAATTGTTAAATACCCCTGGGTGCTAAGATTTCAAGGATAAGATTTGCTTTCTTTTTCAAATGCTCCAGTCAGATTAACCAGTCGGCGTAGAGAAAGCTTATCTTGACAATGCATTTTATTACATTTTAGTGATCTATAGTAAGCTGCAGAGAAGAGTATTATCACATTTCTATTAATAAGTATATATATATATAAACATGTATATGTGACATTACTGCCAGAAATATCTGTAAGACTTATAAGAGTGAATAGCGGCATAAATGAGAATGAACATGTTGAAAACATGGATCATATTATTATTATGCTTGCTTATAACAATAACATATTCCACAGCACGTTACAGACATTATCATCGCTGTCCCCATTGGGGCTCACAATCTTAATCCCCTATCAGTTTGTTTTTGGAGAGTAGGAGGAAACACGGGGAGAACATACAAACTCCTTGCAGATGTTGTCCTTGGTGGGATTTGAACCCAGGACCCCAGCGCTGCAAAGCTACAGTGCTGCCCTATATAAATAGTGAAGTATACTAATACATTTTTATAGATTTTGATAAACAATCAGGCATATGCATTAAAGAGGATGCAGCTTTAGTCCTAGGCTGTAGGAGATGTTGCTTGTAATGTGATTGAATTGCCACAATTATTAATCACACTAGGATTTATATTTTAAAAATTGTGACTGTCGTAATATGAAAAAATACACTACAAAACATCACAGATTATAATTAACTTCCAAGATCAGGAGACTGACACCGCAGATATTTTATCGGTACAGTACTGTGCAAGTTTTAGGTGTAGAAAAAAATGCTGCAAAGTAAGAATAATTTAAAAAATAGAAGTGTTAATACTGTAGTTTAGTTTTTTTTATCAATTACCAAAAAGGAAAGTGAGCGAATAAAGAGAAATCTAAATCAAACCAATACTTGGTTTGACCATCTTTTGCCTTCAAACAGCATCAGTTTTTCTAAGTACACCTCGAATTTGTTCCAAACATCTTGAATAACTACAGATTTCTTTGTGGATATAAACTTGTGCAAATTCTACTGTCTTTAATTTTAGTCCCAAACAGACCCAATAATGTTAAGATCATGGGGGCCATATCATCACTACCAGGATTCCTTATTCTCCTTCATGCTGAAAATAGTTTTTGTCATTTTGTACTACTGCAGAATAAATTTGCAGCCAATCAGACTTCTCCTTGAAGGTATTGTATGATGGATAAATATCTACCTGTATTTTCATCATTGAGGACACCATTAATCCTGCCGAAAACTCTTTTATGCTGTAATGCCACCATAAACTTGCAAAGTTACCTCATAGAATCAGAGAATCATAGAATCGTAGAGTTGGAAGGGACCTCCTGGGCCATCTGGTCCAACCCCCTGCTCAAAGCATGATTCACTAAATCATCCCAGACAGATGTTTGTCCAGCCTCTGTTTGAAGACTTCTATTGAAGGAGAACTCACCACCTCTCATGGCAGCCTGTTCCACTCATTGACCACCCTAACTGACAAGAAGTTTTTTCTAATATCTAATCTGTGTCTCCTCCCATTCAGTTTCATCCCATTGCTTCTAGTCTTTCCTTGTGCAAATGAGAATAAAGATGATCCTTCTACAATGTGACAGCCCTTGAGATATTCCTCTATTGTTAGGGTCGTGACCGACCCGTTTTAGGTTTTAAATGCATGCAAATTCTACATACATTTGTTTATTGCATCAAGACTTTTTGACTTTTTCAGGAACTTATTTTTAAACAAAATACAATAAAATAAAACTATTTTACTAAATTGTAAAATGCTCTTATTAAAATTATAACATTTGTGTTGTTGGGGTCAATTTCGACCCAGGTCTAATATAAGAGTAAAAAAACAATAATAAGTCCCAACACTGAACTCATAAACACAATATAAACCAACAGCCCACAGCCAGCTCTACCTCCAACAACTTGAGTTAGGGACATGTCCAGGCATGTATGGCCAAATCAGCTTAGAGTTGGTACTTTGCAGAGTATACATCTCCAGTTTACACATGCAACAATGAGGAGAAGATTTGATGTAAGCCAAATTCTGGATTATATCTTAGATGATAATGAATCAGAGGACACACAGCAGCAAACTGATACAGATGAACAGGTTTCTGAGGAGGAAGATGATGTGGAGTATCAACCGGAAGACACAGACAGTTCTGATCAGTCTGATGAGGAGGTCACTGGTGCTGAAGCTGCTCTCGCTGAAAGATTCAAATCCAAAAGTGGCAAGATCAGTTGGAGCTCAGTACCTCCAGATGTACATGGCAGGGCAGATGCTGCAAATGTCATAAAAATGACCCCTGGGATCACAAGGTTTGCTGTGACAAGAGTAAGTGACATCAAGACATGTTTTGATCTGTTTATGCCATTGTCAATAAAAAAAAGTCATTATTGCTATGACAAACCTTGAAGGAAAAAAAGTCCACGGCAACATGTGGAATGACCTTCATGATGATGTCCTGGATGCCTACATTGGTGTTCTCCTTGCTGGAGTGTACAAATCCTGCAATGAGGCCACAGATAGTCTCTGGGACGCATCGACAGGCAGGAATATTTTCCAGGCAACAATGTCACTTCAAAAGTTTCAAATGATATCAAGAGTCCTCAGATTTGACAACAGAGACACCAGAACAAAATCTGACGAACTTGCTCCCATCAGGGATGTTTGGGAGAAATGGGTGCAGCTCCTTCCACTGATGTTCAACCCAGGGCCAGAGGTGACAGTAGACGAACGTTTTCTCCCTTTCTGCGGAAAATGCCCCTTCCGGCAATACATGACAAGTAAGCCAGGCAAATACGGCATAAAAATCTGGGTAGCCTGTGATGCAAAAGCTAGCTATGCATGGAATCTACAGATTTACACAGGCAAGTCTGCAAGCGGCATCCCTGAAAAAAACCAAGGAAAACGTGTAGTCCTCGATATGACTACTGGACTGCAGGGTCACAACATTACTTGTGACAATTTTTTTACCAGCTATGACCTTGGACAAGAACTTCTCAGGAGGAAAATCACCATGGTGGGCACAGTGAAAAAAAACAAACCTGAGCTGCCCGCTGAATTGTTGCAGATGAAGGACAGGGCTCCACTTTCCTCAAAGTTTGTTTTTACAGACACCACCACTGCTGTTTCATACTGCCCCAAAAAACGACGGAATGTGGTACTGATGTCCACACTTCACAAAGATGCAGCTGTGTCATCAGGAAGTGACAAAAAGCCCAGAATCATCCTGGACTATAACAAAAGCAAAGGAGGAGTGGACAACCTGGACAAGCTGACTGTCATCTACACTTGCCAGCGAATGACTAGGAGATGGCCAATGGTTGTATTTTACAATGTCCTTGATGTGTCAGCATGCAATTCATTTGTGTTGTGGACCCACATTCACCAAGGATGGAATTCAAAGCAAAAAAACAAGCAGAGGATGTTTCTTGAGGAACTAGGAAGATCCCTTGTCAAGGCGCACATTGACCAAAGGGAACGAGTGCCCCGAGACCCAGCCGCTGCAGCCTTGGTCCGACAACTCCAGAGCTCAACAAGTGCTTCGTCCACAGCAACACAAAGAGCATCATCACCAGCATCCTCCTCAACCAGGCCTGCCTCAACATCAACCACAACAGTCACAACCCCAGTGAGACCACCTGATTCTAAAAGAAAGAGGTGTCAGGTCTGCCCTAGCAATAAGGACAGAAAGACAAACACATCGTGCTTCGCCTGCAAAAAATACCTCTGCAAAGAACACACAAAAAGTGTCACTTTTTGCCACACATGCATCTAAATACTAATGCATCTAAAAACTAGTACTTGATTTCTGTTGATTTGATTTGCTTGATTGATTGTTGTTTGTTTGTTTGACCTAGAAAAGCTACTTTTTATTATTATTGCTATTAATGTTAATATAATTTTCATCTTTTATTTGTATTAAATTTCTATAAAAAAAAAAATCTGTTTTTTGCCTTTTTCATAAAGTAGTTAGATATGGGTCAAAATTGACCCGTAACACCATAGATGTTACTAGCATTAATAATATAAAATATATATATGTATATTTTTTTTTACATTTAAGAAATGTGTTCTAAAACCCTTCAGTAATAGTCAGGTAATATAACAAACTTTTTTAAGTTTATATTATTCTCTTGAGGTTCATTTGACAATATTTTTATATTGAAAATGAAGGGTATGCTCTCAAATGAAAGGCCCAGGGGGCCACAACAAAAATATTAAAATCAATCCTTCCATGGATGAGAAACCCTAACAAGGTAACTAAGAGGTAAGAAACAAATTGGATCATAAATAACTGTTTTTAGGGTATCCTAGGGGTGATTTAAGACACGGGTCAAAACCGACCCGTTAACATAAGAAAGAGTAACAGAAAGCTAACACTAGAGGAAGGTTAAGTCTCCTCTCAGTCTTCTCTTTTGCAAGCTAAACATTCCCAAATCCTACAACCTTTCCTCATAGGACATGGTTTGCAGACCAGTCACCATTCTGGTCGCGCTACTCTGAATTAGCTCCAGTTTATTGATGTCTTTTTTTAAAATGTGGTGCCCAAAACAGGACAGAGTATTCCAGATGAGGTCTGACCAAAGAGGAGTAGAGGGCAATAATGACTTCATGTGATCTAGACTGTATGCTTCTGTTAATACATCCTAGAATTGTATTTGCCTTTTTTGCTGCTGCATCACACTGTTGGTGTTAGGGACGGCGGAATGCACCAAATATAAATAATAGGAGGTGCGTTCGCCGCCCGGGGTCCACCGTGAGGTAGATGTAAAAACCGCTGCTGGGTAACGGCAGACTAGCTGAATGGCGGAGTACTGCACTCAGGTTAGAGTCACTCAAGTGCTAAGGCAGACTCTGTTAATTGGCACAGAGAAGCCCTAAAGAAATTAAGTATAAACGCTGGGGCCTGTTGACTACACAGAGCCAACCAGCATGTGGATTCGCAGCCACGAACGCCAAAAGGAGCTGCTAAGCACAGTGCGGCAGGAACTGCAGCCGCTTAACGACAGTGTCGGAAAGCCGGACACTGTCGGACGCTAGTGCTAGGCACGGAGAGCACAGTGGTGCATAGCTAGCCTCTATCTGACGCTGACTAAAACCAACACTCTGTCACCATCCATATTATCAGAGGGTAGGGGTTTCCAATGAGTCAGACACCAGCACATGCATCCATCACCATACACACAAAGCAGATAAGTCTACACTAGCGCATAGCTGAGCCGCCATGCGGACTTTTTATAGCCATGCACTTCCGGGACCTTCCAGTACTTCAGGAAGAACCAATTAGATCCGACGCAGGACCTGAGCATGTGACTCCTGCTCTCCACTGAGATGTCAGCTTGTGGGCATGCCCAGTAGCACGGCGAGAGGACTTAGCCTCTGGAGCGGCTCCCTGCACAGCAGGTTGCGCTACCATTGCTGCACCAGAGGTGGCAGCATCATCCAGACTCACAGAACGGGTCTGAGCAGGTCGCCTGGATCGCCGAGATAACTGAGCAGGACCCTGAATGGTCGGAGGGGAATGGGAGACCGCAGGATGTACGGCTCTGGATTCCTGTTGTGCAGAGTCAGAAATCTGATGCCTAACATTACCTCCCCTCCTAGGGCCCCCCCCTCAGCCTCGCTATGCTCAAAGGCCACGATCAAGAGTGGAGCATGGATATCCTCCACCGACTCCCAGGTCCGAGCCTCCTGTCCATGACCCTTCCAGTCCACCAAATTGAATTTTTTGCCACGGACAAACCTGCGTCCCACAATGGCGTTAACCTCGAACTCGTCAGATGACAAGTCTGATGACCTAGCAGATGACTCGGAGAACCGGGCCATATGAACTGGTTTGAGGATGGACACATGGAACACGTCCGAAATGGCTAAGTGTGGTGGAAGAGCCAGACGGTAGACCACCGAGCTGAGATGCTCGAGAGCCTTTAAAGGTCCAATGTATCGCGGCGAGAACTTGGGGGACTCGACTCGCAGCTTGATATTATGAGTAGAGAGCCACACCATGTCGCCGGGGGAGAAGCTTGGAGCGGGTCGCCGATGTGTGTCGGCAGACGCCCTCATCCTTTCTTTAGAGGCCCGGATAGCATCCTGAGTGCGATCCCAAATGTCACGAGCCTCCACTGCCCAGTCTGCCACCCTGGAGTCAGCGGAGGACACTGGCATCGGGACAGGGACGCGTGGATGCTGGCCGTAGTTTAAAAGAAAGGGCGTCTGACCAGTGGAATCGGCCACTGCATTATTCAGGGCAAACTCAGCCCATGGTAGCAAGGATGCCCAGTCATCCTGCCTGGCAGAGGCAAAATGCCGCAGGTACGTGACCAAGGTTTGGTTGGCTCTTTCAACCAAGCCGTTCGTCTCGGGATGGTAAGCGGAGGACAGGTTTAGCTCAATGCTGAGAAGACTGCAGAGCTCCCTCCAAAACAGAGACACAAACTGGGGACCTCGATCACTAACGATTTTGTCCAGCATGCCATGTAAACAGAATATGTGCTTTATGAACAGAGTGGCAAGCCCACGGGCAGAAGGCAACCGTGCGAGTGGCACCAAATGTACCATTTTGGAGAAATGGTCGGTGACCACCCAGATGACTGTACTGCCACCGGACTTGGGCAAGCCAACCACAAAGTCCATGCCAACCATCTCCCAAGGTCTATCCGCCACTGACAAAGGATGCACACGAGACGCTTGCCTGCACGTATTCCTTGACATCTCAAGCCATAAGCGGCCACCAATACGACCTAGCCAGGAGCTCTGTGGTCCATTTATTGCCAAAGTGACCACCCACCCTGGAGGCGTGTGCCCAGGCGAGCACCTCCGGCCGTAGCTGAGGAGGCACCAAGGTCTTGCCCGGTGGCACTGACTCGAGAGCAACTGGAGCCACGGTCGTAAAACTCTCCAGCGGGAGAATTAGCCGAGGCTCTGCCTCTCTTTCCTCCGCTGAGACCACCGAGCGTGAGAGAGCATCCGCACGGACGCTGTTCTCTCCTGAGAGGTAGTGCAGGGTGAAGCGGAAGCGGGAAAAGAAGAGCGACCACCTAGCCTGACGAGAGTTCAGGCGCTGGGCCGTCTGCAAATAGACCAGATTTTTATGGTCTGTATATACCTGGAAGGGAAAGCGAGCTCCCTCCAGGAGATGTCTCCACTCGGAAAAGGCCAACTTCATGGCTAGTAGCTCCCTGTCGCTGATGGAGTAATTCTTCTCCACCGGTGAAAAGGTCTTGGAGAAAAAGAAGCAGGGATGCTTCCAACCTTGAGCGTCCTTCTGGAAAAGGTCCACTCCTGCACCAAGGGAAGAGGCATCTACCTCCAGGATAAATGGTTTATCCACATTGGGACAATGTAAGATGGAAGCACCAGCAAAGTGCGACTTTATGGACAAGAAGGCCTTGGAGACTTGTTCTGACCTAGCATTCGGATTAGCTCCCTTCTTGGTGAGAGTAACCAATAACCAAGGGAGCTACCAGTGTGGAGAAATGGGGTATAAACTGACGGTAATAATTTACGAACCCCAAAAAGCGCTGCACCGCTTTGAATGAATGGGGTTCCTGCCAGTCCATTACAGCTTGGAGTTTGGCCGGATCCATAGCCAACCCCTGGGCCGAGATGATGTAGCCCAGGAATTGCAAAGACTCCTGCTCAAACTGACACTTCTCCAGCTTGGCAAAGAGAGAATTCACCTGCAGACGGTCGAAGACCCTGCAGACGTCTCTCCGGTGGGTGGTCAAATTTGGCGAAAAGATGAGTATGTCATCCAGATAGACCACCACCGAGGTAGAAAGCATGTAGCGGAAGACGTCATTGATGAAGTCCTGGAAGACAGCAGGCACATTACAAAGGGCATGACCAGATATTCGTAGTGGCCATCCCTGGTGTTAAAGGCTGTCTTCCACTCGTCTCCTTCGCGAATGCGGATCAGGTTGTACGCTCCCCATAGATCTAATTTTGTAAAGATCCGGGCCCCTCGCAACCTGTCAAACAACTCTGAGATCAACGGCAGAGGGTATTTGTTCTTGACCGTTATAGCATTGAGACCTCTGTAGTCAATGCAGGGGCGTAGCTCTCCGCTCTTCTTCTGTACGAAGAAGAACCCTGCACCAGCCGGCGACACAGATTTTCTGATAAAACATCTAGCCAGGTTCTCCCGGATATATTGAGACATTGCCTCTGTCTCAGGGAGTGATAGCGGATACACACAGCCTCTAGGAGGTTCTGTGCCTGGCATGAGATCTATCGGGTAATCGTACGGTCGGTGCGGCGGGAGCGTCTCCGCAGATTTTTTGGAGATGACGTCCACGTACTGGTGATAGGGTTTAGGAAGCGCGGAGAGATCCGCAGGTACTTCAGTGGAAGCCACTTGAAGACTGCCCCTCAGACACCTTCCCTCACAGTCCTTGCTCCAACTAAATATCTTCCCTGTCGCCCAATCGATATGAGGGGTGTGTCACCGGAGCCAGAGAAGCCCAAGAAGCACCTGGTCGATGCCATCAGGCAAAATGAGCAGGGACAGAGTCTCCCGATGGGAGGGTGAGATAGAAAGCCCGAGTGGAACTGTCTGATTGGTCACCTGAGAGGGCAAATGTGCACCGTTAACCACCATGATGGTCAGAGGCTGGGGCAGCAACACCAGGGGAATAGCGTGTTTCTGGGCGAAGGTTGAGGACATAAAATTCCCCTCGGCCCCGGAATCCACGATAACCTCTGCCTCCCAGGTGGAGGACCCACTGTCTAACGTGCCCCGGAATACCGGTTTGGGTGAAAAGGGTTTCGTATTGGACTGACCACCACCTACGGCCACCGGATGTGGATGTTTTTTCGCCCACAGAGGACACGTGCTAGCCGAGTGACCAAACTGCCGGCACTGATAGCAACGTACAGAGCTTCGCATCGGACGTGGCTTGGGGCCGGTGCGAGACACCTCCATAGGTTCAGAGGGTGCAAGCTCCTTTGCAGGGTATCTCAGCGGCTCAGTGAAGGTGGGAGCCAAGTTAACCCTTCGTCTGGATTGTGCACATTCCAGCCCGCGCTCCGTAAACCGGAGGTCAATGCAGGTGGAGACAGCAATCAGTTCCTCCAGACTTGTGGGAACTTCTCTGGTAGCTAGAGCATCCTTGACGTGCTCAGCTAACCCTCTCCAAAACACCGGGATTAATGCTTTGCCCGGCCACTCTAATTCGGAAGCCAGTGTCCGGAACCGGACGGCATAATGGCTAACCGAGAGCGACCCCTGTGTTAGGGATAGCAATTGGAGAGATGTATCGTGCGTGATCCGTGGTCCCAAAAAGACCTGCTTCAGGGCCGTGAGGAACTGAGCAGCACCCTGAACCACAGGATCATCACGTTCCCACAATGGCGTGGCCCACTGTAATGCCCTGCCAGACAACAATGAGACAATAAATCCCACCTTAGCCCGCTCTGTAGGGAATTGTGCAGCCAGTAACTCGAGCTGAATTGAGCACCAGCTGACGAATCCCCTACAGGTGGCGCTGTCACCCGAAAACTTGTCTGGGAGCTGAAGACGAGAAATTGTCGGCATGGGCAAAAGTGTGGGCACACGTGAGACAGCCTCAGCGACTGTCTGGGCAGCAGCTAGCGCAGCATTCGCAGCTGAGTTGGCGCTCTCAATAGCCACCAACCTACTCTCCAGCTGCCGAATGTAGCGCTGCAGCTGCTGCACGTCTACCATGACCAGCCAGACCCTGGCACTAGTGTAATGATAGGGACGGCGGAACGCACCAAATATAAATAATAGGAGGTGCGTTCGCCGCCCGGGGTCCACCGTGAGGTAGATGTAAAAACCGCTGCTGGATAACGGCAGACTAGCTGAATGGCGGAGTACTAAACTCGGGTTAGAATCACCCAAGTGCTAAGGCAGACTCTGTTAATTGGCACAGAGAAGCCCTAAAGAAATTAAGTATAAACACTGGGGCCTGTTGACTTCTCAGAGCCAACCAGCATGTGGATTCGCAGCCACGAACGCCAAAAGGAGCTGCTAAGCGCAGTGCGGCAGGAACTGCAACCGCTTAATGACAGTGCCGGAAAGCCGGACACTGTCGGATGCTAGTGCTAGGCGCGGAGAGCACAGTGGCGCATAGCTAGCCACTACCTGGCACTGACTAAAGCCAACACACTGTCACCATTTGTATTATCAGAGGGTAGGGGTTTCCAATGAGTCAGTCACCAGCACATGCATGCATCACCATACACACAAAGCAGATAAGTCTACACTAGCGCATGGCCGAGACGCCATGCAGGCTTTTTATAGCCATGCGCTTCCGGGACCTTCCAGTACTTTAGGAAGAACCAATCAGATCCGACGCAGGACCTGAGCATGTGACCCCTGCTCTCCACTGAGAGGTCAGCTTGTGGGCATGCCCAGTAGCATGGCGAGAGGACTTAGCCTCTGGAGCGGTTCCCTGCACAGCAGGTTGCGCTACCATTGCTGCACCAGAGGTGGCAGCAACATCCTTACTCACAGAATGGGTCTGAGCAGGTCGCCTGGATCACTGAGATTGCTGAGCAGGACCCTGAGCGGTCGGATGGGAATGGGAGACCGCCGGATGTACGGCTCTGGCTTCCTGTTGTGCAGAGTCAGAAATCTGATGCCTAACAGTTGGCTCGTGTTCAGTTTGTGACGTATTAGTAATGATAAAATGAAAATCAAATGGTCAGAATGCTGCTGTAACGCACCACTTGGGCAAGTGGTGTTTACCCACATCCAGGAGGACCAGGCTGCGCTGATATTTTCAACTATTAAGATTATCCTGCATTACAGCAGCATTCTGACCATTTGATTACTGGCGTTATCAGTGAATAACGTAAAAAGCGCCCTACTTCAAGCTACTTTCAAACATACTAGCACGTAACTGATGAAGGTCTATATTGACCGAAACGTTTTCTGGTACTACAATAAACTGCCTCACCAAGCATTAAGTTGAGTGCCAGGTTTTCATTTTATCATATATGGTTTGGGAACCTAACTTGGCACCACTACAGTAGTGCACACGGTGTTTTCTACTATACTGTGACGTATTAGTATACCCAAGTCTTTTTCACATGTGCTGTTGCTTAGCACTATTCCTCCCATTCTGTATATTCTTTTTTTGGTTTTCTTGCCATTTTTTCCTGTTAAAAACCATTCTGTTAGTTGTTACCCACTGCTCCAGTTTATTTACATCTTTTTGAATCCTCTCTCTCTTCTCTAGTATTAGCTATCCCTCCTAGCTTTGTGTCATCAGCAAATTTAATCAGTTTACCCTCAATTACATCCTCTAAATCATTGATAAAGATGTTGAACAATACAGGGCCCAGGACAGAGCCCTGTGGTACCCCACTTGAGACATTCTTCCAACTGGATGTGCAGCCATTTCCGACCACTCTTTGGGTCCAATCACTAAGCCAGTTATGAATCCACCTAACAGTCGCCTTGTCCATTCCATACTTAGTAATTTTTTCAATAAAGATTGTATGAGATAATTTGCCAAATGCTTGCAAACTCTTGCCTGTAAACACTTACTTCTTATTATTGTACCGCTCTCCAGTAGGGATGAGCGAACATTCTCAGTGATACTCGAATATCACCCGAGTATCTGGGTGCTCCGATATGTCCGGCTCTCGATGAGCATTGGCTAGTGCTCGGATTTGAAACTTGAGTCCCCACTCTGCTTGATTGCCACCTATTACACATCCAATAAGCATGCAGGGATTGCTTGCCAGTCATTGAAGTGCCGTAGCCAACTTGGTAGTGGCAATCCTGTGATTGGCTGGCCACATTACCTCATCTGAGGTTATACAAGAATATTCACCACCATGCACAGTTCAGGGACAGTTTTGATTGGCGGGAGAGACCAGTTATTCAGGTCTGTGTGTGCACAGTTTAACTAACTGGAGTCCTCTAGTGTTGATACTCATGCTGATGCTGAACCATTACACTAACATTCCTTTTGAGGTCTAATCCTGTGCTTTGCTGTTTGTATCAGATATATTCTGCATTTAGCATAGAGACAGTTGCAAGAGCAGGGAGAGTGGCAAAGTACAGCCTCTAGGCAGTTCATTGCTAAATATAAAGCTTCTGCACGTGGCCACATTCTTTTTTTTTGGGGGGGGGGGAATTGACTATATTGTCATCCATACAGTTTAATGTGCTTAGTGTTACATTATGGTAGTATATAAAACTCAAAAAAACTTTTAACATTTTTTTCTGGATTCAATTAGTCATGCAGAGAGTTTAACGTGGTTAGTGTTATATTATGGTGGTACATAAAACTTCAGTAAACGTTCAAAATATTTTTCTGGATTTAGTCATCCATACAGTTTATTGAGCTCTGTAAAATTGTGGTGGTTTAAAATTATTCGGTATTCATGTCTTAGCTCTCTGAATATATCAATATGAAGAAATGGTTGCACTCAATTGCATTAAGGCATGTCAATGTGAAATACAAGAAGTGTGAATAGCATAATGGCTTTTGAAATTTAGGAAAAACACAACACTTACCTCTGGCTAATAACTTGGAAAAGCCTGTATTTATAGGAAGGTTGGAACCAAATGTGATTGGATGGAATTAAAATCACAGCATGGTGAAGGGCGGAGTGCTCAGTCAGAAAGCAAGCATACAAATTAGAGAAAACTGATGGCACATCTAGAACTAATCTGTTTTTCCTAAATTTCAAAAGCCATTTTGCTACTCACACTTCTTGTATTTCACATTGACATGCCTTAATGCAATTGAGTGCAACCATTTCTTCATTTTGATATGTAAGCTGTTTTTTTGGTATGCACCTGTTCAGATTAGTTCTAGATGTGCCGTCAGTTTTCTGTAATTTGCTAGCTCTGTGAATGTCACGTAATACAAAATGAAACTATAATATCTTGTAGGCTCGTTCACACCAACACATCCAGAAATAAAATGCAGTTTTAAGTTAAACCCATTAATATGGAAATGAGACAGCTTAAATATTTCTGTGGCTCTGTAAAATCTGAAATGGAGATTTTTGTGCTTTATTCCGTTCATGCTTCTCTATACATGTTCATTAGCTTGACTGTTGTGCTGATGAGCAGATTCTTGTTTTGAGACTTGTCAGCCAATTAGGGCAATATAAAAAGCCTTCTAGCTCTCTCCCTAATGTTGCATTATGGTGGCAGAGTGCTTTCTTTTTCCCGGCTTTCTGTGTCAGCACAATGAGACTGTAGACTCCAGTTACACTCAGCATTTTGTAAAACAATGTATTCTTTAAACATTCGCTACACATAATGATGATTACTAAAATCTAAATGTGCCTCTGTTTACTGCAAAGATCAAGGATATGTGGCTGTAGCATGATAGTATACTATTTCTAATAAAAAATATTTGTGATTATATTCTAGGATTAAAAGATCATTTGCATTATGTTTAAAATTTGCATTTATTCCCTATATATTTATATAATATTCTATGTGGTTTGCCTCAGCTGTGAATGATATCAGGGTTGGGAGGTTTGTCTGCTACCAGCTTGTCATTCTATCAGAAGAGTGATCTCTCCTCCACTCCATGTCCTCCTGTGACGATGCGCCTCCTCCTAGGTAGAATGATCTAGTTAGGACCTGCTGACTGGCCAATTTCTGAGCCAGGACAGGGTTTGGCGACCAATTATTTTGCTAGACAATGCCAATTATTATATTGTATCTATTGCTACTGGTGTGCTATATCGTGATTGCTTTAATGCATTCTGGCTCTTGAACCCATCTTCTGATTTACCCCTTGGATCCTTATTTGGACTTGACCCTGGACCCTGTGACCTCTCTCACCTGATTTCTTTGTCTGATACCCTAAACTGAACCCTGGCTATCCACCTGACCACCATGATGTATTTTGATATTGTTATTGTTACTGTCCCTCTGGTATTGGCCCAGGTTACTAATCACCCCTCAGTCAATTAAAACCAGCAGCCACTTTCTGGTTACAAAGCAGGGGTCTCCATAGTAAATGCAAGATTTCTGTATAAATGAGAGTGAAAATGAGAGGGTTCTATGGGATCCGCTAAGCAGAGTGACTTGTGCCTTGATTCCTCCACTTAGTGAGTGACTGTTTTACTGTCATATGTAATCTAGGTCATGCTGAGTTGTGTTTTGATTGACAGCTCGGCAGTTCAATCTGTGACTGGGAGGTTCTAGGCTTTCTCCAGGAGTTCTTTGTTCTGGAGATTGCCCAGCTGCTTAACTGAGCTGTTTGCCTCAGATTCCTGACAGTCGTAGTTTGTGTTTCCTGGTGAGTTTGTGCCTGATTATGTTGCGTTGAGTTCTGTTCTTTCCCTGCCTGACCCTTTGGACCGTGTTCTAACTATCCCTTCATCTTATCCTTTTGCTTTGATCTGCAATTTTTTGGCATTTTAACCCCAAACCATGACCTGACTTTCACCTTTGTTGTTCTCCTTGATTTTCTATGTCCTCTTTTAGAACCTTGAACCACAGAACGTCTGACTTCTGTGCCTCACGATCTGTCGGTGAGTAGTGACTAGTGTCACAAATCCCTTAATAAAGATGGAGGCAGCACAGGTGCAAAATACTGAAGAGACAATCATTCACAACTTACCAATTTATACAGGGGGTGATTGCTTAGCATTAAAATTAAAAAGGGCTTGTATAGTGCGCTGGTCACACATATGTAGCACACAGTGTCTGGCTTGCAACCTATTAACAGTGCGCTCTGTTGCCGGCTTATTACCACTGATCTGAGCTGGGAAAAGAGCTTACTGTCATTGTGCACATCGCACAGTGACAGAGGAGGAACTAGCCCAGCCTTTGAAATTATGCTTTATTTCAGGGGCAGGGCATGGACTGCAGCAATGAACACAGACTCTGCCCCCCATGATGCTTCACTTGAATATCCCAGCATATAGCTGGATTCTCAAATTAAGTTGTAAAAAAAAGAAAAGCACTCAGAGTAGTTAGGAAAGGATAGGGATTTTTTAATTAAAGTATATTAGAAAATGGATTAGTTTATGTCGTTAAATATATATGCATTCAGGATGAACATTAATTTTGTATTTTGTGCCACCCCTTTTAAGAGTAGCTTGAGTCCACATAACAGTGACTGCATTATATATGTATATATTCCTAGAGCTGTTTTACAGTTTATTATATGGAGGGGAATCACCAATAATATGAAGAGATCATTATTGAAGCAAAAGAGGATCCTTTGGTGGATTTTGGCTCTGACACAATACTGAGCCTCAGTGGTCCAGTAGATGACAACCTTATTTGGAGCTGACTTGGAGCCAGCTACTTTACAGTAGGGTCTGTTTAATTTGGGTTGATTCACAAATAACATATTAGTCCACATTGATTATATATCATGTGTGCAATGATAACAGCAAAGTATAGAATGCAAATAAAAGTGAGGATGTACAGTACATGTTCTGTGTAGATAGGCCCCCACTCGTTACATAAGATTACATTTCCTGCACATTTTATTGTGTCAGTTTAACATTTATGTCTAGAGCTTCATCACAATTTATCCATATACATTGTTTTGTGTCTACAATAGATCAATAAAGTTGCATTGGGCTTTCTATTTATGTCTGACTCTTATATATTGTTCCCCAGTTTCACCAGTAAAACTCTATTTGGTTGTTATGACAACAAAGACAATTCTCCTTTAAGGCATTTTTGAAAAATGCGGTTCTATTATTGATGATGCATGTACAATTGCACTGCGTTTATGTAGTAAGTGGCCCAGTTTTAAATAAAATAATTTCTTGACATAATAAATAAATCAAATAAATCATACATTTAAATACACAATAATTCTTCATATACAGCGGGTGAAATAAGTAATGAAGATGTCACCAATTTTCTAAGTAAATATCTTTCTAAAGGCGCTATTAACATGAAATTCTCTCCAGATATCGGTAACAATTCATCTCATCTGCACAAGCAAAGAAATCAAACCTTATATTACCATAATTTAATTTATATGTAATAATGAAAAATTATACAGGGAAAAAGTATTGCAGACATGAAGAAAGAGAGGACAATAAAGCTATGGAAAGTCGTGACACCAGCTGAAATTTGTAAGTAATTGGAAAGCAATTCTGCCACTAAGTGAAAGTAATATTAGCTACTTCAATTCATGGCCTATAGAAAGGTGTCTCATTACCAGGTTGCCACACAGGAAACATCTCATGATGGGTTAAACCAGTGAGTTGCCTCAAAACCTTTGCAACATTATTGTTGCAAAGCATACTGATGGCATTAGTTACAGAAGAATTTCTAAACAACTGAAGGTTTCAGTGAGCACTGTTGGGGTATACAGTAGTTCAGAAGTGGAAAGATTCTAATTTCACCATAAGTCGGCCATGAGCATATGCTCCCCACAAGATTTCAGACAGAGGAGTGAAACGTATTAACAGAAGAGTTGTCCAATAGCCAAGGGTCACCTGTAGAGAGCTACAGAAAGTTCTGGAATCAGTAGGTATAATTGCTTCAAAGAAAACTATAATTAATGCATTCAACCTCCATAGCCTGAATGCACGCTCATCACGCAAGACTCAATTACTGAACAAAAAGCTTGTTAGCAAGTTTAAAGTTTGCTCAATAACATTTAGACAAGCAAGTGAAATTCTGGAAGAATATAGTCTGTTCAGATGAGATCAAAATTGAACTCTTCGGATGCCATAATACATGCTTGGAGGCCAAAAGGCACAGCATATCACCCCAAAAATTGTATACCAACAGTGAAGTTTGGAGGTGGGAACATCATTGTGTAGGGCTGTTTTTCATATAATTGAAATACTCATTTTGTTCCTATACATACCATTGTACACCATTTATTGTTACTACAAGCTTTTAAAAAGATCCTGAGCCACATTTGTCTTTGATGAACTTACAAGTTATGTATCTGTAATGCTGATTTATATAAGTGGACACGCAGCTCAATGGTGCCTACTCCTTACTAGTGTTGAGCATTCCGATACCGCAAGTATCGGGTATCGGCCGATACTTGCTGTATCGGAATTCCGATACCGATTTCCGATATTTTTTCAATATCGGAATTCGGCATCGGAATCGGAATTCAAAGTTGATTGACAGACTGACGTCATCATGATGCGCGGTGTGTGCGCATCATGATGCGCCGTCATTTCGGGCCTGCCGGGGGGCTGTGCCGGCCTGCCGGGGGGCTGTGTGGACTGCCCGGGGTCTGTACCGGCCTGCCGGGGGGCTGTGCCGGCCTGCCGGTGGTCTGTGCACCCTGTGGGGGTCTGTACCGGCCTGCCGGGGGGCTGTGCCGGCCTGCCGGTGGTCTGTGCACCCTGTGGGGGTCTGTACCGGCCTGCCGGGGGGCTGTGCCGGCCTGCCGGGGGGCTGTGCTGATGTCCGGGGGTCTGTGCAAGCATCGTCCGATGGGACTACAAGTCCCATCGGGCGATGCCTGCTACCATGACAGTGATTGACACATTAGCCAATGATGGGAAATTCCCACACAGCAATGGCATAAAGTGAGACTAGGGACTTTTTTTTTTTTTAAGTGGCGGAGGAATACAGTGCGGAAGGATACCTACCTTCCGTCATTGGATTCCTGCAGCCCGTAGAGAACGGCGGCATCAGCTGATGCTGCAGTTCTCTACCCAAGATCGTCGTGGGACACACTCGTGGACTGCTTCGGATCGTGGGTGAGTATTTTTGTGGTTTGTTATGTTAATATTTATTCCGTAGACGACAATGGCTTCGGGGAACAATGTGACAAGTATTGGTAAGTATGTTACTCTATGTTATATGTACTGTATGTCTATGTATGTATTGTATGAATGTATTGTATGTATGTAGTATATATGTGGTATGTATGTAGCATGTAGTATGTATGTAGTATGTATGTAGCATGCATGTAGCATGCAGTATGTATGTAGCATGCATGTAGTATATATGTAGTATGTATGTGGTATGTATGTAGCATGTAGTATGTATGTAGCATGCATGTAGTATGTATGTAGCATGCATGTAGTATATATGTAGTATGTATGTAGCATGTAGTATGTAGCATGCATGTAGTATATATGTAGTATGTATGTAGCATGTAGTATGTATGTAGCATGCATGTAGTATATATGTAGTATGTATGTAGCATGTAGTATGTATGTAGCATGTATGTAGCATGCATGTAGTATGTATGTAGTATGTATGTAGCATGTAGTATGTATGTAGCATGTAGTATGTATGTAGCATGCATGTAGTATGTATGTAGCATGCATGTAGTATGTATGTAGCATGCATGTAGTATGTATATGGTATGTATGTAGCATGTAGTATGTATGTAGCATGCATGTAGTATATATGTGGTATGTATGTAGCATGCATGTAGCATGTATGTAGTATGTATGTAGTATATATGTAGTATGTATGTAGCATGTAGTATGTATGTAGCATGCATGTAGTATATATGTAGTATGTATGTAGCATGTAGTATGTATGTAGCATGCATGTAGTATATATGTAGTATGTAGCATGTAGTATGTATGTAGCATGCATGTAGTATATATGTAGTATGTAGCATGTAGTATGTATGTAGCATGCATGTAGTATATATGTGTTATGTATGTAGCATGTAGCATGCATGTAGTATGTATGTAGTATACATGTGGTATGTATGTAGCATGCAGTATGTATGTAGCATGCATGTAGTATATATGTAGTATGTATGTTGCATGTAGTATTTATGTAGTATGAATGTAGCATGTATGTAGTATGCATGTTGTATGTATGTAGCATGTAATTTTTTTTTTTTTTTTTTTTTTACATTTAACACATTAGCCGGATGATGGGACTACTACTGTCCCATCATTGGCTAATGTGTCAATCACTGTCATGGTAGCAGGCATCGCCCGATGGGACTTGTAGTCCCATCGGACGATGCCTGCACAGACCCCCGGACATCAGCACAGCCCCCCGGCAGGCCGGCACAGCCCCCCGGAGCCTGCACAGACCACCGGCAGGCCGGCACAGCCCCCCGGCAGGCCGGCACAGACCACCGGAGCCTGCACAGACCCCCTGGCAGGCCGGCACAGCCCCCCGAAAGGCCCGTACAGACCCCAGAGAGGCTGTACAAGGGCAGGAAAGGGTTTTTCTTATTCCGATACCGGAAGTCCCATAGACTTGAATGGGACTTCCGGTATCGGAATCGGCGATACCGATACTTTTTTTAAAGATCGGCCGATACCATCCGATACGATACTTTGAAGTATCGGACGGTATCGCTCAACTCTACTCCTTACCCTGAGCAGGCTGAGCCCTAGTGTAGAGTCCGTCCCAACGGAATTCCAAAAGGAGTTATTATGAAACAAGAGAAACTTGAGGTTAGTTACAATTATTACAATGTTTCTAAATTTATTTGTCCACATTTCTGACAAATCCTTTCATTTTTACTTGCATTAGCCTTTTTTATTTTTTGTTATAAACATAATAAGTAATCTCTGCATAAACATGGCAATCTCTGCTTTATTTCACTTTGGTATTATAGAAGCACATTTCATAAATGAACATTAAAAAATTAAATTGCAGCATAATTTATTTATAAATTGGATGAATTACCAGATCTGGTTGTGACAAGTGTTAGATGAGTTACATATTTTATTTATTAGACAATACCATATGTTTAGTAGCCCAACAGAGCGCTGGATTTGTTGTTTTTGTTTCTTATCACAGTAACCATATGTTGTGCCATTTTATGATGTCATGGGAGTGAGGTATTATAAGTCTGTGGAGATTATTGCAATGCTTTTAGAAAACAAAGAGGAGAGATTTGTCTGTAAAAAGTGAACACAATTCAGCAAACCCCCAAAAAAGTTAAAAATGTTTTCTATGTATTGTTTAAAATCAGTAGTAAACATACCGTATATACTCGAGTATAAGTCGATCCGAGTATAAGTCGACCCCCCTAATTTTGCCACAAAAAACTGGGAGAACTTATTGACTCGAGTATAAGTCTAGGGTGGGAAATGCTCCATAGATTATTCCCCCATATGGTGTCCTCAGAAGAAACTCCATAGATTATTCCCCCATATGCTGCTCCCATAAGAAGCTCCATAGATTGTTCCCTCATATGCTGCCCCCACAAGAAGTTCCAGATTATTCCCCCATATGCTGCCCCCCCATAAGAAGCTCCATATATTGTTCCCTCATATGCTGCCCCCACAAGAAGCTCCATATTGTTCCCCCATATGCTGCCCCCATAAGAAGCTCCATATTGTTCCCTCATATGCTGCCCCCACAAGAAGCTCCATATTGTTCCCCCATATGCTGCCCCCATAAGAAGCTCCTTAGATTATTCCCCCATGTGCTGCCGCTGCTGCTGCTGCATGTAAAAATAAAAAAAATGACATACTCACCTCTCCGTCGCTGGGTGTCAGATTCTCACCTGTCCTGCGTCCATGGCTGCTCACCGCTATCTGCACGTCATCAGTCAGTGACGTTCAGACTGCAGGGGGCGCGGAGCGCATTAACCACGTCACCGCGCCCTCTGCTGTCTGAAGTCACTGACCGATGACAGACAGCAGCAAGCAGCCATGGATGCAGGACAGGTGAGTATCGCTGTACTTACCCGTCCTGACGCTGTCTTGAGCCCCCAGCTTCTCCGTGCTCTCTCTTCCTGCCTTCAGCGGTCACGTGGTGCTGCTCATTAAAACTCATCAATATGCGCATATTGATGAGTTTTAATGAGCGGCACCACGTGACCGCTGAAGGCAGGAAGAGAGAGCACGGGGAGAAGCTGGGGGCTCAAGAGACAGCGTCAGGACGGGTAAGTATGACCTGACACATCCGCCCCCTCCGACCCCTTTGTATATGACTCGAATATAAGTCGAGAGGGGGACTTTCAGCCCAATTTTTTGGGCTGAAAATCTCGACTTATATTCGAGTATATACGGTAGTTTATTTTTCTATATATGAAAGAATAAGTGTCCTTTTCTATATTTATTTTACATATTATTTTATATTATATTATATTATTTTATATATTATTTTATATTTCTTGGTATGTCATAGATAACAATTTATTCAGTTTTTCAAGGGTTTCTCAACTAAACGACATGAGATGCATAAAAATTATAAAGTTTAATATACTGGAGCCTGTATGCTCTCTATGGACAATTCAGTTCACTCATACTTGTGCATGAATGAATGGGCTTGTCCACTCCAAAGTTCCCAGATAGACTAACCTCTTACCTACATATGACATACTGGTATGCCATATGACTGCTGTCTGACGTTTGGTATCACCGCATACGGAACGACCTGACCTATATCCGACTAGTTTTCGCCTTCAATGATCACTGTAAAAAAACAATAAAAGGCAAAGAAAATGATGCGTATTCATCATACCGTTGAACAAAAAGTGGAATAAGATTAATGTAAATAAAATGATATCTCTGAAAACTTGAAGTAAAAAGACAAGTGCACTGTCCTTTTAAAAGAATTGTGTGCTTGAGGAAGGGACTCGAGGTCCAGACTTATGGAAGTATTAACCTCAACACCACAGTGCTGAGATTCCTACTTCTATATCTCTGAAAACGTCATCTTGTCCTTCAAAAAACAAGCTGCCATACAGGTCCATCAGCGGAAAAATTAAAAAGAGTTAAAGCCCTCAGAATAATGAGATGCAAAAATAATATTTTTTTTCTCTAAAAGTGTTTTTATTGTGTAAAAGAGCCAAATCATAAAAAAAACCTCTATAAATATGGAATTGCTGTAATCGTACTGACCTGAAGAATAAAGCTGCAATTCCCGAATTGCTGTTTTTTGGACATTCTGCGTCCCAAAAATCGGAATAGAAAGCAAAAAAAAATTTAGCTGAAAATAGTACCAATAAAACGTCAACTCGAAAATAAAGGAAATAAATGTCTGGCACCGTTATGTTACAAAATTACCCAAATTACTTGCACATATATTCCTTAGTCCACAAATGCATGAAACACCTTAATCCCACTTTGAACGGGTGCTCTATCCCTATTGAAAAAACAGCAAACTTCATGTAAAAAGAGAAAAAAGAAATAGGATGGCACTCATCGTTCTTATGAATCAAATCACTTTATTTCATGAGTACAGGGCATAGGCATTGGCACGGGAACAATGTGCTGAGAGACGGACATCTCTCAGCACATTGTTCCCATGCCAATGCCTATGCCTTGTACTCATGAAATAAAGTGATTTAATTCATAAGAACAGTGAGGGTCATCCTACTTCTTTTTTCTCTTTTTACATGAAACGTCAACTCGTCCAACAAAAAACAAGCCATCACATGACAATGTTGACCGAAATATGGAAAATTTAAAGCTATAAAAATATGACTACGCGCAATAAAAAGCAGCTTTTAGGGTGTGACCGCAGCCAAACAAAAAAAAATTATAAATCTGGTATCAGTGTAAAAGCACTGACCCAAAGTATTAAGTCTCCTAATCACTTATAACGCACAAGTAATGACCTAAAAATATATAAAACCAATTCTTCACCTGCTGTTGATTTTTTAATTCTGCCTCCCAATGATCACAGTAAAGCTTGGCTCACATTAATAATGTGCTCTACGCCGAGCGCTTACACCGGGGTTTCAGTGTAAATCTCTGAGTTACGTGATTCAGATGAAACCCCCACCAAAGATTCCCAATAATGAGGCAGATGGAGGTACTGTGGACGTAGTCAGACCTATGAATGATCCGGCGGTGTCTGTCTTTTTAGGTATGCATAAAAGTGTGATCCACCACAGTTTTGTGCACGTCTGAAATGAAGGACACCACTGAACAGAATCCAGATGGAGTCCAGAGTAATTCTGCTGCTTCATTATTGTGAATGGTTCCCTTGGGGGTTTCATTTGAATCACGTCACTAGGAGAATTAGATGGAAAGTAAATGCTCAGTGTAAAGTGCAAGATAAATGTGATCTCAAACTGTATGTAAAATGTTCCCAATAAAAGCTGTAACTCAATCCACATCTGTTAAAGGATATATAGGGGGCTTCCGCGTTACTGGTAGTACAAAGGCACTGGAATAATGAAATGGCTCCTTCCCCCAAAAAAGAAATCCAGCAAATTTTGTGCTTCCAAATCCATATGTCACCCTCCATTCTGAGCCCCAGTTTGCCTTAAACACATTTAGCGTCCACATGTTTGGCATTGCTGTAGCAATGAGAGCTCGCCTAATTTATGGATGCATGTCTCCAGGAGAAGGAGCAGGTCACTACAACATACTAGTGACTACAACATACTGGGCACTACATAAATATGTAACTTATATGGCAAAATCACCACTAAAAATATGTATAATCCACAAAGATGGTGTATCATATATAAAAAAAGACCCAGTGTCAACACCATCCATGGGGTATTTTTAAAGTGCCAGTAATAGTGCAGAAGGATAAACAACAATTTTCTTACCCATATGGGAGAGAGTGACAGGTACAGCCGTGTGCATCATTTGCCCCGACGCGCGTTTGACATGGCGGGCTTCTTCGGGGGGCAATGTGGACCACCAAAAGCATGCCAGGTTTATATAGGGATCGTAAATACTGCCGTCTTAATGTGGGCACATGTGGGGCGGGACCAAAGCCGCGATATGTCACGTCCGGCTATCCAGCTTCCGGTGCAGGTCAAAAGAAAAACTTCCTGTGACGTCACTGACCCTCACCGAAGTGAAAAAGATGCTTTCTGAGATGCAAGCTGGTCAGGGAACCACGGCGCATGCGCACCTGACGGCAGACATATTCATTGAGGGTAAAACAATGGGCAAATAACAACGAACACCCCAGATTAAGTAAAAGGTATGAATAAATAGTAATGGCACGTTTGGTATTAATAAAAATACAGTATGCAACAATATATAAAAATTAAAAAAGCACCAATCATAGGATAAATGGGTGAAGAGGAGAAAATGAGGGAAATGGAAAAGTGAAGGGAAGGAAAAACAAATGGAAATTAAGAGGCACATATAGTATCCATAGAAGCAGAGGGAACCGAGGACAAAAGAAAACTGTTCATTTAGCCCATGTGAAGACGATCCACCGACACTCAAGCTGCGCCAGGACACGTTTCAAGTCCCCTCCATGTGTGCCGCAATCTACTCTGTCAATGCCATGTACGTGTAATGCAGCGGGATTACAATCATGGTAAATCTTGAAGTTTCTGGGGACCGTCATTAAATCAGAGTGATCCTCACAATTTTTTGCGGACACAATGTCTCTCACATGTTCCCTTGTCCTAATTCTCAGTTCCCGCGATGTAAGCTGAATGTAAATCAAATTGCAGGGGCAAATGGCGTAGTACACCACATGGGTAGTGCTGCTGGCAATATAGCTTGTAATCTGGTACTCCCTACCACCAACCACCATCCGCTGTTGTGAAAGATGTAGCCCAGTCGATGTTTTGACATGCCAAACAAGAACCACAAGGAAAACACCCCCACTTTTGTTTTGATATACCAAAAAAGATTGGGGAGTTAGCCACATTGTGGCTCTTCACCAACAAATCGTTAAGGTTTCTTCCTCTCCTAGCTGTCACTAAGGGTACCGTTACACCTAGCGACTCACCAGCGATCCTGACCAGCGACATGACGCGGTCAGGATCACTGGTGCATCGCTAGGTGGTCGCTAATGAGCTGCCACACAGGCAGATCTCACTAGCGACATCGCTGGGGACGGGGATCGCTACTTACCTGTCAGACGTGGCGATCCTGCATCCTCCCGCCTCCACGCGTCGCTCATCGTCACAGCAGGAAGCGCCGCAGGAAGTGGCCGACGAGGAATGGTCCAGGAGCTTCTCGCGCGACCAGCGATAACCAGCGGGGGAGCCGATCGGAGGTAAGTATCACATGCAGCGATATCGCTAGCAATATCGCTGCAACGTCACAAAATCGGTGACTTTACAGCGATATTGCTAGCGATATCGCAGTGTGTAACGGGGGCTTAACATTTTTCAAGGTAGACTCTGTCTTGAGCACCGCCCAGTACTTCTGTAATATTTGATTCATAAAATCATATTGATTATTGTATGTTGAAATATATCCCAATGGTGGGTCTTTCGTAGACCTGGGCGGTGCTCTACAGAGTAATTTATCTCGTGGTTCCATCTTAGCACGGAGATAACCATTTTTTATGCTCCTGTTAGTATATCCACAATCCTGGAATCTCCTGGATAGGTTCCAAGCCTGGCTCTCAAAAACTCCATCCATTGAACAAATCCTCTTCATCCTCATGAATTGTCCAATTGGCACTGCTCTTATTGTTTAGGATGTATGTGCCGAGGATACGTGTAATAGTGAATTCACTGAAGTTTCCTAGCGGAAAACATCCGTTTGAATAGTACCTGAAGCATCTACCAAGATATTAATATCCAAGAAATCAATCTTCTTTGGATGCAATTTTATATGTTAATTTAATGTTATAATAATTTTGGTTAAGTTCATGGATGAGGTTACAGAAACCACGCTCGGTACCCTGCCATAAGATATCATCTATATAGCGATACCAGCACTGCGCCTGGGAAAAAGTGTGCGTGTCCTCCCTGAAGATCTCCCTCTCCCAAAAACCGAGAAAGAGGTTTGCATACAAGGGTGCACACGCCACGGCCATCGCAGTGCCACGTTGCTGTAGAAAAATCCTGAGTACTGCTGTATGGCTAAACAGTACTGTACAGCCACATATGGGGTATTTCTACATTCAGTAGAAATGGTGGGCCAAATTTTCTTGCCATTTTGCCCATTTCCCAGTGTGAAGATATAAAATCTAAACAAAATTTTGTTGTAAAAATAAAAAATGTAATTATTTTTTCTTCACTGCACAATGGTGTAAAATTTCTATGACACACCTGTGGTGTCAATATGATCACCTGTGGTGTCAAAATGATCACAACACCCCCAAATGAAATCCTTGAGAGGTATAGTTTGTAAAATATGGCCATTTATGGGGGGTTATGCTGTCCTGGTACCTAAGGGACTTTGTCAATAAGAAATGGCACCCTCAAACCAGTCCAGCAAAATCTGAACTCAAATATGGCGTTTCTTTCCTTCTGAGCTTTGCGCTCTGTCTTAAAAGTAGTTTTTGACCACATATGAAGTATCGGTGTATTCAGGAGAAATTACACAACAAATTTTGAAGCCTATTTTCTCCTGTTACCCTGTTCTCCTGTTAAAAAAATTAGGGCTAAAAGAGCATTTTTATGGGAAAAATGTGATTTTTTATTTTCACGGCTCAACGTTGTAAACTTCTGTGAAGCACCTTAAGGTTCAAGGTGCTCACCACACATCTAGATAAGTTCCATGAGGGGTCTAGTTTCCAAAATGGGTTCACTTGTGAGGTTACCATTGTTTAGGCACATCAGGGGTTCTCCAAACGTGACCTGGCATTTCCATGATACCAGCAAATTTTGCATTCAAAAAGTCAAATGGCACTACTTCCCTTCTGATCCCTGCAGTGAGTCCAAACAGGAGATTTCCCCTAGATATGGTGTATCGACATGCTCTGACAAATAGCACAACAAATTGTGGGGTCCATTTTCTCCTGTTACCCATGTGAAAATAAAAAAATTTGGGTCTAAATAAAATTTTGGTGTAAAAAAGTTAATTTTTTTCTCCTACATTGCTTCACTTCCTGTGAAGCACCTGGAGGGGTTAATAAACTTCTTAAGGCTGTGTTCACACGTTGCATTTTTTTCAAGTTTTTTCACGGTTTTACCAAATAAACCACGTCAAAAACGTTTAAAAGAAAACTACCATTCATTTTAATAAATTCTGTACTTTTTGTGCAGATGTATGTGTTTTTCAACATGAAAAAAACGCTTCGCGGTAAAAAACGCTGCATGCTCATTAATTTTGCGGAAAATTCCGCATTTGTAGCTATTTTCTATATGTCTGGGGATGCGTGGAAAAAAAACGCATAAAAAACGCGTGGTTTTTGTGCAGAAACCGCGCAGAAAAAAATGTGAGTTTTCTGGGAAGGAGTCCAGTTTTAATGCAGAAATTTTCTGCATACGTGTGCACATAGCCTAAATGTGCTTTTGAGCACCTTGAAAGGTGACGTTTTTAAAATTATGTCACTTTTGGGTATTTTCTGTCATATAGATCCCTCAAAGTGACTTCAAATGTAATGTTGTCCCTAAAAAAATTGTTTTGTAATTTTGTTGTAAAAATGAGAAACCACTGGTCAACTTTTAACCCTTCTAACTTCCTAACAAAAAGAAAATTATTTTCAAAAATTGTGCTGATTTAAAGTAGACATGTGGTAAATCTTATTTATTATGTATTTTGTGTGCCATAATGTTCTGATTTAAGGGCAAAAAAATTAAGTTTTAAAAATTGCTAAACTTTCTTGAAATTTCATATTTTTTCACAAATAAACGAAAGACATAGCGAGCAAATTTTACCACTATCATGAAGTACAATATGTCACGAAAAAACATTCTCAGAATCAGTGGTTTCCATTGAAGTATTCCAGATATATTACCACATAAAGGGACACTAGTCAGAATTGTAAAACTAAGCCTGGTCATGAAGGTGAAAATAGGCTCGGGGATGAAGAATACAATCCATATCACTCAGCAAATAGCCATTCAGTTTCCTTTTTTTATGCATCGCATGTACACCAAAGTGAAGTATCCCAAAGTGACCTATGGCTATTTTACAAGTGAATACACTTTCTCAAGGCCTCCAAAGGCAAATTAACACACAAAACAGCCATGGGTTGCTTGAGATATAATGTTTGGTGTGATTTCCATGGATTATGTTCTCTGAAATTGGATAATTCCATGGTTTTCCTTTGTATCACTGAGCACCACTGAAATTTCCTAACGAAGCCACAAGTAAGAATCCCTACCTGTGTCTTTAATGGGGATTTCCTGAATATTATTGCTGTGGATAGTGTCAGTGAATTTTCTCTTTACTTGCTACTAAGCAGGCCCGAATTTAGTAGGGGGGCCCAAGGGGCCTGGGCCACCCACCAAGCGGGGGCCTCCCACCAATATAGGGATAAATATCTCAAAACATGTAAAATACACATCTCTCTTTGCTGTGCACTGTTTCTAATGATAAGGAACATTTAACAAAAGAGAAACTATTAAAAGTGTAGGGACCCGGCTACGGTCCTACATCTGAGTGGCTGGCGCAGAGCGGCATAGTCATGGCACCTGCGTCAGCATCCACTGACCTGGCTAGCCAGACTTCCTTAGTACCCTGTACCTAATGCTTAGCTTATAGCATGCGGCAGCCTTCTCCGATCCCAACAGAAGCTTCTAGGCGTGCTGCGCTACTTATTCAGCTATATTGCTCCCTCGGATTAGATCAGATGAGAGTTTGTTCAGTTCAGCTACCTTTGAGGAAGGAGGCAGAGCCACAAAAGAAGAGGATTCTCCACCGTGGAGCGAGGCAGGACTTCACTCTGGATCTTCAGTCACTGAAGATCCAGAGTGAAGTGGTTCAGTCTTCACAGTTATCCAAGAAGTATCATTTCTCCTTGCGGAGAATGACATGCTAAGCATGTCATGTCTTCACAGTGTTGCGGTGGGTGAGTATGATCTCTGTCTGTGTGTATGTGTGTGTGTGTCTGTCTATCTTTCTTGCAGCTCCTGTCCTACACAGTACCATACTGTAGGTACAGGTCCACACTATATCCTGCATTACAGTGTGTCTGTGTATACTGTATGTATATAGTGTGGACCTGTTTACAGTATAGTGCTGTGTATACACTTTATACAGCCCCTCAGCCTCTATTCTATATACAGCCAGCACAGCAACAGCCTCTGATATATACAGGCAGGTAAACAGCCTCTGATATATACAGCCTGGCAGCAGCCCCTCATGCACAGTATATACAGTCCAGCAGCAGCTTCTAATATATACAGCCCAGCAGCAGCCCCATATATATATATATATATATATATATACAGCCCAGCAGCAGCCCCTCATATATATATATATACAGCCCAGTAAGAGCCTCTCATACATATACAGCCCAGCAAAAGCCTCTCAAAACTCAAATTAGTTGAAAACCAATTGAGGACATCCATGAAGCAGGAATGACTCGTAAATTTGGCTATCGTGAGCATCGAGTCAGATATAATGCGTGAATTGGACTTTAGTGACATAATTCGTTTCATTTTGTGTTTTTGCATTACATATTGCAACACCTTGAAAAATGGGCCCAGGGCCACCCACCTCTTAAATCCAGCACTGCTTCTAAGTAACATTTTCCAGCTGTGACTGAGACAATGATGCTCAATATACTCCAAAACACCCTCTGCTTGCACCACACTAGTAGGCTTGTCAGTGGCAAATGAGGACAATGCCCCCTGTACTGTATTTGGTAGTACTAATGATCGGATGGCTGGTAACAAAGGTGGTGGTATTTTTTCTTCAGCTGCAGCTCCCATATTCTTTGCCATGGCAAGTTTTTTTTTCTTTTTCACTACCATATCCACCATATCCACTGCCATTGATACTTTTTCTTTTACCATACATTTTGTACAACACTACATTTAACTTTCGAAAATTTTTTCAAATTCAATTACTGAACCTTTGCCAACAAGGAAGTAACAAGAAACACTAGGTAATTTACATGTACAGAAAGCAGAAAGAATCCCACAGTATTCAAATTAATTTTTTAAGAAAACAGGCTATCCTGCAGAAATCTTGAATGATGCCTATAAAATGACTAGAAAAAAAGTCTGACTGCTGTGTTTGCCAACAAGGGTTTAGACAAGTATTAAGTCTTGCTTGCCAGAGGGATCAAATACTTATTTCTCACTACAAAATGCAAATAAATTTATATAATTTATACAATGTGATTTTCTGGATTTTATTTTTGATATTCTATCTCTCAATGTTAAACTTAACCAACCCTTAAAATTATAGACTGTTCATGTCCTTGTCAGTGGGCAAACGTACAAAATCAGCAAGGGATCAAAAAATTATTTGCTTCACTATATATATATATATGTATATATATATATATATACAGCTCTCGCAAAAATTAAGAGACCACGGCACAGTTTTATAAAAATCAGCTTCTCTACATGGTCTGACAGCTATTCCATTCCAGTGTCAGTTGAAATCCAACTAGAGTACACCTCATTCTACTTAATGTGCTTCTGATGAGGTGATCACTGAACCAAATCTTATTTAACGAAGGAAAGTATAAAAAAACCCTGCTGTGGTACTCACAATCCTCTTGCAATAGGACAAGCTGAATGGCAAAACAAGTGCTAGTAATATCCCAAAAGTAATAGGAATAAAAAAAATAACTTTTAACCATGCCAAAGAAGTTGAAAAGAAAAGTCTTGAGTGAGGAAAAGAAGGGCTCAATTCTGGCTTTACTAGCAGAGGGATACAGTGAGCGTCATGTTGCCTCCATCCTTTAAATTTCTAAGATGGCAGTCCATTACAAGGTCAAGCAGCAGACATTGGGGACAACAAAGCTACAGACCAGCAGAGTGCGAAAACGACTCTCCACTGACCGGGATGACAATCATCTTATTCAAATGTCACTCAGCAACCGCAGGATGACATCAAATGACCTACAAAAGGAATGGCAAATGGCAGCTGGGGTGAAATACAAGAACAGTTCGTAACGGGTTCATAGAGGCAGGGCTCAAGTCATGTAAAGGTAAAAAAAGCCTTTCATCAATGAGAAGCAATGGAGAGCCAGGCTGAAGTTTGCCAAAGACCATAAGGATTGGACCATAAAGGACTGGAGTAAGGCAATCTTCTCTGATGAGTCTAATTTTCAGCTTTGCCCAACACCTGATCATCTAATGGTTAGCCGGAGACCTGGAGAGGCATACAAGCCACATTGTTTTGCACCCACTGGGAAATTTGGTGGAGGATCGGTGATGATCTGGTGATGCTTCAGCAAGGCTGGAATTGGACAGGTTAATCTTTGCGAAGGATGGATGAATCAAGCCGCATACAAGGTTATCCTGGAAAAACAGTTGATTCCTTCTGATCAGGCAATGTTCCCTAACTCTGAGGACTGGTTTTTCCAGAAAGACAATGCACCATGCCACACAGCTAGGCCAATCTATGTGTGGATGAAGGACCACCACATCCAATCCCTGTCATGGCCAAACCAATCTCCAGACCTGAACCCCATTGAAAACCTCTGGAATGTAATCAAGAGGAAGAAGGATAGTCACAAGCTATCAAACAAAGGAGAACTGCTTAAATTTTTGTACCAGGAGTGGCATAAAGTTACCCAAAAGCAGTGTGAAAAACTGGTGGAAAGCATGCCAAGATGCATGAAAACTGTGATTAAAAATCATGGTTATTCCACAAAATATTGATTTCAGAACTCTTCCTGAGTTAAAACATTAGTATTGTTGTTTCTAAATGGTTATGAACTTGTTTTCTTAGCATTATTTGAGGTCTGCAAGCAAAGCATATTTTTGTTATTTTGACCATTTCTCATTTTCTAAAAATAAATACAAAATTTAGTGCTTGGAAATTCAGACACATGTTGTCAGTAGTTTATAGAATAAAAGAGCAATTTACATTATACTAAAAAGTATACCTATAAAGAGAAAAATCAGACAAACTGGAAATTTTGCAGTGGTCTTTTATATACTATATATATATACTGTATATATATATATATATATATATATATATATATATATATATGCACGCACACACACACACACACACAGTAGAAAATATTGGAGACTGCAATACCAAGGCTGGAGCACGGCAGCGGGTGAACCGCAATTAGTTACTATGCCCGGGCAATGCCTGGCTCTTCAGATAGTGTATATATGGCATATATGGTCACTTTTCAATCTTACAGTTCAGAATATTACACAATTTCACCTGTGATTTGGAGCTGAATATGGGCCCCCTTAGCACTTGGGCCCCTGTGTGGCAGCACAGATTGCACCATTGGTATGCCCACCCCTGGAAGAAAGCCATATTTCTGTTTATTCTGGACAAACCCTTTCATTGCTGACAATTTTATTGTACTGTACTGCTGGAGGCCTTGATAATGGAGGTTTGCACCCTATACTATTCAAGGAAGCTAAAAGGCGACACTGCCTATAGAAAGAGATGAGTTGTTTTATGAAAAAATACGGCTTTTTCTGTAATCTGATACAATTATTTTTTCACACAATTCTCAAATACAGAACTACTGTATATTACAGTTCTTGTTATAAAACTTTTATGGCATAACAGCTACTTTTAATTTATTACATGTTACACGGTATTACTGTAGGAAATATTTTTCTGTATGCATTATTCAATAGCAAGCTTTCCATTTGTCTGTCTCTATCAGGATGGTTCTGCTTTGGTGAATGGAGGTGCTGCCCCAGGAGAATTTTATTCAAATGCATAAACAGAAAGTGATTTTGAAATGCAAAATAAGAAAATGAAATAACGTGAGATAGAAGATGAAACATGACAAGGTAGAATAGAGGAAGCTGTGATATAGGTGTCAGAACACTGCAATGTAATCAAGAAAGCACAAAGCATGAAAATGACTAGAGAAGAGAAGACTGTTGCTTATACTTTTAGGAAAACTCCAATTTAAAAAGTTATACTGTGTGCTGCTTTTGAATTCCTCAAGGATATAAAGGAAAGCCATCGAGCAGGCTTTAAAGGATTTTCTATCTTGCTGTTTTACTGTAGCTAAAGTGAAAATAGATGAAACTTTTATTATAGGGGTTGTCCGGAACTTTTATATTGATGGCCTACCCTTAGGATAGGTCATCAATATCTGATAGGGGTGTGACACTTAGCACTCCAGCTTATCAGCTGTTCTCAGTGGTGGTGGCAGATGGATTTGCGCAGTTGCGCTGGGGAACTACACTGCTCTATTAACTGCATAGTGGATGCTAGAGGAACCTGCACATCCACACCCTATTGATTTGAGTAGGAAGCATCTGTGCAGTACCAGTGCGGTGCAGCTCTGCAACTGATCAGATTCAGCCAGCACTGGGAACAGCTCATCGGTAGAGATGAGCAAACTTGTTTGGAAAACGTTTACCAATTTCAAATTTGGCTCAAACGCTGCACAATCAGATTCGTGTTCTTATTCCAGAGCTTTTTCCATAAAAATCAGCAAAATTCGGACAATGATTGTGTGCACGTTCCATTGACGTGCACACTGATGACACACAAATTACATCCGTGTGTCATCAGTGTGACTTGTACTGGCGCCTGGGAATCAGCAGTACTGTTTGTGCTGTTCCCCAGTTCTGGGTGCTGAAGTGAAGACAGCTCACATCACATTACCTGCTCACACATTTCTGGGCGGCTGTCAGCTGCTATTTATAAACTGGGTGGGGGCAATCCATGGCTCCTTTCCAGTTTGGATTATAAAGGAGAAAGTTTATGGATTAAAAGTGCGCTGCTTGACAAATCAATCCTTCCAGGTGGAATAAATGGCGCCACGGACGGAGCCCGTGCACTCCCGTCTTTTCTTGCATGGGGCCAGTGCCTAACGAGGACAACACGGGCCTTCCCGCAAACCGTGTAAAGAGCTCCTCCCACACCTCCTTTCCAGTTTGAGAATACCAGTCCCAGCTGTCAGCTTTAGATTTGCTGGTTCAAAAATGGGGGGACGCCCCACAATGTTTTTTTAAATTATTTATTTAAATAATAAAAAATAACAGCATGGGGACCCATCTATCCATGATAACCAGCCTTCCTGTAGCTGACAGCTGTCAGTTTTGCTTGTTATTTATCAAAAATACAGGGAAACCCAAGTCAATTTCTTTTAAATGTATTTATTTATAGTGAAACTGATGGCTCTTTTCCTGGTGTCTGCTGTTTTGGCAGTTTTTTGATCAGATATTGATAACCTATGCAATGGCTAGGTCATGAATATAAATGTCCGGGATAACCTCTTTAAGAATGCTGAGTTGATGTTGAACTATCACTGCTGTTCCGGCATTTACGCTAGGTCTATCAAAAGTTCACGCAATGCAGCTGCTATAGCATGAAACTACAGAAGTAAATGGGGGTCATTCGATTTGATGATGATTTAGGGTAGGACTATAGTAGATGGCAATTTTGTCCTTGACAGTCACCATGTGGCTGAAGTTATCTTGCTGCCCCATCAGTGCTATAGGAGTGAATGGGGTCGCATTGAAACACTACAGCAGCAAGCAATCAAAAATCTAACCAGTTAATACGGAATAAAGGATATGTCAATCCATTCTTCATAAAGAATTTTTTAAATACATGTGGGGCTACCCGTTACACAATCATTTTAGATTATTACAACCACTTGAAAGTAATTGTAGTAATAATCATGCGTGTATGATATCTTAATTTATAACAATAGTTTTATTAAACATTACACACACAAAAGAATAAATACAAAATAAAACCCCTAAAGATCCTCAAAAATTAATTTTTAGGGCTGTGTGGTTCATAATGGAATTTTCAGTAAATATAGCACATTATTCATTATATTATTGACAGACATGATTGCACAACTGTAAGGTATGCACATACATATAGCAATTATAGTCACAGTATTGTCAATTAGACATGGTCATATACCGGTATCTAGAGATAAATCAGAGTGATGCTAAAATACAAAGATATGCATTAACTATCCTCAAGCATAGTCCTCCTATACAATTAAAGTGCCTATTCCGTTCAATGGGCATGTGTGATAAACTAAAATATCCTTTACGCATTTCTTGCATTGTCCGCATAGGCTTTGTGAGTTCCTACTTCATATATTAAACAGGATATGTCTGACCATGTCACACACACCACATGCCAAGATAAGGTAGTAAAATGTTAAGATTACACTTACTGGTGCCTACTGGTGGGTGTAGTTATATTTTCTCCTCTACTGTGTCATCTAAGGTAGTCATGGGCAACAGGGAAATACGATGAGAGATGGCCCTGCTATTAAGGAGTGGAGGAGTTGTTTTTTTTTCTCTTTTTAGCGTTGCCTTATATACAAATAATTATATAGGAAATAATGTTTCCTGACATTTTTTTCCTGTAAAATCCATTTTATCTTCAGTTTTGTATGTTTTATTGTCAGTCATTAATCTCTTTCCGACATGTGCTGTATATATACGGCACTGCCAGAGCTGTGTTCGCTCAAACCGGGGGGCTTATGCTGAACGCCGTCAAGATCAAATGCCGTGGTCAGCTCTGTATGAGAGCTGACACCCTTCAGCAATGCCCACGATTGGTGCTAGTCTCTGTGATGCCACTGTCAATACCGACAGAGGGGGAATTGCAGAGGGAGGGAGTTCCCTCTCTGCTCCCATTATGCTTTGTGCCAAGAGTCTCCATGGTGACCTTGGGGGAAAAGATGGTGACCTGTCAGTTCATGCTCAGAGGAGGAGCTGACACGGCCCTTCCCTGTGTAAGAGATGCTGATCTAAAGTAATAGATCTGTGATCACCCAGTGAAAAATTAATGTCCCATGCTGGGACAATGTAAAAAAAAAAGTAAATAAAAAGTTATTTAAAAATTGGAAAAATTTTATAAAAAAAAAATCACAAAATAAGGAACAGAAAAAATGTTAAATTATTAATCTAATAAACACATTTGTTTACGTGAAAGCAAAAATAAACAAAACAAAAGTACACATATTTGGTTTTGCAACCGGAACGACCCGACCTATAAAACTGTCCCACCAGTTAACTCCTTCAGGGAGCACCATTAAAAAATAAACACAAAACCAGGCAAAAAAAATATGCTTTGTCAACATACTGCAGAACAAAAAGTGAAATAAAACGTGATCAAAAAGACAAATGTAAATAAAAATAGTATAAATGAAAACGTCATCGTGTTCCGCAAAATAACCTAAAATACAGCTGCATCAGTGGAAAAATTAAAAGGTTATTGCTCTCAGAATAAAGCGCTGCAAAAATATTTTTTTCTATAAAGTATTTTTTTTTGTATAAAAGCACCAAAACACAAAATAAACTATATAAATGTGGTATCGCTGTAATCGCCCTGACCCAAAGAAAAAAAACTGCCTCATCAATTTTGTCAAAGGCGGATCTGCATAAAAAAAAACCAAAAAACAATTCCTGAATTGTTGGCTTTTGTTCATTCTGCCTCCCAAAAATCGGAATAGAAAGCGATTAAAAAATGTCATGTGCACAAAAATGGTAGCAATAAAAATATCAACTGGTTCCACAAAAAAACAAGCCATCACATGATTCTGTCAGCCACAATATGGAAAAATTCTATTCTAAATATAGGGATGCAAAAAGTTGTGTTGCAGTAAAAAGCATCTTTTTGTGTGTGACAGCAGCCAAACAGAAAATGTAAATCTGGTGTCGCTGTATTTGCACAAAACTGAAGAATAAAGTCATCTAATCACTTATACTGCATGAGGAACGGTGTAAAAAATGACTAAAAACAATTATTTACCTGTTGAATTGTTCATTCTGCTTCACAAAGGAAAAAGTAAAGCGCTTACATCGGGGTTTCCGTGTAAATCTCTGAAATATGTGATTCAGACAGAACCCCCAGCTGAAGATTCCCTATAATGAGACAGATGGAGTCTCGCATCTAAATACTCAGCACTGCCGCCAGCACTCGGGACCGGAGCTCTCAGCTGCATAGAAATACATGCAGCCACACACTCCGGTTCCGTGTGCCAGCAGCTGTGCCGGGTATTGAGATGAGAGACTCATGCTAGTTTCTCGCAAGTGTGACCCCGGCCTAAAGGCCCCATCTCACATAGCGAGATCGCTAATGCGTCACTGATTTTGTGACACAACAGCGATCTCGCTACATGTGACACGCAGCAGCGACCAGCCCCCCTGCTGGATATCGCTGATCATGCAGGAATGTCCTAGGCCATTTTTTCGTCGTCGGCTAAACAGTTGTTTTCCTCCACATATTGGATGATGGCGTACTCAGGAGAAATTGCAATACAACTTGCATGGTGCATTTTCTCCTGCTACTCTTGTTAAAATAAAAAAATGGGGCTAAAAACATTTTTGTGGGAAAAATGTGATTTTTTTTTTAATTTTCACAGCTCAATCTTATAAACTTTTGTGGAGAATCTGATGATTCAAGGTGCTCACCACACATCTAGATAAGTTCCTTGACAGGTCTAGTTTCCAAAATGGGGCTCTCCAAACACAACATTTACCACTAATAATTACACTAAGTTTTGCTATCAAAAGTCAAATAGAGCTCCTTCCCTTCTGAACCCTGCCATGCTCCCAAGCAGTAATTTTCCTCTGCATATTGCATTTTCTCCTGTTACCCTTGTGAAAATAAAAAAAATTGGGGCTAAAACTTTATTTTGTGGGAAAAACGTGATTTTTTTATTTTTATGGCTCAACGTTATAAACTTCTGTGAAGCACCTGGGGGTTTAAGGTGCTCATTACACATCTAGATAAGTTCCTAGCGGCGTCTAGTTTCCAAAATGGGGTCACTTGTGGGAGATTTTTATTCTTTAGGCAGATCAGGGACACTCCAAACACAACAAGGCGTCCACTAATGATTCCAGCAAATTTTGCATTCAAAAAATAAAATGGCGTTCTTTCCCTTCCAAGCCCTGCCGCGCCCAATCAGTGGTTTTCCCCCATGTATTGGGTATCGGCATACTCAGGAGAAATTCAGCAACACATTTTGGGGTCCATTTTTTCCTGTTACTATTGTGAAAATAAAAAAATTTGGTGTAAAACAACATTTTTGTGAAAAAAGTTAAGTTCTTCCACATTCCAAAAACTTCTGTGAAGCACCTGAAGGGTAAACAAACTCCTTGAATGTGGTTTTGAGCACTTTGAGGACTGTAGTTTTTAGAATAATGTAAATTTGGGGTATTTTCTGTCATATAGGCTATTTAAAGTCACTTCAAATGTGATGTGGTACTTTATAACTTCCTAATAAAAAAAATTGTGCTGATGTAAAGTAGACATGTGGGAAATGTTATTTATTAAGTATTTTGTGTGTGTGACATAACTCTGATTTAAGGGCATAAAAATTAAAAGTTTGAAAATTGCTACATTTTCATCAAATTTCCGATATTTTCACAAATAATTGCATGTCATACACATTTAACAAATTTTACCATTGTAATGAAGTATAATATGTCAAGAGAAAACAATTTCAGAATCAATAGGATATTTTGAAACGTTCGAGTTATTGCCTCATAAAATGATACTGGTCAGAATTGAAAAAATTGGCCTTGTCATAAAGTTGAAAATAGGCTTCAGGGTGAAGAGGTTAAAAGTGGAGTAATAATCTGACAACATTGTTCACAGCAGCATCCTGGGAGTCACAGATGTGTCCAGACATCTTCCCCATGCTGTTTCCATTCAACTTGAGTGCTGTTTCCATCTATTTCAGCGATTTTCCTGCCCCCCCAGCTCTCCAAGTAGGGTTGTCTCGGAAAAATTCTTGAGTTTCCCATTGACTTCCTATATACTCGGTACTCTAGTCAAGCCCGTCTGAGCGTTTGACCTGCTCAGTATGAGTACTGCATTTTAGTACTCCATCATCACTACTGTATACATGTTAAAATTTTCTATCACTGTTTCTACAGCTCAAATTACTAATCTAATCAGACTCCAACTGATTTCAATAAAAATCAGATTTTAAGAGACAGATATATAGATATGGGAAAGGTGCAAAGTTTAACAAGTAAGTATATTATTATTATTATTTATTGTTATAGCGCCATTTATTCCATGGCGCTTTACATGTAAGGAGGGGTACACATAATATAGAAGTATATAGAAGTTTACAGAACATTAAGGCTATGTGTCCACGTTGCGTGTTAAAACACACATTGAAATCGTGCTTTTTTTTCCGCGCAATTTCACCGTGATTTTACCGCGATTCTGTTCGCGATTTTGCCGCGATTTTCTCAAGCACTTTCCAAGCAATTTGAAGCATCGCTTGGAAAGTGATTGACAGGTTGGTCACACTCGTCAAACATAGTGTTTGACAAGTGTGAGCAGCTTTTTACCATTGAGGCCGCCTATGCGGTATCAATAGTAAAAGATAAAATGTTAAAAATGATAAAAAAATAAAAAATCGGGATATATTTACCTTCCGACGTCCCGCGCTGCCATCCCGGGCCTCAGCGTTCCCAGTAATGCCTTGCGAGACCTGTGATGACGTTGGTCTCGCGTTACTATAGCGATCTCGTGAGACCGCTAGAATCACGCGAGACTACGTCATCACAGGACCTTGCCGCAAGGCATTACTGGGAACGCTTAGGCCGGGAATGCAGCGCGGGACGTCGGAAGGTAAATATACCCCGATTTTTTTATTTTTTTTAATTTTTTTACAGGGGTATGGTACCCAGGGCCTGGAGGACAGTCTCCTCTCCTCCACACTGTGGGTACCAACCGCACATGAGACGCTTAACTTCCCGCATGGTAGGCATAGCCACATGCGGGACGTAAGCGGTTCTCATGCATTCCTATGGGTGCGGAATCGCGGCAATTCTTTGCGATTCCACACAAAAGAATGATCATGCTGCGATTTTTTCCGCGATGCGATTCCGCCACGGAAAAAAGCGCAGCATTAGCACAGCATGTGCGGAATGCCATAGGAATGCATGGGGTACTTTCTGTACACGATTTTTAAACATTTTTGCAGCGTTTTCGTGCCGAAAATCGTGGCAAAAACGCTTAAAAATCGCATAGTGGGCACACAGCCTAAAGTATATTCTTGTAATAAAAATGAATAAACTATCCAAAGCTTTATTATACAGTATTTTCAATCGTTATTACAGCCCCGTGTAACAGTTTTCATCTATCTAGTGGAGGTTGTAACTTTTTTTCATACTTTTTACTCCTTTTATTATTTTTCCCAGCTCAGCACTATCTCACAATTACCCTTGACTCAGTACAAGGAAGCCATGTTTTTACCAGCAGAACTCAATAACACTAGCATTAGACTATATCACATCCTTGAAAATGAGACAGTAATGTTTGTAGCCTAAATCATTCACCTTTTATATAAACATTTATTTGCGTTATCTAAAAAATGAATAACAACAAATGTCGACGGAGCAATGCCCTCGCTCCACTGATAATGACACCAATTCCGCTTATCATAAAATTAACCACTGCGATTGCAGGAGAACACATATCTCTATTAGTTCTACATTATTATATTTAAAGGGATTTTACACCACATTAACAGTATGCTCCATGGGCCCAGAGAGTGGGGGAATAGACAAATAAAATCTAGATACTGGATACACCTCCAAGACAGGAACTTCTCCCAGCACAAGTTTCCTATTTGCATGAAATGAGAATGCTGCAGCCAATCAGCGGTTAGTAATTGGTTGCAGCCATCAAGTGAAACCTCCTGCTGGAATTGATGCCTACAGTCCAGCAGGAGACACGGCTGCAAGAGTGGAGGAGAGGCACCCAGCCAATAAGTGAGTTCAGTTTCTTTTTTTAAAACCTCTCCTCCCATGGGTCCTTGAAGGGTCATCATTAATGTAGTGGACCACCCATTTAAGCAGCAAGTGACTTTGCCAACAACTCTAGGAGTTAAAACTGAAATGCATAGCAAGCAGGGCCGCCATCAGGGCATTACTAGCCTTACTTGTGTAGGGGGCCCGCTGAAGAGGAGGGGCCTGGACTGGCTGAGACATGGTGCACCCCTTCTTTTGCTCACCGGATAGTTTAAAATACACTTTATTTTTGATCAGGGGTGGAATTCAGTCGCTTCTGCAGAATCAGTTGCAGAACCGACAAGAAAAAGTACTCCGGTCTGGTTCTAATGTCGGCATCTGCGCTCCCATGGTAATTCTCCTGCAGCAGGAGCTCGGTGCCACCCCCTGAGCTGTAGCACTCTGCGCTGCAGTGCAGGCTGGGCAGGAGCAGCCCTGACACAGGCTATCACTCAACCCAGCCTGCAGTCAGCAGCAGAGCCAGGAGCAGGCAGCCATCTCTCCCGTCCAGCAGTGTCACAGCTATCAGACTGTGGAGTGTGGAACATGGAGGGGTGCGGCTAGATGGAGGTGGTGGAGCCACAGACAACCCTGCAGAAGAAAAGAAAAGAGCAGGAGATAGAAAAGATGGGAGAAGACAGTGACAAGAAAGAGAGAGAGACAGAGGCAGTAGACAGCAAATACAGAGGCAGAAGACAAGAAAGAAATGAGACACCAGAGAGACAGGTGAGGGGGATGACTATAAGACACTGGCCTGCCTTACCCCTTCTCCTGCACTGTCCTCCCTCTTGTCTATCTGTGGTATATTTCCCTACTAAAATTTAAGAAGGGACTGGATGCCTTTCTTGAAAAGTATAATATTACAGGGTATATACACTAGTTTCCTTAATATTGCGTTGATCCAGGGAGCTAGTCTGATTGCCGTATGTGGAGTCGGGAAGGAATTTTTTTCCCCAATGTGAAGCTTACTGTTGCCACATGGGTTTTTTTTGCCTTCCTCTGGATCAACATGTTAGGGCAGGTTAGGATAGGATATGGGTTGAACTAGATGGACTTAAAGTCTTCCTTCAACCGTAATAACTATGTTACTATGTTACTATATATTGGCCGTACATGCCAGCACTGCTTGTCATGTATGACATAATTGGATGCATTATTGTGTGTCCCTTTTCTATTGGCTGCAGCCTATGATGTTACAGGCTGTCAGGAAGGGACATAACCAGGGGTGGGATTCATTCAGTTTGGGGGAACAGATTGTTCAATTACTGCAGGTTCCTTGATCCCATTCTGTGTGCCGCCTATTTTTACAGAACGTGTGTCCTCAGTCCGGGCCCCTCTCTTCACCAGTCCGGGCCCCTCTCCTCACCAGTCTAGGCCCCTCTCCTCACCAATCTGGGCCCCTCTCCTCACCAGTCTGGGCCCCTCTCCTCACCAGTCCGGACCCCTCTCCTCTCCAGTCCGGACCCCTCTCCTCACCAGTCCAGGGCCCTCTCCTCACCAGTCCGGGCTACAGTAGCAGGATTCAGCCATTCGCTTAGTAACTGAATGTGTCCTTAGTCCGGCTCCCCTCATCACCAGTCCAGGCCCCTCTCCTCACCAGTCCAGGCCCCTCTCCTCACCAGTCCAGGCTACATTAGCAGGATTCAGCCATTTGCTCAGTAACTGAATGTGTCCTCAGTCCAGCTCCCCTCATCACCAGTCCAGGCTCCGCTCGTCACCGGGCCCCAGGGGCAGAGTCAGCCGTTTGCTCAGTAACTGAACATGTCCTCGGTCTGGGCTTCCCTCATCACCAGTCCAGGCTCCACTCGTTACCAGGCCCCAGGGGCAGAGTCAGCCATTTGCTGAACGTGCATTCTCAGACGGACATTCAGTTGAAATCTATTGTCATGCAGGACCGCTTCCTGCTCAGCAATAGGAGCCACCAGCGAATTAGGCTATGTTCCCATGATCAGGAAGTAGCAGCACTTTGGATTATGTGTATTGTCACTTCATCCATAGCGCTGTGTTCTAATAACGCAGGTAAATCCACATGGTTTCACTGAACCGTGCAGATTTACTGAATTCAAATACATTTCTATTGTTGAAATTTCCAGCGTCTCAGCAAGAGAAATAGACATGCTGCGGCTCATAAACCTCCACTGCATGTCAGTGTCTGCGGGTGATCCGCAGATGCACATGCACACATAGTGGACATGGGATTTTAGAAATCCCATCCACTATGCTGTAACATCTGACCACTGCGATCTTGACACTGCATAAATACGCAGTATCAAAACCGCAGCAATTCCTGACCTTGGGCACATACCGTAAGAAGTTGGAAGCTCACGCGGCCAGCGTATAGTATCACTGTCATGCGCTAGTGCTTCAAATGGATAAGGAATAGGACACCGCTGGACCGCGGCAAGGTAAGGAGAAACTTTTTTTGCCACTGAAATCTGCAATATGGTGAGACATATGGTGGGGCGGGTAGGTTGAGAGGACATATAGGGGGCAGGATAGACATATGGGACAGGATGAGAGGACACATGAGGGGGAAGGATGGAGAGATACATGGGGGGCAGGATGGACATATGGGACAGGATGAGAGGACACATGAGGGGGAAGGATGGAGAGATATATGGGGCAGGATAGAGACATATATAGGGGGTAGGATGGACACATGGGGGTAGGATGGATACATATCAGGGCAGGATGGACACATGGTGGCACAGAATGAGAGGATATATGGGGGCAGGATATAGACATATAGTGGTCAGGATGAGAGGACATATATGGGGGCAGGATGGAGACATATGGGGCTATAATGAGATGACATATAGGGGGCAGGATGCAGACGTACATCGGCAGGATGGAGACATATGGGGGCAGAATGGTTACATATATGGGGCCATGATGTGAGGACATATATGAAGGAATTATGGAGACATATGGGGCCAGGATGGGAAGACATATGGGGGCAGGATGAAGATATATGGGGAGGAAGGATTGGAGGACACATGGGGCCAGAATGGGAGGACAGACACACGGGGCCATAATGGGAGGACACATGGGGGACAATAATTACAGGAAGGTGACAGGACTTAGGACATTATTACTGTTGGGGCTGATTAAGGGATATAATTACTGCTGTGATATATTTTATTTTTGAGTATACTGTTTTCAATAGTAGGGGAGGTCCTGTTACTGTTCAGGACCTCCCCTCCCTGACACTCACTTTTTTTTCTTCATCTGGCATAGTGTAGAAGTTGGGGAATGTGCTCTACATAACGGTTATTTTCTGCAGAGACAAGTCTTGGCTGGAAGAAGTGATGGCGATCTGTGCTGGATGAAGAAGCAAAGAAAAGATGAGTATCATCAACTATAGATGTCACTGGAGAGTCAGTATGTTACCTGTATACATATACTACATATTGTATACAATATACAGAGCTCCTGTGTATATTGTCATTGGTGATCACTGTATTACCTGTACACTGACACTATATACAGAGCTCCTGTGTATAATGTCACTGGTGATCACTGTATTGCCTGTACACTGACACTATATACAGAGCTCCTGTGTATAATGTCACTGGTGATCACTGTATTAACTGTACACTGACACTATTTACAGATCTGTGTATAATGTCACTGGTGATCCCTGTATTACCTGTGCACTGACACTATATACTGTGTATGTCGTCACTTATGGTAATATTAGTGTTTTTTTATTAATGATCAGTATTGTAGTAGTATTCAGTCACTATGTGGAAGTAATATGTGGTCTGGCTATGGTGCGGTGGTACTTGTTCCTTGTATATGATATTATTAGGTCACTGTGATATAATATGTGATCTGGTCATGGTGTGGAGGTATTTGTTCCTTGTATGTGGTATTATTCGGTCACTATGTGATATCATTTGCGATCTGGTTATGGTGTGGCGGTATTTGTCCCTTGTATGTGGTATTATTTGATTACTATGTGATGGTAATATGTGATTTGGCCATGGTGTTAAAAAATGTATGTGACATATTGCCTTAAGGAAAAATATAGCTAACAAGAGTATTGTATATTTCAAGACATGTTTAATAGGTTAGAGTAGAGTAGGGCCCAGCCAAAAGAGTCTACCTTGTTGTGGAGGCTTAAAAAAAATCTTTTGGCCAAAACAAAACCTGCTGGCTATATGTGTGATCTGGTGTTCCATGGTAACTGTTAACGTGTGATTGGTGAGGACGTGGTGCAGAAGTTGAGTTTTTCCAAGAGTGGGCGATGGAACTGTGGACGGTTCAAGGGGTGGAGGTGGAGCAGGGGTGGAGTCTCAAAGGGGCCCGAAAATGTTACCAGTATGGGGCCCGAAAATGTTACCAGTATGGGGCCCCGAAAATCCTGGTGGCGGCCCTGATAGCAAGCCTCAAATATGATCTCAAGCGCTTCAATGAAAGGCATCTTGTCATAAAAAATGTAAAAAGTGCCTGCCCACCTCCTCGGAAAACTCAACCTACCTGACTTATGCCACATAGCACATGGTTGTTCAGGGGTGCTTTGCCAATGTGTGCATTTCTGATACATGTGAGACCGTGGAGCCTGAAATGTTCTGTATTTTACTCCATTAAAGATCCTTTCCTATTTCTGAAAACACCCTTATTTTAAATGGCACATGGCAGCCAGAACTTGTACTGGAAATTCTGTCTGGAAACTGTCAGCAAGTCACTCTTAACATTTTTGTGCCTGCATCTGGAGAAAATATGCTAGATTTTGTATCTGTTGATAGTTCAGACAATGTTATTCAAAGTTGGCACTTTCTATAATAGCTTTAAATATATTCATATTACATTTTACCCTTGTATTAAATAAAATCAGTGTTTCTTGTTGCAGCTGAATGGCTGAATACACATTATCTAATTATAGTCTAATCAAGAAAGTAAAATCATTTATAGTCTAGAAATGCTTATGACTAATGTGCGAGCAGATTTCAGATCATCATTTCTAGCTTTAGTTTATTTCAAGAGTGTAAAATTATAGATTTATAATTGGCAACTGTCTCTAAGAACAAATCATTTATATTGTACCTCAATTAGCTTGTCTTACCTGTTGTCAGGGTCTTAAAAGATCAGACTTACAAGTATATCTCTAAATCTATCTATCTATCTATCTATCTATCTATATATATATATATATATATATATATATATATATACAGTACAGACCAAAAGTTTGGACACACCTTCTCATTCAAAGAGTTTTCTTTATTTTCATGACTGTGAAAATTGTAGATTCACTCTGAAGGCATCAAAACTATGAAATTACACATTAAGGCTAGTTTCACATTAACGTTTATGGCCAAAGCGTCGGGCTGCGCACGGCTGCCGCTAAGCCCCGCCCCCTGCCGCGCCTCCGCCGGTAGCTCCGCCTACGGGCGCAAGACGCTGCATGCGCAACCAAAATGCAACAGGTTGCGTTTGGCGCGGGTCGGCGCACCGTCAAAAGGACGCATGCGCCGCCAAATGCATACTGCGCACGGCCTGCGTCCCCAGTGATAAAGATAGGGGACGCAGGATGCATGCAGCGTCATGCGCATGCGCCCGTAGGCAGAGTTACCGGCGGAGGCGCAGCAGGGGGCGGGGCTAAGCAGCGGCCGTGCGCAGCCCGACGCTGCGGCCGTAAACACTAATGTGAATCTAGCCTTACACATGTGGAATTATATAATTATTAATTAACAAAAAAGTGTGAAACAACTGAAAATATGTCTTATATTCTAGGTTCTTCAAAGTAGCAACCTTTTGCTTTGATTACTGCTTTGCACACTCTTGCCATTCTCTTGATGATCTTCAAGAGGTAGGCACTGGAAATGGTTTTCACTACACAGGTGTGCCCTGTCAGGTTTAATAAGTGGGATTTCTTGCCTTACAAATGGGGTTGGGACCATCAGTTGTGTTGTGCAGAAGTCTGGTGGATACACAGCTGATAGTCCTACTGAATAGACTGTTAGAATTTGTATTATGGCAAGAAAAAAGTAGCTAAGTAAAGAAAAATGAGTGGCCATCATTACTTTAAGAAATGAAGGTCAGTCAGTCTGAAAAATTGGGAAAACTTTGAAAGTGTCCCCAAGTGCAGTGGCAAAAACCATCAAGCGCTACAAAGAAACTGGCTCACATGAGGACCGCCCCAGGAAAGGAAGACAAAGAGTCACCTCTGCTGCAGAGGATAAGTTCATCCGAGTCACCAGCCTCAGAAATCGCAGGTTAACAGCAGCTCTGATTAGAGACCAGGTCAATGCCACACAGAGTTCTAGCAGCAGACACATCTCTACAACAACTGTTAAGAGGAGACTTTGTGCAGCAGGACTTCATGGTAAAATAGCTGCTAGGAAACCACTGCTAAGGACAGACAACAAGCAAAAGAGACTTGTTTGGGCTAAAGAACACAAGGAATGGACATTAGACCAGTGGAAATCTGTGCTTTGGTCTGATGAGTCCAAATTTGAGATCTTTGGTTCCAACCACTGTGTCTTTGTGTGACGCAGTAAAGGTGAACGGAGGGACTCTACATGTCTGGCTTCCACCGTGAAGCATGGAGGAGGTGTGATGGTGTGGGGGTGCTTTGCTGGTGACACTGTTGGGGATTTATTCAAAATTGAAGGCATACTGAACCAGCATGGCTACCACAACATCTTGCAGCGGTATGCTATTCCATCCGGTTTGCATTTAGTTGGACCATCATTTATTTTTCAACAGGACAATGACCCCAAACACACCTCCAGGCTGTGTAAGGGCTATTTGACCAAGAAGGAGAGTGATGAGGTGCTACGCCAGATGACATGACCTCCACTGTCACCATACCTGAACCCAATCAAGATGGTTTGGGGTGAGCTGGACCGCAGAGTGAAGGAAAAAGGGCCAACAAGTGCTAAGCATCTCTGGAAACTCCTTCAAGACTGTTGGAAGACATTTTCCGGTGTCTACCTCCTGAAGCTCAGCAAGAGAATGCCAAGAGTGTGCAAAGCTGTAATCAAAGCAAAAGGTGTCTACTTTGAAGAACCTAGAATATAAGACATGTTTTCAGTTGTTTCACACATGTTTTATTAATTATATAATTCCACGTGTTAATTCATAGTTTTGATGCCTTCAGAGTGAATCTACAATTTTCATAGTCATGAAAAAAAAAACTCTTTGAGGTGTGTCCAAACTTTTGGTCTGTACTATATATATATATATATATATATATATATATACTGTATATACACACTGCTCAAAAAAATAAAGGGAACACTTAAACAACAGAAGTTAACTCCAAGTAAATCAAACTTCTGTGAAATCAAACTGTCCACTAAGGAAGCAACACTGATTGACAATCAATTTCACATGGTGTTATGCAAATGGAATAGACAACAGATGGAAATTATTGGCAATTATCAAGACACCCTCAATAAAGGAGTAGTTCTGCAGGTGAGGACCACAGACCACATCTCAGTACCAATGCTTTTTGGCTGATGTTTTGGTCACTTTTGAATGTTGGTTGTGCTTTCACACTAGTGGTAGCATTAGATGGACCCACACAAGTGGCTCAGTGTTTTGATTGGGTCACCAAGGAGGAAAGCAAGACCAAGCGGAGCCACAGAAAACCAGAGAGGTTGGTAACTAAGCGGATTGCAGACCCCTGATACTATCCACACAACTAGCAGTAGCCGTGGAGCGTACCTACAATGATCCTAGATGCCTCGACACAGCCGGAGAACTAAATAAGCCTAAAGCAAGAAAGGGGAAATCTAAACTGCCCCAGAGCAGACCTCAAAGGAATAGATAGCCCCCAAACATAATTGTCGGTGAGACAATATGAAAATACAAACACTTAGCTGAGCATGCAGGGACTGAGCTGGAAACTAAGACCTCAGGAGGCAGGAAAAAATAACCAGCAGGGATAGAGGGAGTCGGCTGTCTTAAATCCAGTCAGAAACTCAAGATCTCTAGTCATCCTCCTCAATATCAGGTGGCAGGCATCTGTTAATTAGATCAGCTCCATTACCTCCAGTAACCACCAGAGGGAGCCCGGAAAGAGAACTCGCGACCCCTCTGTCAATATAACCAGTTCCACTACCTTCACTAGTAACCAGAGGTAGGCCAGAAAGCGAATTCACAACAGCTCAGGTAGTGCAGCTCATCCAGGATGGCACATCAATGCAAGCTGTGGCAAGAAGGTTTGCTGTGTCTGTCAGCGTAGTGTCCAGAGGCTAAAGGGGCTACCTGGAGACAGGCCAGTACATCAGGAGATGTGGAGGGAACTGTAGGAGGGCAACAACCCAGTAAGCAGGACCGCTACCTTCACCTTTGTGCAAGGAGGAACAGGAGGAGCACTGCCAGAGCCCTACAAAATGACCTCCAGCAGGCCACAAATGTGCATGTGTCTGCACAAACGGTTCGAACCTGACTCCATGAGGATGGTCTGAGTGCCTGACATCCACAGATGGGGGTTGAGCTCACAGCCCAACACTGTGCAGGGTGCTTGGCATTTGCCACAGAACACCAGTATTGGCAAATTTGCCACTGGTGCCCTGTGCTCTTCACAGATGAAAGCAGGTTCACACTGAACACATGTGACAGACGTGACAGAGTCTGGAGACGCCGTGGAGAGCGATCTCCTGCCTGCAACATCCTTCAGCATGACCGGTTTGGCAGTGAGTCAGTAGTGGTGTGGGGTGGCATTTCTTTGGAGGGCCACACGGTGTTGGGCTGTGAGCCTCCCGAGGAAGCCCTTAGAGCGAAACGTGTTGGGGCAGATCCAGCACCACTCAACCCCCACATCAATAAGAAATATATTTTTCTTGCACTCAGACCATTGGGCATAGCTGAAACAGATCGGGTAGTTAGGGAGGCTATTTGTTTATAGCCTGCTGTGGGATATTCCCCCAGTTTATTTGACATGACGCTTGTATACTATTTCATATGACTAAGGCACTTTGAGCGCACAGGTGTCTCTTTAGGATCTATTTATATCTTTGTACTGTTGTACCCAAATCCCCATGCTAGACTTTGCCTTCTGGCCATTTTTTCACATGGTGCTTGCTGTTACTGATTTTTTTCGAGTGGTTATGCTACTAAATCTTCCACCTTATATGTACTCATTTATTTTGTATTTATACATGTTTTTTTGAGACTATTAATGAATAAAGATATTTACACATTTTTTGCACCAAAAAAATGTTTTTTGTGTGATTTATACAATGAGTGTTTTCTAAATTTGGGCATTTTTTGAACTCATGTGGCTTTTGTAGGATTAATTTTAGTAAGGAGTTGCCTGACTACGTATTCTTTTAAACTTGATGTGATGATCAATTACAGGTATGATATTGTGTGCTAAAGTGAAAAACTCACTCAAGTCCATTATCTGTTAATGGAAATATATGGGGCTTCCACATTACTGGTAGTACAAAGGTTCTAGAAAAGCATCATGGCTCCTTGCCTCCAAAAGAAATCCAACAAATTCTGCACTCCCAAATCCAAATGGCCCCTCCCTTTTGAGCCCCACTGTGTGCCTAAACCACATTTAGCGTCCACATGTTTGGCATTTTTATAGCGATGAGAGCCTGCCTAATGTACAGATGCATGTCTCCAAAAGCATGAGTTGGACACTACCACGTACTGGTAACTATAGCATACTGGACACTACAATGGCAGCTTGCAATTTTCACTCAGCACATCCACTGTGAAAATGTAAAATCTGGAGCTGAAACAAAATTTTTGTGGTAAAAAATGTAATTATTTTTTCTTCACTGCCCAATGGTATAAAACTCTGTGACACACCTGTGGTGTCAATATGATCACTATACCTCTAAATTAATTCATTGTTAGGTATAGCTTGTAAAATAACCACAAACTTGTCCCGGCCCCCAGTAAACATATATGGCAAACCGATCTAGGGCTCTACCAGGAAAAAGGTAAGGCCAGACATAATGTCATGTAGTGACTAGGGACTGTGGGCACCTACCCAATCCCTCAAACTAGGGGTGCCCTAGTATATCTCTGTCCCCCAGATTACTCCTGAATGTGGAGATGCTGGGGTCACCTGCCTTGCTATGCTCCTATATTAACCCTTATGTGTTTCCCCCCCACCCTAGGAAGTGTGAGGCCGAAGTGTATAGGATAACATTACCAGACAAACAAGGGAAGATGGACAGGGATAAATGAAAACTACAATCATACAAAATACCCTCATTAAACAACAGAGTGGAACATGGGGAGGTATTGGAAGGTGAATTGAAATAGAAGAGGATGAGCACACAAATAAACTTCATGCAAGAATCTCCTTAACAACTCTGCAAATGCCTACTCTAAATATGAACTTCATCTCCAAATCCTAACCAGGCAGTAAGAACTATCACTTGCAATTCCCAAATGCCAGTAGTGAGAATATATAGCAGGGGGAGTGGCAAACGCTGAACAGCTTAGACAATCCAGGTTGGAGAGTTCCAGGAAATCAACTGAACTGATTATCCCTACACTGTTTAATAAGATGATGAAGCAGTTCTAATAATTGCAGGAGTTCACAAAAACAGACACAGTGATCTTCTGGCCCCTCTCTGTTGCAGTATCCCCATGACACTGCGGGCCTCCACAGTCCCAATGTTGCGCCACCCAGTTCAATGTGTTTCACTGTGGCTACTGCATTCCGACTAATCTTCCTGTGAACAACATAAGGGAGTTGCTCTGGCTGTCATCTTACTAAATGTTCCCTGACCTAGCTGACACTTTCCCCCTGACAGAAGCTTCCAGGTCCGGCCAACACTAAGGATGTTCCCACCAGTCTCTTAAAGATGTTCTTAAAAGTCTCTTTCCGTAGGTATCCCAACTTGCCTTCTTAAGGAAGAACACTGCGACCTCTGTAGAATTCTTGCTGAATCTTGTTCCCTTTCATGGTCCTTTCCCACACACACTCGGTGCTGATTACCTTCCTTCCGGGTGTCGTTTCTTGTCTCTCACTCACTACTCACTCCCAAAAAAACAGGAATGACACACATGTCCCCAATCATTGTCCCCAACCATAGGCTGGTCCTACAGTCACCCCTGACTAACAGGAACTGCAGCCTCCAGAAGGATAACACATACAATTCACTACATTTAAAACAACATGCTTTTCCATGCCATGGTTGTGCCATACCATTATCTCCACTTCTAAACTCCCCACTTCTTTAATGATGGCCTACTGCTGCCATCCAGGGCATTTAGCGAAAAAGGGGTTAATACACAATACCACACTCATAACTGAAGTCTTGCTGTCCCAAGGCGTCTTCTTCACGGTCGCTGGCATCTTTCACGGCATCTGGTCCTTGTCGGTTAAGGACCCTGGAAGAATATATATAACACAATTCCGCACAATATCCACACTCCTTGAAACTCACTGGAGGTTAAGACCCTGGAAACGTCCATAAAATTACAGTTTTTTTTCCATGCTGCCCAGAACTTTCAAACAGGCTGCTCAGAACTTTTCCCAGGTAGTGTCCTCCATATTCAGGGTTGGTAAGGGTATGTGGCCTGCTCTGGATCCTCCAATTCCAGTGGCGGCCCACTACAGCTCACTTGGGAGGGGCCATAACTGATCACCTGGATGTGCTGCTGAACTGGCCCAGTTGATGACCTAGTCAACCCGACCATTATTTTCCCTGCTACCCATTCAGGTTGCCTTCGTTTCTCCTCCTGCATGACTTGCCTTTGTAGTGGCCAGATAGCTCCCCCAGGAGTTGCATCCATTCATTGAAAGTCTTACTTGGCCTTTTTAACCCACTCCCACTTTGTCGTCCCTGTTTGGTCACCTCTGGACAGTGACTTCTCACTGTGGCTCCTGGCATCACAATCTGGGGCATTTCTTCAGACTTCTCCTTTTCCCTGGTAATGTCCTTCTGCCAATGCAATTTCCGCTCCTGTGTTACTATCGCGGGTCGTCATATTCCTTCTACACTGCATGGTGTAATTCACTGTTCGAGTGTGATGAAGAGGTGAAATATTGCATTTGTCTCATTCAGACTTTTTTTTACTTTGTAATTAAATTACACTAGAATAGATTCTGTATTTTGGTCTGCTATTGTCTGCAGTTTGTTTTCACATATAAGATGTCCTAGTTACAGTAAAGAAATTGCACTGAACCAAGGACTTTAGCTATTGTTTGGGGAATTTTATTTTTTTTTTGTAATTGTTATTCTTTTTCTTTTCATTTTATTATCCGCGAGTTAGAAAACAGTCAAAATAGTTAGTTTTCGTAATAATAATTTATTCTTGTAGATTATTCATTCAAGCAGTTTTCCAGCGGTCAGGTGAAAGTAAGGATTAATGAAGCCAACAACATGGCTGCTTCTTCCATTATATACAAAGCTCTCATCTGAGCACTGTCTATATAAACTGTGAAAGGTTTGGTAGAGCTATCATTATATATATGACAGGGCAGCTGTACTATGTACTTTAGGGTGGCTGTATAGCTTTATGAAAATAAAGCTGAATCATTAATTATACTACTGGCTTATGTTGACTGTCTCTTTTCAATAGTTGTTCATTCTGTACAATCTACATGATTGAAAGGCTCTGGGATCTGTATTTCCAGTCTGTCCCTATCAGCACCAATGGACATAGTCCTTCCTTGACCTATAGCAGGACAGAATCACAGAGAGGTTAAAGGGCCCATCCCACCTCCACCCTCCAGTGTTTTTCCTGTCCTTGTGAGGACATGCTAAGCGAGAGAAGAGGAGAAGTTTAAGCATTACATTGACGCAAACTCAGGTGGATCAGGGGGCCCAGCACTATCTTCCCCTTGTCAAGTGATCTGCGGCTAACATCTCCCTTTTCCTCAGCCTTAAGGCTGGGTTCACACGTAGCGGAACTCTCGCGGAAATTACCGTGAGAATTCCGGAATTCCATTCCATGGGAAAATCGCATTTTAAATTCCCGCGATTTTCCCGCGGAAAAACTAGCATTTTGCAAGCGTAATTAGCTTGCAGAATTGCTAGCGTTTTCGAAGCGATCTGTAGCATCACTTGGAGAACTGATTGACAGGTTGGTCACACTCGTCAAACATAGTGTTTGACGAGTGTGACCAACTTTTTACTATTGAGGCCGCCTATGCGGCATCAATAGTAAAAGATAGAATATATATTCTAATAATAAAAAAAAATATTGTTATTCTCACCTTCCGACGTCCCGCGTAGCCTTCCCGCCTCTCTCCACGCTCCCGGTCCCAGTAATCCTTTGCGACAATTACCACGATGATGTCCGTTCTCGTGGGATAGCGACGTCTAGCGGTCATTCGCGATGACGTCGCGCGAATGACCGTGAGACTTTGCGATCCCGCGAGAACAGACGTCATTGCTCGCAAAGGCTTACTGGGACCGGGAGAGTGGAGAGAGGCGGGAAGGCTGCGCGGGATGTCGGAAGGTGAGAATAACAATATTTTTTATTTTTAATTCTATTTTCTACAGGGATATAGTACCCAAAGCCTGGAGGACAGTCTCCTCTCCTCTGGACCGTGGGTACCATCCGCAAATGTTCTGCTTACTTTTCGCTTGGTGGGCACAGTCACATGTGGAAAGTAAGCAGAATAATGCATTCCTATGGGTGCAGGATCGCTGCGATTCCGTGAAATTAATGAGCATGCTGCGTTTTTTACCGCGAAGCAATTCCGCCGCGGTAAAAACCACAGCATTAGCACAGCATTGCGGAATCCCACAGGAATGCATGGGATGCTTATTTTTCGTGTCTTTGCGGCAAAAGCGAGCGGTTAAAACCGCTGCGGAAGCGCAAAAAAAGCACCACGTGTGAACTCACGCTGAAGAGTCATGCTCTGCTCCTAGCTTATGAGCCGCTTCCGTCCGGTGTGGGGCACTCGGCTCCGGTGGCTGCTTCCAGCATGCCAAAGATGTATTCAGGAGAGAGCTGCACTTCCAGCAATGTCATTATCAGGGGCGGCAATGTCATTATCAGGGGCGGGCAGCGTGCACTTCCAGTTCGAGCCTCAGCGTGCGTTCCACAGTGGAACGCGAAAGTAAAAGAGACCCAGAGACATTGTAATGTATGAAAGCATTACCCTTTGTCTGAGATGTCTGGCCTTACTGATGAGGAGTAGGTAATAATGGAGGACTCCAATCAGATCCAGGTGCACATGAGTGGGTTTTTTATGGCATAATGCGTAGAGAGAGCTCTTTTTATCCTAAAGTCACCGTCTGAACAAATAGTGTTCTACTCTGTATATTTTATGATAGGGGAGCCTCCACCACTTTAGTGTCAGCAAACAAATGGGATGGCGGGGAAAACAGTTGAAAGCTGCACTTCCAAAGAGGGCTCAGACTTCTAGGCTATCTTTTTACTGTATATATGGGCTAAGTCTCATGATTTGACTTCCGTTAGTTGCATGTCCTGTCTGCACAGGACCTTATGATTGGGCTTCAGAGTGACTTTTGCAAAAAAAATTTCCCATTTTTTGGTTTAATAAACAAGCACTTCACTGTTATCTGAAACTTAACTACTTCATCCATAGGAGTGAAGACTGCTTTTCAGCTGCAGCTCATTAATTAGCACCTTCAGGTGGGCCAGTTTGACAATTGACATGTACTATTCAAATAGATTGCTCTCTTGAATTTAACTGTGAACCTGGGCTGTTGTTTAGCGCAGCTTCAAGCAAGGTTTAGTCTGTACTTAACAGTCATCATAGTGCCTCTGTGCCTCATACTGCCTCTGTGCCTCATAGTGCATCATAATGCCTTTGTGACTCATAGTGCTCTTAGGCTACGTGCACATGTTGCGTTTTTTTTGTGTTTCTGCTGCGGAATCGCCGCGAAAACGCAAATAAACCCACATCGCATGCAATCCTATGGGATTCTGCAATGCAGTGCTAATGCTGCAGATTTTTCCGCTGCGGAATCACATAGCAGAAAAATCCGCAGCATGCCCATTCTTTTTGCGGAGTCGCGGTGATTCCGCACCCATAGGATTGCAGGGAAACGCTCACTTTACGCATGTGGCTATGCCCACCATGCGTAAAGTGAGCATTTCATGTGTGGATGATACCCAGAGTCTGGAGGAGAGGAGACTGTCCTCCAGGCCCTGGGTACCATAATCCTGTAAAAAATAGAATAAAAATAAAAAATAGTGATATACTCACCCTCCGGCTGCCCCCGGAGTCCTTCCCGCCTCTCACCATGCTCCTGGCATCTTTTGGTCCCAGTAATGCTTTTCGCGAATGACCGCTGATGACGTCGCACTCTCGCGAGTGTGACGTCATCTCAGGTCCTTCGTACAAAGAATTACTGGGACCGGAAGATGCTGGGAGCACCGTAGAGTAGATCGGGGGCCGTCGGAAGGTGAGAATAATATTTTTTATTTTTTTTATTATTTTAACATTCTATTTCCAAGCGATACTAATCACTTGGAAAGCATTCCGCAAGCGAAAAACACTTGCAAAACTCTTGTTTTTTGTGGGAAAAACGCATGCGAATACCCATGGCAGGAGTGCGGAAATGTTGCTGAAATTTCCGCAGCATTTCAGCAACTTGGGTACATAGCCTTACAGGTGAGAACCCATAGTCCGACTGACTCACAATAGATAATCTCCCTCTGTGATGGGAAGAAACCTACTTTCCTCTAGCTATAGAAGAAGGTCCCTGTCACCATTGCAGTCCTGGTGTCCATATATCACTGAGAAGATTGCCTTTTTCTCTCGACTGAGCCCAAGTTGGATAGCTTGTCATGGCTAAAAAAAAGAGGGAATAAGGTTGACATATAATGTCTGCACTAATAACTCGTATAGAGGCAGCTTCAAATAGTCTCTCTTATAGTAAAGGTTTCACCAAGGTCCTGTGTTGGGGTAAAGTCGTGGATATAACAAATAAGTTCATGATCTTTTTCCTGTATGTATATATAATGTGTATATGTGTTTATGGTACGATCGAGGATAGGGGCATTTATGCCACTTTCATCAATTCCAGAGTTCAGGCTCCTTGTGTCATAAACATTGGCACCACAGTAGTGACGATCTACACTTCCCTATCAGGGGTTCTGATGAGGAGCCCAGCATTGGAAATAGCAGGGGATGTTACCTGCCAGACTGCGCATTTCCCTAGTTTCAATAATATCCAGCCCTTACTTGAGGCCAAGAGATCTAAGGATTCAGAATGACGTCTGTGAATTCCTGGATGAGTAATGTATAAACGCTCCAATGTTCTGCCCATTATCCATATACTAACTGTTATTGGTTGGATCTTCCAGCAATCCAGAGTCTTTGTCCTGCAGGTCACCTTTTGCTATGGTACAGTAAGCTTGTCTATAACCAAGGTTAAATCTGAGCCCTTGAGGACCGATGAAGGAACAGTCCTGTGTTATTTAGCACATGAATGCAGATTATTGGTCTGTACAGTCCTCTTTGTGTTGTGGAAGTGGCTATCCCCATACTTTTGCTGGGCAATACTGTAAGGTTTTAAGGTCTATTCTATGGCTGTGGTGTTTATAAGTATCACAATAACTGCATTAACAATCACTGTGGTTCATTATTGGTGTTGGGGTACAACAAGTATGTTTCACTGCTGCATATCTTGTTTACCACATTCATACTGAATTTTGCCATTATAGACATATATCAGACACTCACTACGGTGATTTATCTTTCCAGATTTCAATAGTTGTCTATATTTCTTCTGATCTTTCAGACCACTGCTATAGCTAGACTGGTTCTTGCCTGGGACTTTGGTCCTTGGTCTTCTGTACCCACCCTGGGGCCTTTTCTTTGGTATTCTCCATGGTGCTGTCCGGAGGGGCGGACTGGAAAAAGAGAATTAGACCTACCGGTAATTCTGTTTCCAGGAGTCCCTCAGGAAAGCAGCCTTATTTTCAATCCCCTATGGTGTGTCTTTAGGCTTAAACAAGATCGATCTTCCTGTAAATCATTCATCCATCAAGTCCCCATTGCTCGAGATCGAGTTGGAGCCGTTAAAGGATTTCTTACATATCAGTTTACAGGGGCTTGTATATACCATTTCCATTCATCCTTCTGTGGTACTTTGAGAAACACTGGAGGGTAGAGGTGAAACAGGCCTTTTAATCTCTCTGTGATCCTGTACCGTTATAGGTCAAGGAAGGACTACCTCCATGGTGCTATCCTGAGGGACTTCTGGAATTACTGGTAGGTCTAATTCCCTTTTTTTCTGAAATGTGGGTCAAATAGATAAGATTGGATTGCATGATGACTTTTGTATGTTTAATAATTCTTTACTTGTATGCTCTGTAAATGCTGGGCAGACCATGTGACTGCTTTGAGGAACAACTTTGCCTGGTACCATCCCCTTTGGTAATGAGTTGTCAGAATTTGTGTAGGTCTTCCATCTTTAGAAAAACTGTATTGTTAAAAACAAAGGTGGGAGGATATTGGCCCCAAGGTCTTAAAAAACCTTCAGAGTGGAGAACTAAACACAAGACAGTTCTGTCCTTTATGGCAAACATTGTCACTCTAATGGAAATAGAACACTGACTTAGTGACAGCCATGTAAAAAATTAAAAGATTATGTAACTATAGACACACAAATTCATACTTCATATTTAAAGAAGCCCTCCTCTCATCAATGTTTTTACCCTCTTAATATATTGCAATCATCATATTATATAGCACTGGGTACTTACAATTGTTCGTTTTTCCTTTCCACCCAGTTCATACTTCTGTTTTCTCTACTCTATGTAGTTACAAGAAGTCTCTTGCCTCTGCATAAACCATTCCACTCTTCAACTCCTTACCCAGCTGTGATCTGTTCCCCCTGCCAGTGACTCATACAGGGAAATTTGATCTGTTTCCTAGATTCATAGAACTTCTTTTGTTCATAGATCTAATAGAAAATAGAATAATTAGCTGGGTAGAAAGGCAAAATAGCAATTGTAAGTACACATTGCTGTATAATATGATGACTGCATTATATTAAGAGGATCAAAACTATGATAGGAGGAGTGCTTCTTTAATGTTCAGTGGAAATGCTGTTTAAGAAAATATAACTTCTTTATAACACTGGAATATATCACGCATGCTATAAAATTGTTTTTTCTTTCTGAGCAATTCACTTGGATATATAAATAAATAATTTCTTTGCTTTTGTTTGTGGTCACCCTGGTGCTGTGTTAGTAATTGTTATGTTGCGTTCCCACTGTGAAGAAAGAAAGCAGGGAACACAATAATGTTTTCCATGTAATTTATATGTATTACATATGCAATCGTATCCAGACAGCAGGACGTCCACTTATACCTAATCATCACAGATTGCATTGTTTTGACATCAGGCAGGCTATGAAGGAGCTGTATTCAGGAAACAATAAGATGCCTAGAATTTACAACACGGGTGAAAATGTACTCATTTATGCAAACAAAACATGTTTCCCAATTCAGGGCTTCAACTGAGAATATCCCATAGAGAGATCACCAATGGCATCTCCAGATAACTGTACTGCTCGGCTGTAACACGAAGGATACCTTGAAAACATTATCCATGGACTGGCTGGGAAATAGTTAGCTAAAATGCCGAGTGAAAAACAACATTAGAAAAATCTTTGGAGACGTTGATGACAGAACTAACTAACCCAGAGACAAACGCTAGCGCACACACGGTCCAAAACAACGGAATGCTTGTGAGGACAGTCCATTCTTTGCTGCCATAAGACAGCTTAATCATTCTGGCTAACACTGTCCTCCATGACAAATTATTTGGCACTTTTCTGGCAGCAGATTATGGAGTACACATGATCCTGTGCCTTAATGTTTTATTTCTCTGAATGGTGAATCCTGAATACATAATTGTATGACCTAAATATTGGTATTGACTGTGAATGTAAGCTGTTGTTCCTTGAAACCTGTATTCAAGGAAATATCCATTTAGTAAATTATTGTCAGACACGTCAATGTCAATGCAGGCATACAGCTGTCAAAACAATTAATAGAAATCCCTGCATTAAATAAAAAAAACCAAGGGCATCAATTCCTAAAAATGTCTGACTAGTAGAATTATCCAACTATGTATAGATCTACTTGATTTAACTGTTAGTGTTGTTATAATCTTTACTTGGCATACTGGGCAGTGTGGTCTGTTGTGAGCTCTCTTGATCCGACTTTTGAGGCAAGGCTCCCTCTGCTGGATACTGCTGGTAGTGGTGCTGGTCAACATGATGTTAACCCAACAGCTGCAGAAGATAATTGGAGGAGTGGTGGTAGTGACTGGGACTACATAAGCGAGCAGACTTCTCTCAGTGACTGCCGGTGATACTCCTTTCTTTGCTTACTGAGGATTTCTGTCTGCTGCCTGATCCTGCATTTTTTCAGCTAAGTGTCATTTGCTAAACCCTTTGCATCTGTTTTTGACTTGCTGTCAGGGGTCAGCTTGCTCCCCCTGGGGCTGCTGGCTCCTGCCCTATATTTTTGTATCTTGTGATTGTTTGCTCAGTCCCCTGCTGTATTAGCCTGTTGCTAGCCGCCAGTTCACACCTGAGTGCTGATATAGTGGGGGCGAGGTTGTTCAAACCTCAGTATTTTTGTACATCAGTCGTGTTGGATTTATTAGGGTTTTTGTGGGATTGTAGACAGTGCCTTTTCTGTCCTGTCCTATCTAGTTAGTGTGGGCCCCATCATTTGCTCAGTCTATTTTCTGTCTGTGTTTGTGCTTTATCTTTTCTCACCACCAACAATATATGTTTGGGGGCTGTCTATTCCTTTGGTGATCTGCTCCGGGGCAGTTTAGATTTCACCTTTCTGTCTTTAGGCTTAGTTAGTCCTCCGGCTGTGACGAGGTGTCTAGGGCAACGTAGGAACGCTCCACGGCTACTGCTAGTTGTGTTGTTAAGATCAGGGGTCTGCGATCCGCTGAACGACCAACCTCTCTGGTGTTCTGGTGGCATAGTCAATTGCGCTCTCCTCCTCAGTGATCCATTCATAACAGTGGTCATTCATTGTGCACATTCATGATGGCGAGTGTTGGTGGGTATTGGAGCCAATGCACATTGCACTTTATCTTAAAACCATGTTAAGGGTGCTCTCTCCAGCATATTAATTATCTCATACCTTATTATTCAGTTGGGTCAGAATTTTTAGAGTTTTTTTGAAGGGTCTATATATGAATTGAGGCTCTTTTATATTAACCATAATATAATTATTTTAATGGTCCCTTTTTATGTTATGTGTAGTTGATTGATATTGTGCAAGCACTTTCATACTGTAACCCTCCTTTTTTTCTTGATGTATTTATTAATTCCTTATTATCTCTTGTCATATCACGTTATACCATTGGTCACACTGCCTTTCCATTTTTTTGGTCTTTTAATAGGTTGATTTTAAAGTTTTTTTTCCTTCAGTTGATTGTGATTGATAACATTATTTTTGCATTAGTTTTCTCTACAGGATTATTATGTTTCAGGAGTCTATTGTTGGTTTATATGTTCTTCCTCAAAATCTGTACCCAAGAAAATACCCATAAAGTAATTTATAGTCAAACACGTCAATGCACAGACCAGTGAATGTAGACATACTTCTGTAAAAAAAAAATCATAGAAATACGAGGGGCATTGAATAAGAATTTGCCCTCACCCACTTTGTTAAAATAATTGTAATAGAGTCCTTTCTTTTGTGTATATATACAGTACAGACCAAAAGTTTGGACCCACCTTCTCATTTTTGAATGAGAAGGTGTGTCCAAACTTTTGGTCTGTACTGTATATATTCATAAAAGAAAGGACTCTATTACAATTATTATAACAAAGTGGGTGAGGGCAAATTTTTATTCAATGCCCCTCGTATTTCCATGAAATATATGAAATATTTCTATGACTATGAAAATTGCAGATTCACTCTGAAGGCATCATGGTTCCCTTTGCTAGGAAATCCATTAATACTACTCTGTGCTGGTCCAAAGCACTGTGAGCATGACATTGCCTGCCGAGGGTTGGGCATGTGCCTTCTTTGGAGGTGGTGAGTCATGATGCTTTCATTGCATCAATTCGACTTTAGTCTCAGGATCATAGTGATGGACCCAGCTTTCATCCTGTGTGATTGATCTGTTGAAAAAGTCCTCTTGGTTTCCATGGCACATCGTCAATAGAGTCTGAGAGCATTCGACTCGTTCCTACTTTTGGAAAGGTGTGCTCAGCCACGGAACCCAGTGAGAGGATACATTATGCATGTGAAGATGGTCTTGGAAGATTTTTCCTCGAACCCCACACTAATCTTGAGATTTTGGGCTAGGTGGCGAATGGTTAAGCGGCGATTTTCCAAAATGGCGACCTCCACCTGCTGGATGGTGTGTTCATCAATAGCAGAAAGTGGTCACCCTGGAATTGGAGCTGTTTGCACCGAAGCCCGACCACATTTGATTGATGATGCCAGTTCTTGACTACATCATATGATTGGGAACCATCACCATAAACCTCTTTCATCTCATCGAACGTCTCTTTTGGTGTGCGACCTTTCAAGTAAAGGAACTTGATGACTGCTCTCTATTCCACTGGGCCAATTATCAAACCTCACACCAATTCAGCACCTGTAAAATCAAGACCGTTATCAGTTGTAAAAAAATGCGAGGGCTCCCGTGGTAAAATCGCAACCAGAGAGGTAAAGCAGGTGAGTGAGGGCAGCGGGAGTCCCTGGCTGACCTGAAGTGAACTAATGAGCGTGGGAAAAAAGTCAGAAAGTTTCCCACGGTCATTAGTTCATCTCTAGGCAGCCAGTGAGGCTGTGCAGAGCTGAAATAAGTCATTCTGCAGTAGATTACAGTGGGGCTGGTAGCATTAGCACCGGTCCTCATTGTAAACTATTTAACCCCTTGTGAAGGATTGCAGCATGGGACATGACGGAGCAGCGGAGAGGTAAGGATATTGTTGCTTTTTTATGTTATTTTTTTTGCAGGTCATGGTTTTATTTTGGATTACCAGAGGAATAACAATTTGTCAAAACCTAGGTGTCTTTCTTTCATTAAAATACTTTTTAATTAATGTCTATGTGTTTTTTAACACTTTCATAGTCTAGGGTTAATAATGGATCTGTGTCTTATTGACACCTCTCCATTATTAATCGGCTTAATGTCACCTTACAATCAAATGGTGACATTAACCCTTTGTTATTAACCCATTCGCCTCCGCTACAGGGCAATAGGAATAGAGAGGATAAGTGCCAGAATAGGCACAGCTTATAGATGCACCTTATCTGGGGTGTCTGGGGGCAGATTTTTGCAGCTAGGGGGGGGCCGAAAAAAATGGTTCCTCTCAAGGCTATAAAAATCTGCCCTCACTCACCTGCTTTACCTCTCTGGTTGCGATTTTACCGCGGGAGCCCACGCATTTTTTTTACAACGAATTAACCCCTTACATTAACACCTACACGTCCAAAATTTTGCACACAAACCTTCAGCTAATTATTAGTCAGGGACATATCAAAAAACCATGAAATGAAATGATTTGCTGTATGTAAACCATGTGTCATTTCTAGAGTTGAGCGAAACGGGTCAGCCAAATTCAGAATCTGCCGACTTTGGCTAAAGTCGGGTTTTGCCGATCGAAACCTGACCATAGCATGAGGTCAGCTATGAGGTCGCCGATTTGAGCGCCAAAGTCGCGTTACCCACAATGCTTCCAGCACCTTTTCTCATCCAATCATCAAGGATGCACACTGTGGGCAACGTGATTACATAGGCAGCGTCTCCCACCATGTCAGAGAAGGGCATTGAAGTGAATGGCTGGCTTTCTGTGGCGTCACAGTGGCTATAAAAGGCCGTGACCACCAACCGCCATCTTACTTCTGCCGATCTTACCATAGGGAGAGGTTGCTCTTGCTCGTTCTCAATAGAGAAAGTGTTTAGGCAAGCAAAAAAAAATTGCTTCTGCTGATAGCGAATGTCACTGTACAACACAACAGTATAGTGTGCAGTGACAAGGGAGGATATATATGTGTGCAGCAGCTCTGCTGGTTATTAGTCTGCCTTACAAGGCTCCCTGATAGCTGCATTGCTGTTTACACACTGCTGTGCAGAGTGCTTTTTTAAAAGCAAAAATATTTTTATTCCCTTTTTCTGCACAGTTACCAATCCTTCATTTTTTCACACTTTTTTGTGCAGCAGCTCTGTTGGTGATTAGGCTGCATTATAAGGCTCCCTGATAGCTGCATTGCTGTTTGAACACTGCTGTGCAGACTGCTTTTTTAAAAGCAAAAATCATTTTATTCCTTTTTTTCTGCACAGTAGATACTGAGCGTAAATTTTTTAACACACCGTATAGAGGTGTACACTCCTCACACACTACCGTGTACCGGCTGGTATCACGGACAAATACATGCTATATGTGTGTGACTCCGTAAAAAAGTACATGGGGATTAACATTTTTCCATACATACACCGTATAGAGGTGTCCGATTATCAAACAGTATCGGATATCTGGTGTTCTTATTACGGTCACATCTACACAGAGTCAGCGTGTGTGTGTGACACTCCATAAATACATACGGACATTTCCATTTCTCCATACACCGTATTGAGCTGCTGTCTGATTATCAAACAGTATCGGATATCTGGTGTTCTTGCTAGGGTCACATCTACACAGAGTCAGCGTGTGTGTGACACTCCATAAATACATATACAGACATTTCCATTTCTCCATACACTGTATTGAGCAGTCCAATTCTCAAACAGTATCAGATATCTGGTGTTCTTATTACGGTCACATCTACACAGAGTCAGCGTGTGTCTGTGAGACTCTGTAAATACATATACGGACATTTCCATTTCTCCATACACCGTATTGATCTGCAGTCCGATTATCAAACAGTATCGGATATCTGGTGTTCTTATTACGGTCACATCTACACAGAGTCAGCGTGTGTGTGTGACACTCCATAAATACATACGGACATTTCCATTTCTCCATACACCGTATTGAGCTGCTGTCTGATTATCAAACAGTATCGGATATCTGGTGTTCTTGCTAGGGTCACATCTACACAGAGTCAGCGTGTGTGTGACACTCCATAAATACATATACAGACATTTCCATTTCTCCATACACCGTATTGAGCAGTCCAATTCTCAAACAGTATCAGATATCTGGTGTTCTTATTACGGTCACATCTACACAGAGTCAGCGTGTGTCTGTGAGACTCTGTAAATACATATACAGACATTTCCATTTCTCCATACACTGTATTGATCTGCAGTCCGATTATCAAACAGTATCGGATATCTGGTGTTCTTATTACGGTCACATATACACAGAGTCAGCGTGTGTGTGTGACACTCCATAAATACATATACGGACATTTCCATTTTTCCATACACTATATTGAGCAGTCCGATTCTCAAACAGTATCGGATATCTGGTGTTCTTATTACGGTCACATCTACACAGAGTCAGCGTGTGTCTGTGAGACTCTGTAAATACATATACGGACATTTCCATTTCTCTATACACCATATTGAGCTGTCCGATTCTCAAACAGTATCGGATATCTGGTGTTCTTATTACAGTCACATCTACAAAGAGTCAGCGTGTGTGTGTGACATTCCGTAAATACATATACGGAGATTGACAGTTTCACCAACAACGTATACAGCTGTACACCTCTGATACAGTACCGTATTTCTGCTTGTTGGATTACGGTGAAATACATACTGAGTGAGCGTCTGTGACTCACAAAATATATACGGAGATTTCACTTCTTACATACACCTTACACAGCTGTACGCTACTCATACAGTACCATTTCTCTGCTGGTATTTTTGGTACATTTTCCCAAACATGAGGAAGTCTGGTGGAAGAGGCCACGGACGTGGGCGGGGGGGCGCAGCTGGTACTGATGCTGGTGGTGCATCGGCTGGTTCAGGCAAAAGCACAATAGCAGCTAAGGCAGGAGGTGTTGAGCCTGCGTCATCGTCTGGCTCAAGAAGGCCTTTAAGGTTCCCTTTTCTGGGAGTAGGTAAACCACTTTTAAAGCCGGAGCATTAGGAACAGGTTTTGGCTTACATTGCCTCCTCTTCTGAAGTTCCAAAAACTACAAGCACAGAGTCGTCAGTGCAGACGTCTGGTCAGGAACAACACCTTTCTTTGTGTCCTTCACTCACACCAAAAGTGAAGGATGCTGCAGCACACATTTCAGATTACTCCATGGAGCTCTTTTCACATACCATTCCTGAGTTATCAAGTCAAATCCTGAATTCCCCAGTCCAAGATGAATCCGACAAGGAGTGCACTGATGCACAGCCACTGCTAGATGAATCTGCTGGTACATTCACCCACAACAGTACATTGCCCTCGCAGTCTACTGAGCCCGAATCAGACCCTGATGAAACTCAGGTGCCCCTTCCCGCACACTATACCACCTTACACGGTGACACAGAGGAAGGTACAGAGGAAGGTGCGGATGACATTGAAGACGAGGTCATGGATGACCAAGTTGTTGACCCAGAATGGCATCCATTGGGGGAAGAGGGTGCCGGTGACAATAGGTCAGACTCAGAACAGGAGAAGGATCCGCAGCAGGCATCGTCATCGCAGCAGCGGTTATCCTGCAGGCCCTTTTCTGTCAAAAAACTTGGCAAGAAAACTAAAAGAGTTGCAGGACAGCTTGGCCAGACGGTCAAATTAGCACAGCGTGCAAGCCCTGAAAATTTGTACCATAGTAGGGAGAGTGCAGTGTGGCACTTTTTTGAACAAAATCCTACTGATGACGCAAAGGTTATCTGTAAGAAGTGCCGAAGGACATTTAGCAGAGGGAAAAATCTACGAAATTTGAATACCAGTTGCATGCTTAGACATTTAACCAACATGCACTTGCAAGCGTGGATGGACTACAAAACCTCAGGTAGCACATGTGCACCTGCTCCGACTGAATGTTAGCCGGCAACGCTCCATCGCTTCCCCCACTGTAAGGCCAACGCTAAGCACACCACCATCAAGAAATGTTGAGGTGTCGTCGCTAGGCCAAAGCAGTCAGGCAATCACAATATTTTCCTGATGAAACACTGAATCTAGGGCATCAACACCCTCACCATCACCAACCCCTTCTCATTCCATCATGTCCAATGCTAGTTCCCCCATATGCAGCTCTCAAGTCCAGCTCACCCTACCAGACACTCTGAGTAGGACAAGAAAGTACTCATCCACTTATACACGTACACTGGCTTTGAACGCATACATTGCCAAACTGATCTCATTAGAGATGATGCCCTTCCGTTTGGTAGAAAGCGAAGCTTTCCGAGAGCTTATGGCCTACGCTGTCCCACGCTATGACCTACTCAGTGCCTCCCGCATTGGGAAGTTTAGATAAGAACTGTTTAATTAGCGTTAAAAAAATTTTGTATGTCCCTGTATTTGTCCATCTTTGCTTCTTTTACAGCCCGCGGAAGTGCTGTGTTTAACGGGGGGTATGTGGCCCCCCTGAGGGTTCAGTCGCCACAGTGGTACTGCACCTCTTCCTGAGGTGTGGTGCCCCACCATTCAGGTAAAGTGGAGACACCTGACCACGCTCCAACACCTGCATCCCACACAACATAGTAGTGTAGCAAAGCACCCTTTGGTGGCTCCCTGCTTGGAACACGAAGCGTGCTGGGAGGCGGGTGGAGTTTAGTCTGCACTAAAAGAGCGAGAAGGGTTTAGGATTTAGTCAGTCTGACAGAGTCAGTGGAGGAGTGAAGATCCCCTGAGTGGGTGGATGAAGGAAGTGCTGCAGCCGACCTCAGTGACCTGGGTTCGCTGGCACAGGAAAGAGACATTGATGGGAAGCCTGACTCTCACGATAAGAAGGAAGGATTAGTACGGAACGTAAGGAGAGGAGGACTAAGGATCAGGGTTAGAGCAGAACCCTTCCCAAATTCACAGCGCAAGGCCGGGGTCCGGTCCCCGAGGTTGTATGGATACTAATGGTCCTGCAGCAGACACCGGAGGAATAGAAGTTGTCACCACTTTATTCCCACACAAGACTTGGGGGAACAACAGCAATGATAGTGAGCCGGGACTTAGTAGCAAGGAGTCCCCGAAGCAGGCTACAGCTGTCTGCCGTACAAGTAGAGTTCATAGGAACATCTGACAGGAGGAACTCCAGTGTAACGCAGTACTGAGAGTACTTCACTATAGGCGCAAAAGGGAGACGTTCAGAAAAGGCATTTATGTTGGCGGAGTGTTGGAACGGAGTACTTCATCTTGCCTGGAAGTTGGCTGAGCCCCTGACCAGGAGGACACTGCACCGAGGCAGGCACCTGTATGCATCACAGACTGTGAGTAAAGCTTTGGAACTACATGCCCTGGTGTCCTCCACTTATTCCTGCGGCAGCACACTCAGCACTGCTACATCGCTGTGCCTGACACCGCACCATCTACGTCTCCTCCCTATCTCTTCACCTACACTGCCCTGGGACTACTGCTCTACCTGTGGAGGGCCACAACACCATTGCTGCACCACACCATCTGTCCCAGAGGATCTGTCTGCAGCGTCGGCTTAACATCTTCATTGCCGAACACCACAGGTGGCGTCACGAATCATTCACTAATAAACTTTAATCATCATCCACACACTCAACTTTCCCCTTTTACAATGGATGCCCAGGGCCACGGACCGGGACACAGCTACCGTGACATCTCCCATTGAACCCCACGGGCCCGGCTCCGAGTACCCCGCCGAGCTGGCGAAGACCCTGGGGGCGCTCCAGTAGCATACAGTGGCATCTAAAAGTTTGGGCACCCCTGGTCAAAATTGCTGTTATTGTGAACAGTTTAACAAATTGAAAATTAAATGATATATACGCATTTTCATCCTTTCCATTTTAAAAATTACAAAAGGAAAATGCAAAAGTTTGGCACCCTGCATGGTTAGTATCTAGTAGCACCACCTTTTGAAAATATCACAGCTTGTAAATGCTTTTTGTAGCCAGTAGAGTTGAGCGACTTTGGTCGGATCGGGTTTCATGAAACAAAATTTGCTTCAGATGAAACTGATCCGACTAGGGCAAAAAAAGTCGGAGTTTCGTCCGAAACCCGACCCCAATGCAAGTCAATGGGGAATAAAAGTCGGCATTGAGCGGATGACATTCATCCATTCAATGCCGACTTTTATTCCCCATTGACTTGAATTGGGGTTGGGTTTCAGACGAAACTCCGACTTTTTTACCCTAGTCGGACCAGTTTCATCTGAAACAAATTTTGTTTCATGAAACCCGATCCGACCTAAGTTGCTCAACTCTAGTATCCAGCCAAGAGTCTTTCAATTCTTCTTTGAGGGACTTTCATCCATTCTTCCTTGGAAAATTCTTCCAGTTCTGTGAGATTCTTAGGTCATCTTGCATGCACTGATATTTTGAGGTTTAGTCGCAGATTTCAGTAAGGTTTAGATCATGGGATTCTGAGGGCCATTGTAAAGCCTTCAGCTTGCACCTTCTGAGGTAGTCTATAGTGGATTTTGATGAGTGTTTAGGATCATTATCCAGTTGTAGAAGACATCCTCTTTTCAACTAAAGCTTTTGTACAGATGCTGTTAAGTTTGCATCAGGAATTTGTTGAAATTTCATTGAATCTATTTTTCCCTCTACCTGTAAAATGTTCCCAATGCATGATTGATCCACCCCCTTGCTTTATGGTTGGTGAGATGTTTTTTCCTGAAATTCTGTGTCCATTTTTCTCCACACATACCTTTGGCCAAAGAGTTCAATTTTAACCTCATCAGTCACAGGTCCATCTGGCTTGTTTAGATGTTCTTTTGCATACTGCTGATACTGAATTTTATGGTTTGGTTGGTTGAGGGTTTTGTTCTGATGACTCTTCCATGAAGGCCATATTTATGCAGGTGTCTCTGAACAGTAGAACAATACACCACAACTTCAAAGTCTGCCAAATCTTTCTGAAAGTCTTTTGCAGTCAAGCCTGGTTCTGATTTGCATCTCTAGCAATCGTATGAGCAGTTTTCACTTTCAACTGCCATTTTTGCTTTACTTTTCAAACTGAGGAAAGGGCAAGTTGAAAACGCTTTGCTATAATCTTATAGCCACCATTTTAATTTTCAGAATGCTAGGCAGCTGCACAGCAGCACCCATATCTGCTTGTTTTTGGCACAAGGTTAGAGGAAGCTGGGTTTCTATAATGCTGAGAAATTTGCATCACCTTGTGGTGGGCCACTGGGGAGGCGCCAGATGTTGCAGAAGGGTCAGCTGAGGCATATACTCCCACTGGCAGCAGGTATTACATTTTCTAACTCACAGTTTCCAAACTAATTCTTACACACTGGAACACATCTACTGCCACACGACAACTGCCTCGTTCAGCAGCAGTAGAACGGGTACCGGGATACCACAACCTGGTTTTTCAGAGCTATGATAGTGAACAAGTCATAATTCGAACAGGCTAATTAAGGTTTGAAACCTTGGTCAAAGTTATCTGAGCACACAGGGAGTGCAAACTTTTGAATTGGCCCATTTTCCTTTTTGTAATTTTTAAAATGTAAAAGATGACAAATATATATAAATATATTTTCCTAAAACACAAAGGAAATGTGTCATCTTTAACTTTAGACCTTTCAGAGATAATTTCATCTTCAACTTGCTTAACTGTTCACAGTAACAGTAATTTTGACCAGGGGTGCCCACACTTTTACATGCCACTGTATCTACCCAACTTTTGTTTGACTACTTTACTAACACATAATATTTTTGCTCCTTCTGATTTTGACTTCAGACTATTTGAAACTTAACTTCTCTTAGTGTTGCATTTGCCACTTTGCTTTTCAATTTTAGTCATTCTCTGATTCTTCCTCCAGAATCATTTGGTTGCTCTTTTCTTTTCATTCTAACAGATAGTAACTGCTCTGTAGACACAACCTGATTCCTGTATAGGGAGTGAAATGTGAAATAAGGTAGTTTCTTAAATTCCACTAAATGACTGTGGGATGCCATCTTGAGCTGATGAAAACCAAATAACCAAATTTGAGTGAAGATTCCAAACGGCAAAAATTCGCAATTTTTCAAAGCTTCTACACCACATTTGTGGTGTAAATCTTTGATGATGTTTTATGAAGGGTGGGCATTTAGGATAATTTCCATTCTTGAATGTTAGTTACCCCCCAATGCAATCTTTCTACTTACTCAAACTCAGTGGAGGAAATAGAGCTTGTGATCGGTATAAGTAATTTTTTTTAGAATTTTCTAAATTTCAGTCTGAATGTTATTTGAACGATTTCTATAATAGAGTGAAAGGAAAGGAAGTTGATGCAAAGCAATTAATGTGTGATACAAGGGATTATTAAGAATTACCATGTGTCAAAAATTGTCTTATGTTTGCAAATTCTCCGCAGAAGGGGAAGTAATTGAGTTTTTCTTGCCTGTGACAGGTGCTCATTATACTAAGCATTCTCTTTACATTATTGTGGCTGCCTGGATACACTCAGTTCTAATTAGCACCATTATTTGGAAAATATTCCAAATGTGTCCACTTTACAACAAAAAAGAATTGGATTAAAATGTAGACCTGCCAAGTTTCACAGTAGTGAATATATAAATAAACATGCACCTCTTGCCTCTAATTATGTCCCTTATTCCTGACATCTCAATAATGGCCATAGTAAGCACATATGGACCTAAGTGACAATTAAAATTCTTGGAAATAGGATGCACAATGTCATAGTAATCACTGATCTTGGATACTAATTAGGAATTAAATACAGGTCACACATGTTAAGTGAGACTGAATGTCGATGCAATATTTTACATTCAACAATATATACTACGCAATAACACAGAAATAAAGAATTCACATTATGGAATACTTTCTCTAATACAATACAAAGAAATAAGAAGCAGAATATTTAATATAGCTTTCTAATATACCTTTTGAGAAACAACTATTTTTTCTTATATAATATATATTCTAGATACAAACAGTATATTCATTCACTGCATCGTATCCTATAACTGTTAAACTGTAAAGCGCTGCGGAATATGTTGGCGCTATATAAATAAAGATTATTATTATTATTATTATTATTATAATGTTTCTTAGTAAAGTATACAGGTTATGGGCACGTGCAGATGACCGTAGATTCTGTCATCCGGGAGAATCGTGTCAACTATGCAAATGACCCTCTGATCAAACCCTAAGTGCAGGTGCAGACGAGTGTATTTTTGGCCTGAGTGCAATCTGACTAAACTGGCTCGCCCCCCGACCAATGTTACTCTATTGAGCCGTGCCCATGTCTGATTATTTCCTCAGATAGAGCCGGTCTGGAGAAAAAATATCAGCATGCCCGAAATTGATCGATGTTAGGAACGCACTCGGCTATGCAAGTAAATGAGTGCATGGAAACCATCAGACTACACTTGTAGGACATCTGAGTGCAGTCTGATTTCCATGGACTGACAGAATGGAGAAGGTGGAGACATTTTTTTCTTCATCTTCACTGCCTCCGAGAGAATCAGCTCACACTCTTTTTAAACTCTAACCAGAGCTTGATCAGAGTGTCATTAGCATAATCGACCCCATTCTCTCGAATGAGAGAATACACAGTTGTCTGCACTTGCCCTAAGGCCATGTTCATACTGTCAGTATCAGTATAGTGCCCTAAAAACGCATTTGTTCAGACTGGTCTACCGCCTCAACGCATTAACCTAACTTTCCTTGTGTGACCCATTCCAATTTTTTACCATAACTAGGCTCCTCGCATCATGTTCTCATTATCCTTTTCCCCTGATTGCTCCACTCCTGGTTAAGCATGCTGTGTGGGGCTGTGCCTGCCTCTGCCAAGGCTGTGTGGGGCAGAGCCTGGCACAGCCCCACACAGCCCACAGAGCCCACCAGCCTGGCACAGCCCCGCATAGACACGGCGCACACACACACACAGCCCCGCACACAGGCACAGCCCCGCAGACAGAAACGCACACATTTTCCGCACACACACACAGCCTCACACACCCCCCACACATTCTCCGCACACACATAGTCATAGCCTAATAGCCTATTACTCATAGGCTATGACTATGATGCTGTGCAGCCAGCCAATCACAGTAATGCCACAACAAAGAAGGCTTTACTGTGATTGGCTAACACATGCGATATATCCGAATATTGCGAGGCGAGTAGTGAAAATTACTCGCTAGGATTCTAGTACCGTGACTACCGCATTACTCGCCGAGAACCGAATCCAACGAGTATACTCGCTCATCCCTAACAATAAAACAAAAAGATGGGGTGGCATTTAACTGAAAGCATAAATATATTATGCATATGTAAAACCGTATTTAGCAGTAGCCAACATCTCAGAAGCAATACAGACTTTAAAAGGAATCTGTGAGATCCCCTGTGCCAATCAAAGTGCCATCATTTTGCTGCACAAGTCTTTTTCTACATTACAATAAAGTGCTGATTGTTCTGCCCATTTTCATCCAAAAATCTGTCATTAACCCCTGCACACCAAGTTCATTTTACGTTTTGTTTTTGTTTTTTCCTCCCCTTCTTCCAAGAGCCATAACTTTTTTTTCCATCAATAAAGCCACATTAGGACTTGTTTTTTGTAGGACAAGTTGTTCTTTTGAATTGAACCATTAATTTTACCATATAGTGTACTGAAAGATAGGAAAAAAATTCCAAGTATGGAGAAATTGCAAAATAAAGTACAATTCCACAATTGTTTCTTTGTTTTTTTATTGACCATGTGCACTATATGGTAAAACAGAGCTGGTGATTCCCGAGGTCAATATGATTGCGAAGACACTAAACATATATAGTATATTTTTTTCTAAGTGGTGCTAAAAAATTCAGAAATTTGTATAAAAAGAGTATGCATCTGTCACCATTTTCACCACCTGTAGCATTTTCATTTTTTGGGATCTGTGGCTGCGAGATGGCTTATTTTTTGCACCCTGAGCTAACATTTCTATTGATAACATTTTTGGGGTAGATACCATGTTTTGATCACCTGTTATTGCATTTTATTGCAATGTTGTGGGAACCGAAAAAAATGTAATTCTGGTGTTTCTTTTTTCTTGTTACAATCAGATTAATTTATTTTGTATTTTGATAGATCGGACATTTCTGAATGCAACAATATCAAATATGTGTATTTTTATTATTTACTAGCTGAAGAGCCCGGCGCTGCCCGGGCATAGTAACTAACTGTGGTTAGTTATAACAAATTATAATTATCCTCCATCCCATAGTCCCGTGCCCATATACCCATCATACATATCCGCCATTCCATAGGCCTGTGCCCATATACCCATCATACATATCCTCCATCCCATAGTCGAGTGCCCATTTACCCATCACACATCCTTCATCTCATAGTCCCATGTCCATATACCCATCATACATATCCTCCATCCCATAGTCCCGTGCCCATATACCCATCATACATATCCGCCATCCCATAGTCCCATGCCCATATACCCATCATACATATTCACCATCCCATAGGCCCGTGCCCATATACCCATCATACATATCCTCCATCCCATAGTCCGGTGCCCATATACCCATCATACATATCCACCATCCCATAGTCCCAAGCCCATGTACCCATCACACATCCTTCCTCTCAGTCCCATGCCCATATACCCATCATACAAATCCTCCATCCCATAGTCCCGAGCCCATATGCCTGTCATACATATCTGCCATCCCATAGTCCTGTGCCCATATGCCCATCATACTTATCCTTCATCCCATAGTCCAGTGCCCATACACCCGTCACACATCCTCCATTCCATAGTCAACCATTATGACATCATAATGAGTGGTGGGGCTTGCAACCTATGATGACATCAGCGTTGCCATAGCAACCATTGTGACATCATAATGAGGGGCGGGGCTTGACACGCACACACTTTTTCCCCATTATGTAGATAGGGCAAAATTGTTTGGTGAATTGGAACGCGCGGGGTTAAAATTTCGCCTCACAACATAGCTTATGACGCTCTCGGGGTCCAGACGTGTGACTGTGCCAAATTTTGTGGCTGTAGCTGCGACGGTGCGGATGCCTATCCCGGACATGCACACATACATATTTACATACATACACACTTTGAGCTTTATATATTAGATTGTTTTATTTTCAATGGAGCAAAAGGAGGTGATTTGAATTGGATTTTTTTATTTTTTCATATTTTTAAAAACTTTTTTTTTCACTTTTTACTGCACTGCTTAGGCCCCTTAGGTGACTTGAAGCTGCAATGGTATGGTTGCCTGTGCTATACATAGCTTGGCTTCTGCTCTGCTATGTATAGCAGAAATGACAATCTCCTATGAACGCCGGCCACAAGCCTGCATTCACAGGAGTAATATAATGACAGACCCCTGGTTGTCATGACAACCCATTGGTGCACCCTGGTCACGTGACAGGGGTACTGATGGACGGGATTTGTGACGCAAATCCCACTGTCAGAGATTGACAGCAGGATTTACAGGTGTTTCTCACAAAATTAGAATATCATCAAAAAGTTAGTTTATTTCAGTTCTTCAATTCAAAAAGTGAAACTCCTACATGTATATTATATAGAGTCATTACAAACAGAGTGATCTATTTCAAGTCTTTATTTCTGTTAGTGTTGATGTTTTTGGCTTACAGCCAATGAAAAACCAAAAGTCATTATCTCAATAAATTAGAATAAATAACAGAATACACCTGCAAAAGCTTCCTAAGTGTTTACAAATGTTCTTTAGTCTGTTTCAGTAGGCTCCACAATCATGGGGAACAGGGCCACCGTCACCACCCGGCGCACCTGAGCAAGTGTCGGGGCCCTGGCGAGACAGGGGGCCTACTCACGCTGTCTGGGATACCGTACGTAGCTCCCAACCGTCTACGCCACGCCCCCCCATGCACCGACCCCATCCTCACCCTCCCAGAGACCCACCAGCCACCGCAGCCCTGATAAATCCCAGCAATGACATCGCTGGGCTTCTCTGCATGCACAGGACCTGTGATGAAGTCACAGGAGGGGAGGAGTCAGGGGTCACATGATCAGGGGCCTCAGTGTATGCAGGACACTGCTGTCTGTGCTGATTGTCATCATGATGGATGAGGGTAAGTTTATGTGTGGGGTCAGGAGGGGTTTACAGGGTGGATGTAGCAGAACTGTGTGTGTATGGAGCAGAGCTGTGTGTTCGGAGCAGAGCCATGTGTGTACGAGGTGCACAGAGCTGAGTCATGTGTACATGTGTACGAGGTTTGGGGAGCGGAGTCGTGTGTGTACGAGGTGTACGGAGTGGAGCCGCATGTGTACGAGGTGTACGGAGCAGAGCCATGTGTGTATGAAGTGTACGGAGCGGAGCCGTGTGTGTGTATGAGGTGTGGGGAGCGGAGCCGCGTGTGTACGAAGTGTGGGGAGCGAAGCAGCATGTGTACGAGGTGTACGGAGCAGAACCGGATGTGTATGGAGCGGAGCCGCGTGTGTACGAGGTGTACGAAGCAGAACCGGATGTGTACGGAGTGGAGCCGCGTGTATACGAGGTGTACGGAGCAGAGCTGCGTGTGTACAAGATGTACGGAGCGGAGCCATGTGTATACGAGGTGTACGGAGCAGTGCCACGTTTGTACGAGGTGTGGGGAGCGGAGCAGCGTGTGTACGAGGTGTACGGAGCAGAGCTTGATGTGTACAGAGCGGAGTCGCGTGTGTACAAGGTGTACGGAGCGGAGCCGCATGTGTACGAGGTGTATGGAGTGGAGCCACGTGTGTACAAGGTGTACGGAGCGGAGCCATGTGTATACGAGGTGTACGGAGCAGAGCCGCGTGTGTACGAGGTGTGGAGAGCGGAGCCACATGTGTACAAGGTGTGGGGAGCACAGCAGTGTGTGTACAAGGTGTACTGAGCAGAGCCGGATGTGTACAGAGTGGAGCCGCATGTGTACGAGGTGAACGGAGTGGAGCCACGTGTATACGAGGTGTGGGGAGCAGAGCCGCATGTGTACGAGATGTTGGGAGCGGAGCCGCGTGTGTACGAGATGTGAGGCGCGGAGCCGCGTGTGTTCGAGGTGTGGGGAGCGGAGCCATGTGTGTACGAGGTGTGAGCAGCAGAGCCGCGTGTGTACGAGGTGTGGGGGTGGAGCAGCATGTGTATGAGGTGTACAGAGCGGGGCTGGATGTGTACGAGGTGTATGGAACGAAGCCCTGTGTGTACAAAGTGAACGGAGCAGAGCAGAGCCGGGTGTGTACGGGGTGTACAGAGTGAAGCCGCGTGTGTATGGAGCGGAGCTGTGTCTGTACAAGGTGTACGGAGCGGAGCCGTATGTGTACAAGGCATACAAACCAGAACCGTGTTGCAATAAAAAAAGAGAAGAGCCAGCACTGCCAGTGGTCAGAACGCATAACATGAGGTGCATATGCACATATCTTACTGCATTCAAAATGAGACATTTAGCAAAATATTGATCAATATATTGAGCCACCCCACCACGCCAAGGCAATCTCATATGGGGGGGTCCTACTCTACATTTTTATTTATTCACTGTGCCATTGCGGCCTCCTAAATGTTTTAAAAGCAAGACCATATCAAATGCAATCCATACCTGAAGCATATCTGCATCACTCCCGTGCAGCCAGATGGAGCAGGTGCAGATAAAGGCCAACCAGGTCTGAACACAGACATCTCAGGTTTGACCTCCACACACTGCCTAACCAGCAAACACAGATGAAGGGCAATGCAGGCTCAGACATGGATGCAAAAATAAATAAAGCCTGGGGCAGGGCGGGGCTGCCGTGATTGTGCACAGCAGCCTAGATCAATCACAATGAACACAGAAAAGATGGCGAACATGAGCCTGCATTGCCCTTCATCTGTGTTTGCTGGTCAGGCAGTGTGTGGAGGTCAAACCTGAGATGTCTGTGTTCAGACCTGGTTGGCCTTCATCTGCACCTGCTCCATCTGGCTGCACGGGAGTGATGCAGATATGCTTCAGGTATTTGATATGGTCTTGCTTTTAAAACATTTAGGAGGCCGCAATGGCACAGTGAATAAATAAAAATGTAGAGTAGGACCCCCCATATGAGATTGCCTTGGCGTGGCGGGGTGGCTCAATATATTGATCAATATTTTGCTAAATGTCTCATTTTGAATGCAGTAAGATATGTGCATATGCACCTCATGTTATGCGTCCTGACCACTGGCAGTGCTGGCTCTTCTCTCTTTTTATTGCAAACCAGAACCGTGTGTATGAGTTGTGCGGAGCTGTGTGTGTATAAGGTGTATGGTGGGGAGCATTCATACCTCCCAACCATCCCGGATCCAGCCAGACAGTCCCAATTTTGAGAGAGAGACTGCCCCAGCCGGGAGTTTACTTTTCCCGCGGACACAGGAGTGCACGGCGGAGCCCCAAGGAGCACTTTAAAACTCGCACGTGACATTCTACCAGAAGTGATGTGCTGGAAGCTGACCGGAAAATAGGTAATTTCGGGAGGAGATTGTGACTGAACCATGGAGGCACTTCAGGGAATGCTTCAGATCCATCACTGTGTCCTCTTCCGACAGCGTGAACAGCAGGATTGCCTTGGAATCGGGGATGCTGGCCATGTGAGCGGATCATGATATGTCCTGCATCGGGAGGCTCAGGTAGGCACTACAATGGGAGCTGGGCTGCGATGGTATCTTTATAGAATCTTTCATTCTCTCTCTGTTTCTTTCTCTCTCTCTGTTCTTTCTTTATTTATCTCTTGTTCTTTCTCTCTAATCTTTTTTTCTTTCTCTCTCTCTGTTCTCTTTCTTTCCCCTCTTTCTTTCCTTCTTTCTCTCTCTCTGTTCTTTCTTTCTCTCTCTGTTCTTTCTTTCGCTCTATTCTCTTGCTTCCCCTCTTTTTTCTTTCTCTCTGTTCTCTCTCTCTTTCCGTTCTTTCTTCCTTTCCCATCTTTCTTTCTCTTTCTCTCTGTTCTTTCTTTCTTTCCCCTCGTTCCTTCTTTCTCTGTTCCTTCCCTTCTTTCTTTCTCTCTCAATCTCTGTTCTTTCTTTCCCCTCTTTCTTGCTCTCTCCCTCGCTGTTCATTTTTCCCCCTCTTGCTTTCTTTTTCTCTCTGTTCTTTTTTCTGTCCACTCTTTCTCTCTGTTCTTTTTCTTTCTTTCTCTCTACTCTTTCTTTCTTTCCCCTCTTTCTTTTTATCTCCATTCTTTCTTTCCTTCCCCTCTTTCTTTCTTTCTCTTTCTCTGTTCTTTCTTTCTTTCTTTCCCCTCTCTTTCTCTCTGTTCTTTCTTTCACTCTGTTCTTTCTTTCTTTCCTTTCTTTCATTCTTTCTTTCTTTCTCTTTCTTTCCCCTCTTTTCTTTCTTTTTTTCTCTCTGTTCTTTCTCTCTCTCTCTGTTCTTTCTTTCCTCTCTTTCTCTCTTTTCTTTCTTTCTCTCTCTGTTCTTTCTTTCCCTTTCTTTCTCTCTCTCTGTTTTTTCTTTCTTTCCCATCTTTCTTTCTCTATCTCTGTTCTTTCTTTATTCCCCTCTTTCTTTCTCTTTCTCTCTCTGTTCTTTCTTTCTCCTCTTTCTTTCTTTCTTTCGCTCTCTGTTCCTTCCCCTCTTTCTTTCTCTTTACCTCTCTGTTCTTTCTTTCCCCTCTTTCTTTTTTCTCTCTCTCTGTTCTCTTTTTCTGTCCACTCTTTTTTCCTCTCTCTAATCTTTCTTTCCTTCTCTTTCTTTCTCTCTCTGTTCTTTCTCTCTCTCTGTTCTTCCTTTCTTTCTTTCTCTGTTCTTTCTTTCCCCTCTTTCTGTTCTCTCTCTCTTTGTTCTTTCCTTCTTTCTTTCTCTCTCTCTGTTCTTTCTTTCTCATCTTTCTTTCATACGTACACTACTAATCAATAGCCTCCTTCACATGAATGTGTTTTGCCACAGAGCGTGTGTCTGTGTGGATCACATGCATGTCCGTGTGATCCACATGGAGACAAGTCCATTTTTGGCCGGCACCATGGATGCCACATGGCATGAATGATGGTATGTGTTAAAGGGGGGCCCACTGAGACTCTTTTGCCCAGGGCCCTCAAAAACCTGGAGTAGCACCTGGATCACCTCCCTGGTCACTCCACAGACTGCGGTGTCATTAACTGCTGCGTGTTAGGTGAGGCTCTTGGTCACGCCCCTCCAGGTCTTCCTTGGGCTTTGGCACAGTGGTTCCACCACACGGCCCGTTACAGTACCTTTTGGGACACTTTAATCTTAGCTAGGTTTGCATCTGTCTGATGATTAAATCAGCTGCCAAGTGTGGGGAAAGATCTGGGCTCAGTGCCTAAGTCCAAATCAAAGTTGGGATAAGACATATGACATAAATTTGCATTATATGTCCTGCAGGGGTTAAACAGTAACCATTTTCATTTTTATTTAATAAATCATTAGTACACATGAAAATAAGCAACTTTATAACATATCTTAACAGATAAATCTGCTTTCTCTGCCAAAATTCATAATTCCTTCTCAAAATTCACAGTTGAGGTAAAATCTGTATTCAGCAAAGACAGACTATCCCATTACTGAGATAGGAGATGGCAGTTATTACTAATAAGATTCTATCTACATAAAAGGGATAGGAGGAGGGAGGAGAACTCCCTCTAGCTCCTCCCTCATCCAACCTATGTAGTATCTTATCACTAGCAGCTGACCTCCCCTATATAATTAATGTAACAGTCTGTTGACTGTAAGCTCTTATGGTCAGTGTGATCCTCTCTCTATCTTTCCTCTAGAGTGCAAGCACTTATGGTCAGCGAGGTCTTCTAGTCCTCTCTCTTGTATAGTGTAAGAGCTTCAGGTCAGCGTGGCTCTCTCTCCTGTAGAGTGTGAGCTCTTGTGGTCAGCAGAGTTCTATCTCTTTCTGGTAGCATGTGAGCTCTTTTGGTCAGTGGTTTTCTCTCTCTCCTTTAGTAGTTGAGTTCTTATGGTCAATGAAGTCCTTTCTCTCTTCTGTACGGTACAGTGTAAGCTCTTATAGTCAGTGTGGCTCTCTCTCCTGTAGAGTGTGAGCTCTTAAGGTCAGTGGGTTTTTCTCTCTCTCCTTTAGAATGTGAGGTCTCTTCTGTATAGCACAGTGTAAGCTTTTATGATCAACGGGGTCTTATCTCTTTCCTGTACAGTGTAAGTTCTTATGATCAGCAGGGTCCTTTCTTTCTCCTGTAGAGTGTGAGCTCTTATGGTTATTGAAATCCTGTCTCACTTATGTACAGTATAGTACAGTTTAAGCTCTTATGGTCAATGGGCTCTCTCTTTCTCCCCCTTCCTCCCACCCACATGTATTTTCTGAGCAAATGCAAGTTTTCCAGTTTTGGGATTTGTGCAAATTTATTCACCAATAATGAAATTTTTTGGGAGAATTCCGTGAAGTTGGAAAATTTCGAATTTCAAAAGATCCTCTCATCTGTAGGGTGGAGCATTAAAAGTTGTCTTTTAGAAGATGGAAACATTTGGATATTACATCAAGCACTTTGTCACCACAGAGCTGCACAAGCCTAAAGTTCAATAATTTGGGAGGCAAAAGGGACCTGATAAGTTTCCTTTAACATCAACTAGAAAATGCCCCTGAAATTCATAAAATACTCAACAGAAAACATATGAGCATGTGGCTGGAGCAATGTTAAAAGTAAGTTAGAGCTACATTAATTATTTCATGAGGGATTTTTCTTTTTTGGAGAAATGTGGTCATACTTTTGGCAACAACTGTTTTTGGAATTGAAATGACTGTTCCATGTTATTGTTGTAAAGCAATTCAGAAATGACTGTTTCTCATCAACTAATGCTACAGTTGATGCCAAGCTTATTTACCACGTTGAAAATTTGGTCTATGACACATTATATATTAATTCTAAACTAAAGAAAATATTTGACTCATATTTAGCTGATTTTAGACATCACAAACAACTAGAACAATATACACAGTTCCTCAAACATTTTATGAAAAAATAATTAGTGAGGATAGGGGCACTAATTACCCCCGCCCATAAATAGGCCTTGAATTTTGCTCATCATGATATTGCAACATTACTGCTACATTGATATTGATTCACTTCACTGTAACACATATTATAACATGCATAAATAGCTTAGCGTTATGGCCTCTGTCTTTTTGGAAGTTTTTATGTAAAACATTTCTCCTCTTGAAGGGATATTACTGTGTCAACAAATGAAAAGGATTCGGTATACAATATATAGTTATATAATGTGAATTATAGTCTTTCACTGTAATATTCCTCACAGTTTTCAAGATCCCTGCTTGTAATTGTTCAATAAGTAGCTTTAGTGTCACCTTTACAGCTGCATGTAAAAGTTACTGTTATTGTGAACAGTTAAGCAAGTTGAATCTGAAATTATCTCTAAAAGGTCTAAAGTTAAAGATGACACATTTCCTTGGTGTGTATATATATATATATATATATATATATATATATATATATATACAGTGGCATGCAAAAGTTTAGGCACTCATGGTCAAAATTACTGTTATTGTGAACAGTTAAGCAAGTTGAAGATAAAATGATCTCTAAAAGGCCTAAAGTTAAAGATGACACATTTGTTTTGTATTTTAGGCTAAAAAAATAATACACATTGTCATGTTTTCACATTTTAAAAATTGCAAAAAGAAAAATGGTTCGATGCTAAAGTTTGGGCACCTTTGGAGATTTGTGTGGTCAGGTAACTTTGACCAAGGTTTCAGACCTTAATTAGCCTGTAAGGGATATGGCTTTCTCACCCTCAATGTTAGGAAAGGCCAGCTGATGCAGATTCCACAGGTTTAGAAACACATAGCCTCCTCTAACCTTGTGCGAAAAAACAGCCACCATGGGTTCTTTTAAGCAGAAGCCTAGCACTCTGAAAATGAAAATGGTGGAGGCGCACAAAGCAGGAGAAGGCTATAAGAAGATAGCAAAGCATTTTCAAGTTGTCCTTTCCTCAGTTCAATATGTAATTCAGAAATAGCAGTTTACAGGAACAGTGGAGGTCAAGTTAAAGTCTGGAAGGCCAAGCAAAATTTCAGAGAGAGCTGCTTGTAGGATTGCCAGAAAGGCATATCAGAACCCCCACTTGACTGCAAAAGACCTTCAGAAAGATTTAGCAGATTCTGGAGTTGTGGTAATTGTTCTACTGTTCAGAGACACCTTATCAAATATGGCCTTCATGGAAGAGTCATCAGAAGAAAACCTCTCCTGCACCCTCACCATAAAATTTAGCATCAGAGGTATGCAAAAGAACATCTAAACAAGCCCAATGCATTTTAGAAACAAGTCCTGTGATTCGATGAAGTTAAAATAAAACTCTTTGGTTGCAATGATCAAAGGTATGTGCAGAGAAAAAATTGCATAGAATTTCAGGAAAAGAACATCTCTCCAACCATTAAGCATGGGGATGGATCAATCATGCTTTGGAGTTGTGTTGCAGACAATGGCACAGGGAACATTTCACAGGTAGAGGGAAGAATGGAGTCAATGAAATTTCAACAAATTCTTGATGCAAACATAACACCATGTGTAAAAAAGCTGAATTTGAAAACAGGATGGTTTCTACAAATGGATAATGATCACACACATCAAAATCCACAATAGACTACCTCAAAAGGCGATAGCTAGAGGTTTTTCAATGGCCCTCACAGTCCCCCGATTCGATCATCATTGAAAATCTGTGGCTAGTCCTCAAAATAGCAGTGCATGCAAGACGACCCAGGAATCTCACAGAAATGGAAGAATTTTCCAAGGAAGAATGGATGAAAATCCATCAAACAAGAATTGAAAGACTCTTGGCTGGCTACTAAAAGCGTTTACAAGCAGTGATATTTTAAAAGGGAGTGCTACTAGGTACTAACTATGCAGTGTGCCCAAACTTTTGCATTGGCCTATTTTCCTTATTGTAATTTTTAAAATGTAAGAAATGATAATATATAATTTTTTTGGCCTAAAATACAGAGAAAATGTGTCATCTTTAACTTTAGCCCTTTTAGAGATCATTCCATCTTCAACTTGCTTAACTGGTCACAATAACAGTAATTTTGACCAGGGGTGCCCAAACTTTTAAATGCCACTGTATATAGTCATTTTTTTCCATTTAAAAAAAATGGGCCAATGCAAATGTTTGAGCACCCTTGGAGACTTGTGTGCTCAGATAACTTTAACCAAGGTTTGAGACCTTGACCCCTTTCCTACATTAGACATACTGTTCCATCCATGTGACCTGGGACCTAAGTCCCAAGGATGGAATACTACATCTAGTGCGATCAGCTGTGCTCACGGGCGGAGAGCAGCTGATCGCGGCCGGGTGTCAGCTGATTATCACAGCTGACACCCGGCACTATGTGTCAGGGGCGGTCACAGACTGCCCCCGACACATTATCCCCTGGCACACCGTGATCAAACATGATCGCGGTGTACCAGGGGTTAAAGGAAGCATCGGCAGGGAGGGGGCTCCCTCCATGCTTCCCTGAGACCCCCACAACAGCGCAATATGCAGCGTTGCTGCGGGGGCCTCCCTCCCTGCAGGTCCCCGGATCCAATATGGCAACGGGGACCTTCGGGGGCCTGCAGGGAGCTGGCTTCCTCAGTGCCTGCAAAGCGCAGGCATGATGAAAGCCTGTGCAGTACCTGTGACAGATCGCTGATCTGTCACAGCGATCTGTGAGGTGACAGATCAGCGATCTGTCATGTGACAGTGATGTCCCCCTGGTACATTACAATAAAGTAAAAAAAAAGCAACAATAATTTTTAAAAAATCGCTAAATAAATAAAAAAAAAAAATTCCCTAATAAATTCATTTTTTGAAAAGTGCAATAACGCGCGATCAAAAAGACAAATATAAATATCCATGGTACTACTGAAAACGTCATCTTGTCCCGCAAAAAAAGAGCCACAACACAGCATCATCAGCGAAAAAATAAAAAACTTATAGCTCGCAGAATAAAGCAATGCAAAAATAATTATTTTTTATATAAAATTGTTTTCATTGCATAAAAGCGCTAAAACATAAAAAAAGACATAAATAAGGTATCGCTGTAACCGCACTGACCCGAAGAATAAAACCGCTTTATCAATTTTACCATACGCGGAATGGTGTAAACGCACCCCCCAAAAGAAATTCATGAAATGCTGGTTTTTGTTCATTCTGCGTCCCAAAAATTGGAATAAGAAGCGATCAAAAAAGTCACGTGGCCGAAAATGGTACCAATAAAAATGTCAACTCGTCCCGCAAAAAATAAGACCTCACATGACTCAGTGGGTCAAAATATGGAAAAATTATAGCTCTCAAAATGTGGTGATGCATAAACTATTTTTACAATAAAAAGCGTCTTTTAGCGTATGACAGCTGCCAAACATAAAAACCCGCCATAAATAGTAAATCAAACCCCCGTTATCACCCCCTTAGTTAGGGAAAAATAATAAAATAAAAAAAATTATTTATTTCCATTTTCCCATTAGGGCTAGGGTTAGGGCTAGGGATAGGGTTAGGGATAGGGTTAGGGCTACGGTTAGGGTTGGAGTTAGAATTGGAGGGTTTCCACTGTTTTGGAACATCAGGGGCTTTCCAAACGCGACATGGCGTCCGATCTCAATTCCAGCCAAAAAAGTTAAATGGCGCTGCTTCCCTTCTGAGGTCTGCCATGTGCCCAAATAGTGGTTAACCCCCACATATGGGGTATCAGCATACTCAGGACAAATTACACAATAACTTTTGTGGTCCTGTTACTCTTGGGAAAATAAAAATTGGGGGTGAAAAGATCATTTTTGTGGAAAAAATATGATTTTTTTAATTGTACGGCTGTACGTTATAAACTTCAGTGAAGCCTTTGGGGGTTCAAAGTTCTCACCACACATCTAGATAAGTTCCTTGGGGGGTCTAGTTTCTAAAATGGGGTCACTTGTGGGGGGTTTCCACTGTTTAGGCACATCAGGAGGTCTCCAAACATGACATGGCATCCGATCTGAATTCCAGCCAATTTTGCAGTGAAAAAGTCAAACGACGCTCCTTCCCTTCTGAGCTCTGCCATGCACCCAAACAGTGGTTCCCCCCCCCACATATCAGGTATCGGCGTACTCAGGACAAATTGCACAATAACTTTTCCAGTCCAATTTCTTCTGTTACCCTTGGTAAAATAAAAAAAATTGAACCTGAAGTATTTTTTTTGTGAAAAAAGTTAAATAATGATTTTTTTTTAAACATTCAAAAAATTCCTGTGAAGCACCTGAAGGGTTAATAAACTTCTTGAATGTGGTTTTGAGCACCTTGAGGGGTGCAGTTTTTAGAATGGTGTCACTTTTGGGTATTTTCTATCATATAGACCCCTCAAAGTGACTTCAAATGTGACGTGGTCCTTAAAAATAAAATGGTGTTGTAAAAATGAGAAATCGCTGGTCAACTTTTAACCCTTATAACTTCCTAACAAAAAAAAATTTTGGTCCAAAATTGTGCTGATGTAAAGTAAACATGAGGGAAATGTTATTTATTAAGTTTTTTGAGTGCCATATCTCTGTGATTTAAGAGCATAAAAATTCAAAGTTGGAAAATTGCAAAATTTTCAAAATTTTCCCCAAATTTCCATTTTTTTCACAAATAAATGCAAGTTATATGAATGAAATTTTACCACTAACATGAAGAACAATATGTCACGAGAAAACAATGTCAGAATTACCGGGATCCATGGAAGCGTTCCAGAGTTATTACCTCATAAAGGGACAGTGGTCAGAATTGTAAAAATTGGCCTGGGAATTAACATGCAAGCCACTCTTGCGAGTAAAGGGGTTAACTAGCTTGCTAGGGTTATGGCTTGTTCACTATCATCATTAGGAAAGGCCAGATGATGCAAATTTCCCAACTTTATAAAAACCCAGCCTCCTCAACCTTGTGCCAAAAAACTGCAAGTGCCTAGCACTCTGAAAATGAAAATTATGGAGGCCCACAAAGCAGGAGTAGGCTATAAGATGATAGTAAAGCATTTTCAAGTTGCTCTTTAGTCTATATGCACACGTTGCGGAATTTTGCTATGGTTCCGCAGCGGATTTTGCCCTGTGGAACCGCAGCGGTTTCCGCAGCAGTGTACAGTACCATTAAAGTTAATGCAAAATCAAAAACGCTGTGCACACAGTGCGGAAAAAAACGTGCGGTTTCGCTGCAGATTGCAATCCGCAGCATGTCAATTATTTGTGCGATTCTGCAGTGGTTCTGCACCCATTGACTTGTATAGAGTCTTTAAAATCCGCAGCAAATCCTGCATATGTGCGATTTTTGCTGCAGATTGGGGTGTCAAAACCGCTGCATAGGGAAGTGATGTCAGGCGGGAGGAAGTGTGTGCACAGAGTGTAGTGTAGGGAAGAAGCATTTGCCATCATGGAAGGCTACCATCGCATGGGGATCGATGTGGGGCATCTTATTGATTTGGTATGTATGCATGTATGTATGTTTGTGTGTCTGTATGTCTGTCTGTATGTGTGTGTGTGTCAGTCTGTATGTGTCAGTCTGTGTGCGTCAGTCTGTGTGCGTCAATCGCCATGCGACAGTAGTCCCACAACTGTGCTCAGTCGCCGTATGGGACTGCTACCCCCATCCGGCTATAGGATGGGAGAGTAGTCCCTGTGGTGACTGAGCACAATTGTGCAGATTGAAAAAAAAAAAATTAAAACACATAAGGACATATATAATACATGTAACATTACACACATGACATACAACATACATTACATACTCACCATACAGCACATTTTGTTCCCCGAAGCCATTGTTCCCCTAAAAAAAGGGAAAATAATACACAAAATGTATACTCCCTGTCCGCAGAAAATCCACGAGTGTCCCGCGGCGATCTCTTCTGTCCTCAGTCGATACACTACCAGGAGCGGTGCTCCTGCAGTGTATCGCCGAATTTCCCGGTGTTCGGCTGCTCCGGAACCTCGCTTTACGGCACTATAGCTGCGTGTGAACTTTTCCACGTAGCAATGCCGTAAAGCAAGACTAAATTCTGGCGCATGCGCAGTAACACACTGCAGGAGCTCAGCTCCTGTCAGTGTGTTCCTGCAGCCATGTAGAACGGTCACATCTCCTGATGTGACTGTTCTCCATGGCAGACCGTCGTGGGACCCTCGCTTATGGACTGCGTCGGACCAGGTGGTATAAATTTGGTTTGTTTTTTATCTTTTCCTCTAGGAGATCGAGGGCTTTGCACTGAATTGCCTGTATAATAAAAATATGGAAAAAAAATGTGTTTTATTTCATTAAAGTTTTTTTTTATTGTCTGTGTTTTTTTTAACATTTTTTCTATGGGATTAATAATGGATCGGTGTCTTATTGACGCCTCTCCATTATTAACTGGGGTTAATGTCACCTATCAATCAAAGGTGGCATTAACCCCTTCATTACCCCACATCCCACCGCTGCACGGGAGTGGGAAGAGAGGGGCTAAGTGCCGGAATTGGCTGCAGGGTGGTATTTGTAGCCAGGGGTGGGCCAATATCCACGGCCCCTTCCTTGGCTATGAATATCAGCCCGCAGCTGTCTGCATAGCCTTTCTGGCCCTAAAATATAGGGGGACCCAACGTCATTTTTTTGGGGGGAGTCCCCCGATTTTTAGTGCCATAAAGGCTACGCAGACAGCTGCGGGATGGTTTTCATAGCCTGGGAAAGGGGATTTGGATATTAACCCTTTCCAAGGCTATAAATATCAAACTGCAGCTGTCTGCTTAGTCTTTCTGGCTCTAAAAAATAGGGGGACTCCACGTCATTTTTTGATATTGGGGTCCCCCGATTTTTAGTGCCAGAAAGGCTACACATACAGCTGCAGCATGATATTCATAGCCGGGGAAAGGGAACATGGATATTAACCCCTTCCAAGGCTGAAAATTTCCTGCAGGTTTTTGCTTAGTCTTTCTGGCCATTTAAATAAATCACTAAAAATCCTGTGTCTTTATTTTATTAAACCTTTTTTTTGTTTGTTTTTTATTTTTTTTCCTTTAGACACTTTGGGATTAAAAATGGATCGGCGTCTTATTGACGCTTCTCCATTTTTAACTGGGCTTAATGTCACCTATCAATAAAAGGTGACATTAACCCTTTTATTACCCCATATCCCACCGCTACACGGGAGTGGGAAGAGAGGGGCTAGGCACCAGACTTGATGCATCTTCTAGCTGCGCCATTTCTTTGGTGGCTGCGGGATGATATTTGTATCCGGGGGGCAATATCCACGACCCCTTCCTAGGCTAAGAAGATCAGCCCACAGCTGTCTGCATAGCCTTTCTGTCTATGAAATATATCGTGAACCACACGTCTTTTTTTGGGGAGGTCACCCTATATTTTATAGCCAGAAAGGCTACACAGACAGCTTCGTGGCTGATATTCATCGCCTTGGAAAGGGGAGATGATATTAACACCTTCCTCTGCTCTGAATATCAGCCCGCAGCTGTCTGCGCAGCCTTTATGACTATGAAATATATGGGGACCCCCACGTAATTTTTTAAGGATTGCAATAATGTTTTTGGTACTCATTTGTGTTGGGATTAGGGTTAGGGTTGGGATTAGGTTTGTGGTTCTGTTTAAAGTGAATATGTCACCTATTTTTACACCTATCAGCTGTTGTCCCTGCCATGGGCTCATCTATAGCATTCTGTAATGCATTCTGTAATGCTGTAGATAATGCCGCGATGCTACATGAAAGATAAGACAAACAATTTTTATTATACTTACCAGGGGGCGCGGTCTAGTGCAGTGGGTGCCGCTGCCCTGTCTGGTGTCGGGAATTGGCACAGAGATACAAAGCAGGACAGCTTCAGTAGAGGATGTGAGGCCCCCTACGGGACCGCGACACCCATCGGAAACTGACCGGGTTGAGTATTGTTATATAACTCGTTGTAATCTTTACGATAACATCGGGGGCATCTCTAGAGCATGGCAGAATGCTGTAGATAAGCCCCTGACGGCGATGCAGGCAGGTGATCACACTCAAAATAGGTGACAGATTCCCTAAAGTAAAATAAACAAAAATTTGGTGTTGGTTAGAGCATGTAAAGACATTACTGTGCATACATTTTAGGTCCAGGACTATCCAGCTATCAGGGACCAGGCAGAGGAGACCTACAAGGACCGCTATTATAGGGACCTGTGCTGGACAAAAATTTGCCACCAGATGTACCCCAATTGGGATCAATTCACCAATGGCGTACAGTCGCAAATTGGTAATTCGACTATTTTTACGATGTTTAATATTATATTTTTTCCAAATTGTCAAGAATAATAATTTCTTGGGTTTTGTAGAGAAAGATGTCGAGCAGTGGTGGCACTCTGTAAGGGACCGTTTCACGAAGTTTCTTGCCAGCTGCTCCAAAAGTGGATCTTCGCCAAGCAAGAACCACTTCCCCTTTTTCGAAGAGTTACTATTTCTGATATCAAGCAAGACAGTGCGGAGGTAATTTTTCCAAAAACAACCAAAAAATTTGCATGTGTTTTGCCATGTGTCTAGTACCAATTGGGTGCGTTGCATAATGAACGCTGCGTCATGTTCCATCTTTCAATTGTCAGGATCCAGATGTTACAGCATATTGCAGGGGATTTCATTAAATACCCTCGACACTTTGCATCCAAAGATGTAGGGGTGAGGCATACCTAACACGACATGTGGCACGTTTCTTTGACACTGCAGCATGTCTATTTAGCTGGCGTAGGCGCTCTTTCTCTGCAAGCTAAGTTTCACCGTATAATTATAGCATGCAGTGATTTTGCATGTCTTTACTGAAAACATGCTTTATCACCATGGGGAAATAAAAAGGGAGCAGCGATTTTAGCTGAATGGGATGTTGGCTGTGTCCAAAGTGTAGCTTCTATGCCGCATGGCTAAATACCATACTAATGTTTCCTATTTTTTTTTTTTACAGCACTCAAGTGAACATTGCACCTCCTAGACCGAACGGACAAGAGTCAGAAGATGGAGCAGGGTCCTCTGGAGCTGAGGACATCTGTTCACCATGTGTCGAACCAGCTTCTGCCATTACCACATGTTCTGCATCTGATGGAACATCTGCAACACCAGCTGCACCTGATGTTCGACACCGAGCTGCCTGTCCAGTGTCAAGAGAGCTGACGAAAAAAAAAACAAAGAAAAAAAAAATGAAGATCAAACCATCAAGGCAGCCACTAATACTCTGGAGTTGATTAAAAAATCAACTTCAGAGGACCAGTTTGATTTTTTCGCGCTGCAAATTGCCAGCAAAACTCAATCACTGTCTCTTTTCATGAGTATTGTCCAGATGTCCCTAACGGCTCTAGAGGACCCTGCTCCAATCTTCAACTATGAACAGATTTGGATGGGGCTTTTTGGCCTATTCAGGCCCAGACAACAAGGCCAGCAACCAACAATCCCTGTGTGCCAAGAGAGTCAGCAGCATAGCTTCACCCAGCAGTTGCAGGCAGCAACAAATGAAAGGGTGGGAGACTCCGTATCAGATTGCAGTACTGGGTATGGATATTACCCCCAGTACTATAATTTAAATTAAAGTTAGCTTTTTGTTTTATAATTTTTTGTTCATTTTGGATGAAATGGACTAATATGTGTCCATAATGTTCTTTCACATTGAAAATAAAACGGTTGACATGTTTGTCATATAAATGTTATTGTTCACAAAATAAATTTATATTTTTCAAAATTATTTTTGTGTCCTGCTTGGTGCTTCCTATGTTCTGCCTTTGCCTGTCTCTGGGATCTAGCTTACGTTCCGCTTATTTCTCTTGGACTCGGCTCTTTTCTTCAGCCTACATTCCACTCTCTACCTCTTGTACCTTGTGTTCCTAGCGTACTTTGTGTCTGCTTTTTTTTTTTGGCGAGTGCAGTTTCACATTCACCTTTTATAACAGGCTTTGCTGTGATGTCTTGCACGCATCTTCTGTACCTTTGCCTAGCCCTGCCTTGTGGCTGTGTGCCCCTTGCACGCACCTGGTCATACCCGTGCCCGCCTCTCTGTGCCTCAGCCATGCTTTCCGTGCTCTCTTGCACTCACACTGTTTCTCGCACTGTGCGTTTCGTGCTTCTTTATCACAAGTCTTTTTCGATTTTTGCTCTGTCCTGAACCTTGTATCTCTGTTGTGTTCTGATTTCTATGAGCTGTGTTGAGACTTTATGTCTTGTCCGTACCCAGCTCTCTGCTACTGCCTATGTTCTGCTCTTTGTCTTGAACCCTGCCCCTGGCGTGTCTCTCTTCATGTGCAGGACCTTGTGTTGAACCCTGCCTTGGACCATGTCTTGAACTGTGATGCACCTCCTTGCCTGAACCCTTGAACCCTGGCTTGCCTGCTGGATGCCTGTAGTCTGACTATGGCTGACATAGGTTCGGAGCCTGAAGACTGTGGCCTGATGTCCGGAGATGATGTCCGCATCCTGATGTCCGGAGCCTGTTGATCAGTGCCAGATGTCAGGAGTCAGATGCCACCTAACCCTTGCCTGAACCCAGGTGTGCCACCTAGCACATAACATGCCTTGGAGGTTGGCGTGCACTCGCATGCACCTTGCTGTGTATCACTTTGTCCTCATAATTATGTCTTGAACCCGTTGTTACACTGAAACCACGCTTTAATGAAGATACTCTGTGACCACGCTTTGTCTTGTCTTGTATCCTGCACGTACTCTCTTGTCAGACACACTTGTGTCTTCCTTGAGCCGGTCATCTAGTTCCAGCAGTCGTAGTGGCTCACACCCTTTTTCTTGCCCCTGACAATCCCTGCATAGGTGTTGTTTCATCATGGGGTTAGCTCTCCCTGGTTGAGTGGGTGCCACAACCCAGAGAGTCCACAGCAGAATCTGACTCTGTCACACTACCTGGCCGCAGGACTATGAGTTTGAGGATAACTATGATGGGTATATAACCGCAGGACTATGGGATGTGTACGTCTGTGAGTACGTGTGTGTAAGTATGTGTGTGTACGTGTGTGTGAGTACGTGTGTGTGTATACGTGTGTGTGTATGTGTGTGTGTGAGTACTTGTGTGTATATATGTGTGTACGTGTGTGTGAGTACGTGTGTGTGTACGTATGTGTGTGTGTGAGTATGTGTGTGTGAGTACGTGTGTGTGTACATACGTGTGTGTGTGTACGTGTGTGAGTACGTGTGTGTGAGTGCGTGTGTGTGAGTACATGTGTGTGTGAGTACGTGTGTGTGGGTATGTGTGTACGTGTGTGTGAGTACGTGTGTGTGTACGTGTGTGTGTACGTGTGTGTGTGAGTGTGTGTGTACGTGTGTGCGAATGTGTGTGTATGAGTACATGTGTGTGTGTACATGTGTGTGCGCATACGTGTGTGTGAGTACGTGTGTGTGTGAGTGTGTACGTGTGTGTGAGTACGTGTGTGTACGTGTGTGTGAGTACGTGTGTGTGACTATATTTGTCAAAGCAGCATAGAAAATTAAAAAGAAAAGGGTTGGACAAGGAAATGACATCATTATTTTTTTTTAAAGAGTCTTTTTTGGCAAACTTTATTTATATGTGATGCTGTGAAAAATGCAGACAATTCTGCAGTCCAAAACCGCACTTAAAAACCGCATGAAATCCACAGCAAAATGCATCAAAAACCGCAGAAAACCGCACCTGCGGTTTCTGCTAACAGCTGCGGTTTTTGTGCAGAAAAATCCGTAGGAGAATCTGCAACGTGTGCACATAGCCTTACTCAGTTTGAAATGTAATTAAGAAATGACAGTTAGCAGAAAGAGTGGCGGACAAGATAAGGTCTGGAAGACGAAGCAAAATTTCAGTGGGAGCTGCTCGCAGGATTGCTAAAGCGGAAAATCACAACTTCCACTTAACTGCAAAAAATCTTCAGAAAAATTTAGCAGACTCTGCAGTTGTGGTACATTGTTCTACTGTTCAGAGACATCTGCACAAATATGGCCTTCATAGAAGAGTCATCTAAATAAAAGAGGAGAGCTTTAAGGAGAGCTTTAAGGAGAGCTTTAAACTAGAACAACATGGGAAGGGAAGCAAAAGACCAGAAAAAGCCATACACCTGACAAATGCTATTGAGAACTCTGCTATTAGAAGTGGAAAGGAAGAACAAAGACAAAAGAATCTAATTAATAAAAATATTGGAGAAAGAGAAACCAATCACAAACTAAAATGTTTCTATACTAATGCACAAAGCATGGGCAACAAACAAGGAGAATTGGAACTACTAACACAGGAAAAGAAATATGATGTCATTGGAATCGCTGAAACTTGGTGGGACAATACACATGATTGGAATACAAGACTAGAAGGATACAAGTTATTTGCAAGAAACAGACTTGATAAACGAGGAGGAGATGTCGCACTGTATGTTAGAAACGCGTATATCTGCACAGAGATTGAAGCTTCAGAGACTGGGAGTTCTGTGGAAACTGTTTGGGTAAGAATACAAGGACAGAACAATGGAAAGGACACCATTGTAGGCATTTACTACAGGCCACCTGTGCAAGCTGAAGATATGGATGAACTCTTTATGCATCAAATGGCCAAGTTCTCCAAAAAATATGACATAGTTGTCATGGGAGATTTCAACTATCCAGACATTTGTTGGGAATCTCTCTCAGGCAAAACTAACAGGTCAAGGAAATTCTTATCCTCTCTTGCTGACAACTTTATCTTCCAAAAGGTAGGGGAGAAAATAAGGGGAACTGCTACCTTGGATCTTATACTTATAAACAGGGAGGAAATGGTTGAGGAGGTAAAAGTGGCTGGGACCCTAGGAGGTAGCGATCATGCTATTTTAGAATTTTGGATAACTAGAGGAGGAAGACCTGTGAAGACTCAGACGTCAAGGTTAGATTTCAGAAAGGCAGATTTTAAGGGATTCAGAAAGAGAATTGAAGGGATCCAATGGCTGGACATCCTTAAAGACAAAAATGTCCAGGAAGGATGGGAAATCTTGAAAAATGAAATTCTCAAAGCACAATTGTTAACAATTCCGAAAAGAGGGAAGAATAGGAAGCATTTAAGGAAGCCAGGATGGATGAACACAGAACTTAAGCACATGCTAAAAAGGAAGAAAAAAATGTTTATAAAATGGAAAGAGAGAGGCTTATCTAAAGAAGAATATAATGCTGTCTGCAGAACCTGCAGGGCACCAATCAGATTTTCTAAAGCTGACAATGAATTGAGGCTTGCAAGAGATGTCAAAAGCAATAATAAAGGATTTTGGGGATATGTCAAAAGTATAAGAAAAGTCAAAGATGCTATAGGATTTTTACAGGATGAAAATGATGAAATGGTAAGACAGGATGTTGAGAAGGCCGAACTTTTAAATTCCTATTTTGCATCTGTTTTCTCTCAGAAAGGAAATGTAACATCAACTGTTCTTCACTGTCCTATTAAGGGAATAGAAGAATCCAGGATATCTATAAACAGAAAGATAGTGAGGAAACACTTAGCTAACCTAAATTAATTCAAGTCTCCAGGTCCAGATGAATTACACCCCAGAGTACTGAATGAGATAGCAGAATAAATTTTTGAACCCCTCTCCACATAATCTTTGAAAATTCTTGGAGAACAGGAGAAGTCCCAGAAGACTGGAGAAGAGCAAATGTTGTTCCTATCGTCAAAAAGGGGAAGAAGGTGGACCCAGGCGACTATAGACAAGTGAGTCTGACTTCTATACCAGGAAAGATCTTTGAACAAATTATTAAACAACATGTATGTCAGTACCTGGATAAGAATGAAGTGATTAAACAGAGTCAGCATGGGTTTGTAACTAATAAGTCATGTCAGACTAACTTAATTTCCTTCTATGACGGAATCACCGATTGGGTGGATCAAGGAAATGCTGTAGATATAGTATATCTTGACTTCAGCAAAGCATTTGACAAAGTATCTCATACAATCCTTATTGAAAAAATGACTAAGTATGGAATGGACAAGGCAACTGTTAAGTGGATTCATAACTGGCTTAGTGATCGGATCCAAAGAGTGGTCGTAAATGGCTGCATATCCAGTTGGAAGAATGTCTCAAGTGGGGTACCACAGGGCTCTGTCCTGGGCCCTGTATTGTTCAACATCTTTATCAACGATTTAGATGAAGGAATTGAGGGTAAACTGATTAAATTTGCTGATGACACAAAGCTAGGAGGGATAGCTAATACTAGAGAAGAGAGAGGATTCAAAAAGATATAAATAAACTGGAGAAGTGGGCAGCAACTAACAGAATGGTTTTTAACAGGGAAAAATGTAAAGTACTACATCTGGGCAATAAAAATGAAAAAAGCATATGCAGAATGGGAGGAATAGGGCTAAGCAACAGCACATGTGAAAAAGACTTGGGTATACTAATAGATCACAGACTGAATATGAGTCAACAGTGTGATGCAGCAGCAAAAATGGCAAATGCAATTCTAGGATGTATTAACAGAAGCATACAGTCTAGATCACGTGAAGTCATTATTTCCCTCTACTCCTCTTTGGTCAGACCTCATCTGGAATATTGTGTCCAGTTTTGGGCACCACATTTTAAAAAAGACATCAACAAACTGGAGAAAGTTCAGAAAAGAGCAACCAGAATGGTGACCGGTCTGCAAACTCTGTCTAATGAGGAAAGGTTGCAGGATTTGGGGTTGTTTAGTTTGCATAAGAGAAGACTGTGAGGAGACTTAATAGCAGTCTACAAATATCTAAAGGGCTGTCACATTGTAGAAGGATCAACTTTATTCTCATTTGCACAAGGAAAGACTAGAAGCAATGGGATGAAACTGAATGGGAGGAGACACAGATTAGATATTAGAAAAAAGTTTTTGACAGGTAGAGTGATCAATGAGTGGAACAAGCTGCCACGAGGGGTGGTGAGTTCTCCTTCAATGGAAGTCTGCAAACAAAGGCTGGACAGACATCTGACTTGGATGATTTAGTGAATCCTGCTTTGAGCAGGGGGTTGGACTAGAAGGCCCAGGAGGTTCCTTCCAACTCTACGATTCTATGATTCTATGATTCTATGAAAACCTCTTGTGCATCCTCACCATAAAATTCAGCATCAGAATTATGCAAAAGAACATCTCAATAAGCCTGATGCATTTTGGACCGATGCGATTAAAACAGAACTTTTAGGCCATAATGATAAAGGGTAAGTGTGGACATAAAAAGGGCGCAGAATTTCATGAAAAAATATCTTCCCAACCTTTAAGCATGGGGGTGGATCAATCATACTATGGCATTGTGTTGCAGACAATGGCACGGGGATTATTTCACAAGTAGAGGAAAGAGTAGATTCAATGGCATTTCTACAAATTCTTGATGCAAACATAGCAACATCTGTGAAAACACTGAAGTTAAAAGAAGATAGCTTCGATTGTCAGCGTACTACGGCCGTAGTACGCCAATGAAAGTCTATGGGTGCGCTAAAAATAGGCATTACACACGGACCACACGTGACTTGCGAGAAATATGCACCTGGTGTCTTTTAGAAAAGCCGGCAATTCAGTGCGCTATACAGTAAACTCACACTGACAGGTTTAATAAAGAAATGAAAGAATAGATATATACACACAGAATACATATACCGGTATACAGTGGGGAAAAAAAGTATTTAGTCAGTCAGCAATAGTGCAAGTTCCACCACTTAAAAAGATGAGAGGTGTCTGTAATTTACATCATAGGTAGACCTCAACTATGGGAGACAAACTGAGAAAAAAAAATCCAGAAAATCACATTGTCTGGTTTTTTTTCATTTTATTTGCATATTATGGTGGAAAATAAGTATTTGGTCAGAAACAAAATTTCATCTCAATACTTTGTGATATATCCTTTGTTGGCAATGACAGAGGTCAAACGTTTTCTGTAAGTCTTCACAAGGTTGCCACACACTGTTGTTGGTATGTTGGCCCATTCCTCCATGCAGATCTCCTCTAGAGCAGTGATGTTTTTGGCTTTTCGCTTGGCAAGACGGACTTTCAACTCCCTCCAAAGGTTTTCTATAGGGTTGAGATCTGGAGACTGGCTAGGCCATTCCAGGACCTTGAAATGCTTCTTACGAAGCCACTCCTTCATTGCCCTGGCGGTGTGCTTTGGATCATTGTCATGTTGAAAGACCCAGCCAGGTTTCATCTTCAATGCCCTTGCTGATGGAAGGAGGTTTGCACTCAAAATCTCACGATACATGGCCCCATTCATTCTTTCATGTACCCGGATCAGTCGTCCTGGCCCCTTTGCAGAGAAACAGCCCCAAAGCATGATGTTTCCACCACCATGCTTTACAGTAGGTATGGTGTTTGATTGATGCAACTCAGTATTCTTTTTCCTCCAAACACGACAAGTTGTGTTTCTACCAAACAGTTCCAGTTTGGTTTCATCAGACCATAGGACATTCTCCCAAAACTCCTCTGGATCATCCAAATGCTCTCTAGCAAACTTCAGATGGGCCCGGACATGTACAGGCTTAAGCAGTGGGACACGTCTGGCACTGCAGGATCTGAGTCCATGGTGGCGTAGTGTGTTACTTATGGTAGGCCTTGTTACATTGGTCCCAGCTCTCTGCAGTTCATTCACTAGGTCCCCCCGCGTGGTTCTGGGATTTTTGCTCACCGTTCTTGTGATCATTCTGACCCCACGGGGTGGGATTTTGCGTGGAGCACCAGATCGAGGGAGATTATCAGTGGTCTTGTATGTCTTCCATTTTCTAATTATTGCTCCCACAGTTGATTTCTTCACTCCAAGCTGGTTGGCTATTGCAGATTCAGTCTTCCCAGCCTGGTGCAGGGCTACAATTTTGTTTCTGGTGTCCTTTGACAGCTCTTTGGTCTTCACCATAGTGGAGTTTGGAGTCAGACTGTTTGAGGGTATGCACAGGTGTCTTTTTATACTGATAACAAGTTTAAACAGGTGCCATTACTACAGGTAATGAGTGGAGGAAAGAGGAGACTCTTAAAGAAGAAGTTACAGGTCTGTGAGAGCCAGAAATCTTGATTGCTTGTTTCTGACCAAATACTTATTTTCCACCATAATATGCAAATAAAATGAAAAAAAACAGACAATGTGATTTTCTGGATTTTTTTTTCTCAGTTTGTCTCCCATAGTTGAGGTCTACCTATGATGTAAATTACAGACGCCTCTCATCTTTTTAAGTGGTGGAACTTGCACTATTGCTGACTGACTAAATACTTTTTTTCCCCACTGTATGTATATATATACACTCACTGGCCACTTTATTAGGTACACCTGTCCAACTGTGTGTTAAGACTTAATTTCTAATCAGCCAATCACATGGCGGCAACTCAGTGCATTTAGGCATGTAGACATGGTCAAGACAATCTCCTGCAGTTCAAACCGAGCATCAGTATGGGGAAGAAAGGTGATTTGAGTGCCTTTGAACGTGGCATGATTGTTGGTGCCAGAAGGGCTGGTCTGAGTATTTCAGAAACTGCTGATCTACTGGGATTTTCACGCACAACCATCTCTAGGGTTTACAGAGAATGGTCCGAAAAAGAAAAAAAATCCAGTGAGCGGCAGTTCTGTGGCCGGAAATGCCTTGTTGATGCCAGAGGTCAGAGGAGAATGGGCATACTGGTTCGAGCTGATAGAAAGGCAACAGTGACTCAAATTGCCACCCGTTACAACCAAGGTAGGCAGAAGAGCATCTCTGAACGCACAGTGCGTCGAACTTTGAGGCAGATGGGCTACAGCAGCAGAAGACCACACTGGGTACCACTCCTCTCAGCTAAGAACAGGCATCTGATGGCTACTTTCAGCAGGATAATGCGCCATGTCATAAAGCTCGAATCATCTCAGATTGGTTTCTTGAACATGACAATGAGTTCACTGTACTCAAATGGCCTCCTCAGTCACCAGATCTCAATCCAATAGAGCATCTTTGGGATGTGGTGGAATGGGAGATTCGCATCAGGGATGTGCAGCCGACAAATCTGCGCAAACTGTGTGATGCCATCATGTCAATATGGTCCAAAATCTCTGAGGAATGCTTCCAGCACCTTGTTGAATCTCTGCCACGAAGAATTGAGGCAGTTCTGAAGGCAAAAGGGGGTCCAACCCGTTACTAGCATGGTGTACCTAATAAAGTGGCCAGTGAGTGTATATATATATATATATATATATATATATATATACATACATGTCATTGTTACCAACATATATATATATTTATATTTCCCAGAGTTCTTCATAGCAGAATAGCCGCTACTTAAATTGCCGGCTTCTATCAAATCATTCCCCAACCCGACATGAAATGACACATGGTTTACATTCAGTAAAGCATTTCATTTCATGTTTTCTTATATGTCCCTGAGTAATAATTAGATGAGGGTTTGTGTGCAAAATTTGGGAGTTGTAGATGTTTTAAGGGGTTAATTCGTTGTTAAAAAATGCATGGGCTTCCCATTGCCCTATAGTGGTGGCGAGTGTGTTAATCTAACAAAGGGTTAATGTCACCATTCGATTGTAAGGTGACATTAACCCTTTGTTGGATTAACCCAACCCAATTTCGTTTCTGTTACAAACCCTGTCATAGGGCTCCATTATATGTCCATTTTGCAATCTCGCCATACGGATTGCATACGGATGCCATACGGATTACATACGGATGCAGACATGCGCAAAATACGCAACCACACCTTGCTTACGGATGACATACGGAGCACTATTTAGGGGTCATTCATCCGTATTACACATGTAAACTACGGACCGTATTCTGCGTCAGTTAGTGTGACCCCGGCCTTACTCTTTGAAAAGGAGTGCTGCCTTCAGTTTTTTCAAATGTGAATTTTGGCTTTTGGGATAATTGCTTGGGAGGCCTGTGCACCTGAAGATTTTGGATTGTGCTGTTCCATTTTCTCTTGATATATATATATATATATATATATATATATATATATATATATATATAAAAATATAATTTTTTTGCTAGATGTAGCTTGAATTTTTAAACATTGTTATTTTAAAGTACATTATTAGGTATTAATGTTTCATATTATTATTATTACTACGGTGGTATTATTATTATTATTAGGTTAATGTGGCATGATTATAAGGCTATTTTAAGGCACATGTACTTGAATACTTTTTGACACTAATGTCACCTATAGGTTTAGAGAACCTGGTTGTGACAGGGTCAGTATTTGATCACCGTGTAGGTACTCTTAATAAAATGGGTTACATATGCCATAAAAATTCAAATTATTTGTTTAATTCGGTCAAAAAGCTTATAAATGTGTTCAGATGGAGTAAATGATAAAAACTGCATTGTAGAAGAAATAATAAAAAAAAATTCAAAGTTTTCTATTATGTAAGCTATACAAGAATGCGGACACGTAGATCAGGGCTTGGAGCACCACCCTAAAATCCAGGAAGATTCATCTAAGCAGGGCTGGTTCTCATTATCTATAGTATTGCAGTAAGTTTCACAGTGTACAGTCATTTTATCAGTGCAGATACTGCTGTTTCCAGATATGTGTAATAGACAAAATGCTTTTTTTCTGTCCTTTTCATCTACAGACTTTATTTATACTGTACTAACCCTGCTTCTGCTCCATAGAGATATTCCCTAAAGTAGACCATAAATCCTGAGAGCTGCCTGGCATCATGAGAAACCACTGATGAAAATCTTATGGCCAAGTAAATTTCAAGTATTGCTTCTAGGCTGTATACCAGCATCCTTTTAAGATTATATAATAACTTTCAGAATTACCTTACATGTTGTAGTACAGTGAGTGCCTTACCTCTCTCTAAGGGCTCGCTCATGCTAGCGATGAAATTGCACAAATGCAATCTAATAAAAATAGTATTGCATTTGGACCAATGATTCAGAGCTCATCTGCGATTTTCTAACCATCTCGGATTGCGATTGGACTGATAAAAATCACAGCATGCTGCTAGCGGATGCAAACTTTGGTTGTAATCACTAATACTAGTCTATGGGTGCGAGAATTGCACAGCAAATTTTACGCACCTGTCTCATTGGAAACCCGACATTTCATCAGGCGAGTACAGTAAATTCACAGCATGACACGTCAGAATACAATAGAAAGAATACATATATTTACCATATTTTTCGGATTATAAGATGCACCTTCGGAATTGTAGCTGCCATGGAGCTGACATTTTGTGAAAGCCCGGAGCCATGCAATTTCAATACTCTTCTATGCAGTAAACTCTGGGAAAAGGGGCCCAAGATAGAGACATTATTAATTAAAGTTTTCCAGGATGGGGACTTTATTACTTGAATGGATTCAGGATGAAGGACATTATTAAATAAAGGGGCCAAGGTTGAGTAGATTATTAAATAAATGGTCACAGGATGGGGACATTGTTACTGGAGGGGGCCAGGATGTGGACATTATTACTGGAAGGGGCCCAGGATGGGGGACATGGGGACTTTATTAAATAAAGGGGTCCAAGATGGGGACATTATTAAATAAAGGGGTCCAGGATGGGCATATTATTAAATAAAGGGGCCCAGGATGGGGACATTATAACTGGAAGGGGCCCAGGATGTGGACATTATTACTGGATGGTGCCCAGGATGGGAAATATTAAATAAAAGGGCCCAAGATGGGGACATTATTAAATAAAGGGTCCGACGATGGGGACATTATTAAATAAAGGAGCCCAGGATGGGGACATTATTAAATAAAGGGGCCCAGGATGGGGACATTATTAAAGTGGACATAGTGGTCAAAGATGAGGGTAACATTGGAGCCTAGGATGGGGACATTAAATAAAGGGGCATTAATGGGGACATTAAATAAAGGGGCCAAGGATCTGGGACCTTATTAAATAAAGGGGTGACATAATTACTGTATGGGGGCCAGGATGAGGAGCATACATTATTGGTTTTTGGTGGCAAGTGTGGACTTAATTACTGTAGGGGCCAATCGAGATATTATTACTGCTGTAATTTAATTTACTTTTGAAGATATTGTGTTCCATGGGGGGAGCAAAAAAAGAGGGGTTCTCTTACTGTGCAGAGTGGCACTATGTCACTGTTTTTCTTCATCTGATGTAGTGTATAAGTTGGGGGAAAAATTGAGGAATGTGCCCTGGAAGCGATCAGCTATAGATAACTGTGTCTTATTTTCTGCAGAGACGAGTTCTGGCTAGAAGAAGTGATAGCGGTCTGCACTCGATGAAGAAGAAAAATGAAGATTAATTACTTCAACTACAAACATTACTGGTGAGTCAGTGTGTTACCTGTACACTGACACTATACACTGTATACTATATACAGAGTTCCTGTGTATAATGTCATCAGTGGCCACTGTACTACCTTTACACTATATGCAGATTTCCTGTGTGTAACGTCCCCGGTGGTCACTGTGTTACCTGTACATTATATACAGAGCTACAATGTATAATGTCACTCATGATCACAGTATTATCTGTATACTGACACTATACACTGTATACTACTGTAAATACAGAGCTCCTGTGTATAGTGTCACTGGAGAGTCTCTGTATTACCTGTGCACTGACACTATATAATGCATAAAATGTACAGTTTCTGTGTATAATGTCACTGGTGATGACTGTATTACCTTTATTCTGAAACTATACAACTACACAAGCTATATACAGAGCTCATGTATGTATATAATGTCACCAGTAGTAATATTAGTGTTATAAGTATTGTGGTTTTCATTAATGATGAGTATTGTAGCATTTGGTCACTATGTGGTGGTAATATGTGATATGGTAATGGTGTGGTGGTATTCCTCTCTTGTATGTGGTATTATTCAGTCACTATGTGGTTATATGTGGTCCAGTCATGGTGTGGCATTATTTCATTTGTCCACTGTATGTGGTATTGTTTGGTCACTGTGTGGTGGTAATATGTGGTCTGTTCACGGTGTGGTGGTAATTTTTCCCTGTATGTGGTATTATTTGGTCGATATGTGGTGGTAATATGTGGTTTGGTCATGGTGTGGTGGTATTTATTACATGGATGTGGTATTATTTGGTGTGGTGATGATATGTAGTCTGGTCACGGTGCGGCGGTATTTGTCCCTTGTATGTGGTACTATTAGTCTTGGCATAGTGGATTGTGTTGTGTATAAGGTCACTTGTTCTCTCTGATATCAATGAGGGGAAGCTTCTCGATTTCCAATAGAGATTAAATGCCTGAACATTTAACCCTTCCCTGTCATGTGAATATCACACAGTAGTAAATATGCACTTACAGGGGTTCTACAGTGAAAACAAGTAATCACCTATCCTAAGGCCATGTTCACGCATTCAGTATTTGGTCAGTATTTTGACTCAGTATTTGTAAGCGAAAACCAGAAGTGGGTGTTAAATGCAGAAGTGGTGTACGTTTTTCTATTATAGTTTAATCTGATTGTTCCACTCCTGGTTTTGGCTTACAAATACTGATGTAAAATACTGACCAAGTATGAGCCAATACCCTACATTGTGAACATATAAAAGTGGATAAAGGATAAGTTATTGATTGGTGGATGTCCGACTGCTGGGACCTGCACCGATCTGCAGAATGTGCAACTTTTAGCCCCATTAGAATTGAGCGGCATGTACGACTTGACCACTGATCCTTTCATACCCTAAGTGGCTGCACTTTGTTTTTTCTGGAAGTCAGCACAGAGGATGAGTGGAGCTGCGGTCAGACATCCCACCTGCAGCTCCATTTTAAAATTGGGATGAAAATGCCCTGTCAGGGATCTTCTCTCTGAACACATATTTTCCTTTGGGTTTGAATCTCAGGTGTGAGACTGTTACATTATTAGTCCACATGATGCGTTATTGTTGCACTGTACGACTATCATTGATACATTTTTACCTATGAGTCATGACAGTAGTCTCGTTTATATAAATGCACTCTTTATAATTCAATACAAACAGACCTGTCAGCTTGTATAGTTTCTATAATATATTCACTATTATATGTCTAAGTTTGTTTACAGATAGAAAGCAATGTCAGCATAGTCTGCATAAGGGCTCATACTCACTTGCGAGAGACTCGCACAATTCTCGTGCGAGTCTCTCGCATGAAAACCCAGCACTGCCGCCGACACTGGGACCGGAGCGTGCGGCTGCATAGAGATACATGTAGCCACACACTTCAGTCCAAGTGCCGGCGGGAGTGCCAGGTTTTCATGCGAGAGACTCGCACGAGAATCGTGCGAGTCTCTCGCAAGTGAGTATAAGCCCCCAGGCTGTGTGCCCACGATGCAATTTTTAAGCGTTTTTGCTGTGATTTTCGGCACGAAAACGCTGCAAAAACATCTAAAAATCGTGTACAGAACGCACCCCATGCATTCCTATGGCATTCCACACATGCTGTGCTAATACTGCGCTTTTTTCCGCAGCGGAATCGCATCGCGGAAAAAATCGCAGCATGCTCATTCTTTTGTGCGGAATCGCAAAGAATTGCCGCGATTCCGCACCCATAGGAATGCATGAGAATCACTTACTTCCCGCATGTGGCTATGCCCACCATGCGCGAAGTTAAGCGTCTCATGTGCGGTTGGTACCCACGGTGTGGAGGAGAGGAGACTGTCCTCCAGGCCCTGGGTACCATACCCCTGTAAAAAAAAGAATAGAAAATAAAAAATCGGGGTATATTTACCTTCCGACGTCCTGCGCTGCATTCCCGGGCCTCAGCGTTCCCAGTAATGCCTTGCGGCAACATCCTGTGATGACGTAGTCTCACATTACTCTAGCGGTCTCGTGAGATCGCTATAGCAACGCGAGACCAACGTCATCACAGGTCTTGCAAGGCATTACTGGGAACGCTGAGGCCTGGGAATGCAGCACGGGACGTCGGAGGGTAAATATACCCCGATTTTTTATTTTTTTATAATTTTTTTACATTCTTTCTTTTACTATTGAGGCCGCATAGGCGGCCTCAATAGTAAAACCCTAGTCACACTAATCTACCCATTGGAAACTGCAACGATCGGAAGAATGGGGAACTTTTATCCCTGAACAGTGTGAAAATGGATCCAGCTCACACACCGGGGTGTTGATAAAAATCTTTCATTCGGCTTTATTTGGAAAAATTCTTTTTAAAATTATGCAACATCAATTAGGACGTCTCAGACAACATTGCAAATATAAAATAGGGGGTGATGTATGAAAAGAACCATAAGCATTTCGAACAAAAAAGTTCTTGAGCACTGGTCAACTGAGTTAAGTATACTCCTACTTACGGTAATCATTAGGATAAAAAACACATGAGGAAATCATGGCAATACAAATTAAAAACACCGAAGCTGCACAAGAAATACTTCGAAAACATTGCAGAGATATAAGTGGATTAAAATCTTGCCAAATTAACATGATTTATATCAAAAGCATACTTGGACAAATAGTAAATATAAATGTGTTACAAAAAGACAAAAAATATATACAAATTAACAAGTCTGCTGAGATTAAACTCTTGTGAGTATATCTATATACAAGATTACTATTATGTCTCATATGTGAAAGCATGTCTCTAGTAAATGCTCAGATGTAACAATACTGCAAAAACAGAGCAGAGAAAAGAAAAAAAGAGAGGTGGAATAAACTCTGAGGCTGGGGTCACACTAACCGACGCAAAATACGGTCAGTATTTTACATGCGTAATACGGATGAATGACCCCTAAACAGTGCTCCGTATGTCATCCGTAAGCAAGGTGTGGTCGCGTATTTTGCGCATGTAAGCATCCGTATGTAATCCGTATGGTATCCGTATGGCGAGATTTTCTCGCAGGCTTGCAAAATGGACATATAATGGAGCCCTATGACAGGGTTTCTAACAGAAACCAAAGAATAGATATAGACACATAGAATGCATATATATATATATATATAAAAAGTAAAAAAAATAGGCAGCACTCAAATTAAATGTTTTTGATTTATATATATATATATATATGTATTCTACGTGTCTATATCTATTCTTTCATTTCTTTATTAAACCTGTCAGTGTGAGTTTACTGTATAGCGCACTGAATTGCCGGCTTTTCTAAAAGACACCAGGTGCGTATTTCTCGCAAGTCACATGTGTGGTCCGTGTGTAATGCGTATTTTTTGCGCACCCATAGACTTGCATTGGCGTACTACGGGCGTAGTACGCTGACAATTGCAGCATGCTGCGATTTGCACGGACCGTAGAATACGGACGAGAAATATACGGCTGTTGGGAGCTGCCCCATAGAGAATCATTTGTCCGTGTGTAATGCGCGCTTTTAACGCCTCTCACTCGTCCGTATTCCTCTCTAGTATGACCCCGGCCTAAAAAATGTGGTTTTATTTCAGATCCACATGGTTGGCGACGTTTCGGCTCATGCAGAGCCTTTATCAAGCCTTTATAAACGTCGCCAACCATGTGGGTCTGAAATAAAACCACATTTTTTACTCTGAAAAGGAGTGCTGCCTTCATTTTTTTCATACATATATATATATACCGTATATATATATATATATATATATATATATATATATTCCAGCTTCATCCCATTATGGTATCAGCGTTAATCTAAACTTTGGGAAACATGGCTATAAGAAATAAATTATAGTCCAAAAAGGTTATTCTTATACGTGGCCAGCTGCAGTTACTTTATATATGTGCCAAGTGGTGTCACTCAGAATTCCTTCTCCCATAGTGTTGAGAGACCATAAGGCTCTGCTCATATCTGCATTAATTAGTCTACTTTTCTCTTCCACTACAGGAACAGTGAAACAGAATTCACGTAGAGGATGGATTCATCAGATACAAACACATATGGTACTTTTGGATATACACCAAACTTTCTTTTGAGAGTAGCAGTACCACACTCGGCTCTCTGGGTTCTCTGAATCCCAGCAAGCCAAAATGGTAAATAAAACATTACTGAAAGCCAGAAGCTGCTCCATTCACCGAAAGGAGATAACTTCTGGAAGGAGCTCAGCATTCCGTTCAGGTGTATACAGACCATAAAAACTTGCTTTATTTGCAGATGGCCTAACGACTAAATTCTCGCCAGGCCAGGTGGTCTCTATTCTTCTCCCGATTCAAATTTACCAAAACTTTTTATAGGGGGAGAAGAATTTACAGGCTGGTGCCTTATCCTGTTCTGTAGTGTCCTTCAAGGAGGGGGATGAGCCACGGCTAATTATCCCTTCAGAGAGTCTGTGTACAGTGGCTCCGGTTTCGCTTGAGTCGGTGCCTGAGTGCAAGACTCTTGTACCACCAAACTTGTGGCAGGAGGTTCTCTCTTGGACTCTCATGTCTAAGTTGCGTGGGCACTTCGGGATCTAGAGGACTACTGAACTCCTTCTGAGGTCATATTGGTGGCTGTAGTTGGCGCGTGACATTAGTGACTATGTTCTGGCCTGTGTTTCTTGTGCCAAGAATCGGCATTCTGGGCAGAGGCCTGCAGACTTGTTACATCCTCTGCCGGTGGCAGATAGGCCCTGGAAGATGGTCGGGATGAACTTCATCGTGGGCTTGCCAAAGTCCCGCAAAAATACTGTCATCTGAGTAGTCACCGACCATTTCTCCAAGATGGTTCATTTTGTCCCTCCTCCGTGCGTACCATCAGCGCAGGCTTTGGCTGTGCTATTTGTAAGGCACATCTTCCGTCTTCATGAGATGCCTGATAAGATAGTCAGTGACCGGGGTCCCCAGTTCGCTTCTCAGTTCTGGAGAGAGCTTTGTAGGCTGCTCATATTGAGCTTAATCTCTCTTCAGCATATCACTCCGAGACAAATGGGTTGGTAGAGAGAGACAATCAAACTCTGGTCACGCACCTTCGGCATTTTTTCTCTGCCAGGCATAATGACTGGGCATCCTTACTGCCGTGGGCAGAGTTTGCCCTTAACAACTCAGTCGCCAATTCTACAGGGCAGACTCTGTTTCTCCTTAATTATGGTCAGCATCCGTGTGTTCCCATGCCCATGCCTGTCTCGACCTCCAACTCTAGGGTGGTGAACTGGGCTGTGGAGGCTCAAAACATCTGAGACCACACACAGAATTCCATCAGGGCATCTAAGGAGTGAATGAGGGTCTCCACTGACGCGCATCGCCACCCCACTCCTGTCTTCATGCCCAGCCATTTAGTTTGGCTCTCGGCTCATAATATCAAGCTGCGCATAGAGTCCACTAAGTAGGCTCCTCGCTATTTGCGTCCATTCAAGGCTCTAGAACAGGTAAATCTGGTGGTATATTGCCTATCCCTTCCACTGTGTCTGAATATTACTGACACCTTTCACTTCTCCCTCCTGAAACATGTTCAGTTTTCTGTGTCTTCTGCTGAAACTTTGGGTACATCCTTGGATGATTTTGAGGTGAACGCGATTGTTGGTTTCAAGATGGTGCGTGGCAAAAAACTTTTTGTCGATTGGAAGGGACATGGTCCGGAGGACAGGACCTGGGAGCCAGTTGAGCACATTCATGCCCCCCAGCTTATTGCGGCCTTCGAGCGTAGTGAGGGCTTGCCACTAGGAGGGGGGTAATGTTAGGTGTCAGGATTCTCCCTCTGCATGGGATGGATCCCAAGCCTTATCTTCTCCTGCAGTCTCCCATTCAGTCTCAACCGCAGTAGATGCTGCTCAGCAAAGATGTCAGTCTCAGTGTCTTGCTCAGACTTGAGCTGTAAGCATTGTTACTGCTGCCTCTCGAGGTCCAGCTATGGTAACTGGAGCAACAGCAGCGAGCAGTCATTCCTGAGACTAAGTGCAGGATTTGCTCTACTGAGCATGCATGTGAGGTGGTGACCTCTCATTGATGGTCAGTCGTCAGTTGCTCAGGTCCGGTGCTGGCTTCGGATTGTCCACGACCAAAGTCCTGTCTGATTGGCACAGTCTATAAAAGGATCTTTGGCATGCCCGCCAGTGCGCTAAGATCATGTGTATTTGCTGTGTGCGTGTGTAGGTGGGATGTCAATAGCACTACGAGTGTGTTTCTAGACAGGCAGTGTAGGGTGGGAACTCCCGCTTGAACATAGCGTCTATATCGGGCATCCTCAGGGGCAGTGCTCAAAACCACCTGTGTTAATGCAGGTTCAATCACCAGCATAATGGGGGGAGAGCTATAGGGACCCCACTAGCGTCAATTCCATGCTCCTGTGACGTCAAACAGGGCATAGCTTAGAGTGCTCTCAGTTTTCGTACTGCTCTGTGGAGTAACAGAGTCAGGCGCTTTGAACTCTGATCACACCGAGTGACGTTTAACTCGGTGTGTTTATGGTGCTTAATCACGATGTTCCACCATTGTTCTCTAGCTGCAGTTTCACCATCACTCCACGGTGGACCCCGAGTTACGATCACACCTTCTCATAATCTACATATGGTGGGATCTGCAAATCCTAACAGTCAGTACGACAAAATAGCCCAATACTTTATACAAAACAGATGGCAATGGCCTCACATAAGGGCCTGCTATAATCATAAATGGTTCTACTCCATAAGTAACTATATTAACCAGGAGAAACGGAGTACTTAGATCCAAAATTGTGTAAAAAAATATCAAATTTTATTAACACCAAGGTACAGAAAAAAACACATACAATAATCATAACATAATTGCATGTAAAATATGACACCAAGAGCCAGGAAAAGGGAAATGTGGAGGTAACCCATTGAGCACCATCACGCAAGGCCCACCCATTATCAATGAACCCTAAGAAAGGTACAAACAGAGTGCCACTACCTACATACAAAGGCATATAGGGGTCATGACCATACTGAATATCAAAATGGTAGGGGCAAACTGAGTATAACAAAGGGAAAAATTGAATGATGGTAGTCCAGAAAGACCAGCGGTTCCATAGTAAATAGCAATGGGAACGGTTAACTGAGGAGCTCAAATGCCCCAAGCTGAGAAAAAGTTTCCATGTGGAAGTCACATATAGGGCATTGTCGCACGAAGGCCACCTACAGTGGGTAAGCCCTACCGAAGTACAGGCCAACAACTGCTACCTATATGTAACAAAGTAAATGTCACATAGCCGAGGCATATAGGATATAACAGAAAAAATGGTATAAACAGTAGCGATCCCAAAACCGCTAATAATGCGATGATAGCAAGAGGTCATCTGGTGGTGGGGACACTTACCTAATGGTGCTCAAGTCCCCCAGACTGTGGTAGCATCTCCAACGCGCGTTTCGCGCTTACAGATAGCGCTTTCTCAGGTGTATAGGGAGGGGCTACGACCGGGCAAGGAGCGTAGCACGGAGGGATCTATTGTACCCCCGAGTATCTATTGACAGAGGGGGTTCTTGTAGGAAGGGTGTTCCTCGATATCCGGGCTCTCTTCGGTTTATTTCAGCTCATAATCACGAGTGGGATCATATGCGAGACGTTCTCACCAAACATTGGGCAATTCTGAGATCCGAACCCTCATTGAATCAGGCAATTGGAGAATTTCCTCTTATGACCCCAAGAAGGTCCAAGAATTTAAAGGACCTCCTTGTTAGGAGTCATTATGTCCCTGCTCTAACCAATCCATTTGGTACTAAGGGTCCTATAGCTGGCTCATTCCCGTGCGGCCACTGTCTTGCCTGCCGGAATGTCTCGCGGTGCACTATGTTCCATAACTCTGATGGGACAAGAGATTTTCGTATTACCGAACGTATATCATGTGGTAGCACCAATGTGGTGTATTTTGCTATCTGTGGATGTTCCCTTATATACGTCGGGCTAACCTCTAGAGAACTTCGTGTGAGGATACGTGAACATGTGCGTGACATTCTGGCGGCCAAGACGGTGACCGACCATTCGATCTTAAAGACGATCCCTCGCCATTTGAAATTGGTGCATGACTGTGATCCACAGACATTCATGGTGAGGGGGATAGATCGTGTCCATTTAGGGATTAGAGCCGGTAACTACAAAAAAATCCTGGCACAAAAAGAAACCAAGTGGATTGTGTTGTTAGATACGATAGCCCCGAAGGGCCTCAATGAGTCTCTGAGCTTTGCCTCGTTCCTGTAGTTGCTAATTTTTATTTTGGTCACGTCCACCACTGTTGTCTACTCCTCATGTCTGTGTTTTATTTGTTTTTAACTAACTTATTTCTTTTTTTAATTTTTAGTTATTGTTCCCTGTTTGCTGTTCTGGATACATGGATTTATTACCGTTCTCCTATCATGGTTCCAACTCTAACGTTACCATTGGTCTTTTGGTGATTGGATATCATACCTGGATTCTCTGTTCTCATTATACCTCATATATATTTTTCTTTATTTATTTTTTGTTGTTTTTTTCATTTTTTTATTTTTTGATTAAAATGATGATTAATGACAGTGGAAGATACTCTGGAAGGATAGAGATTTAATGGGTGATTCATGCCCTCTAAGGATATGGATATTCGGCGCCATGCATATACTTATTTTGTTTTTTTGAATTTAATCTGGTTATTTATACATTCTTTAAACCGGATCACAACCCGCTCTTGTTAGTATCCTGTGGCTGTGCGCATGCGGCTGGTGTCCCCCATATACCTCCCCATGGGTGCTGTGTCCTTTATGCATGCGGTGTGGGCGCTGGGGATTTTTGTCCCGGGGCGTACGCCTATTGCTGGACGCTGGTCTCCATGCTGGAGGTTTGGATGGTGTCACGACGCATGCGCCGTTGTGGCCATTAGTGATTGGTTCATTCTAGTCACATGAGCGGACATGTGACCGTTACCATAGATACAAAAGGTCCTGTGCCAGTAATGGCCATATCTCCTTGAGAAAGCGCTATCTGTAAGCGCGAAACGCGCGTCGGAGATGCTACCACAGTCTGGGGGACTTGAGCACCATTAGGTAAGTGTCCCCACCACCATATGACCTCTTGCTATCATCGCATTATTAGCGGTTTTGGGATCGCTACTGTTTATACCATTTTTTCTGTTATATCCTATATGCCTCGGCTATGTGACATTTACTTTGTTACATATAGGTAGCAGTTGTTGGCCTGTACTTCGGTAGGGCTTACCCACTGTAGGTGGCCTTCGTGCGACAATGCCCTATATGTGACTTCCACATGGAAACTTTTTCACAGCTTGGGGCATTTGAGCTCCTCAGTTAACCGTTCCCATTGCTATTTACTATGGAACCGCTGGTCTTTCTGGACTACCATCATTCAATTTTTCCCTTTGTTATACTCAGTTTGCCCCTACCATTTTGATATTCAGTATGGTCATGACCCCTATATGCCTTTGTATGTAGGTAGTGGCACTCTGTTTGTACCTTTCTTAGGGTTCATTGAAAATGGGTGGGCCTTGCGTGATGGTGCTCAATGGGTTACCTCCACATTTCCCTTTTCCTGGCTCTTGGTGTCATATTTTACATGCAATTATGTTATGATTATTGTATGTGTTTTTTTCTGTACCTTGGTGTTAATAAAATTTGATATTTTTTTACACAATTTTGGATCTAAGTACTCCGTTTCTCCTGGTTAATATAATCCGTTTCTCCTGGTTAATATAAATCCTAACAGTCACCCAACACGCTCAGGGAGTGCTATAAAAAAATAAAAACTATTTTATAGAAAAAATAATTATTTTTGCATCAATTTATACTGAGAGCTATAGCTTATTTATTTTTCTGCTGATGGCGCTGTGTGGCAGCAGCTTGATTTTTGCGGGACAAGATGACGTTTTCAGCAGTACCATTTTTATTTACATCCATCTTTTTGATCGCATTTTATTGCAGTTTTTGTTCAGCGGTCTGATGATAAAGCATTGTTTTTGCCTCATTTTTTAGGATATGTGCACACGTAGCAGAAAATTTCTGCTTAAAAACCGGACTCCCTTCCCAGAAACCGCGCGGCTTTTATGCGTTTTTTTCCGCGCGGTTCTTGACACATAGAAATAGCCAGAAATGCAGAAAAATCCGCGAAATTAATGAGCATGCTGCGTTTTTTACCGCAAAGCGTTTTTTTCGCAGTAAAAAACTCATCAATATGCACAAAAAGTGCAAAATGAATAGAAATGAATGGGAAGCTTATTTTTAGCGTTTTTTAGCAGATTTTTTGGCAAATCCGCTAAACAAAACGCTAAAAAAACGCTGTGTGTGCACACAGCGTTATTTATTTTAACTAGTGGGAAAGTTTTACAGAGCGGGTTGTTACGGATGCAGCAATACCAAATATGTGTACTTTTACTGTTTTTTTATGTACATAAATGTATTTATTGGTAAAATATTTATTTTATTTTTTTTCTTTATTTGGAAATTTAAAAAAAAAATATTTTTACGCATTATATGTTTTTTCTTTATTATATTGTCCCATATAGTAATTAAACATTACTATATAACATTAGATTGCTGATCTGATACTGCACAGCAGAGTATCAGATCAGGATCTGGGCGCCTTCCCTGCAGGACCTGGAAGGACTCCGCGGCTATCTTGGTGCCAAGGGTCTCTATGGAGACCATAAGAACGTGATCGCATTGTGTTGTTCTGATGGAAGCACTCAGGGAGCCCCCTCCATGTGCGATGCTTCTCTATGCCGCTGTCAGTACTGACAGCAACATCAGAGGAATTAAATGTCAACAATCGGTGCTAGCAACAGTCGTAAGCATTGCTGCAGGGTGTCAACTGTCACATACAGCTGACAGCCACATGCAATCACTGCGGCGCTCAGGGTGAGGTCGCGTGATCGCAGCACTGTACTAGTACTACTCTTTGTGCAAACGCACCTCACGCAGAGCAGTACTAGTACGGCGCATGTTGCAAAATTCTGAAGTCCAACCTTAAAGTTTGAGTCCTAGCTGGTCTTCCTCCTCTTGTAACACAAAATTCAAGGATGGAATGATTGCTGCCTTCTAAATTCCTGGCCACCTTTATGTCTTCAACCATTTACTCCAGGGGAGGAGTCCTAAATAGATCATTTGCATATTCCCAGTGCCTTCTGGAATAAGTGAAGAGTCTCTGCGAGCTCAAAGAACACTGGATTTTGGCCATTGCAGCTGAATGGAGACACGTTTTTCACCGCTTTCATATATCATTAACAATAAGAACATGGAAGAGGCCAGGGCCCAGGAGTCATTTGGTGAGCTGCATTTCTTGCTACATGTTCACAGACTTACCAGTGGAAAATCCAAACTTCACATGCCAGAAAAGCAAGCTTGTGTCCCTATTGGAGGAAAAGTTGCAAAATCTACAAGAAAGGTTAGCTACATTGAAGATTATTAAGGAAGGTGAAGAGTTCTTAGAAAGAGCAGAATTATCTCTTCATGTTACAGAAAGAGAAGAAATTCAAAGTGCACCTGAAGAAACAGAGGAATGGAAGCATGTGACCCAGAGAAGCAGTAGGATTGGGAGCCAGTCAGCACCCATACTGCTCAAGAATCACTACCAGGCTCTCACGCAGGAGAATGATGAAGAAATACATCAGGATAAGACTTTGCCCACAAAGAACAAGTCCTCCTGTATGGAGAAAGAATTATATTGTGAAGAAGAAACGGAGAGTTGTGGTCATGGGGGATTCCCTGTTGAGAGAAACAGAGGCCGCTATCTGCAGACCGGATACAGCCTCAAGAGAAATGTGCTGTCTTCCAGGTGCAAAAATTAAAGATGTGTCTGACAGGATATCAGGACTCTTCAGACCTACAGATGACTACCCATTCCAGCTAATACATGTGGGGACAAATGATACAGCAAGAAACCACCTGGTAAAAATCTGCAGTGACTTTGAAAACTTAGGTAAGAAAGTGAAAGAACTGGGAGCGTAGGTGGTCTTCTCATCCATCCTAACAATGGATGGCCATGGAAAAAGGAGGTGGAATAAGATTCTGCAGGTGAACAACTGGCTACGTCGATGGTGCCATCTGCAAGGATTTGGATTTCTGGATCACGGAGTGAATTACCTATATGATGGACTACTTTCTAGAGAGGGAGTGCACCATACGAAGACTGGAAAACATGTATTTGGAAGTCGCCTTGCTACATCTTGCTCTTCAGGATAGCTTCATACTAGAATAATGTCATGGGGCAGTAAAGGGAAAACAGGGGATGTGGAACCAGGGCCCCTGAACTGCCCCTAAGACTAAGGGGGTGCCCTGACTTTCCTTAACTTGGGGGTACACTTAAAGGTAGTGAGGCCCAAGTCTCCGACCTGTCCCTGTCTCCTGTTCAGCCCTGAGCTAAACACCCAACCCCCTCCCCAGGAGGTGAGACAGGGAATAAAGTAAACTGCACCAAAAACCAGGGAAAGGGTAATACAGACACCTCAGGGTTAAATAAACTGAAAGACAAGACTTAGCTTGCTCTGCGACAATGCCCCAGGATAGCAGAGTTAGCCACTTGAAAACAGCAGACAACTGAAGATCCAAAGAACTCTGTCAGCTCCTGAACTCCAGCTTGGTTGGTCTCCAAAGACACACAATATCACCAACAGTTAGATGGTGCACCTGATGAGCTCATGTAGGAAGGTGAGAGTGGTTTCCACCTGCATAGATAATTAATCACAATGCAGTAACACCAGCAACTACCGGGGGAAAAGCTCACCAGAAGACCACCTAGTGATGCAGTAACACCCTTGACCCCCAGGGACAAAAACTAATATTAACCCCCGATGGCCTGAAAGGAAAAAAAAGTTTTAATATGAGAGCCCGGATCTGCCACAGATCCAAAAATGGATCGTGAAAGCACCCCCTTTCAATGAGGGGCCTCTGGACCCTCAACACCACACCTCACCAGAAAACCACCTATCGTGAGGACACCTAGATCCACCAGAGTTCACCTCAACCACCTGACTCTCAGGTTTATGGCAAACGTGGCAGATGGAAGTGGCAATGCATGCTTTGGAGGCAACACAAATCTCCAGAGTGCCAACCTGGGGAACGAGTTGGGAATGGGCATTACTGGGGGTAACTCCAGCTGGTAAGTCCCCGGGCCGAGAATGGATGACACCCGATACGGCCCGATCACATGAGAATGCCAGACCTCAGCAGCACACTTCCACTGGATGTTTTTAGTGGACACCCACACATACTCGTTCACACACAGGTCCGGACCTGAACGTTTATTGCCACCTACTCGTTTGCCACAAGATGGTGAACTCTCCAAGGAACTGACAACAAAGGCGTCCCTCTGTGTCCACACACTCACATCCCCACAATATTCAGAGGGAGCCACCACCCTCCGCAGATCCTTCCTCCTAAGAGGACTCTGATTAACCGAATTGGCAAATGGTGAGGGTTGAGACTGGCCCCTACTCTCTGTCAGCACCTCATGATACTTGCATGTGGTTTTTTCCTGAGGAAGAAGTTCTGTGAAACTTCGAAATGCGTTGAATAAAGACCACTGTAATAATAATTGTTCATAGTGATTCGCAGCGCGGATTGTCTGACCACTTTTTTACCTGTCCTGCATCTTCTATGTCGGTCCCTCATGGATCTGTGGTTTCTGCAGCAGCGAATCCTCCATGCTTATTACAAGCTCCATCTAGTGAGTGTATTATTTTTAAATTGATATACCTACACTGGATAATGCACTATTGCGCTATTTCTCTTCAATAGTATCCCTATTAGAAGTGGAAAGGAAGAACAAAGACAAAAAAATCTAACTAATTAAAATATTGGAGAAAGAGAAACCAATCACAAACTAAAATGCTTCTATGCAAATGCACAAAGCATGCGCAACAAACAAGGAGAACTGGAACTACTAACACAGGAAAAGCAATATGATGTCATTGGAATCACTGACACTTGGTGGGATCAATACACATGATTAGAATACAAGGCTAGAAGGATACAACTTATTTGTGAGAAACAAACTTGATAAACGAGGAGGAGGTGTTGCATTGTATGTTAGAAAAGCATATATTTGCACAGAGATGCAAGCTTCAGAGACTGGGAGTTCTGTGGAAACTGTTTGGGTAAGAATACAAGGACAGAACAACGGAAAGGACACCATTGTAGGCATTTGCTACAGGTCGCCAGTGCAAGATAAAGATATGACATAGTGGTCATGGGAGATTTCAAATATCCAGACATTTATTGGGATTCTCTCAGGCAAAACTAACAGGTCAAGCAAATTCTCATCCTCTCTTGCTGACAACTTTATCTTCCAAAAGGTAGAGAAGAAAACAAGGGGATCTGCTACCTTGTATCTAATCCTTGTAAACAGGGATGGAATGGTTGAGGAGGTAAGTGTGGCTGGGACACTAGGAGGTAGCGACCTTGCTGTTTTAAAATTTTGGATAACTAGAGGAGGAAGACCTGTGAAGATGCAAACTTCAAGGTTACATTTGAGAAAGGCAGATTTTAAGGGATTCAGAAAGAGATTTGGAGGGATCCAATGGGTGGATATCATTAAGTACAAAAATGTCCAGGAAGGATGAGAAATTTTGAAAAATTAGATTCTCAAAGCACAATCGTTAACAATTCTGAAAAGAGGGAAGAATAGGAAGCATTTCAGGAAACCAGGGTGGATGAACACATAACTTAAACACGTGCTAAAAAGGAAGAAAGAAATGTTTAAGAAATGGAAAGAGGGAGGCATATCTAAAGAAGAATATAATGCTGTCTGCAGAACCTGCAGGGGACACATCAGATTAGCTAAAGCTGACAGTGAATTAAGGCTTGCAAGAGACATCAAAAGCAATAAAAAAGGATTTTGGGGATATGTGAAAAGTTAAAGAAAAGTCAAACATGCTATAGGATTTTTACAAGATGAAAATGATGAAATGGTAAGAAAGGATGTTGAGAAGGCCGAACTTTTAAATTCCTATTTTGCATCTGTTTTCTCTCAGAAAGGAAATGTAATATCAACTCGTCTTCACTCTCCTATTAAAGGAATAGAAGAATCCAGGCTATCTATAAACAGAAAGATAGTGAGGGAATGCTTAGCTAATATAAATGAATTCAAGTCTCCAGGTCCAGATGAATTACACTCCAGAGTACTGAAGGAGACAGCAGAAGAAATTTTTGAACCACTCTCCATAATCTTTGAAAATTATTGGAGATCAGGAGAAGTCCCAGAAGACTGGAGAAGAACAGATGTTATCCCTATCTTTAAAAAGGAAAAGAAGGTGGACCTAGGGAACTATAGGCCAGTGAGTCTGGCTTCTATACAGGAAATATCTTTGAACAAATTATTAAACAACATTTATGTACGTACCTGAATAAGAATGAAGTAATTAACCAGAGTCAGCATGGGTTTGTAACTAATAAGTCATGTCAGACTAACTTAATTTCGTTCTATGACAGAATCACTGACTGGGTGGATAAGGGAAATACTGCAGATATAGTATATATTGACTTCAGCAAAGCATTTGACAAAGTATCTCACATCATCCTTATTGAAAAAAATGACTAAGTATGAAATGGACAAGGCAACTGTTAGGTGGATTCATAACTGGCTTAGTGATTGGACACAAAGAGTGGTCGTAAATGACTGCACATCCAGTTGGAAGAATGTGGGGTACCACAGGGCTTTGTTCTGGGCCCTGTATTGTTCAACATCTTTATCAATGATTTAGATGAAGTAATTGAGGGTACACTGATTAAATTTGCTGATGATACAAAGTTAGGAGGGATAGCTACTTGTTAGGCGTCGGGTTCCTGCAGCTGCACAGCGGGAATCGAGAGCTTTGCATACAGTGGTCTCCCGTTCTCCACCAACCGCTCAGGAGCCTGCACAGCAATCTCGGCGTCCCAGACACTCTGCTCAGACCAGCTCTGTAGGACTGGTTGTTGCTGCCACCTCTGGGTCAGCAATAGCAGCGCAGGCTGTCCTGCAGCAAGCCACTCCAGAGGCTAAGTCCTCTCGTCCCGCTACTGGGCATGCTCACGAGACGATCCCCCATTGGAGATCAGGAGTCACATGCTCAGGTCCTTCTCCTGATCTGATTGGTCCATCTCAGAGATCTAGAACGTCTCGGCAGCGCACGGCTATAAAAGGCCCACATGGCCGCTCGGCCATGAGCTAGTATTGACTCTTCTTGCTAGATGTGTGAATGGTGATGGATGTATGATTCTGGTGACTGACTTATTAAGATTCCCCTCCCTCTGATATTATGCATGTGGATAGGGAACTATAGAAAGAGTCAGCGCCAGTCAGTGGCAAACCTTAGGCCACTGTGCACACCGCACCTCTACACTAGCGTCCAGTGGTGTCACGTCTCTCACGGTACTATCGCATAGTGGCTGTGTCTGCCGCAGCATTGCATTCAGCAGCATTTACCAGCATCCGCAGTAGCGACGCCGCACGCGCAGTAGGTCTAGATGGACACCGTCCCCTGTCTTGGACCCATGTCCTGTGACCTGATACCGTGCGTGCAATTTAGCTGAGACCTGTGAGTCTAACAGGCTCGGTGTATATGTTTATGTTACAGCGCCTCTGTGAGTTAACAGAGTCCACTCTGCGCATATCAGGTCACGTTGAACCCGTGCTCATTATACCGCCATATAGCACGTCTGCCATTGTCTAGCAGTGGTTTTAGCACCTACTGCATGGTGGACCCCGGGCGGCGAACGCACTTTCTATTATTTAATATTTAGTGCGTTCCGCCATCCCTAACAGCTAATACTATAGACGAGTGAGTTTTCAGAAAGATATAAATAAACTGAAGCAGTCAGCAACAACTAACAGAATGGTTTTTAGCAAGGAAAACTGCAAAGTACTACATATGGGCAATAAAAATTAAAAAAGCATATACAGAATGGGAGGAATAGGGCTAAGCAACAGCACGTGTGAAAAAGACTGGGGTATACCAATAGATCATAAACTAAACATGAGTCAACAGTGTGATGCAGCAGCAAAAAAGGCAAATGCAATTCTAGGATGTATTAACAGAAGCATACACTCTATGGTTACAGGATTTAAGAATGTTTAGCTTGCAAAAAAGAAGACTGAGAGGAGACTTAATAGCTGTCTGTAAATATCTCAAGGGCTGTCACATTGTAGAAGGATCATCCTTATTTTCATTTGCACAAGGAAAGACTAAAAGCAATGGGATGAATCTGAATAGGAGGAGACACAGAATAGATATTAGAAAAAACTTTTTGACAGTGAGGGTGATCATTGAGTGGAACAGGTTGCCATGAGAGGCGGTGATTTCTTCAATGGAAGTCTTCAAACAGGACAGACTTCTGTCTGGGATGATTTAGTGAATCCTGCTTTGAGCAGGGGGTTGGACCAGATGGCCCAGCACTTTACCATTCTATTCTATGATTCTACTCCCTGTTGGTAAGAATTAGGTCCAAGATTGCAGATTCTCTTTTTCTCTCTCTTCTACCTTTTGAAAAATAAAGTTGTCAGCAAGAGAAGACAACAATTTTCTGGACCCATTACGTTTGCCAGAGAGAGATTCACAACAAATATCTGGATAGTTAAAATCTCCCATGATCGTTATGTCATACTTTTTGAGAACATAAACATCTGATGCAAAAAAAGTTCATCCATTTCTTCAGTATGTCAAGGTGGCCTATAGTAAACACTTACAATAGTGTTCTTTCTGTTCTTCTCTCCTTGTATTCTTACCTAAACAGTGTATACAGAGCTACCATTCCAAGCTTGGATTTCTGTAAAGAAATATATACATTGTTGGTTCAGTTTATCCTATTTTTAAGATTGGGCATAAGGTTTTTTGTCATCTAGAAATATTAAACTTGAAGTGCTATTGGCGAAGTTGGGTTCAAAGTTTATTGGTAACTATGAGATGCTGAAGGTGGTCAATCCAGTGGCATACAATTTAAAGCTTCCTTCATCACTTTGCATCCGTAACATGTTCCATAAATCCCTATTAAAGGAGTTTGTCCCTTTGGCAGTGTCTCCCTCATCCCCGCCTCCTCCGGTTTCCTTTGACGGTGGCTTGGAGTATGAGTTTCAGAGAGCTGTGGATTCCTGTAGGGTCTGAAATGCCCTCCAATATTTCATACTCTGGAGGGCCTTCCATCTAAAATTTCCTGGGAAAATTGTGGGTCCAGTGGCACCATAGAAGAGAAGGTATTATCACAATTTCACCACTCAGTGTGTTTGGGATGCATTTACTGATGCCTCAGCTGTCCAATCAGGTACAGGGGTGCACAGACGATGTCAGTACTTTGATTAACAGCTCAGTGTCCAGTCTGATGCAGTCCCATGCTGAGCTGTCAGTGTTTTGATTGTCCAATCTGAGACTGGGAGGGGAGGTGCTGACTGTATAAGGGGGTGAGATATAATGTTTTCCATGCTTCCCTTCCCTCTGATTGTCTTATGGTTCTTAATGTTCACAAATGTGTTTTATAATAATTGCCTGCGGTACTGCTACATGTATAACTATTTATTACCGCTCATTGTTTATGGTATTGTCACTTGAATGTGTTACCATTTTATAGAAAACTGTAATATATTGCCTTGTAGTCCTGTGTTATAGTATTGCAGATATATGCCTTTTGTACATGTACAGTTAGGGAAAGTTAGTGCATCCTTTCTTGGGACATTAGAGGAGGGCACTAGATAGTTTCCCCATAGACCGGGTAGATGTAATTATGTTTTGGGCCTCTTGATGGGGGTATACTAGTGAGGCCTGATAGGATGTTCATAGAGAGTTAATTGTAGGAGGGGCTGTCAGGAGTTAAGGTTAGTGCTGAAGAGCAGTTTAGTCAACGGGGCCAGGGTGCCCAAGTGTCCACATGGGCTATAGGCCCAGACAGCTCGGCAGCCACGTAACGCTAAGTCGTTATAGCCCACGTTACCCACGGCCACTGCGGGTCTTTGCAGTGGGTCAGTACAGAAAAAGGAAGATGTGGTGTCTGATCGCCTGCGTCAATGCTTTTAGGGCAGAAATTGGCTGGACTAAGGAAATGGAATGAGTTGGAACTTTGACAGATGGGCCGGATGCTTTAACAGGGGCCACCAAATGTAGTGACTGATGAATTTGTGTCTGGGGCTAAACAGGCTGAAGGAAATGTCATTATAGTGAGGTCAGGCCAGGAAGGAACTGGGAAGCAGTCTGAGATGGTTTGGTCCGGGCGTGTACTGCACAGAAGTGACAGCAAACAAGGGAAAGATGAGGAAGCAAGCAAAAGTTATGATTTAGATGTAACGTGCAAAATCATAAGTAAAGAAAGTGTTAAAGTTGTCTTGGACTGTGTCTCCATTGATGTGAGTCACCTAGAAGAGGGACTGTTATGGCCTGGGACGTGCCAGGCTGAAGCTGAATCTGGAGATGCAGAAATGCTGAGAAGAGTATTATTTCATGTAGGAGAAGGACTGGACATAGCTGCTACAGTAATACAGGTCATGACTACAGTCCTGTCCCTCCTTTACAACTGCTTCCAGGTGTTCATTGTTCCAGGTGATTTCCCAGTTACTTAACAGGGCTGTTAGTCCCAGACCTCTGCCAGACATAGCTTCAGCTAAGTGTGGTTGCTTTTCTCTGTGCCTGGTGTTTTGCTTAATGATCTTATGTTCCCTGACCTTAGATCTCATTACCTGACTACGCCTTTGTCTCCTCCCACTGTTTATGACAGACCCTCCTGGCTTTTGATCTCAGACCCTGGGATTATCCTGACTCATGGCTTGTCCATGAGAAGTGACTCAGCATCACAATATCCATTGACTTTTCTCTGGATTTTCAAATGGTGTTGTAAAATACCTTTCTGTTAAAATTAGAAAATTGTGTGGTTCCCAACAACAAAATGATCATTAATTAAACTCACTGATTATTCAAACTGCATAGCTTTAAGGGGATCTTCTTACATTGGAAAACACTATGTGCCTGCAGCTATAGGGTTATTCTATATGTAAGTATATTTCTTTTTTTATTTTATTTTATATAGTGCTAACATATTCCACAGCGCTTTACAGTTTTGCACACATTATCATCACTGTCGCCAATGGGGCTCACAATCTAAATTCCCTATCAGTATGTCTTTGGAATGTGTGAGGAAACTGGAGTACCCGAAGGGAACCCACGCAAACATGGGGAGAACATACAAATTCTTTCCAGCTGTTGTCCTTGGTGGGATTTGAACTCAGGACTCCAGCGCTGCAATGCTAACCATTGACCCACTGTGCTGCCCAGTTAAGTAGCCTTATAATGCTACCGTGCTTAAGGAAAGGGCAGCTTCTGGGAGAAAATTAACTTATTTCCCCCTGGAAGCTGCCAGCTTTCAGTCATATGTGCCTGCACAGAGCAGTTTAATCACTGCTTACATCAACACACACTATACTGCACTTTGATTGACAGACGAATTGACAGATGTCTCTGTGCACAGCTATCTTAATCAAAGTGCCAGGGTATACTTACAGTTGCTGCTCACATTATAATGGTGAGTGGTGAATAAAGCTGCTCCAAGCACATCCCTATAACTGAAACCAGACAGCTCTCAGGAGGAAAAAGGTTCATTTTGACCTGGTAGCCACACTTTAAGTAAAGCGTATGGCAGCATTTTAACACTATTTACAGTGGGTATGGAAAGTATTCAGACCCCTTTAAATTTTTCACTCACTGTTTCATTGAATCCATTTGGTAAATTCAAAAAAGTTCATTGTTTCTCATTAATGTACACTCTGTGCCCCATCTTGATGGAAAAAACAGAATTGTAGAAATTTTTGCAAGTTTATTAAAAAAGAAAAAATTTCACATGTCATAAGTATTCAGACCTTTTGCTCCGTATTGAATAGAAGCACCCTTTTGAGCTAGTACAGCCATAAGTCTTCTTGGGAATAATGCAACAAGTTTTTGACACCTGGATTTCGGGGTACTTTCCATACTCACTGTATATGAAGATAGTAAACTAATCTCCTGGTGTACTGTAACTGCTACTGTTTTGAGCTTAAAACTCTCTAAACATAATGTCTAAGGCTAGGTTCACATTTGCGTTTGAATCCGCAGTGTATCATCTGCATTCTCAAGCGCATGCAAAAACGCATGCAAACGCATGTTTACGCAGCATTTTTATCTGCATCATCTTATGCATGACGGCAAAATAACGCAGCGTTTACATGCGTGTGTATGCGTTTTTTCATGCGTTTGCGTTTTTTATGCGCGTGCGTTAGAAATTTCCAATTTTTTCCAGTAGCTTTTCCTTGACATCAGACACCCAGTAGGCATTTTTCATGGGATTTCTATATATATAGACACACTGCACTGAGGAAATCCTCGTCTTTGGCTGCTGTATTTAGCTGTAAGATGGATCTTGACCTGGACAGCTTCCTAGAAGATCTGGATTTACAAATGAAGTTGGCTGCTGCGCTTGCTTTTGCTTGTCAAGAACACAGAAGAGAAAGATAGAGAAGACGTCGTCGTCGCTATTGGCAACACCCCATCCTTGAACTCCGAAAGAGCCGTGGAGCCTACCACTCTTTGTACACTGAGCTGCAGCAAAACCCGGAGAAGTTTTTTGACTACACGAGGATGTCACAACAGAGCTTCCATGACTTGCTGCTACGTGTCCAAGGATCCATCGCCAGGCAGGACACACAGCATCATAGAGCAATTCTTTCTGAGGAACGTCTCTTGGTCATCCTGAGGTACATAGTGTTGAAAAAGAAACTGCTGTCACAAATAACCCTAACCCTACCCTATCCCTAACCCTATCCTGAACCCTATCCCTAACCCTAAGCAGTTTACTGATTTTTGTTTTTCATTTTATTTTCCGCAGATTCATGGCTACTGGAGAGACATTGTCCTCGCTACATTTCCAATTCCGGATTGGAGTATCTACCCTTTCTGGGATTATTGTAGACACTTGTCGTGCTTTATTTGGCATTCTGCAGCTAGAATACCTCGCCCAACCCACAAGTGAATTCTGGATTGAAAATGCTTCCAAATTCCAGGAAATTTGCAATTTTCCTAACTATGTGGGGGCTGTGGATGGCAAACACATTAGGATTATGAAACCAGCTGGAAGGCGAACAGAGTACTTCAATTATAAAAATATTTTTCCATAGTTCTAATGGCTATTGTGGATGCCGATTGTAAATTCGTTGCCGTGGACATTTTCTCATTCAGACGAGGCAATGACTCATAGAAGTTCAAAATCTCAGACATGGGCCAACGTCTGTATGGGAATGATTTTAATTTTCCACCGCCACGACCATGAGGCGTTCCAAATGTGTGCCAACCTCATTAAACCATACTCTAGTAGAAACTTAAATCACACAAAAAAAATTTCAACTACGGACTGACAAGGGCATGAAGCACCGTGGACTGTGCATTTGGATTGCTGGTATTGCAATGGCGCATTTTGTGCACATCCATTAACCTAAAAATTGACACTATTGATGAGGTTGTGAAAGCATGTGTTCTTTTGCACAACTACATAATGGAAAAAGAGCGACCAAGCTTGCAACCAGAAGAACCTGTTACATTGCATGATTACCAATTTCACCCTCTGAGAACCACTGTGGAAGTTGCCCACATGAGGGACAAGTTTGCCGCTTACTTTGTTTCAGATAATGGACGTGTGGCATGGCAAGATGAAATGATTTAAGTAACTAAGTTAAATATACCAGTTATGTTTTGTACCTGTTATGTACCTGTAAGGTCAAATATTGCATACCTGTTATGTTTAACCCCTTCACCCCCAAGGGTGGTTTGCACGTTCATGACCGAGCCAATTTTTACAATTCTGACCACTGTCCCTTTATGAGGTTATAACTCTGGAACGCTTCAACAGATCTAGGCGATTCTGAGATTGTTTTCTCGTGACATATTGTACTTCACTTTAGTGGTAAAAATTTTTCGCTATAACTTGCGTTTATTTATGAAAAAAACAGAAATATGGCGAAAATTTTGAAAATTTTGCAATTTTCAAACTTTGAATTTGTATGCCCTTAAAACAGAGAAATATGTGACACAAAATAGTTACTAAATAACATTTCCCACATGTCTACTTTACATCAGCACAATTTGGGAAACAAAATTTTTTTTGTTAGGAAGTTATAAGGATTAAAATTTGTCCAGCGATTTCTAATTTTTACAACAAAACTTACAAAACCATTTTTTTTAGGGACCACCTCACATTTGAAGTCACTTTGAGGGGTCTATATGGCAGAAAATACCCAAAAGTGACACCATTCTAAAAACTGCACCCCTGAAGCTACTCAAAACTACATTCAAGAAGATTATTAACCCTTCAGGTGCTTCACAGGAGCAGAAGCAACGTGGAAGGAAAAAATGAACATTTAACTTTTTAGTCACAAAAATAATATTTTAGCAACAATTTTTTTATTTTCCCAAGGGTAACAGGAGAAATTGGACCCCAAAAGTTGTTGTCAAATTTGTCCTGAGTACGTTGATACCCAATATGTGGGGGGGAACCACTGTTTGGGCACATGGCAGGGCTCAGAAGGGAAGGAGCCCCGTTTGACTTTTTCAACCTAAAATTGGCTGGAATTGAGATCGGACGCCATGTCGCGTTTGACGAGTGTCTGATGTGCCTAAACAGTGTAAACCCCCCACAAGTGACCCCATTTTGGAAACTAGACCCCATAAGGAACTTATCTAGATGTGTGGTGACCACTTTGAACCCCTAAGGGCTTCACAGAAGTTTATAACACCCGGGCGTGAAAATAAAAAATCATATTTTTTCCACAAACATGATAATTTAGTCCCCAATATTTTGTTTTCCCAAGGGTAACAGGAGAAATTGGACACCAAAGGTTGTTGTCAAATTTGTCCTGAGTACGCTGATACCCCATATATGGGGGGAACCACTGTTTGGGCACATGGCAGGGCTCAGAAGGGAAGGAGCCCCGTTTGACTTTTTCAACCTAAAATTGGCTGGAATTGAGATCGGACTCCATGTCACATTTGACGAGTGTCTGATGTGCCTAAACAGTGTAAACCCCCCACAAGTGACCCCATTTTGGAAACTAGACCCCCTAAGGAACTTATCTAGATGTGTGGTGACCACTTTGAACCCCCAAGGGATTCACAGAAGTTTATAACACCTGGGCGTGAAAATAAAAAATCATATTTTTTCCACAAACATGATCATTTAGTCCCCAATATTTTGTTTTCCCAACGGTAACAGGAGAAAATGGACCGCAAAGGTTGTTGTCAAATTTGTCCTGAGTACGCTGATACCCAATATGTGGGGGGGAACCACTGTTTGGGCACATGGCAGGGCTCAGAAGGGAAGGAGCCCCGTTTGACTTTTTCAACCTAAAATTGGCTGGAATTGAGATCGGACGCCATGTCGCGTTTGACGAGCGTCTGATGTGCCTAAACAGTGGAAACCCCCCACAAGTGACCCCATTTTGGAAACTAGACCCCCTAAGGAACTTATCTAGATGTGTGGTGAGCACTTTGAACCCCCAAGTGTTTCACTAAAGATTATAATGCCCAGGCGTGAAAATATAAAATCCTGCTTTGTTCCCACATAAATGATCATTTAGTCCCCAATTTTTAATTTTCCCAAGAGTAACAGGAGAAATTGGACCCCAAAAGTCGTTGTCCAATTTGTCCTGGGTACTCTGGTACCCCACATGTGGAAAAAAACTGTTTAGGCACACGTCGGGGCTCGAAAGGGAAGTAGTGTTGTTTTGGAATGCAGACTTTGATGGTCTGCTGGTGTCATGTTCCATTTGCAGAGTCCCTGATGTGCCTAAACAGGAAAAAAACCCACATATGCCATCATTTTGGATACTAGGCCCCCAAAGAACAAATCTAGATGTGCCCCCGACTAATCTAATGTAAATTAGTAGTGCATGGAGGTGTGGTACAATTTGAAGCAATCCTTCATGCACAGGCCAGGTTTTTCGGGGCAGATGTCGCATTGATAAGTGGTGTCCCTGCGTATTCCTTTTTTGTAACACACTCGACACCTTTTTGCGGCTCACCTTTTCTTGGGGTTGGCGGGACCACCCCCGGAAAATGCTGACCTGGGACAATACGAGCACCTTCAGTTCCTGAAGTACTGGGGCCCGCTCCTTCCTGAGCGCCAAACATCATGGCCTTTACCACTACCTCCTGGAACTGAAGGTACGTCGTATCGCTGGGGCATGCACATTGTGACAGCAGGAATGCATTGAGCATTGCCATTTGGACGATGTGCACGGCCAGCTTTTTGTACCACACCTTGGCCTTCCTCAATGCATTGTACGGTTGGAGGAGTTGATCGGAGAGATCAACTCCCCCCATGTTTTTGTTGTACCCCACTACACATGTCGGTTTGCGGACCTGTGTAGAGGTACCCCGTACAGTGCAGAGGGTACTGCCATCACCGTGTATGGTGGTCAAGAGATGGACATCTCTCTTGTACTTGACCACCAGCAGGTGGTCGCTACATTGGGCTCTGCTCTCACCTTTTTGGAGCATCTGCCCAAGTAGCGTCTTTGGGAGGCCTCTCTGATTTTTTCGGACAGAACCGCAGGCTGCGGTACGTCGCTCAGAGAGGGATTTGTAGAGTGGGATGCTGGTATAAAAGTTATCAGTGTAGAGGTGATAACCTTTATCCAGCAGTGGGTGCACCAAATCCCACACAATTTTCCCACTCACTCCCAGGAAAGGAGGACACTCAGGGGGTTCAATCCGGGTGTCCTTCCCTTCGTAAACTCTAAACTTGTGGGTGTACCATGAGGTTCTCTCACACAACTTATAGAGTTTGATTCCGTACCTGGCCCTCTTACTGGGCAGGTATTGACGGAATCGCAGCCTTCCCTTGAAGTGAACCAAGGACTCATCCACGCAGATGTCCCTTTGGGGCACGTACACTTCAGCAAACTTTTTGTTGAAGTGTTCGATGACCGGCCGAACTTTGAACAGACGGTCAAAGTTGGGGTCATCTCGTGCGGGACACTCTGCATTATCAGTATAATGCAGAAACTTGTGGATGGCCTCAAAACGCGTCCGGGCCATGACCATTCGGAACACTGGAGTGTTGTATAAAATATCAAAACTTCAATATTGCCGAATTTCCGGCTTCTTCAGTATCCCCATATGGAGAACCAGGCCCCAAAACTGCGTCATTTCAACTGCGTCTACAGGAGACCAGTTTGAAAATGTTGAACGCGGGTTTTGCTACAAAAATTGACGAGTGTACAAATTAGTTTGCTCCACCATGAGGTTAACAAAATCCTCAGAGAAAAAGACTTTGAAAAAGTCAATTTCTGTGAGGCCGGTGGTGTCAAACTTGATTCCTGATTCTGCCACAAAATCAGGAATCATTTTCGGGGGGCGAGGTCCATACGGGGAGCACTGGGTCAGCTGCGGGCATGGTGGGCGCTGCCTCATCTTCTGTCCTGGAGCGTCTGCGTGGCGGTTCCGCAGGACCCATGGAGGAAGATGAGGAGGGGGAAGAGGAAGAAGAAGAGGATGAAGAATCCAAAAAATAAAGAAAAGTCGGATCGTCATCCAAATCGCTATCAGTGTCGGAGGCAAGTATAGCATATGCCTCCTCCATTGAATAGCGCTGTTGGGATGAATTTGATGACATTTTTGTGTAAATATGGTGCTTGGGTGTACACTTTATTGAAAACTGTATGTGTACATGAGGGGGGGAGTGATTGGTGTAAACTTTCTGTAAAGAAAAAGCTGTGGAAAAAAGTCTAAAACAGCAGGCCCTAGCTGATAAGTGTCACTTATCAAAACTAGGCTGCTGGATGTGCGCACGGGGTGGCGCAAGGGGGGGTGGAAAAAAAAAAAGGAAAACGGCAGGCACAAACTCTGATAAGTGAACTGTGTCACTTATCCAAGTTTCGCAGCTGCGGGATGTGTGTACGGAGGGGCTAAGGAAAAAAAAAGCGAGCTCGAGTGTTGATCGGTGAACTGCGTCACCAATCAACGCTCGCCAGCTGCGCACGGAGGTGGCGCAAAAGTGGGGTGGAGGGGGGTAAAAATAGGGGGAAGGGGGATGGGGGGATTGGGGTGGATCAAGAGAGATTGGGCAGGGATCAACAGTTAGGGTTGTAGTTAGGTGGCACAAAGGGGGGTGAAAAAAATGAAAAACGGCAGGCACAATCTTGGATAAGTGACGTGTGTCACTTATCCAACTTTTGCGGCTGCGGGATGTGTGTACGGATGTGGCACAAAGGGGGCTAAGGAAAAAAAGCGAGCTTGAGTGTTGATCGGTGAACTGCGTCACAAATCAACGCTCGGCGGCTGCGCACGGAGGTGGCACAAAAGTGGGGTGGAGGGGGGTAAAAATAGGGGGAAGGGGGATGGGGGGATTGGGGTGGATCAAGAGAGATTGATCAGGGATCAGTTAGGGTTGTAGTTAGGTGGCACAAAGGGGATGAAAAAAAGGAAAAACGGCAGGCACAAGCTTGGATAAGTGACGTGTGTCACTTATCCAAATTTTGCGGCTGCGGGATGTGTGTACGGAAGTGGCGCAAAGGGGGCTAAGGAAAAAAAGCGAGCTCGAGTGTTGATCGGTGAACTGCGTCACCGATCAACGCTCGCCGGCTGCGCACGGAGGTGGCGCAAAAGTGGGGTGGAGGGGGGTAAAAGGGGGGTGAAGGGGGGTAAGAGGGGGGTGGAGGGGGGATGGGGGGATGAAGATAGATTGGGGGGTGAAGATAGATTGGACAGGCGATCAGGGATCAATTAACACTTACAGTTGGAGTTTTCTTCTTCTTTCTTCTTTCTTCTGCAGGGATTGTGATGCTACAAGCTGTGGCACCATAATACCCAGCACAGGAGCTCTTGCTGCGTCCGACCTCTCTGCAGGAATCCTCAGCTAGAGTGAGGACCCCTGCAGACAGGTCAGAGGCAGGTCAGGGGGCAGGTCACAGAGCGGTCACATCGCTGCTGTGACCTGTCATTGGTGGGATCAAATGATTACATCGATCCCACCAATCCCTGATCTGCCTGGTGACCATGGCAACTGCCTAGAATCGGAGATCACAGCTCCGATTACTAGGCAGGTCATGCCCAGGTCACCAGCAGGGCACAGAGCGGTCACATGGTGACCGCAGCTGTGCCCTGTGGTTGGCGCGATCGCCGATCTAATCGATCGCGCCAGCAAACTCCTGCAGGCCCTGCTGGGCCTGCATCAGGCTCCAGCCTAGGATCGGTGCTAATATAGCACCGATCCCGGCCGGTACTGGCAGGGCACAGCGGCGATATAGCGCCGCTGTGCACTGCGATTGGCACAATCGATCAGATCGGCGATCGCGCCAATCCGAGTGCTTTTTGCCAGTGCCTGGCATCGCCAGGCACCGGCTCTAGGATCGAGTACATCAGTACTCGATCCCAGCCTAGGACATCATTGTTTCAGCCAAGCTGATTGGCTGAAACAATGAGAAACGCTGCGATTGGCTGTTCAGAATTGAACAGCCAATCACAGCGCTCTGGATGCCGGGGGGGTGGGATCGCAGCCCGGGATGCCGACGCCATCTTTTGTAAGGTGAGATGGCGTCGGAATTTTAATGCGATCACCGCGACTTTAGTCGCGGTATCGCATTAAAGGGCCCGACGTACTATCCCGTCCACGGTCATACGGGCTCGGGTACCGTGGACGGGATAGTACGTCGGATGTCAGGAAGGGGTTAAATGTACCTGTGATGTTAACATGTACATGTAATGTAATAATTTACCCCTAATGTTTACGCATTTAAATATAAACTACCTTCCCTAAAAAAGTGTGCTTGTATTGTACCTTACCTCAAAAAACAAGTGTGTTCGTGTTGGCGGCGGCACATAAGATAAAAAAAACACAAGATATAGTGCTAACAAAATACAACATTTATTTTCAACACTTTTACAACTTTTATTTTCAACATTTTTTTTTAAAAAAAGGGTTAAGGTTGGAGTGATTAGTTTTTTCTTCAGGGTTTATGTGAGTGTGAAATGGGTAGGACCTTGGGGGTGTGGAGCTGTGAGGATTGGGTGGTAGTTGATGAGGAAGGGGTAACAGGGGAAGGGTCTACTGGGGGAGGGGCAACCAATTGAAGGATGGGATCAAGGATGGCAGTGGAGACATTGGAGATAGATGACAAAGTGGAATCATGGGAATCGATAGCCAAACTGGAAGGAACAGACAGAGACACAAGGGAAGATAGTGACAAATTGGTAGGTGAGCGTGGAGGTAGTGGGTTCAAGGTGGGCAGATTTTTTTGGCTCCTGGTTTTGATCCTGAAGCCAAGATTTTTTCTTTTGGACCTTGCTTTTCTTGGCAGAGTAGGAGTGCTGGGCTCTGTAGCAGTCATCTGGCATGGTGCTGGACTGGGCCGCATTAGGGGTGCTGTAGTGGGCAGGGGTTCTGGAATGGGCAGGGGTGCTGGACTGGGCAGGTGTGCTGGACTGGGCAGGGGTGCAGTAGTGGCAGGTGTGGTGGACTGGGTAGGGGTGGTGGACTGGGCAGCATCGTTGATCCTGCTGGCTGCATGGGTGCTGTATTCTGGAGCATGGTGGATGCTGCCGGCTTCAAGGTGGTGGTAGCGGATAGTTTGGTGCTGTGGGAGCTGGATGGTAGATTTGCTTCTGGTAGTATCCTTCGGCCTGTTGCCTGTAGGATTGTGACTGCTGCTAGGACTGCTGCTTCTGTAATGTGTGGCTGTAAGCAACCTGGCAGGCCTGCTTGATGGACAGCTGGAGTTGAGGTGTAAGGTTTTTGGACACGCTCTGTTCAATTGCAGAAAAAAAACATTGGGCCGGTCTATTAAGGTCGGCTTCCAGGCGGTCGTTGACTTCCTTGAACCCACACTTCACTCTTTCAGCAATCAACCTAACCCCATCCTGGAAGACTGAGCTTAATTTATGAAACTTGGGCATGCCTGACCTCTCCCAGGCCCTCTGCCACTAACGAGAAGACCCAGCAAAAGCCGAACCAGAGGGCTGGGAGAGGAAAAAAACCTGATGGACCGGCTGCCTCTTCCCCAGCCTGTGTAGCATGCAAGGTTGCTCCATCGCTGGTGGATGACTGGGACTGCGTCTGTACAGTGGCTTGTAGATGAGGGCCCGCTTCAACCGAGGAGGCTCCAGGTTGGGGGTTCTGCACTAGGTTCTGTGTGGAAAAGAGAAAAAACATTAGTGCAAAAATCAAGGTTGTGTTGTGCTGCTCCAGGTTCTGTGTGTGAAAAAAAAGTAAACATTAGTAAAAAAGAGAAAAAGAATTATATATTTTCATTCGCTGAGCAAGCACAGGCCTCAGAAAGGCAAGGTCCCGGTGGTATTTTTATTCGCGGAACCTTGCAGCAGAACCACTTCGAACCCGAAGCTTCTCTCTCATGTTCTTGTTGAAGCAGTCCTTCATCGAGCGCCATCGGATTTTGATTTGCTTCACCGTGAAGGGGAAAAAAATAGAATTTTAAAACAATGCACGTCCATTCACAGGTTTACTGCCTGTGCAGACCACATTGCAATACTTACCAAAATCAGTTCTTGCTCGCGGCATGGCACGGTCCCAACCAGGCAACAGCGATGTTGCCACTTCTTCCCAGAGCCGTCGAATTGTCGGAGGGATGACGGTCACGGGTGTCCCACAATGGTACTCGCTCTTCCACAAGGTGGATGAGATGTTCGTTATCTATATCCAGTGTGGATTCTTCCCGTTGTGAAACCTATAGATAAAATATAAAAAAAATAATTTTAATTAAAACTGAAAAAAATTTGTATTACAACTCTAATGAAAGGAATACTTACACCCTGTCTTTCCCCCTGAGACACATGAGCCCGACGACCCTGTGAAGAATCCACTCCACTGGACTGCTCCTGCTCTTCATCACTGCCAGGTACCTGTAAAGAAATTAAATGATTTAACACATGTGGATTATTGCCAGTCAATACATACCAATCAGTAAAGCGAATGTGATTACATAATCTTTGTCCGGTCCACCCTGGGAACAAGTCTGTTCTTCACTTGAGGACATTTTGAAGAGCAGGCAGCAGTCAAGTGAAACACAACAGAAGAGAACAGAAGAAAAATTAAACTTGTAAAGATCCAAAAACAATGTAGACCAAAAAAAAAAAGGACAACAATACTTACATTACAGGCAGTAGTCCAACACGACAGCAGTCAGCACAGGCTAGGGACAGACGGCAGCAGCAAGAGCCAACCACAGCACCAGGAGACAACCACAGGAAAACCGCTGCACCAGGAGAGACACCCACTGTGCCACAGAGAATCAACCAGTCTACAAGGAACAAAAAAAGCATTCAGGGAGAGAGACATTTCCAAAGCTTCTTTACAGTGTTGTCCTCACCACGACAGAAAACAGCACCAAGTGACAAACTGAAGAAACCCGCTGCACCATGAGCCAATCACTGTACCAGGCCAAATGACACATCTAAAAGAAAACAGAAATTTTTTTTAATACAAAGTACAAACAGCAATGAGAGAGACAGAAATTTTCTAATGTTCTATATGTAACAACCCTTCTGACATCACTGCATGGCCTCTCATTTCCTGCACACGAACTTACTCACTGCTCCAGGTCATGCTGTGATTTCTGTTTGCTGCCAACTCCATACACTATGCCTCTTGTCTCCTGCTTTCTCTCTGAATGTTACCTGGCTGTGTGTATAGGGGGGTGGTTCCTGAACTCCCAGCTTCTTATGGAGTCAGGGTGCACCTGGCTAATGTGTCCCTGACCAATTACCTAGAGCCCTCTACTATTTAGGGCTGCCCCACCCAATGGAACATTGCCTGTGCAATGTCTAAACTCAGTTAGTGTTTTGCTGCTGAGTAAGCCAGGCCCTGTTCTGTGTTTCTCCTTCTCTGGAGGTTACACTCCTAACTTTGTCTTATGCCTGTCTGTCTGCCCTCCAGGGTCTCTGTGCTATAGCTCCTGACCTTGTATTGCCTAGTACCTCCGTCCGCCTTCCAGGAAGCAGTATATCCTGGTCCTTGAGTCTTTGTCTCTGTACCTTGTCTGAACTCTGTCCTACCCCTGCCTCCTTGTCTTTGGCTTCTTTCCCTGCTGTGTCTTTCCCTGTGTCCTCCCTGTCTGTGCTCTGTACCCTTGCAGCTCTGCCTGCTCTGCATCCTTGCAGCTCTGCCTGCTCTGCACTCATGCAGCTCTGCCTGCTCTGCACCCTTGCAGCTCCGCTTGCTCTGCACTCTTGCAGCTCTGCCTGCTCTACACCCTTGCAACTCTGTCTGCTCTGCACCCTTGCAGCTCTGCCTGCCCTGCACCCTTGCAACTCTGCACTCCTGCGGCTCTACCTACTCCGCACTCCTGTGGCTCCACCTACTCCACACTCCTGCAGCTCCGCCTACTCCACAATCCTGCCTATATGCATACCTGCTCCTCCCATGTGAACAGGTCCAAATCTGTGCCGTTATATTCCACTCCCTCCTATCAGTACCTGTACCTGCACCTCCTGTGTGAACAAGACTCTACCTGTTCCTCCATATTCTATTCCTTCCGGCCAGTACCCGCTCCTGCTGTGTGAACAGGTTCCTACCTGTTCCTTCATACACCACACCAGCCTGCCCTGTGTCTCAAGCTGTGCCTGCCTGCCCTGTTTCTCAAGCCATGACTGCCTGCCCTGTGTCTCAAGCTGAGTCTGTCTGCCCTGTGTCTCAAGCTGTGCCTGCCTGCCCTGTGTCTCAAGCCATGCCTGCCTGCCCTGTGTCTCAAGCTGTGTGTGCTGCCCTGTGTCTCAAGCTGTGCCTGCCTGCCCTGTGTCTTGTTCGTGCCAGCCTGCTCTGTCTCATCCATGTCAGCCTGCTCTGTGTCTCATCCGTGCCAGCCTGCCCTGTCTGATCCATGCCAGCCTGCCCTATGTCTTCCAGCCATGCCTGCCTGCTAGTGTATCAAGCCATGCCTGCTTTCCCTTTCTCTCAGCCATGCCTGCTTGCCCTGTGTCTCAGCCGTGCCTGCTTGCCCTGTGTCTCAGCCTGCCTGTCACTCACACCTGACCACGTGTCCTGTTCCTGAGTGGGATCAGCAGTCACAGCCAGACACCACCTTGGAGTGGCACCTGGCAGCTGCCTACCGCACAACCCTGACCTCACCATTGGAAGCTCCAAAGAAGACCAAGGCAGCTGTCTTAGTCATGCCCCTTCCAGGGTAGTCTGGTCTGTGGCAGAGTGGGGCCACAATCCCCCGTCTCGCGCCAGTCAGCTAAGGTGCGAGAGTGACACTATACTTACATAGCCAGTGTTGTGGTATCATCCAGAGTCCAGAGAGTTATGGCCTTGCTGTATCCACACTTCCTTATATAGAGCTCTCAATTATCAGGTGGATGTATCACTTCCTGGACCAACTCATTAAAAAAAGCATGCGTATAGAACGCAGGTGCGTACGCATGTCCTTGCATACGCATGCGTTCTCATAGACAGTAATGTGTTTATTTGACGCACTCATCCGCATGAGCATGAATGCGAATATTTGACGGATTTTTGCCGCTTCCAAAAATCTAACATGATGCGTTCGCCGGACCCTGCCGTACAGCGAAAAACAATGCATGTGTATGCTGACGCATACGAACTGATGCAAACACATGCCCCTGCGTACACCATTTTAATAATAGGGAAACATGATGCTTACGGATTGCTGCGGATGAAACGCTGCGAAAACAGACGCAAATGTGAAACCAGCCTTATAGACCTGCATGTCTGGTTTGCAGATTTTGGTCTGTTCTCCTCTTAGATAAACCTGTACATTTCTTTTCAGGTACAGAAAGCAGATTCTCTGTTTAGCAGTGTTCCTTGACCTAGCAGTGAACACATACAATTTTTGATCCATTCCTCACACAATATTTCTTCAGATGTTGCAGACTACAAACACTTCAGTGAGTTCACAGTAACCTTATCTTTCATTGACTGAAACTTGATGAACTGCAAGCCTGCAGGCTTTATATCCAAATCCATTTTGGTCAGAAACCTCAGATCATGACAGTGTAGAGAAAGGGCTTAGAATTTGCTTTTACAAGGTTTTTGTACAAGCTCCATATTACTTTTATTTTTGTTCCTATAAGTTTACTTTTAAATTATTAATGGGCCTGTGTGTTTGATTAGTAGCTGCCTTTCAGTAGGGCCTTGCTCACTTGCCATCAACTCGTATGCACAGAGTCTGAAGGGACATTAGGGGTATATCACATTTTTGGGGAGTTAATGCATAAATAAAACAGTAATCCTTCTAGCTGATATAGGCAATGTACAACATAGCATAAATGCAAATATAAAACATGCACTTCTTTATAGACCCATAAGGGGAATAATATTGTATTGAGGTGTAATGAAGTTAAAGACGACCTTTCACCAGTTTAAAGGGAACCTGTCATCAGGATTGTGCTGAGTAACCTACAGACAGTGTCAAGTTGGCGGTGCCTGTGCTATAGCATGATCGCATCCATAATGTCCTTGCAATTTCTTTATTTGGTGATATACAATACATGTTTCAGAAAAAAAAATTCTCTCAAAATGGCGCCAGCGTAGTAGCATGTATCAGAGATCCGGTACATGCTACTGTGCAGGCGCCGACGGCGCCATTTTGCTAGAGGAAAAAAAAATATTCTCCACCAAGATGGCTCCGGCGGTGCCTGAGCAGTAGCAGCTATCGTATCGCCGATAGCTGCTACTGCACAGGCGCAACCAGTGCCATTTTGGGAGAGAATTATTTTCCCTAATAAATTTATATCACCAAATAAAATAAGTAAATGGATATTACACATGCGATTATGCTGCAGCACAGGCACCGATGTCTGTCTACTGAATGTGAATTTTTTTTTCAAAACATATTATATTCAGTATGTAAAATATGTCATAAGCCATACAGATGAATATGTAAGCAGAGCACCACATAAAACCCCACTCACAGGCTGACCCAGAGCACAAGAATCTCATTAACTCAAAACTACAAATAAAAATTAAACAACAACCACAAGACAGATTTCAGCAACCAAGGTATCATTTTAATCAGTATAATGGCACCAACCTGACACAGTCTGTAGGTTACTCAGCACAATCCTGCTGACAGGTTCCCTTTAAGCATGTTTAACTGACCACATCATTGGAATATTGGCTACACAGCTGAAAAAAAATCACCCACACATATAAACAGTGCCTTGTTAAAGTATTCATACCCTGTGAAGTTTTCCACATTTTTTGTCATATAATCCACAAACTTAAATTTTTTGATTGGGATTTTATGTGAGATACCAACACAACTTGGAAAATCAGGAGGAAAGCTGTTATGAATGGGTCACCGAGGAGGAGAGCAAGCCCAAGCTAAGCCACAAAAAACTAGAGAGGTTGGTAACTAAGCGGATTGCAGACCACAGATCCTATCCACACAACTAGCAGTAGCCGTGGAGCGTACCTACGATGATCCTAGACACCTCGGCACAGCCGGAGAGCTAAGTAAGCCTAAAGCAAGAAAGGGAAAATCTAAACTGCCCCAGAGCAGACCCCAAAGGAATAGATAGCCCCCAAACATATATTGTCGGTGAGACAAGGTGAAAACACAAACGCAGGCAGGAAAATAGACTGAGCAAATGATGGGGCCCACACTGACTAGACAGGACAGGAAAGGAAAGACGCTGTCTGCAATCATGCAAAGAACCCTGCAAAAAGTCCAACACGTCTGATGCAAAAAACACTGAAGTCGCACGACTTTGCCCACTATATCAGCACTCTGGTATATTCTGAAAGCAGAGCAAAAAGAGGCCAATCTAATAAGGGACAAAAACAAACTGGCACAAGCAGTAACATATGGACGGTGATTCAGCGCAGCCCCAGCCGGAACTGGCTGACCCACACAAAACTGAGATAGACAAAACCAGATCAAATGCAAACAGAATAGCAAATGAACACTTAGCTGAACATGCAGGGACTGAGCTGGAAACATCAGACCTCAGGAGGCAGAAGAAAATCACCAGAAGGGATAGAGGGAGTCGGCTGTCTTAAATCCCAATCTGAAACCCCAGATCTCCAATCGCAGTCCTCATTATCAAGTGGCAAGCTTCTGTTAATCCAATCAGCTCCATTACCTCCAGTAACCACCAGAGGGAGCCCAGAAAGAGAACTGGCAACCGCTCTGTCAATCTGACCAGCTCCACTACCTTCAGTAATAACCAGAGGGAGGCCAGAAAGCGAATTCACAACAGAAAGCAATGTAAACTCAGGGAAAATAAACAAACTTCTTGCAGACTCCTTGAGGATCCCAGCACTGCAAGCTGCCAAGCAATGAAATTCCGCAGCCATCTTTGTTGTGGTCGTGCAGTGATTGGCTGGTCACACAGCATCATCAGGGGTATATGAGACCGGATGCCACCCCACTCGGCGCATTTAGCTCTTGATTTAGATAGTGTAGGGAGAGTGGCTGCAGAGATAGGGTCAGATTTGGGGATTTATTAGTCAGTGTGGGGTCTGCCATCGTAAACTACTCAAATCCAACTAAACCAACAGTCCTTCTAAGGACTAATTCCAGAGTATATAGGTTGCAGTGTTAGGTAGGCAGGGGATTGCACGTCACTCTATACATATCAGTGCAAGGCCTGCAGGCACTGTACACTCACTGGCCACTTTATTAGGTACACCTGTCCAACTGTGTGTTAAGACTTAATTTCTAATCAGCCAATCACATGGCGGCAACTCAGTGCATTTAGGCATGTAGACATGGTCAAGACAATCTCCTGCAGTTCAAACCGAGCATCAGTATGGGGAAGAAAGGTGATTTGAGTGCCTTTGAACGTGGCATGATTGTTGGTGCCAGAAGGGCTGGTCTGAGTATTTCAGAAACTGCTGATCTACTGGGATTTTCACGCACAACCATCTCTAAGGTTTACAGAGAATGGTCCGAAAAAGAAAAAAAATCCAGTGAGCGGCAGTTCTGTGGCTGGAAATGCCTTGTTGATGCCAGAGGTCAGAGGAGAATGGGCATACTGGTTCGAGCTGATAGAAAGGCAACAGTGACTCAAATTGCCACCCGTTACAACCAAGGTAGGCAGAAGAGCATCTCTGAACGCACAGTGCGTCGAACTTTGAGGCAGATGGGCTACAGCAGCAGAAGACCACACTGGGTACCACTCCTCTCAGCTAAGAACAGGCATCTGATGGCTACTTTCAGCAGGATAATGCGCCATGTCATAAAGCTCGAATCATCTCAGATTGGTTTCTTGAACATGACAATGAGTTCACTGTACTCAAATGGCCTCCTCAGTCACCAGATCTCAATCCAATAGAGCATCTTTGGGATGTGGTGGAACGGGAGATTCGCATCAGGGATGTGCAGCCGACAAATCTGCGCCAACTGTGTGATGCCATCATGTCAATATGGTCCAAAATCTCTGAGGAATGCTTCCAGCACCTTGTTGAATCTCTGCCACGAAGAATTGAGGCAGTTCTGAAGGCAAAAGGGGGTCCAACCCGTTACTAGCATGGTGTACTTAATAAAGTGGCCAGTGAGTGTATATGTGTGTACCCATATCATTGCATACATCAAGAGGGTCCATTCCCTTCCTGTGTGGTGGTGCTGCTGCTGCCACCTGTAGGATATATTGACCGTATATACCTAGCCCCAGGTCTAATTGGCCAGGTTAATAGAGCTTTTCTATTGCAAAGGAATCCAGAGCCCTTTTTTTCTCCATTTGCTTTTTGACAGTGCACAATACAGCGAGATCCTTCTCCTAGCACAGTGTGAAAATCCTGCAATTTTACACGGGTCCCAAAAATCACTTTTTAGTGCGCAGAGAAATATTTAATTTTTCTGTGGTACGGTAGAGTTGATTTTTTGATTTTTTTTGAGTGTCTTAGACAATTTTTTGACACCATTTTGCTGAACCCCCCAAAAAATACATACAGGCCACATGCCACATATTTTACAGTGTTGTATATCTGTGACAAATTTTGGTCATTGTACCCTAAATTCAATTTTTTTATTGCTGACTATCACTGTAGTTACTGTATATGCAGCACTATTTAGCCTAAAAAAGCAAAAAGTACAGGCCACAGATTTCTCAGTGTGGTATCTCCGTGCTATCTCATATCTGTGCGTGCTCCATGTTCGACCAGTTTAGGCCGGTTTTCCATTTTTGTCCTGTGTGTCACTGAACTTATATACAGCCCTATTTAGCCAAAAAAAGCAAAAAAATACAGGCCACAGAATTTTCAGTGTGGTATCTCCGTGCCAGCTCATATCTGTGCGTAATCCAAGTTTGGCCAGTTTAGGCCGGTTTTCCATTTTTGTCCTGTGTGTCACTGTACTTATATGCAGCACTCTTTAGACAAAAAATGCAGGCCATAGATTTCTCAGTGTGGTATCTCCGTGCCAGCTCATATCTGTGCATGCTCCTAGTTTGGGCAGTTTAGGCCGGTTCTCCATTTTTGTCCTGTGTGTCACTGTACTTATATACAGCACTATTTAGCCTAAAAAAGCAAAAAATACAGGCCACAGATTTCTCCGTGTGGCATCTCGCTATCAGGCCTCATTTATCTGTGCCAAAAATTTGGCCATGTTTTGGCTTACATATTGTAGTGTTTTTGAAGTCTGTTACCATACTTATTGACACAAATCTGATAAGCCAAAAAACATTTTTACCTACAGTCCAGATAGGTAAAAGTGTGGTTTTCCTGCACATATATCACATACAAGTTGGCTCCCAAATCAGCCATTTGTAGTTAACGTGTATAATATTCTAGTCCATTTACAATGGACAAGGCACGTGGCAAGGGACGGGGAAGTGGACGTGATGGTGATGGTGCAAGCCGTGGCCAAGCTGAAATTGTGTGAAAAGGTTGTTGGTTGGATAGCGGATAATACTTCCAGTTACTTATCCACCACCACCAGCACCCTGTCTTTCACACAGTCAAGTCAGAGTAGCCTTGAATCTGGACCACATATTCCTTACCCTGATCCTCCTTCCTCCCACCATGTTGAGTCCCCTGAGACAACTGATTCCACACTCGGACACTCTGAAGAGATGTTCAGTTTTCCATTTGGAGATTCGTGCCTCCTGCCTGGTCCACTTGAAGCGGGGCAAGATGATATTCCATGTAGTGATGCACAAATATTTGAGCAGCCACGGTCACAAGATGTGGACGATGATGAGACACAATTGATGGAAAGTCAGGAGTAGGACCAGGGTGGGGAAGTGGAAGATGAGGAGGTGGTGGATGATATAGTAACAGATCCAACCTGGCAGGAGGACATGCAGAACTAGGACAGCAGCACACAGAGGGAGGTAGGCGTTGCACCCCTTCAGGCAGGAATAAGCAGTGTGGTGGCTGCAGACAGAAGGCGTGCAACTGTTCCCCGTGACACCAACATGACGGAAGTTGCCAGTCCAACTGTTAGATCTTCCCGAGTCTGGTTATTTTTTAAAGACTTTGCCAATAACCCCAAACAGTCCATTTGCAAAACCTGTCATACCAGCATCAGCAGGGTTAGCAAAACTACCAGCCTTACCACCACCAGCATGATCAGGCACATGGCAGCAAAGCACCCGACTTTGTGGGCCCAACCCCATGCTGCAGGAACAGTGTCTGCGGGTGATACCACAGCTTCTTCCACTGTTGTGCGGGCAAGCCAATCCCCCTGTCCATGGTGCATGTGAAGATGCCTCCTGCCCTGCACCTGCCATTGCCCACAGTCAAATAGCACCATCATCAAGCACGTCCACGTCCTTGTCCCAGCACAGCCTTCAGTTGTCCATACCCCAGTCATTGGAACGTAAGCGTAAATACGCAGCCAACGCCCCACAGGCCACAGTACTCAATCCTCATATTTCTCATCTCCTTGCGCTCGAAAAGTTGTCCCTTTAAGGCTCGTGGAGGCAGAAGCTTTCCGCAACCTGATGGCGGCAGCCGTCCCAAGGTACTCGGTCCCCAGCCGCCACTATTTCTCAAGCTGTGCCTCCCGGTATTGCACAAGCATGTACCTCACAGTACTACCCATGCCCTCAACAACGCAGTTACTGGGAAAGTACACCTAACCACGGACACTTGGACAAGTGCTTGTGGCCAGGGATGGTACATCTCGCTGACGGCACACTGGGTTAGCATAGTGGAAGCCGGGACCCAGTCAGACCTTGGGATGGAACATGTCGACGCGACGCCAAGGATTGCAGGCCCTACGTCAATCCTCCTCTTCAGCTTCCATCTCTGAAATGAGCACATCAGTCATAAGCTGGAAGCACTGCAGCACTGCAAAGCCAAGCAGCAACAGGCTGTGCTTAAGCTAATTTGCGTAGGTGACAAACCGCACAATGCTGAAGAGTTGTTTACAGCTCTGAAAGAGCAGGCAGATGTGTTGCTGACCCCACTGAATCTCCAGCCAGGCATGGTTATGTGTAACAATGGCAGGAACCTGGTGGCGGCTCTGAGGCAAGGCAAACTGACACACGTACCATGCCTGGCCCATGTGCTTAACTTTATTGTTCAACGTTTTCTAAAAAGCTACCCGAAGCTGCTGGATCTGCTAGTGAAAGTACGTCACCTGTGTGCCCATTTTAGAAAGTCAGATACAGCTTCAGCCGCCCTTGCCGTGCTTCAGCAGCGATTGCAGATTCCGGCTCACCGACTGGTGTGTGATGTCCCCACACGTTGGAACTCTACACTGCATATGTTGGAAAGGATTTGTGAGCAAAAGAGGGCAATTGTTGAATACCAGCATCAATAAGGCCATCGTTATTCAGGTTTGACTCCACACCTAAGACCTCAGGAGTGGACATGGATGTCAGACATATGTAACATCCTTCAAAACTTTGAGGAGTCTACCAAGATGGTGAGGGGCGATGACTTGATAATTAGCATCACCATCCTGCTCATCTGCATTCTGAAAAGCTCTCTGCTCACAATGAAAGAGGAGGCATTGCAAGCAGAGCACAAGGACATGGAGCAAGGAACCATACAGGGTGATTACACACAGCCCAGCCTCATGTCATCCCAACGTGGATTGGTTGGCAATGAGGAAGAGGAGGAGGAAGAACAGGAGCTACTTTCATGCACTATAGACGGTACTACAAGCACAACTGTCATACCGTCTGTTCCGCATGGATGGCCTGAGGACATGGAGGAAGAGGAGGAGGACACCTTGGTCAGTCATCCTGTTGGTGAGGTCACAAAAGGCTTGCCTGTTTCCAGTCTGGCACGCATGGCTGACTTTATGTTGCGCTGCCTTTCCCATGACGCTTGTATTGTAAAAATATTGGGTAACAGTCATTACTGGGTAGTGACACTTTTAGATCCACGCTACAAGCAGAACTTTCAAGCTCTTATTCCAGAGGCAGACAGGTGTACTAAAATGGTGCAGTACCAGAGGGTCATTGTTGCTGAATTATTAAAAAAATTCCCATCTCAAAACGCTGGCGGCAGCGATAACAGCTCGTTGGCCAACCAAGGAGGACAGGCGAGAGGCACAACTCCAAGCCAGCAGAGGCAGGGGAACACTGGCAAAGTTCTGGGACAGTTTTCTCCAACCCTCCCATCACCCTGGCCCTGAGGCGTGGGGCAATCTCACAAGGAATGCAATGTTTTCTGAGATGCTGAGGGAATACATTGCTGACCATACCAACGTCCTCCGTGATTCCACAGTGCCTTTTAATTATTGGGTATCCAAGCTGGACACATGGCACGAACTGGCTCTCTACTCCTTGGAGGTCCTGGCCTGCCCTGCTGCTAGCGTTTTGTCAGAGTAGGTTTTTAGTGCCACTGGTGGAATTATCACAGATAAGCGCAATCGCCTCTCAACGGAAAATGCAGGCAGGCTGACTCTTATAAAAATGAACAAGGGATGGATTGGGCCAGACTTCTTGACACCACCAAATGATGACAGCGAAACATAAATTCCAATGTAGTGTCTTTTTGGGAGGTGTATTCCCATGCACCTCATCATAACCGAACATGGGTATACTCTTCCTGATTTTGGCTATTTGGTGTCCTCCTCCTTCTCCTCATCCTCACCGTCCACCACTCGAACACCAGGGTGAACATATTCCGTCATGCTCCAGCCACTCTACTTTTTGGCAAGGGTGTTATGATGCCCGTTAACAAATTTAAAAAATATGTACCCCCCAAGGGGAAATGTTTGCCAGCCCATACACTTAGTGTATGGACATTACAAGTCTAGGAGACACACTCCTTTACATTGAGCCTATTTTTTAATGAGGCCTTCTTCCACATCTCATCATCCACTGCCACTAGATCACCACTAGGTTTATCGTGTTCCGTGCTGCTACAGCCAGTGTCGAATTATTAACAAGGGTCGTTGGTTATGCTGAGCATAAAATACTTGTCAGAAAAAGGTTGAGGTGTACCCCACAGTGGTAATGTTTGCCAGCCCATACACTTAGTGTATGAGCATTCCAAGTCTAGGAGACCCATTTCTTTACATTGGGGCTATTTTTTAATGAGGCCTTCTTCCACATCTCATCATCCACTGCCACTAGATCACAACTAGGTTTAACCTGTTCCAGTATGTGGGTTCAAAGGCATATTGGGGTGAATATGACTTGGTAGCAGGGGAGGCCTTCCAGTCAATGCATAAGAAAACAGATTGGGAGTACAAAATGAATAATGTGAGGTGGATTTTCCTGTGCCTATCCAGTTCCTGGGTTCAAAAGCTTATTGGGGTGCATATGACTTGATAGCAGGCCAGGCCTTGCAGTCAATGCATAAGAAAAGAGTATGGGAGTACAAAATGAATAATGTGAAGTGGATTTTCCTGTGCCCATCTAGTATGTGGCTTGAAAAGCTTCTTGGGGTGCAAATAACTTTGGGGCAGGCCAGGCCTTGCATTCAATGCAACATTTTTTCAGGAAGCCCACCTGTACTTTTCGTGAAAGAGGTATTGGAGTGCATCGTAATTCTTGGCAGCCCATCCACTCACTGCATAGGCTATAACAGTTTAGGAGACCCACTGTTTAATAATGGCCCTTTAAGAATATTAATGCCACCTGATGGCCCTCTTAAAATAGGCTCTGTGACGTTAAGAGTCCCTCCTTCATAAAGGAAACAAGACTTGTCTGCTTATGTGTCACACACCACATGGCCGGCTAGGGTTGTTACAATGACATTTCCCAGTGAATGCATTTGTATTGGTAGAAAGCAATGTTAAAGTTGAAAAACGCTTCAAAAATGCTGCGTCTGAACATAGCCCAAGTGGTGGAGGAACAGTTTGGTCTGGGGTTAATTATTTTGCCCTATATACAAGTCATTAACCTGGAAAGGATGTTCATTAAAGGGGTTTTTGCATAATCTCAGTACATACAGTGGGGAAAAAAAGTATTTAGTCAGTCAGCAATAGTGCAAGTTCCACCACTTAAAAAGATGAGAGGCGTCTGTAATTTACATCATAGGTAGACCTCAACTATGGGAGACAAACTGAGAAAAAAAAATCCAGAAAATCACATTGTCTGTTTTTTTTTTCATTTTATTTGCATATTATGGTGGAAAATAAGTATTTGGTCAGAAACAAAATTTCATCTCAATACTTTGTGATATATCCTTTGTTGGCAATGACAGAGGTCAAACGTTTTCTGTAAGTCTTCACAAGGTTGCCACACACTGTTGTTGGTATGTTGGCCCATTCCTCCATGCAGATCTCCTCTAGAGCAGTGATGTTTTTGGCTTTTCGCTTGGCAACACGGACTCTCAACTCTCTCCAAAGGTTTTCTATAGGGTTGAGATATGGAGACTGGCTAGGCCACTCCAGGACCTTGAAATGCTTCTTACGAAGCCACTCCTTCGTTGCCCTGGCGGTGTACTTTGGATCATTGTCATGTTGAAAGACCCAGCCACGTTTCATCTTCAATGCCCTTGCTGATGGAAGGAGGTTTGCACTCAAAATCTCACGATACATGGCCCCATTCATTCTTTCATGTACCCGGATCAGTCGTCCTGGCCCCTTTGCAGAGAAACAGCCCCAAAGCATGATGTTTCCACCACCATGCTTTACAGTAGGTATGGTGTTTGATGGATGCAACTCAGTATTCTTTTTCCTCCAAACACGACAAGTTGTGTTTCTACCAAACAGTTCCAGTTTGGTTTCATCAGACCATAGGACATTCTCCCAAAACTCCTCTGGATCATCCAAATGCTCTCTAGCAAACTTCAGACGGGCCCGGACATGTACAGGCTTAAGCAGTGGGACACGTCTGGCACTGCAGGATCTGAGTCCATGGTGGCGTAGTGTGTTACTTATGGTAGGCCTTGTTACATTGGTCCCAGCTCTCTGCAGTTCATTCACTAGGTCCCCCCGCGTGGTTCTGGGATTTTTGCTCACCGTTCTTGTGATCATTCTGACCCCACGGGGTGGGATTTTGCGTGGAGCACCAGATCGAGGGAGATTATCAGTGGTCTTGTATGTCTTCCATTTTCTAATTATTGCTCCCACAGTTGATTTCTTCACTCCAAGCTGGTTGGCTATTGCAGATTCAGTCTTCCCAGCCTGGTGCAGGGCTACAATTTTGTTTCTGGTGTCCTTTGACAGCTCTTTGGTCTTCACCATAGTGGAGTTTGGAGTCAGACTGTTTGAGGGTGTGCACAGGTGTCTTTTTATACTGATAACAAGTTTAAACAGGTGCCATTACTACAGGTAATGCGTGGAGGAAAGAGGAGACTCTTAAAGAAGAAGTTACAGGTCTGTGAGAGCCAGAAATCTTGATTGCTTGTTTCTGACCAAATACTTATTTTCCACCATAATATGCAAATAAAATGAAAAAAAAACAGACAATGTGATTTTCTGGATTTTTTTTTCTCAGTTTGTCTCCCATAGTTGAGGTCTACCTTTGATGTAAATTACAGACGCCTCTCATCTTTTTAAGTGGTGGAACTTGCACTATTGCTGACTGACTAAACTAAATACTTTTTTTCCCCACTGTATCTGGGCTGCAGAATTATGACAATAAGTAATTTACTTTCTGTCACTAGTTTGCACGGTTTTCTAGATATTCTGAACAGAATGTCCAAGGGGGGTGTGTTATGGCATTGAAATGAGAACTAGTCGTAACCTCCTACTCTACTCCAAACATGCCCTCTATAGCAACAACCCCACCCTCCATAGCTACAGGCCCTCCCCGTCCACATGAAGAAGCCCTCATCACACAGTAACAAATCCTCCCCCTCTAGCAGCCTCACTGCAGAGAGCAGACCACCCAGCTGCTCCTCCCCCAGACACACGCTGAACAGTGATCTATGGAAAGTGAAACTAGTGAGGAGGGAAAATCGTCCTGTATTCTGGGACATTCTGCTCCCATCAGTATTTGTGTCATTAGAGACACAGTGCTCACACATACACTGCACCAAATCTGCTGCTGTGTGAAGACATCAGTGACACAGAGTTGGCTCATTCACACAGCAGAGGCTTTGTCACACAACAGATTACATCAGTGACTGCCATCCCCTGTGCAGATTAGAAGCTGCAGACCCTCATCACTGGCCATCACACAGTCTGTTCTCACTGCTGCCAGCAGCCTGGGACAATGAGGGAAGGAATTACTGATAATGAGTTAGGTATTGTAATCATGGAGTGGCCCAGAATACAGGACGATACAGGACGTGCAAACTAGTGACAGAAAGTAAATTACTTATTGTCATAATTCTGCAGTCCAGATATGTACTGAGATTATGTGAAAAGCCCAGACAACCCCTTTAACATATTTCCCAGCAAAATCCGTTTTGGTTTCGTTTTAGTATGCTTTTTGGTGCACCTGTAAAAATGGCATGAAACTCTGACAACATTGTTTATAGCTGTGAACTAGGAGTCAGAAATGCTTCCAGGGGTGATCCCCATGGTGTCCCCGTGTCATTTGAGCAGTGTTTCCATCATTTTCAGATGTTTTTAGACCTTAAAAGGACCCCCATGGGGGATCAAGGTAAAAATGTTCGGGTCTCCCATAGACTTACATTGGGCTTGTTGTTCTGTCCGAGTACCTGAGTATTCCAATTTGCACGACGTGAGCAACGAGCACCTGAGCATTTTAGTGCTCTCTCTTCACTAGAGCTAACCAATGAGCCACCATGCTGCCCGTAGGAAGTATTTTTGATGTGTAAAGGAAATCATACATGGTTTTCTAATTATTTCAAAAATATAAATCTGAAAATTGTGCCTTGCATTTGTATTCAGTCCCTCTGAGTCAATACTTTGCAGGACCATCTTTCTCTACAATTACTACTGTAAGTCTTTTGGGTTATTTCTCTACCGGCTTTGCACATGTAGATGCTGACATTTTTGCCCATTCTTCTTTACAAACCAGTTCGAGCTCTGTGAGATTGGATGGAGAATGTCTGTGAACAGCAATTTTCAAGCCTTGCCACAGAGTCTCATCTCACACACAGAACGCAGGTGACAATGCATTACACTACTAAACATCAGATATGTTGTGAAAACTCGGGCAAAGTTCATGGGAATTCCTGCTGACTATACATTGAAAGCTGTCAGCTTGACATACATACAAGACGGTAGAGCTTGGCTTTTCCTAGTCAACAAAACCTTCATATTTATGGATATGTAACTACATAGTCTATTACTGGTAAAAAATCTATATTAGAAAACTCTAATTTTGTCATTTCTGGTAGAAGAAAATTGAATGCGACTTAATTCATGAACAATTTAGTGCCTGAACCAGCAGAATCTGACACTGTAGACATAGCACAGTATAAATCCCCGAAGTGCAATTTCCACACTGTTTGATTTTCGTCTAAACATCAATAGACATACTATATCATCTTAGAAAAATAATTAAGAGCGCTTGCTGCAAGACAGCTCGTAATAGACTGCTGCTGAATGGAAAGCGCATGTTAAATTATAGGATAGAATTGCCTGAGGGAAAATAGCTGATGAGTAGTTAAAGAAATGTGAAAAAGGAAAGTAACATGTAACAGCCTGGTACAGTGGTGTTGGCTGGTAAATGAATACAGGAAGGCTTCAAATTAATGGAAATAATATATTATGGTGGTGACTACTGGGATTTGTCAGTCATGTGACCTGCTAATTGGTTTCGCTGGTAATACTGATCCTCGGATACCTATACTAATCACTCTAAGCTTCATAAACACTCATTGAGGGGAAGTTATAATTTGCCCTATGTCAGTTTTCCAGATGAGACAAACCATAATTACACCATAATTTGATCCTTTTTCCAATGCTCATGGTACTTTTCAAAAAGTGGGCTTAGTGGAAGAAGGGGCCAGAGCACATCCCAACAATTAAATGCAGAAAGTGTTACAAAATTATAGTGCACATCTAGATTTTCTGGTGCTTGCCCAGCAAATTACTCATAGGTATACTTCTCTTAATAAATTAAGCACATCTTACTAAGGCATGCTTTCATTAAGACTGGAGTAAACAACACTGGTCCTAATAAAATCCCCCCATTGAGGGAGATTTATCTATCTAAATGCGCTAGAATTCTGATGTACAAAAAAGGATTTCATAGTTTGCACCACATTATGTGTTTGTTATGAATGTCAGAGGCCACAGGCTTAAAAAGGCCTTGGACAGAATTGGCACATGCCACTCCGTCTGGTAGATTGCATAGAAATTTTAACCTTCACCCTTTAACAACCTGTACGGGGACCTGGTCTTATGAAATGAGTTATGTCTAATTATCTGAACATTCATAGAATATTGAAATTTGAAAGGCATGGAATTGGACCTCTTAAAGAGTAACTAAACCTTTTTTTTTATCATTTTGCCCAGCATGAAAAGTTGTGAAACATTGAAAATCACTTTATTAGGAGACTTGCTTTCATTTCCGTAAAAAAATTCATGTAAGTGGCTTCTAAATCCCTGGTGTACCACAGTCTACTTTCCTGCTTCAGATGCATTGATATCAGAACATACTCATTTGGAGTACAGGTGATTGCAGTGAAAGGCTCACCTGTCTGCTCTTCTGTCTGTTCTTTTTATCAGAATAATCTCCTGCGACAGCTAATCTCCATACTTGGTGATTGCTGAGCTGGCCCTTATCACTTACACCATCTGGACTGAAAATTAGTAAGCTCTAATATCAATGCAGATACAGACTGAAAGACTGGGGGAAAAACCAAGGTTTGGAAGTCACTTACATGCAATGTATTTAAAGTAATGAAGACAAATTCACTAAAAAAATTATTTGCAAAGTTCCATAACTTTCCGTGCTGGCCTGAACTATATATACTGTGACAAAGTCACTGGCGAAGTACTAGAGGGGAGATATGTATCACTGAGGTTGTTAGCTTCAGTAACATAAAACTAGGAAAATTATCCAGCAGATTAAGTGAAGAGAGGGGTTAATCAGCAATGTGTAGTGCTATGACGATTGAACAGCTGTAAAATGGGAGTCCACAGGATAAATACTCAGCTTTCTAGAGCATTTGAGTGTGGGTGGGTCTGGACGTGTAAGCTCTGGAGATGTATTTTTGTGTTAAGGAAAACTGAACATATGGAGACAGCAAGTCTCTTGGATAGAATGTCCTTTACTAAAAGACATGAAAGCTGGAATCTAAGCCAAGTGGGCTAACCAGGGCTTGTTATCATAGTTGGTTGAGAATGCAGGCAAGATCCCCAGAAAGCAAGTGTAACGGCTGGGGACAAACTGTATGTCTTGGGTGAAGGCCGCTTTAACGCCTTCATGACATGCGTCGTACTAATACGGCAGATGTCGAGTCTCCCCCATTCATGTGGGCTGCAGCGCTGAGACCACATCTTTTCCAGCACATGTCAGCAGTTTTGAACATCAGACATGTGCCCGGAACAGCCGCGGGTTGAAACGCGATCCACCCGTGGCTGTGAACCCATTAAATGCTGCTGTCAAACTCTGACAGTGGCATTTAACATGCACTCCCAGCAATGGCGCCAGAAATCTGCCCATCGGTGACCCCAGTCACGTGATCATGGGTCACCGATGGATCGGCATGACAACCAGAGGTCTTCTGCAAACCTCTATGGTTGTCAATTCCGGATTGTAATGAGCGCCGCATGGTGGTCGGCGCTCACCCCGAGTCAGCTACATCTGATCATTGACTGTATGTAGCAGAGCCAATCAGGTTATAGCAGATTCTAGTCTCCCATGGAGACTAATGAAGCATTCCAAAAGTAAAAAAAGTTTTTAAAAATATTTAAAAAATAAAAAAATATAAAAGTTCAAATCACCCCCTTTTGCCCCATTCAAAATAAAACAATAAAAAAATCAAACATACACATATTTGGTATTGCCGCTTTAAAAATCGCCCAATCTAGCAATATGAAAAAAGAATTAAGCCGATCGCTAAACGGCATAACGAGAAAAAATTTCAAAACGGCAGAGTTACTTTTTTGGTCACCGCAACATTGCATTAAAATGTTTTAACATGCGATCAAAAGATCTTATCTGAACCAAAATGATATCATTAAAAATGGCAGCTCGGCACCAAAAAAATAAGCCCTCACCCAACGCGACATCATGAAAAATGGAGACACTATATGGGTATCGGAAAATGGCGCAATTTGCATGAAACAATGTAGGTGCATGAACAAGATTTCTATCAGCTTCACACAATCCATTAGTAAAGCACACTGAAGAGGCTCCTATTTCCAGCAGTGCATATCAACTTGTAACATGAAGGATATGTTTGGAAAATGATAATTCAGTTTACATTTATTATGTTATAGATCACATTTTCTATTCGTTCTGTTATAGAGCATGTTCATTGTTCTTTTGTCTACCAATAAATTCTAGTTCTGTACTGCAAATGCTGATAATGTGCAATCAATGGATCTCTTGCAAAATGCAAATGTCAAAGCCATATATAATAGGTTAGCATTCAGAAGTAAAAATGCTAGTCAGATAGCTGTAGAGATAGAAAGATGTCGAAATTTAGAGATTTTGTTGAATTTGAAGAATTCAAACAATTTTCACTAATTGTCTGAAATGACCACCATAATTTTAAACACTTGAGCAAACTGAATCAGCCAGAGAAGGCTCACATAACTCCAGGACCAGCTGAATGGCATTCCTCATAATACCTTGCAGTTGCAGCTATGACATCACATAGTACAGCACAGCCAATTAGGAGAGACTATAATAGCCTGTATGAAAGCAAAAGTATGGAATGCAGCAGCCATTTTGTGGAAATTTGGATAGTGAGAAGAAATCCATTCACAGCTTCGTCAATCAGGAGAGACTATTTAAGGATGTACAAAGGCAGAAACAGAAAATTCAGCAGAAGATTGCATCAATCAGAGAAGGTTCACATGACACCAGATATGGCTGAACAGGCTTTCATATTACATGACATAGTACATGACATAGTAAAGCCCTATTAGAAGAAATTATGATAGCCTGTCTAAAAGCAAAAGCAGAGAATGTAGCAGCCATTTTGTAGTAAATCTTGGCAGTGAGAAGACATCACAGCTCACAGCTTAGCCACAGACTTAGGGAGAGAAAGTGAAAAAGTTAGTAATAATAATAATAATAATAATAAATAATAATACATTTTTTTCTATAGCACCAACATCACAGCACTTTACAATTCAGAGAGGACACATAAAGTTCTAAAGTCTCATAGTGCAGCATTTAAGAAGAATAATGTATATCGGCAGAAAAAAAGGATAGAATAATACGGAGATTCAATTTGCATGAGTTAACCCATGCATAGCCAGACGAGGATAGCTTAAAGTGTATTATGACGACAATGCTAGCCATAATCACCAACTATTGGAGCAATGGGCAGAAAAATGAACTAACAGGGACTTCGGTAATTCTGGTGAGCAAGACAAGATTTATGCTCGACTGCTTGTGAGATGACCGCTGTCTTATTGGCATCAAGCAGAGGAATGACTATTGGATAGCCATGCTTTTGGACCCTCACTAGAAAAGTAAAATGGGGGAACTTTTACTGACAGCATTCCTGACACAGAGATCCCTCTCTGCTTCCCTGCAGAGCTCAGGTTAAAGGAAAACATCGGGAGGTATCACTCATGCGCTACTGAGATAGAATCCTTAAAATAAAAAAGTCTATTAGAACAGGTTTACAAGTCAACGTGTTTTGAGGTCACGCTGGACCTCTTCATCAGGACCTCGAAACACGCTCACTTGTAAACCTGTTCTAATAAACGTTTTTATTTTAAGTGATACCTCCTGTTGATTTCCTTTAACCTGTGGTCATCATTTCGACCGGTATCTGTGCAGCAGCTGTTACATGCCGTTCATGTGTTACCATTGAGCAACTCAGTAAGGTGAGTGTATCTCACCTTTTCCCGACACCCTATTGTTATTGGATAAGACCCTATTGCGCTTTTTTCTTCTCAGTTTTTTTTCCTGTTGTTTTTTTCCTGTTGTATTTCCTTGCAGAACTAACACTCCCACTCACATGCCAAGGCTACCACTACAACAAATAGCTGAAGCAGCAGTAAATACAAAATATATTATTTGTTGAGCCAAATGTTTAATCAGCTGTTGCACCAACTTGGCAAAGCTCTGGAAACAAAGAACAACCAAGTTCAGTTATACCTGGACTGTGTCCTTTCTCCATTATGCTCTGTACTATTCTGCTTCACCTCTGCCGGTGCCCTTACACAGCTGGGCATCTCCTACCCACCAATGTTGCTCTATCTATACTATGATACTGCTGCCCAGGCTATCAGTGCTGCCCCTACACAGTTGAACATCTTCTGCCTGACAATCATGATGTTTAATATGCTGTTGCTTTTATTACCATTGACACTGCAGAAAGACAACCATAAATCTCTTGTCTGTCCATTATGTTGTATATTTATACTGTTCTGCTGTTCCTGGGTCTGCCAGTGCCGGCCTTACACAGCTAAACATCTGTTTGCCTGTCTATCATATACTATCCTGTGCAGTGGCTGCTTCCATTACCACAGCTAATACACAGGCACTCATCACCTTCTTGTCCACAGTGTTCTAGATCTATTCTATATGCAAATTGCCTCTTCAGAGAGAAAGGGAATTTTTCTCTACAGTGCCACAGATCTATTACAGATCTATTCTGTAATCTTGCTGGGAACTCTACCCTGCACAGGGTAAATATAAAAAACTTGAAATTGCTACAAAGAAAGGAATAATTTTGGATGGCTTTTTCCAAATAACAAACCTGTTGCTGATCCCAAAAAAGAAGTAATTTTTGCAAAGCTAAATCACCTTGCACAGTAAGTGTAACCCTCAAGACACCAGTTACAGGATGTGGCATTATTGTGTTACTGCTCTAACTGAACTTTTACTGCAGTCACATGTATTAAATTTTTGTAGCTGTTTTCATTCTGACTAGTGATGAGCGAGTATACTCGTTGCTCGGGTTTTCCCGAGTATGTTAGGGTGTCCTCCGAGTACTTTGGCTGCTCGGAGATTTAGTTTTCTTCGTCTTATCTGCATGATTTGCGACTTGTAGACAGGCTGAATACATGTGGGAAATCCCTAACAAACAGGCATTCCACACATGTATTCAGCTTGTCTAGCAGTCGCAAATCATGTAGCTGAGACGGCGAAAACTAAATCTCCGAGCACGCCAAAATACTTAGAGGACATCCGAGCATGCTCAGGAAAGCAAGTATACTCGCTCATCTGTAGTTCTAACCCAAAGTCAGATATGCCAGATCACTAGCGAGGCCGAATTAAGAAATTTCACCCCCAGATAATGAGCTCGGAGAAAAGAATGCACACTGGTTGTGAGCAAGTCATTTTTCTGGTTTATTGAAACAACCTTTATTTACCATGTACCCAGAACATGTTCTTGCTGATTCTTGAAAGCATGGCATATGAGATAAGGCTGGTTTCACACTTGCATTTTTTTGCGCTGTATTTTAGCGCTAAAAAACGCATGCGTTTTTTTCCCCTAAATTTTGCATGGGATGCGCTTATGTGCGCATACACATGCATTTGTATGTGTTTTTCCGCGCATGCGTTTTTTGTGGTGTGTGCTCGGGCGCACAAAATGCATCCTGTTGCATTTTTTGGGCGTCCGACTTGCCTCAAAAAAACGCATGCGCGCAATGCGTTTTTTTACAGCAAGACACCCATTATAAGTCTATGGGTGCGCATATGTGCACATTGGCATGCTCATGTATGCGTTTTTTTGCGCATGCGTTTTTTTGTTGACCATTAGTTAGACAATGTAATTTAGGGGTTTGGGTTAGAGTTAGGGTTAGTTAAGGGGGTTTAGGGTTAGGGTTTGGGTTAGGGTTAGTTTGGTTTGGTTAAGGATTAGGGTTTAGGGTTTGTTAGGGTTTAGGGTTAGGGTTAGGGTTTCGGTAGGGTTTGGTTAAGGGTTAGGGTTAGTATGGTTTGGTTAAGGGTTAGGGTTAGGGTCAGGGTTAGGGTTAGGTTTAGGGTTAGGGTATGGTTTGGTTAAGGGTTAGGGTTAGGGTCAGGGTTAGGGTCAGGGTTAGGGTTAGGGTTAGGGTTAGTAAAGTCATGGTTTGGGTTAGTGTGAGGGGCCAACTAATGCATGCTCATAAAAATGCTTGAAAAAAACACAGCACTTGTATGTATTTGTATGCGTTTTTTCTATTCGTTTTTTTGCGGGAAAAACGCGCTGAAAAACAAAGCAAGTGTGAAAGTAGCCTATGAAGTATAAAATCCTTGAATCGGAGACTATAAGGCTACAACATTGTAAGAACAAATTCTGGCAATAAAAGGAAAAACATTAGCCCTTCTATATCAACCCTCTCCTATTGTTCCTAATACAGGACACATGACCATTCATATTAATACAGGATTGCGTAAACGTGCTTTGTTGTTGCTTACCGGTGTTGTGTGTGTGTGTATATATATTCATCTCTTTCACAGTCAGTCTTTGACATAATAGTGTTTTTAACAGTGATTTTTGTGCATTGTATTTTATGGTGCAGTAGTATAGCTATTTTTTTCTCAATTTGACAGGCCATGCATAGAACCTGCTAATTTACCAGCTGCTATGTAGTCATCATCTCCAGGCACGAGAGTCAGAGTGTTGGTATTCATTAATTTTTGGTTTGCTTCTTCATTTTCCAAACAAAATCCTATTGCTACTTCACAAAAATGGATACTTTTCATACCTCATAGTGTCATATAACTCTTTTTGAAGGAACTGGAGGCGTTGTAGTACTTAAGATTGTGAGCCCCATCGGGGACAGCGATAATAATGTGTGCAAACTGTAAAGCGCTGCGGAATATGTTAGTGCTATATAAAAATAAAGATTATTATTATTATTATTATTATGATTTTCAGCTAATTGATTTGCCGCAAGTCAAATATTGTTGAAAAATTCAGCTAAGATGGCAATGTTGAATTTCAAAATATTCACTCATTTATATGATGGAAAGTGATGCATCCATGATCATTCTGTAACATACTCAAGAAGCACAGATGAAACCTCAAGAGCAGAGGACTACTTGTGGCTAATATTGGTTGTTTTACTAATTGAAAGATGAGCCTGGATCGTAAGTTGGTTTGTTTAATCTCATTTTACACTTCATTCTTGTCCTAAATTTAGAATTCTGAATATGGCTCAATATGTAAAGCTATTAATATCAATATATAATAATTAAAGAAAATATTAGGTTTGATGTGGTAAGCTGGAATGAAACACTGTTATTTCATGATACAGATACAATGCTTCGGATGTGAAGCACAAGTGCTGTGATGAGGTACAGATAAAGCATGCCCTCCTGTTCCCTTCTTTTGATGCTAGACAAGGCATAGCTGATTAGAAGCTTTATGGCGCTTGTTTTAAAGCCAGTAAGCTAGGGTTAGATTAAATCAAATAGTCACACTGGGGTCATGGAAGGGTTACACTTCATAAATGGAAGGAATATATATATATCCTTTCTCCTTTACAAACTCTTATTGAGAAACCAAGAAAGTTAATTTATTGCTTTTAGTACTTGCAACTACAATACTTTACTTTGTAAATATACAGTAATTATTCTAAGTTTTCGGTTGACTCATATATTGATTTAATTATTCTTCGAACTTTAAGATGCCATGTACATTGTTTCCCGTGTATTCAGCTTGCTATAACTACCTATAGTCTAGAATAATTATAACATATTATAATATTAATATTAATTATTATATTATTATTATTATTATTATTATATTATATTATTTTTTTCTTTATGCTCCAGGTTTTGTAGACAATGGCTGAGCATGAAGACAGCAGACTCACATTCGAGGCAAGATTGGTAAAAATAAAGTTGAAACATAACTAGTATCTATTTTAGTTCCAGTTGCTCATATAGCCAGGCTGTATGTACACAGATCACAAACATCCATTACTCTCACTACTGTGGCTCACAATTTAACTTGTGTTTTGTAGTTTGGGAGAAAGCCAGTGTAGCCAGAGGAAAACATAGAGCCCCATCTTTATAAAAAAAAAAATATGTAATTTCTGCCAAATCATTATTGTACTCCAACACCAACCATTACATAATTATTATTATTATATTATATTATTATAATTTTTTTCTTTATGCTCCAGGTTTTGTAGACAATGGCTGAGCATGAAGACAGCAGACTCATATTCGAGGCAAGATTGGTAAAAATAAAGTTGAAACATAACTAGTATCTATTTTAGTTCCAGTTGCTCATATAGCCAGGCTGTATGTACACAGATCACAAACATCCATTACTCTCACTACTGTGGCTCACAATTTAACTTGTATTTTGTAGTTTGGGAGAAAGCCAGTGTAGCCAGAGGAAAACATAGAGCCCCATCTTTATAAAAAAAAAAAAATATGTAATTTCTGCCAAATCATTATTGTACTCCAACACCAACCATTACATATTTAACAAGTGTTGCAACTTAATTATAATTTTTATGTCTATTGTGCCTTAGCAGCTGCTATGTTTTTGTATAAATCCATTCATACATCAGTCGCATTTCACATCCACATCCACTGTTCTCATCATTTTTAAGTTTTGGCACAGGTACTAAAATGATATAATGAATGCCATAAAACATTGATAGACTTGGCTTAGGTATTTTACATCAATGAAATGTTGCAATTTGCACAAAAAATTGAGGCAAGTGCAATAATGAATTTCACCTACAAACTTTTTTCAGATAATGCCCTTGGTCAAAACTGCATCCAGGACCCAAGTGCTGCAAGACAACAGTGCTAACCCCTGAGCTAATTGGAAGAAATGTTCAGATAGTTGGCAGAAAATTGGAATTAGGCTAGGGTCAGAAGGCAGTAGATTCTCTCTTCTTATGCTAATGACACTCTGATCAAACTCTGATCAGAGTGTCAGCACAGTGTGATCTGATTCTCTCAGATGAGAAAATCAGAGCACATTGTGAGAAGATGGAGAACACAACTTCTCCATCTTCTTCATTCTGTGAGTCAGCCAAAATCGGATTGCATCAAGATGTCATCCAGGTGCAGTCCAATGTTTTCCATGCACTTATAGACTTGAATGGGTGAGTGGCATCCGATTTCGGAGTGAAATCATAGCATAGTGTGATTTTGTTCACTCACAGGTTATGTTGATATATACGCTCGTGTGAGCGAACCGTAACTCTAAGGGTGGCATTGATTTTATGGGTAAACAACAAAATACCCTAATGCAATTATTTAGGAAAATGAGTACACTACAATTCTTGCACTATAATAATTTTTCTGTGACGTATGCTTTAGAGGTTTGAAAGGGTTTTGATACATTGCATTTTTTATTCAGTCTACCTCTGGTTCATGGAGTTTAATGGTAATTGTAGTCTTCAAGGAGGACTATTGGACTTCATTTTCATGTACATGCAGGTTGTGAGGTCAGAGTTCAGAGGTTAACACTAAAAGTTCACTGTCAGAGGAGGTTACAATGAACACAGGCCTAAAGAAAAACACAAAAAAGGTTCCAAGAAGACTGGACAATTATTTTGCTGCGTGCATGCCTTTAATTGGCTTTGCTGTGTCGCCTATTTCATCACATTTAACTCTCAGTCAACGTTTTTTAGCTTTACCAAAATCATAGAAACTCCTGTCCAAGATGCCTCTGAAATCAGTTTGGTGATCACTTTAGACATGAAATTCTAAAACTTTGTATTACCCAACAGGTTTATATTCCTTTTATGTAAATGATGTTTGGAGCCCAGAAGCTACATCTGCTAGAAAGAATAACTGCCATTTTATCTACTGCCTCCATTGCCAAGACTAGGAGAAAAGGAAAGCCTAAGAATAACAGTGACCTGTAATTTGCTACCATAGCCCTTGCTGCACCGAGAAAGATAAAGATCAAGGACAGCAGTTAAAAGGCTTTTTCAGCTGTTCCCAGCTTCAGGCTGCACTATTTTCACAATAAAACCATCAATAATGTTTGTACTTTTGTTTTCATGTAATTATTTCAGCATGTGCACCCATGTGTGCTATAGATTAGCAAAGCTTCTTAACGTGCCCTATAAAATGGACTACCTGGTAATTCGCCAGCACTGACAAGCAATAAAGGAACATTAAGAGATTAATAAGCCATGGAAATACTGAAAAATATCATTACCTTTCTATCGCACTGGTAATTCCAAACAAAGCCAGACAAAATGAACTCAAGATCAAGTGTTTTCTCTGAAGATCTCATTCAATCAGTCAAAAGATGAAACTCTGAGGCTTGTTTCAGAGGATATTATTAGCTAGAGATCAGTCTATTTTCCAATTGATACTTGTATTGAACATAGGTTTGTTTCCCAGCCTATACAATGGCGAATGCAGATGAAAAAGGGTCCCTATGTAAGAATAGCATATGGGCCCCTCTTTGTGTCTGTTCCAGAGCCAACTTTCTGATTTGAAGGTGGAAGTGGGCCCCCTTACATTTTGGACCCCTGTGCAATTTCTCAGGTTGTGCCAATGATACTGTATGTCTGAGCCTATAGTTATCATGTGCATGTTTCCAAGTGATTGTAACTACCTCTTGCCATCTTACTCCATGCCACATTACTATGGAAAGTCCTTAGATCTCTATCATATTACTGTATTACATTCTTATCACATGTACAGTAGAATTTTGATTCGGGATAAGGGATGAGCGGACCAATGGAAGATTACATTCTGGCACCCCACTCGAACGTCAATCCAAAGTTCAGTTCGGGTACCAGTACTGTACCCAAACTTGAACCAAAATCTAAACCTCATTGAAAACAATTTTGAGCTGGGAAATTATCTCTCTCTACTCAGTCTTCCCCTTATACTCCGAACATTGCAACTGACTTCCAGGAGAAATCTGTGTTCGCCATTTAGCATCGGACACTAACTGTGTGGTATGAACCCTGAACTTTTAAGCTCTAGTTAATGCATCTCTATTCAGGATCAAGAATAAAAAAATGGCTGTAATAAACAGATGCTTTTCAAATCTAACAATGAAGTCCAGTGAAGCTCCTGTTTTTTTTAGGTCAATGTACATTTTTTAATTTGGTTTACCAAAAAAAAGTACAGCATGTATGAGCTGAGAAGAAAATCTGACATTAACAATTACAAAAAGTACAATTAGACGATTTATGTATTACATAATTATATACTTGGTATTCAGTACTTTTTATAGTAATGATTAGAGTTGAGCGACTTTTGGTTTTTTAGGGTCGAGTTTCGTTTCGAGCAAGGTCGTCCGATTATAGGGAAAAGTCGGGGTCGTCCCGAAACACGAAACCCAATGTAAGTCAATGGGGAATAAAAGTCGGCAGTGAGAGGAGGACAGGAAACACACCTACAGTGCCCATTTGAATGCCAAAAGCATCAATTCTTCTTACTTAAGCTTGTCAACCTTAATTAACTTCATAATACAAGTTACGCACTGAAAAATGGGGGTTATTTGGCTAAAGTTGTGGGGGGGAGGGCTGGCTGCAGGTTTTCATGTGCCCTGGGCGAAAGAGCGCCCCTTTAACACATACCACAACTCATCATGCTCCGATACGGCAGAGAAATAGCGGTATAGTACAATGAAAAATACTTCACTTTTTACATCTCATGACGAGGCCCATCTATTTCTCCATACAGAATCATTGGTCCCATATAATGTTTGAAACAGTATATGATGAGCTCCACATAATGCTACAGTATATGTTGGTCCCCATGGATGAAGCTCCACTGTCTTATGGACCCAAATAATGCTCCAAACATAATGGGCCCCATTTCTAATGCTCTAGTGTATAATGGGCCCTGTAAATGCTGCTCCAGTGTCTGATGTCCACCTTTGGAATGTTCCAGTGTATGGTGGGCCCCATCTATCATTCTCCAGAGTATAGTGCTCCCCAAAAATTGCTGTCCCAACATTGAAAACAATCAAATAAGTCTCCTTGCTAGGGAATCCCTGTACTTGTCTGGACTCCTCGTCGTCCCCATCTTCCATCTCACTGCACAGTATTTCAACTTTGCAAGTGCTGTGATCCTGAGCAAGCAGGGGGGGCCCACTCGTTGGCGATGGCATTGGCACAGGGCCTCTGATAGTACGGTGGTGTGTCTGATGGCGGGTGGGCCGAACCTGCACTTTCATCTGCAGCTTCCTCTTTGTCTCCGTGTAAGATGGAACTGTATATGGGAAGGGTAACCTGAGTTTCATCAGGGTCAGATTCAGGTCGTGTAGCGTGCGAGGGGAATGTAGTGGTCTGAGTCAATGTACCAGCAGATTCATCGAGCAGTGGCTGGGCATCAGTGCACTTGTGTCGCCCCCAGGAGTACGGTCGCCACAGTGGCATTACCTTCTTCCTAGGGAGTGTGATGTCATGCTTGGGAGCAACGAACGATCTCTCTAGCAGGTTAACTGATTGGGCGGCGTTATTCCCATGAGTCATGACCCTCCAAACAGCGTTCATGAAGGCAAAGTGTTTGTTTTACGTGGGCAGTATGGTTGCAAAGCTGAACCTTAAAGGAATGTCCAGAAGGGCACCACCAGGAGTGGAGCCTATGGTTAAATTCGACTCCACCTGGGAAACCTCAACCATGCCAGCTACAGAACAGATGCACACATTGCAAGCTTAATTCCGTTAACGAACGAGACTCCGTCATGCCCCGCGGTCCGAGTCCGGCTTACTAGAGGGACACGTGAGGCTCTGGCACATGAGATTGGCCAATAACTGGTGTGTCATGCCCTTACATGTCCGTGGCTGCATGTGCGCTACACTGAAAAGGCCAGCGTTTGTCGCTTACAGGTGCAGATAACCCTCTGAAAAACGTTAGTGATGGGGATCACTGATTACAATTATTAGCCGCGAACAATGATTTCCCAGTAAGTGCAGGTCAACCACAGTTCCGGAATTAGGCCTAACCGTCATTCCTGAAAAAATGAAAAACTTACGTGTGCAAACCACAGGTGCTGTAGCTTTGCTTAACAGCTCGCCAGCCGTTCTCACGCCCAGTATGGATTACACGTGATTGCACAAAGGTGAGAAAGGGTACCGTATCCCCAGATAACATGTATGGATAGCGTACACATTCAAAATATATGTCTATACATCAGGAGGCAGGCTCAGACGGTGTTAGGCCCAGTATGGATTGCACATGATTGCACAAAGGTTAGAAAGGGTACCGTATCCCCGGATAACATGTATGGATAGCGTACACATTCAAAATATATGTCTATACATCAGGAGGCAGGCTCAGACGGTGTTAGGCCCAGTATGGATTGCACGTGATTGCACAAAGGTTAGAAAGGGTACCGTATCCCCGGATAACATGTATGGATAGCGTACACATTCGTAATATATGTCTATACATCAGGAGGCAGGCTCAGACGGTGTCAGGCACAGTATGGATTTGACAGCCTAGACTACACAGCGGAGGAGCAGGGAGAGGTAAAGATTGCAAATGCTGGGGCCCTGCCCAAGCAAGGGGGGCCCACTCATGGGCGTCGGTACTGGCACTGGGCCCCTCATAGTACGGCGGTGTGTCTGACGGCGGGTGTGCACCACTACCGTCAGAGACACTTGATTGCACTATGAAGGACCCTGTGCCATTGCCCGCGCCCAAGAGTCGGCCTACCCACCTGTCCAGGGCAACGGCACTCGCACGGTGTCGTGCGCTAGGTGGTGACCCCGGCCATGGGGGGGGAGGCAGCACAGTTAGGGAGTTTTAGAAAGTGGCATATGTTGATGTTGGACATTCAGCTGATGCAAAAGGTGAAATAGGTCAAGTCCCAGGAAGAGGTGGACCAAAGCAAGCCATTTTTCTGCCACCCTATGTGTCATCAGGGGAAGGTAGGACAAAATCCTTGGAAACCCATGTGTGGTTCATTTTAATGAAGGTTAGATCATCCACATTTTGGGTTGACAGACGGGTCCTTTTTTCTGTCAGGATTGATCCAGCTGCACTGAAGACTCTTTCCGATAGCACACTTGCAGCTGGGCAAGCGAGCTCCTGTAAGGCATATTGGGCCAATTCAGGCCAGGTGTCCAGTTTAGCGGCCCAATAGTCAAAGGGGAATGACCTGTGTGGGAGAACATCGATATGGGAGGAAAAGTAGTTTGTAACCATAGTTGACAACTGCTGTCTCCTGTCACTTTCCATCGATGCAGTATTACCAGTTGTGTGAGCGGTACTTGAAAAATCAGTCCACAACATTGTCATGAAACCCCTGTCTCCAACGCCACTTCTGCTGTGTGCACCACGAACACCTCTGCCAAGCTGCCCCCGGCCCGTACGGCTCGTGTGAGAACCATCACCGCTGCTGTGTGCTGGGAATGCCTCAAGCAACCGATTTACCAGAGTTGCTTGTTTATTAGCCAATATTAGGTCAAGGTTCTCCTGTGGCATGATGTTTCGTAATTTGCCTTTATAGCGTGGATCCAGGATGCTGGCCAACCAGTAGTCGTCATCGTTCATCATTTTGGCAATGCGGGGGTCCCTTTTTAGGATCTGCAAGGCATAATCTGACATGTGGGCCAATGTTCCCGGTGTCAATGATGCACTGCGAGTGCTGGTTGGAGGAGCACTTTCTGGCAAATCCACATCCCTCCAGTCACGCACAAACCCTGTACCAGACCTTGCCACGCCAACATTTTCACTTGCCACACGAGATGCATCCTCCTCCCCTAAGTAATCATCCCCATCATCCTCCTCCTCCTCCTCTTCTTCCTCCACCTCGTCCAGGAGAGGTCCCTGAGCAGACAATGGCTGAATGTCATCAATGATTCCCTCCTCCTCTTCCTCCTCATCAACATTGGCTGCAGAAGCCTGCTCCTTAAGGTGCGTCAAAGTTTGCATGAGCAGACGCATAAGTGGGATGCTCATGCTTAGGATGGCGTCGTCTGCACTTACCAGCCGTTTGCATTCCTCAAAACACTGAAGGACTTTACAGAGGTCTTTCAGCTTCGACTACTGCACACCGGTCAACTCCATGTCTGCTCTCAAAGTGCCTGGCCGTGTATCCTCTCACAAATGCATTATGGCCTGCCTCTGCTCGCACAGCCGCTCCACCATGTGCAGGGTGGAGTTCCACCTTGTTGCAATGTCGATAATGAGGCGGTGGTTGGGAAGGTGGAGCAATCGCTGCAGCTTCTGCATACGAACGGAGTGTACAGGCGACCGGCAGATGTGCGCGCACAGTCTTCGCACCTTCTGGAGCAGGGCTGTTAACTCCGGATAATTTTTGAGGAAGCACTGCACCACCAGGTTCAAGGTGTGAGCCAAGCAAGGTATGAGTTTTGAAAGGGCTATGGCTGCCACAAAATTACGCCCGTTATCACTAACTACCTTGCCTGCCTCAAGATGTACACTGCCCAGCCATGACTCAGTTTGTTGCTGAAAGTACTCGGCCAGCACCTCGGCGGTGTGTCTGTCGCCCAAACACATCATCTGCAACACTGCCTGCTGACGCTTTCCACTAGCTGCTCGATAGGGGGACACCTCGTGTGCAACAGTGGCAGCTGCAGATGGAGTGCTCGTACGACTGCGCTCTGTGGACGAGCTTTCGCTTCTGGAGGAGGAGGAGGAGGAGGAGGGTCGAATGCCTACAGCCAACTGTTTCCTATACCGTGGGCTAGGCAGCACTGTCCCACCACCGCTGTCCCCTGTGGACCCTGCATCCACCACATTAACCCAGTGCGCAGTGATGGACACGTAACGGCACTGGCCATGCCGACTGGACCATGCATCAGTTGTGAGGTGCACCTTTCCGCTCACTGACTGCTTGAGTGCATGGACAATGCGGTCTTTCACATGATGGTGGAGGGCTGGGATGGCTTTGCGAGAGAAGAAGTGGCGACTGGGTAGGTCATAGCGTGGTACTGCATAGGCCATGAGTTCGCGGAAAGCTGCGATTTCCACCAACCGAAAGGGCATCATCTCATACGAGATTAGTTTGGCAATGTGGGCGTTCAAACCCAGTGTACGCGGATGAGAGACTGAGTACTTTCTTGACCTACTCATAGTGTCTGGGAGGGTGAGCTGGACTTGAGAGCTGCATATGGTGGAAGTAGCGGTGGACAGGGTGGACTGAGAGAGGGTTGATGATGGTGATGGAGTTGGTGTTCTTTCTGATGGCCTAGAATCAGTCTTTCGTTGATATAACAGTGGGATTCCCTGACTGCTGTGGCCTTGCAACGACACCTCAACATTTGCTGCTGTGATAACCGGTGGACTTACAGTGGGGGAAACAATGTAGCATTGCTGACTACCTTCGTTGTGATCAGTTGCACATGTGGCACTTGAGGTTTGGTGTTGTGTCCACGCTTGCAAGTGCATGCTGGTTAAATGTCTAAGCATGCAACTGGTATTCAAATTTTTCAGATTTTTCCCTCGGCTAAAGGTCTTTGCGCACTTCTTACAGATAACCTTGGCCTGATCTTGAGGATTTTGTTCAAAAAAGTGCCACACTGCACTCTTCCTACTTTGGCAGACATTTTGCGGCCTAGCACACTGTGATCTTTTGACCCTCTGGACAAGCTGTCCAGCAACTCTTTTGATGTTTGGAACCTGTCTTTGGAGTGCTCCGGGCCTGCCAGATAACAGCTGTTGCGATGTCGATGTCTGCTGTGGATGCTCCTCATCTGAGCTATTGGAAGCAGCACCCTCTTCCCCCAATGGATACCAATCTGGGTCAACAACTAGGTCATCCATCACCTCCTCTTCAATGTCATGTGCACCTTCCTCTGTGTCACCGTGTATGGTGGTATAGTGTGCGGGAAGGGGCACCTGAGTCTCATCAGGGTCAGAATCTGGCTCTGTACACTGCAAGGACAATGTAGTGCTCTGAGTGAATGTACCAGCAGAATCATCCATCAGCGGCTGTGCATCAGTGCACTCCATGTCAGATTCATCTTGGCCTGGGTAATTCACCATTTCACTTGATAATCCAGGCATGGTATGTGAAAACAGCTCCATGGAGTAATCAGTAGTATGGCCTGCGTCATCCTTCAATCTTGGTTGGGGTGAAGGACACAAGGAAAGGTGTGGTTCATGAACATGAGCCTCCAATGACGACTCAGTGCTTTTACTTTTTACAACTGAAGAAGTGGAGGCGATAGAGCTGGAGGCTGAGTCAGCAATGTAAGACAAAACTTTTTCCTGATGCTCTGGCTTTAAAAGCGGTTTGCCAACTCCTAGAAAACTAAGCATTTGAGGCCTTATGTAGCCAGACGATGACGCAGGCTCAACACCTCCTGCATTCGGTCCTATTTTGCTCTTGCCACTACCATCAGATCCACCACCAACACCATCATTACCAGCTGCCAACCCCCGCCCAATTCCACGGCCTCTTCCACCAGCCTTCCTCATTTTTGGTAGAAATGTAGACAAAATCCAACAAACTATATAGTAATGTAAAACAAGGTACAAGGTGTCTATAGGACAGGGGAGATTTTGAATTTCTGCACACACTTGTGGACACTGGACACTTTTGGATTGTGTGAGGCCCACTGAATATCTGAGCGCTCTGTCACAGGCTCGATGGCACAGCTGTGACCAAAGTGACTAGAGGATAAGGGAGATTTTGAATTTCTGCACACACTTTGGACACTGGACACTTTTGGATTGTGTGAGGCCCACTGAATATCTGAGCGCTCTGTCACTGGCTCGATGGCACAGCTGTGACCAAAGTGACTAGAGGATAAGGGAGATTTTGAATTTCTGCACACACTTGTGGACACTGGACACTTTTGGATTGTGTGAGGCTCACTGATATCTGAGCGCTATGTCACAGGCTCGATGGCACAGCTGTGACAAAAGTGACTAGAGGATAAGTGAGATTTTGAATTTCAGCAGACACTTGTGGACACTGGACACTTTTGGATTGTGTGAGGCCCAATGAATATCTGAGCGCTATGTGACAGGCTCGATGGCACAGCTGTGACAAAAGTGACGAGACGATAAGGGAGATTTTGAATTTCTTCAGACACTTGTGGACACTGGACACTTTTGGATTGTGTGAGGCCCACTGATATCTGAGCGCTATGTCACAGGCTCGATGGCACAGCTGTGACAAAAGTGACTAGAGGATAAGTGAGATTTTGAATTTCAGCAGACACTTGTGGACACTGGACACTTTTGGATTGTGTGAGACCCAATGAATATCTGAGCGCTATGTGACAGGCTCGATGGCACAGCTGTGACAAAAGTGACGAGAGGATAAGGGAGATTTTGAATTTCTGCAGACACTTGTGGACACTGGACACTTTTGGATTGTGTGAGGCCCACTGATATCTGAGCGCTATGTCACAGGCTCGATGGCACAGCTGTGACAAAAGTGACTAGAGGATAAGTGAGATTTTGAATTTCAGCAGACACTTGTGGACACTGGACACTTTTGGATTGTGTGAGGCCCAATGAATATCTGAGCGCTATGTGACAGGCTCGATGGCACAGCTGTGACAAAAGTGACGAGAGGATAAGGGAGATTTAGAATTTCTGCAGACACTTGTGGACACTGGACACTTTTGGATTGTGTGAGGCCCAATGATATCTGAGCGCTATGTGACAGGCTCGATGGCACAGCTGTGACCAAAGTGACTAGAGGATAAGGGAGATTTTGAATTTCAGCAGACACTTGTGGACACTGGACACTTTTGGATTGTGTGAGGCCCACTGAATATCTGAGCGCTCTGTCACTGGCTCGATGGCACAGCTGTGACCAAAGTGACTAGAGGATAAGGGAGATTTTGAATTTCTGCACACACTTGTGGACACTGGACACTTTTGGATTGTGTGAGGCTCACTGATATCTGAGCGCTATGTCACAGGCTCGATGGCACAGCTGTGACAAAAGTGACTAGAGGATAAGTGAGATTTTGAATTTCAGCAGACACTTGTGGACACTGGACACTTTTGGATTGTGTGAGGCCCAATGAATATCTGAGCGCTATGTGACAGGCTCGATGGCACAGCTGTGACAAAAGTGACGAGAGGATAAGGGAGATTTTGAATTTCTTCAGACACTTGTGGACACTGGACACTTTTGGATTGTGTGAGGCCCACTGATATCTGAGCGCTATGTCACAGGCTCGATGGCACAGCTGTGACAAAAGTGACTAGAGGATAAGTGAGATTTTGAATTTCAGCAGACACTTGTGGACACTGGACACTTTTGGATTGTGTGAGACCCAATGAATATCTGAGCGCTATGTGACAGGCTCGATGGCACAGCTGTGACAAAAGTGACGAGAGGATAAGGGAGATTTTGAATTTCTGCAGACACTTGTGGACACTCGACACTTTTGGATTGTGTGAGGCCCACTGATATCTGAGCGCTATGTCACAGGATCGATGGCACAGCTGTGACAAAAGTGACTAGAGGATAAGTGAGATTTTGAATTTCAGCAGACACTTGTGGACACTGGACACTTTTGGATTGTGTGAGGCCCAATTAATATCTGAGCGATATGTGACAGGCTCGATGGCACAGCTGTGTCAAAAGTGACGAGAGGATAAGGGAGATTTAGAATTTCTGCAGACACTTGTGGACACTGGACACTTTTGGATTGTGTGAGGCCCACTGATATCTGAGCGCTATGTGACAGGCTCGATGGCACAGCTGTGACCAAAGTGACTAAAGGATAAGGGAGATTTTGAATTTCAGCAGACACTTGTGGACACTGGACACTTTTGGATTGTGTGAGGCCCACTGATATCTGAGTGCTATGTCACAGGCTCGATGGCACAGCTGTGACAAAAGTGACTAGAGGATAAGGGAGATATTGAATTTCAGCAGACACTTGTGGACACTGGACACTTTTGGATTGTGTGAGGCCCAATGAATATCTGAGCGCTATGTGACAGGCTCGATGGCACAGCTGTGACCAAAGTGACTAGAGCATAAGTGAGATTTTGAATTTCAGCAGACACTTGTGGACACTGGACACTTTTGGATTGTGTGAGGCCCAATGAATATCTGAGCGCTATGTGACAGGCTCGATGGCACAGCTGTGACAAAAGTGACGAGAGGATAAGGGAGATTTTGAATTTCTGCAGACACTTGTGGACACTGGACACTTTTGGATTGTGTGAGGCCCACTGATATCTGAGCGCTATGTCACAGGCTCGATGGCACAGCTGTGACAAAAGTGACGAGAGGATAAGGGAGATTTTGAATTTCAGCAGACACTTGTGGACACTGGACACTTTTGGATTGTGTGAGGCCCAATGAATATCTGAGCGCTATGTGACAGGCTCGATGGCACAGCTGTGACAAAAGTGACTAGAGGATAAGGGAGATTTTGAATTTCTGCACACACTTGTGGACACTGGACACTTTTGGATTGTGTGAGGCCCACTGATATCTGAGCGCTATGTCACAGGCTCGATGGCACAGCTGTGACCAAAGTGACTAGAAGATAAGGGAGATTTTGAATTTCAGCAGACACTTGTGGACACTGGACACTTTTGGATTGTGTGAGGCCCACTGATATCTGAGCGCTATGTCACAGGCTCGATGGCACAGCTGTGACAAAAGTGACTAGAGGATAAGGGAGATTTTGAATTTCAGCAGACACTTGTGGACACTGGACACTTTTGGATTGTGTGAGGCCCACTGATATCTGAGCGCTATGTGACAGGCTCGATGGCACAGCTGTGACCAAAGTGACTAGAGGATAAGGGAGATTTTGAATTTCAGCAGACACTTGTGGACACTGGACACTTTTGGATTGTGTGAGGCCCAATGAATATCTGAGCGCTATGTGACAGGCTCGATGGCACAGCTGTGACCAAAGTGACTAGAGGATAAGGGAGATTTTGAATTTCTGCACAAAACTTGTGGACACTGGACACTTATGGATTGTGTGAGGCCCACTGAATATCACAGCGCTATGTCACAGGCAGAAATTGGCTAGTGTATCACAAACTACAAGGTGTATGTAGAATTGGGCAGAATAGGAATCTCCCTAGAGTGCAGGTCTGTAAGAACGGAACATGTCCTCGTTTTATTCTCACAGAGTGACACACTGATAGCTTCACTGTGGCTGTGATAACAGCCGTTACACGGTACTGTGTGAGGAGCGTACACCGCTGTATGGTGTGAAAAAATGCACGCTCAGTACCTCAGCAGGACAAAAAAAAAAAATTGGGATTGCTTTTAAAAAAGCAGTTTGCGGAGCAGTGGGTAAACAGCAATGCAGGAATGTCAGGAAGCCTTAGAAGGCAGCCCAACAACCAACACCACTGATACACCACTATATAGCCTCCCCTTGCACTGCACACACAGTGACTGGTGTGTTGTACAGGCAAAATCGCTAGCAGCAGAAGCAGTTTTTTTTTCTTCTCAGCAGGACAAAAAAAAAAATTGGGATTGCTTTTAAAAAAGCAGTTTGCGGAGCAGTGGGTAAACAGCAATGCAGGAATGTCAGGAAGCCTTAGAAGGCAGCCCAACAACCAACACCACTGATACACCACTATATAGCCTCCCCTTGCACTGCACACACAGTGACTGGTGTGTTGTACAGGCAAAATCGCTAGCAGCAGAAGCAGTTTTTTTTTCTTCTCAGCAGGACAAAAAAAAAATTGGGATTGCTTTTAAAAAAGCAGTTTGCGGAGCAGTGGGTAAACAGCAATGCAGGAATGTCAGGAAGCCTTAGAAGGCAGCCCAACAACCAACACCACTGATACACCACTATATAGCCTCCCCTTGCACTGCACACACAGTGACTGGTGTGTTGTACAGGCAAAATCGCTAGCAGCAGAAGCAGTTTTTGGTGTCTTCTTCCCTGCCTAACGCTCTCCCTACAAAATCAGCAGCAGCAGCAGCCCTCCCTATTCTGAGATCAGCATGAGTAACATGGCGGTCGGCGTGCACGCCCTTTTATACCCCATGTGACGCCCCCCAAAGCAAGCCAATCACTTGCATGCCCTTCTGAAAGATGGTGGTGACCCGTGCCTATGTCATCACGTTGCCCACAGTGTCCGTGGATCCTGATTGGCTGAAAAAGAGCGCAAAACAAACTTTTGAAACGCGACTTTGGCGCGTAAGTCGCCGACCTCGTGGCCGACCTCATCCTAGGGTCGGGTTTCGTTTCATGAAACCCGACTTTGCTAAAAGTCGGCGACTTTTGAAATTTTTCGACCCGTTTCGCTCAACTCTAGTAATGATTATATCAATTTAACAAAAAAGAATAACCAAAGATTTGCAGGCATATAACCAAAGCAGTATATATGGAAAACCTCCCATTTGTACCACCAGGAAGGAAAAGTTGTGAAATTATGAAAATCTCAAGATAGGCAGCCATGTTAATGATATGCAAATTATGAAAAAATGAAAACAATTTGAAAACATCTTAATTTATTCAGTTTCAAGTATGAGTGACACATGCTCAAATGAACGCCCTTACACATCTTGGCATATCATGGATGAGGTTATTAGTGATCATCTGAAGAATGTTCTGCCACACTGCTGAAAGTTTACTTATGCAATTGATGACAAATAACGTCCCAGATGTGCATGATTTAAGTCAAGTTGGGTGACATTGCAGGCCATTCTAGCGAACTAAGGCTACTTTCACACATCAGGTTTTCGGCGTCAGGCGCGTTCCGGCGTCGTGCCGGAGCGCCGGATCCGGAAAATGTTTAGTAAAACCGGATGTGACGGATCCGGTTTTCTGCTGGATCCGTCTTGCGCTTGACAGCCAAAACCGGATCCGTCTCATCCGGTTAATCCGGTTTTCGATCCGTTTTTCGACGGATTACGCCGGATCCGGTTTTTAAAATCGCCCCTTGTGGCCTTCCGAAAGGGATTGGCTACTGAAAAACTATATCTAGCGTGTTCCTACAGCCCTTCTTTGACAGGTTGTAAAGGAGAAAGTGCAGGTTGGAGAGAAGAGCAAGTTACTGGCGAAGATGGATGTTGTGACTGGAAATATTTTGAAGAATTTGGCGGATTTTACAGCGGAGGCGAATCGTTTGAGGGTGATTGTTCTGGAGAAGGAGAGAGCGAGACAGCAGCGCATCAGGCATCGTAGATGACGTTTGTGGATCCACCCCATCACAGCCAAGAGAATGACGCGTGGGGTCTATTCTACACTCTGCATGGACCTTAGACGAAACCCGGATAAATTTTTTGGATATGTTCGGATGAAAATGGAGAATTTTGATTACTTGGTGGAGTGCATTGCACACCTCATAAGAAAATCGGACACCTATTGCAGCTTCTCTGTTTCACCCGCAGATTGTCTGATGATGACTTTAAGGTAAGCCACATTTATTGGATATGCTCGCATCAGAGCACACTTTCACTGCAATCTTGTTGGTGGTAGTTTGCAGCTCCAAGTGTTATAGCTGACTTTTGGTATGTAATGCTGTGATGTTAAACTAATTGATTGTTTTTTAATTCCCCACAGATTTCTTGCAACTGGAGAATCCCTTTCGTCACTGCATTTCCATTACAGACTCGGGATTTCCACCATATCTGGAATAGTGAAGTACACATGCCGTGCACTGTGGGACTCCTTAGCTGAAGAGTTTTTACCAGAGCCCACAACAGAGAGGTGGATTGAAATTTCAGAAAAGTTTCAACAGATATGTCAGTTTCCGAACTGCTTGAGTGCTGTGGACGGGAAACATATCCACATTGTAAAGCCAGCCGGATATGGATCGGAATATTTCAATTACAAGAAATATTTTTCAATTGTCCTCATGGCCATCGCTGACGCGGAATACAAATTTATTGCTGTTGATATTGGGGCCTATGGCCGCTCCAATGACTCTCAAGTTTTCAAACTGTCTGCCATGGGGCGTAAACTGTATGGAAACACCTTCCAGTTCCCACCCCCTAGACCGCTGCCGCAAACATCTGGTCCACCTATGCCATTTGTCTGTGTAGGGGATGAAGCCTTCCAGCTGTCAGAACACCTTTTGAAACCGTACGGTAGCAGAGGATTGTCAAGAACAAAACGCATTTTTAATTACCGCCTCACAAGAGCAAGAAGAATGGTTGAATGTACCTTTGGTATTCTGACAGCCAAATGGCGGGTCCTATTGACTGCGATCAACCTCAAGACAGAAACTGTGGACGAGGTGATCAAAGCTTGCGTGGTACTCCACAATTTTGTTATCTGCAAGGAACCCATTTCCATTGAGGACACCTCTGAAGAAACCACCTTGCAAGATTACCATGACATTACCACTTGAAGTTCTGTGACGGTTTCAGTAATGAGGGACAATTTTGCACTATACTTTATGTCACCTCAAGGCAGAGTACACTGGCAGGATGACAGAGTGTGAAAGATTTGTGCCCTTAACCAAACTTGTGTACCTTCTGTACCAACAGTATATACCTTTGCCAACCAAAGCTGGCTATCTTGTCATGGTCTTACTATTTTTACCTTTAGGCCACAGGTGTGTACCTGGTTGTGTTTTATGCAAAGTATTTCACCTTTTAACAAAAGTTGTGTACATTGTTAGGAAATCACCAACAATAAACACAACTTTTTAGGTGAAATACTTTGCTTCAAACACAACCAGGAACACAACTGTGGCAAAAAGCTAAAATTTACCCACAGTTATATACCAGGTTTTGAATACCTTTTTACCTTTGAAATACCCTGTGTTTAACCTTTTTTTTAAACATAGTTCACCGCAGAAAGAAATGACAGACAACCATTGTAAAACGATAATTTAACTTTTATTTAAAATATTTTTTTTTTGTAAAATGTTTTTAAAGTGCAAAAAACTTTTTTAATAAATGTTTTAAACCAAATGACCATTTTTATTAAAAAACACACATTATAAATCTGTGTAGTGTGGGGTGGAAATACTGCTGGAGGGGCTGCGGGACACTTCGACGCTGGCAGTGTGGAGAGAGGACTGGGATCGTGGTGGGGAAGGAACAGTTAGAGGTGAAGGTGTGGAAAAAGCTACAGAATGGGTGGACATGTGGGAGGCAGAAGAGGTGGTGGGCGGTGGAGTGGAGGGTTGGGCAGGGACTGTAGGAGCAGATGATGTTGATGGCAAGTTGTATGGGGAAGGAGTTTGGTACGGGGAAAGAGTTTGGTACGGGGCAGGTTGCTGGAAGTGGGGAGATGTCTGGTACTGGGGAGGTTGCTGGTACTGGGGAGGTTGCTGGTACTGGGGAGGTTGCTGGTACTGGGGAGGTTGCTGGTACTGGGGAGGTGGCTGGTACGTAATAGGAGGGGGAGGATGGAAAGTGGCTGGAGTGGGTGCAGGTGGAGGAACTACTGGGGTGGGAGGAGGAGGTTGGGAGGTAACGTGCTGGAGAGCACCGTGGCATGAATGCATTACATGCATCTGCTGGGTAGGAGAGAGCGTTTCCATGCGCTCCACAACAGACCTGAAAAAGGTGTGGTTTGGCGAAGATCTTGCTTCTGAATGCATGGTTTGCAGAAGTGTCTTCACCTCCAGAATGCTGGAGTTGATCTGCTGAAAGCCTGCGGAGATTTGCTCTGACAAGACTTTTAGACAGTTCTGGAAAGATGCATTCAGATGCAAGAACTCTGGCGCATAAGTCTTTTCTTGACCCCTCTGCCGCTGCCGCCCAGTACCCGCAGGTGTACTAGAGGTGGCAGGGGCAGAAGGGTGGGGTAAAGGGAAAGCAATCTCCTCACCAGCAGCTTCATGTAATGTAGGCGGCCACGATGCTCCTGTGCTGGTGGATGGGACAGATGGGTCGAATGTGTGGGAAGGCTGGGAAGGTGCAGATGTACCGGGGCAGTCGAAGTGTCCCTCGGTGCCGGTCTCCTCAGGGATCGCCTCAGAAGGGTCCAATCGTGCAGGCTCCCGAGTGCTGCTCACTGTGCTGTGGAATAAAGAGAAAAGAAAACAATTAAAATAGTGACATGGCATGGCCCTGGCTGAAAAAAAATTGTTACATCTAAACATTTTTTTTTCACATGTGGTGTGTAATATTTACCTTCTGGTGACCATTGTATCCCGGAGGAACGACAGGGCTCGTGCGTACTTGTACTTGCTCCTGCATCCTCCAGATCCACTCGGGGCCCACATCTCTTTATTGAACTACTTCTTGAAACGATCCCTCACAGACTGCCACCGCTTCACAATTCTGTCCCCTGAAACGAGAAAGGACAAAGTGGTTAGTATACAACATCAGTATTTCCCAAACTCCAGTCCTCATGGTCCCCAGGGGTCATGTTTTCAGGATTTCCATAGTAAATAGAAATCCTGAACACATGATTCGTGGGGACCACGAGGACTGGAGTTCGGGAAACACTGGTTTACATCAAGCAACCGGTACTGTATATACTTACGCTCTTTAATCTGGGCCCGAGCATCGAGGTCCTCCCAGCGGGCCACAAGGAGCGAACAGATTTCCTCCCAGAGTCGTCGGGTAACGATCAGGTCAGCATGGCGGCGGTCAGCCATATTCCATAGCGGCTCCCTTTCTCTGACGAGATTGATGAGGTGGTCAACATCAATTCCTCCATCCTCACTATCTGAGTCGGGAGCACGCTGTGAAGGCTGTTAAAGTAAAAGAGAAAAATAGCAAAATTAGTCACCACACTTAAGACATGAAATAAAAAGTGTACCAAAATTTCACTTAAATATTATACTTACACGCTGGTGACCGCCGCGTTGCTGTCACCGACGACCCTGGGAGGCACTGCGAGGACCTCTTGGCCGAGCACCAGATTGGGAAGACTAGAGAAGAAAAGAAAAAAATGTATGTGTTTGGATGTTGGCATTTGTTTGCTGTGTGTGGTCTGCAGAACATTGTTTTCTATGTGTTGTGTGTAGTGTGATGTTGTGTTTCTGCATTTGATGCAAAAAACTTACCAATTGTGAGCCCACTCCAGGTGTCTGTCCACCCCTTCCTTCTTCTTCTGAGAGCTCCTCTTCAGCTTGTGATTCCTGTTTTGAAATAAAAGGCAATTAATAGACATATATTACAGAGATGATGGATTTTGGAAATAAAAACTTACCGTTGAACGCTGACGATGCGAGGGAGGGCTCCCAGAAGAAGATGTGCTGTCCTCTTGCTGGCCAGACTCCATGGCTGTGGGTGGTGCTGTTGCTGCTGCCAGTGCTGCCAGTGCTGCCACTGCATCTCTTGGGCGGCTGTTGAATAAAGAGAAACAAAGGGCCAATGAATATCTTGATATTCCATGGCCCTAGTTTTGAGGAATGGGGGATTTGATAATTACCGTCTCTCATCTGCTGCTGGACTCCCCTCCCGTTGTTCAGCATGTTCCCTTTGCTGCTCCATTTGGGGTGATGGTGGTGCTGATGGTGCTGCAGTGGTCTCCTGCCTTCTCCTGCGCCTGGTTGCTGTCTTGGGTGGCATGTTGGGTGTGGCTGAGGGTCCCACTGTCATGCTTTTATATATGTGTCTTGTGGGCAGAGCTACTGAGCATGCTCAGACCCAAAAAACCGGATCCGGCGCATTGCGGCACTCATAGGCTTTCATCGTGTGAAAAAGCCGGACACGCCGGATCCGGCGTGTCCTGCTTTTTCGCCGGAGACAAAAAACGTTACCGTAGCCGTTTTTTCCAGACGCCGGATTGCGACACATTGCCGGATCCGGCGAAAACCGGATGAAACGCATGGCCATCCAGCCCGATCCGGCGCTAATGCAAGTCAATGGGGGGGGAAACCGGATCCGGCATTGCATTTCGCCGGATCCGGTTTTTGTCAAAAGTGCCTGACGGCAAAAACCTGATGTGTGAAAGAGACCTAAGATCACATGGCTGCTCACAGTAATATAAGAAAATGTGGCCTGACATTGTCATGTTGAAAATTGGTTCCTGAGATACTCTGGACAAATGGCTGTACCACTAGTTCTACCACCAAATCAATGTAACACCAAGTCATAAGTGAACCTGGAATGAAGAATAGAGGGCTCTGGCTACTGTACATTGTGCCACCACACCTTAATCCTGTATGACATTCCCTCGTAAAGTCCAGTACATAGTGTGTCGACGTGGTCTCCGGATAACATTGTGACAAAAGGGGAATCATCACTGATGAAGATAAACCACCATGCCAGCCTCAAATCACCTTCTGGAGACCATGTGGTCTATACCATGAAGAGGCCTTCAAGAAGAAATGTAACAGTGTTACAGGTACTGTTTTTCAAAATAACACCAGGGTACATGTTGCTCATGCTACTGTGAGCAGCTTATGTGACCTAAACGCCATGGATCCTGTAACTGCTAACTCTTTGAGTTCACCTGGGATGCCATTGGTTGGCAATTTCAAAAGGAGTTTCCAGCAGTGAATCTTGCCCAAGTGTAAGGGGTTGTGGAGTGGACTGTATTGTAGTGTAAACTTTGTCCTGCATTTTTTAGCATATGTGATGTAGTTATGCGATATTATGTGAATTGCAATGCATTGTGATATAGTGTGTGACGCAGCTGAATTTATTCTTAATTATGCCAGACATATTATTCAGTAGGCTCAGGAACAAAAGCTATTGCTCATATGAGCCTGAACATTAACTCTTGTTGTGGGTTGAATTGTTGTTTGTTGATTTGATGAATGCTTGCTGACTACCTATTCTATAAGTCCCTGCATCTTATTGTTCTGCTATCCATGAGGGACAAAGGCACAGGTTAATTGAGCAATCAATGTTTGTTAATTTGGTAAATGACTGCTGAATACCTATTGTATCAGTATATGCATTGATGTTCTGCAAACATTGAAGGACAAAATATGCAGGTTAATTAAACACTTGAATAATGAAGGAATATCTTCTCCTACCTCTCCACAAAAGGGGATAATGCACTGAAGGACAGCTGTGGTTATAAAAGGGACCTATTTTCTTCTTCAGGGAGACTCGAGAGGAAAGCAGCCAAGGCCCCATGGCTCCAACCGGAGAAATACATATTTGCTCCACTACCCATCACTAAACACACGGAGATGTTTGGAGAACCTAGGTTGGGGCAATCAGGTCACCTGGACACATACCTCAATGGATCTGTCAGCTTCCTAAGCATACCACTACCTCCTCTCTAGGAGTGCCAGACAAAAACAGGGTACCATTGGTTGGGCTAGTTGGCCCTGGAAGTCTTCAATTGTAAGATGTTCTAATTCTTTGAGAGCCAACTGAAACATGAGACTCTGTCATTTACACCATCTTATGTACTTGCTGAGACTACAGTGGGGAAAAAAGTATTTAGTCAGTCAGCAATAGTGCAAGTTCCACCACTTAAAAAGATGAGAGGCGTCTGTAATTTACATCATAGGTAGACCTCAACTATGGGAGACAAACTGAGAAAAAAAAATCCAGAAAATCACATTGTCTGTTTTTTTTTTCATTTTATTTGCATATTATGGTGGAAAATAAGTATTTGGTCAGAAACAAAATTTCATCTCAATACTTTGTGATATATCCTTTGTTGGCAATGACAGAGGTCAAATGTTTTCTGTAAGTCTTCACAAGGCTGCCACACACTGTTGTTGGTATGTTGGCCCATTCCTCCATGCAGATCTCCTCTAGAGCAGTGATGTTTTTGGCTTTTCGCTTGGCAACACGGACTTTCAACTCCCTCCAAAGGTTTTCTATAGGGTTGAGATCTGGAGACTGGCTAGGCCACTCCAGGACCTTGAAATGCTTCTTACGAAGCCACTCCTTCGTTGCCCTGGCGGTGTGCTTTGGATCATTGTCATGTTGAAAGACCCAGCCAGGTTTCATCTTCAATGCCCTTGCTGATGGAAGGAGGTTTGCACTCAAAATCTCACGATACATGGCCCCATTCATTCTTTCATGTACCCGGATCAGTCGTCCTGGCCCCTTTGCAGAGAAACAGCCCCAAAGCATGATGTTTCCACCACCATGCTTTACAGTAGGTATGGTGTTTGATGGATGCAACTCAGTATTCTTTTTCCTCCAAACTCGACAAGTTGTGTTTCTACCAAACAGTTCCAGTTTGGTTTCATCAGACCATAGGACATTCTCCCAAAACTCCTCTGGATCATCCAAATGCTCTCTAGCAAACTTCAGACGGGCCCGGACATGTACAGGCTTAAGCAGTGGGACACGTCTGGCACTGCAGGATCTGAGTCCATGGTGGCGTAGTGTGTTACTTATGGTAGGCCTTGTTACATTGGTCCCAGCTCTCTGCAGTTCATTCACTAGGTCCCCCCGCGTGGTTCTGGGATTTTTGCTCACCGTTCTTGTGATCATTCTGACCCCACGGGGTGGGATTTTGCGTGGAGCACCAGATCGAGGGAGATTATCAGTGGTCTTGTATGTCTTCCATTTTCTAATTATTGCTCCCACAGTTGATTTCTTCACTCCAAGCTGGTTGGCTATTGCAGATTCAGTCTTCCCAGCCTGGTGCAGGGCTACAATTTTGTTTCTGGTGTCCTTTGACAGTTCTTTGGTCTTCACCATAGTGGAGTTTGGAGTCAGACTGTTTGAGGGTGTGCACAGGTGTCTTTTTATACTGATAACAAGTTTAAACAGGTGCCATTACTACAGGTAATGAGTGGAGGAAAGAGGAGACTATTAACCCCTTCCTGACATCCGACGTACTATCCCGTCCACGGTACCCGGGCCCGTATGACTGTGGACGGGATAGTACGTCTACCGCGATCAGCGGCGCCCACGTGGTGAGCTCCGCTGATCGCGGCCGGGTGTCAGCTGATTATCACAGCTGACACCCGGCACAATGTGTCAGGGGCGGTCATGGACCGCCCCCGACGCGTTAACCCCTTGCACACCGCGATCAAACACGATCGCGGTGTACCGGGGGTTAAAGGGAAGCATCGGCAGGGAGGGGGCTCTCTCCGTGCTTCCCTGAGCCCCCCACGGCAGCGCAGTGTGCAGCGCTGCTGCGGGGGGCTCCTTTCCTCCAAAAGCGCAAAGCGCAGGCATGAGGAAGTCTTCTTCAATGCCTGTGACAGATTGCTGATCTGTCAGTGATCTGTAATGTGACAGATCAGCGATCTGTCACAGGACAGTGATGTCCCACCTGGGACTATTTAATAAAGTAAAAAAAAAATAAAAAAAAGTGTAAAAATAATTAAAAAAAAATCGCCAAATATATTAGAAAAAAAAAAAAAATATTCCCCCAATAAATCCATTTTTTGGAAATAATAAAAAAAAAAACAATAAAAGTACACATATTAGGTATCGCCGCGTCCGTAACGACCCGCCCTATAAAACTGTCCCATTAGTTAACCCCTTTAGCGAACCCCTTAAAAAATAAAAATAAAAAACGAAGCAAAAAATAATGATTTATTATCATACCGCCAAACAAAAAGTGTAATAACGCGCGATCAAAAAGACGCATATAAATATCCATACTACCGCTGAAAATGTCATCTTATCCCGCAAAAAGCGAGCCACCACACAGCATCATCAGCGAAAACATAAAAAAGTTATAGCTCGCTGAATAAAGCGATGCAAAAATAATTATTTTTTATATAAAATAGTTTTCATTGCATAAAACCGACAAAAACATAAAAAAACCGACCTAAATGAGGTATCGCTGTAACCGTACTGACGTGAAGAATAAAACCTCTTTATCAATTTTACCGCACGCGGAACGGTGTAAACGCACCCCCCCCAAAAGAAATTCATGAAACGCTGGTTTTTGTTCATTCTGCGTCCCAAAAATCGGAATAAAAAGCGATCAAAAAATTCCACGTGCCCGAAAATGGTACCAATAAAAATGTCAACTCGTCCCGCAAAAAATAAGACCTCACATGACTCGGTGGGTCAAAATACGGAAAAATTATAGCTCTCAATATTTGGTGATGCAAAAACTATTTTTACAATAAAAAGCGTCTTTTAGCGTGCGACAGCCGCCAAACATAAAAACCGCCATAAATAGTAAATCAAACCCCCCGTTATCACCCCCTTAGTTAGGGAAAAATAATAAAATAAAAAAAATGCATTTATTTCCATTTTTCCATTAGGGTTACGGTTAGGGTTAGGGCTAGGGGTGTGTTGGGGTAGGGTTAGGGCTAGGGCTAGGGTTAGGGTTAGGGCTAGGGTTAGGGTTAGGGTTAGGGTTAGGGCTAGGGTTAGGGTTAGGGCTAGGGTTAGGGTTAGGGCTAGGGTTAGGGCTAGGGTTAGGGCTAGGGTTAGGGTTAGGGGCGTGTTGGGGTTCGGGTTGGAGTTAGAATTGGGGGTTTCCACTGTTTGGGCACATCAGGGGCTCTCCAAATGCAACATGGCGTCTGATCTCAATTCCAGCCAATTCTGAGTTGAAAAAGTCAAATGGTGCTCCTTCCCTTCCAAGCTCTGCTATGCGCCCAAACAGTGTTTTACCCCCACATGTAGGGTATCAGCCTACTCAGGACAAATTGCAAAACAATTTTTGGGGTCCAATTTCTCCTGTTACCCTTAGGAAAATAAAAAATTGGGGGCAAAAATATCATTTTTGTGGAAAAAAATGATTTTTTTATTTTCACGTCCGAGTGTTATAAACTTCTGTGAAGCACTTGGGGGTTCAAAGTGCTCACCACACATCTAGATAAGTTCCGTGGGGGGTCTAGTGTCCAAAATGGGGTCACTTGTGGGGAGTTTCAATAGTTTAGGTACATCAGGGGCTCTCCAAACGCACATGACACCCGCAGACCATTCCATCAAAGTCTGCATTCCAAAACGTCACTGCTTCCCTTCCGAGCCCCGACGTGTGTCCATACAGTAGTTTTCTCCCACATATGGGGTGTCAGCGTACTCAGGACAAATTGGACAACAACTTTTGGGGGTCCAATTTCTCCTGTTACCCTTGGGAAAATGAAAAAATTGGGGACTAATTGATCATGTTTGTGGAAAAAAATACGATTTTTTTATTTTCATGCCCGGGCATTATAAACTTCTGTGAAGCCCTTGGGGGTTCAAAGCGCTCACCACACATCTAGATAAGTTACTTAGGGGGTCTCGTTTCCAAAATGGGGTCACTTGTGGGGGTTTCCACTGTTTAGGTACATTAGGGGCTCTCCAATGGCAACATGACACCCGCAGACCATTCCATCAAAGTCTGCATTCCAAAACGTCACTACTTCCCTTCCGAGCCCTGACGTGTGTCCATACAGTAGTTTTATCCCACATATGGGGTGTCAGCGTACTCAGGACAAATTGGACAACAACTTTTGGGGTTCAATTTCTCCTGTTACCCTTGGGAAAATAAAAAAATTGGGGACTAATTGATCATGTTTGTGGAAAAAATACGATTTTTTTATTTTCATGCCCTGGCATTATAAACTTCTGTGAAGCCCTTGGGGGTTCAAAGTGCTCACCACACATCTAGATAAGTTCCTTGGGGGGTCTAGTTTACAAAATGGTGTCATTTGTGGGGGGTTTCCACTGTTTAGGTACATTAGGGGCTCTCCAAAGGCAACATGACACCCGCAGACCATTCCATCAAAGTCTGCATTCCAAAACGTCACTACTTCCCTTCCGAGCCCCGACGTGTGCCCATACAGTAGTTTTCTCCCACATATGGGGTATCAGCATACTCAGGACAAATTGGACAACAACTTTTGGGGTCCAATTTCTCCTGGTACCCTTGGGAAAATAAAAAAATGGTGACTAAAAAATCATGTTTGTGGAAAAAATACGAATTTTTTATTTTCACGCCCGGGCGTTGTAAACTTCTGTGAAGCACTGGGGGCTTCAAAGTGCTCACCACACATCTAGATAAGTTCCTTGGGGGGTCTAGTTTACAAAATGGTGTCATTTGTGGGGGGTTTCCACTGTTTAGGTACATTAGGGGCTCTCCAAAGGCAACATGACACCCGCAGACCATTCCATCAAAGTCTGCATTCCAAAACGTCACTACTTCCCTTCCGAGCCCCGACGTGTGCCCATACAGTAGTTTTCTCCCACGTATGGGGTATCAGCATACTCAGGACAAATTGGACAACAACTTTTGGGGTCCAATTTCTCCTGGTACCCTTGGGAAAATAAAAAAATGGTGACTAAAAGATCATGTTTGTGGAAAAAATACAAATTTTTTATTTTCACGCCCGGGCGTTGTAAACTTCTGTGAAGCACTGGGGGGTTCAAAGTGCTCACCACACATCTAGATAAGTTCCTTTGGGGGTCTAGTTTACAAAATGGTGTCATTTGTGGGGGGTTTCCACTGTTTAGGTACATTAGGGGCTCTCCAAAGGCAACATGACATCTGCAGACCATTCCATCAAAGTCTGCATTCCAAAACGTCACTACTTCCCTTCCGAGCCCCGACGTGTGCCCATACAGTAGTTTTCTCCCACGTATGGGGTATCAGCATACTCAGGACAAATTGGACAACAACTTTTGGGGTCCAATTTCTCCTGGTACCCTTGGGAAAATAAAAAAATGGTGACTAAAAGATCATGTTTGTGGAAAAAATACGAATTTTTTATTTTCACGCCCGGGCGTTGTAAACTTCTGTGAAGCACTGGGGGGGTCAAAGTGCTCACCACACATCTAGATAAGTTCCTTAGGGGGTCTAGTTTCCAAAATGGTGTCATTTGTGGGGGGGTTCCACTGTTTTGGTACATCAGGAGTTTTCCAAACGCGACATGGTGTCCGATCTCAATTCCAGCCAAAAACGTCAAATGGCGCTGCTTCCCTTCCGAGCTCTGCCATGCGCCCAAATAGTGGTTTACCCCCACATGTGGGGTATCAGCGTACTCAGGACAAATTGCACAATAACTTTTAGGGTCCTGTTACCCTTGGAAAAATAAGAATTGAGGGTGAAAAGATCATTTTTGTGGAAAAAATATGATTTTTTAATTGTATGGCTTTATGTTATAAACTTCTGTGAAGCCCATGGGGGTTCAAAGTTCTCACCACACATCTAGATAAGTTCCTTAGGGGGTCTAGTTTCCAAAATGGTGTCATTTGTGGGGGGTTTCCACTGTTTTGGTACATCAGGAGTTTTCCAAACGTGACATGGTGTCCGATCTCAATTCCAGCCAAAAACGTCAAATGGCGCTGCTTCCCTTCCGAGCTCTGCCATGCGCCCAAATAGTGGTTTACCCCCACATGTGGGGTATCAGCGTACTCAGGACAAATTGCACAATAACTTTTAGGGTCCTGTTACCCTTGGAAAAATAAGAATTGAGGGTGAAAAGATCATTTTTGAGGAAAAAATATGATTTTTTAATTGTATGGCTTTATGTTATAAACTTCTGTGAAGCCCATGGGGGTTCAAAGTTCTCACCACACATCTAGATAAGTTCCTTAGGGGGTCTAGTTTCCAAAATGGTGTCATTTGTGGGGGGTTTCCACTGTTTTGGTACATCAGGGGTTTTCCAAACGTGACATGGTGTCCGATCTCAATTCCAGCCAAAAACGTCAAATGGCGCTGCTTCCCTTCCGAGCTCTGCCATGCGCCCAAATAGTGGTTTACCCCCACATGTGGGGTATCAGCGTACTCAGGACAAATTGCACAATAACTTTTAGGGTCCTGTTACCCTTGGGAAAATAAAAATTGGGGTGAAAAGATCATTTTTGTGGAAAAAATATGATTTTTTAATTGTACCGCTGTACGTTATAAACTTCTGTAAAGCCCTTGTGGGTTCAAAGTTCTCACCACATATCTAGATAAGTTCCTTGGGGGGTCTAGTTTCCAAAATGGGGTCACTTGTAGGGGGTTTCCACTGTTTAGGTACATCAGGGACTCTCCAAACGTGACATGGCGTCCAATCTGAATTCCAGCCAATTTTGCATTGAAAAAGTCAAACGGCGCTCCTTCCATTCTGAGCTCTGCCATGCGCTGAAACAGTCGTTCCCCCCCACATATCAGGTATCTGCGTACTCAGGACAAATTGCACAATAACTTTTGCAGTTCAATTTCTCCTGTTACCCTTGGTAAAATAAAAAAAATTGAACCTGAATTATTTTTTTTATGAAAAAAAGTTAGATGTTCATTTTTTTTTAAATATTCAAAAAAATTCCTGTGACGCACCTAAAGGGTTAATAATCTTCTTGAATGTGGTTTTGAGCACCTTAAGGGGTGCAGTTTTTAGAATGGTGTCACTTTTGGGTATTTTCTATCATATAGACCCCTCAAAGTGGCTTCAAATGTGATGTGGTCCTAAAAATAAAATGGTGTTGTAAAAATGAGAAATCGCTGGTCAACTTTTAACCCTTATAACTTCCTAACAAAAAAAATTTTGGTTCCAAAATTGTGCTGGTGTAAAGTAAACATGTGGGAAATGTTAGTTATCAAGTTTTTTGTGTGCCGTATCTCTGTGATTTAAGGGCAAAAAAATTCAAAGTTGGAAAATTGCGAAATTTTCAAAATTTTCGCCAAATTTCCGTTTTTCTCACAAATAAACGCAAGTTATTTGAATGAAATTTTACCACTAACATGAAGTACAATATGTCACGAGAAAACAATGTCAGAATCACCGGGATCCATGGAAGCGTTCCAGAGTTATGACCTCATAAAGGTACAGTGGTCAGAATTGTAAAAATTGGCCCGGTCATGAACGTGCAAACCACCCTTGGGGGTGAAGGGGTTAAAGAAGAAGTTACAGGTCTGTGAGAGCCAGAAATCTTGATTGCTTGTTTCTGACCAAATACTTATTTTCCACCATAATATGCAAATAAAATGAAAAAAAAACAGACAATGTGATTTTCTGGATTTTTTTTTCTCAGTTTGTCTCCCATAGTTGAGGTCTACCTATGATGTAAATTACAGACGCCTCTCATCTTTTTAAGTGGTGGAACTTGCACTATTGCTGACAGACTAAATACTTTTTTTCCCCACTGCATACTGTACCTATAACTGTGAAAGACACAATAAAGTATCATCCCATTGTGTTGCCATCCCCCTGTGTTGTCTGAGTAGTATTATGCTCATGGAGGAGGAGAAAGGTTGTTTAGTAGGATGAGCCCTGGTCCATGCGGTCTTTCTAAATACAGCCAGGCCAGTGGACGAGAGCATCCATATACCCTCGTATCTCCACAGAGTGCAATATAGTCATATGTATAATGTATGTAGAAATAAACCGCATAGGATAGTGCAGGATAAGACATAGTTTAGGACCTAGGACATAAGATAGGTAGGATGTTAGAGACTGAAGTTAAATAATTACATTAGGGTAAGGTAGGAGTTAATGTTTTGGAATTAGCCCACAGTCAGAGGGACTATATAGGAAGACAGTGGGGAACTACCTGATAGTTAGATAAGGCCAAGGTCACGTTTATGTAGGAAGCAAGGGTTGGGCACCAAGAAAAGTACACGGGTTCTGGGCAGTACGAGGGCTTACCAAGTTCCCTGAGCAAATGTACTCCTGTAATGGTATGGTGAGCACATTATCCCCTTCCGTACAGACAAAGATGCATGTGAAGAGGTGTTAAACCTTGGACGTACTGCGCGTCTGGGCTGGGAATCCCTGGGTCTGGGAATCCCAGAAGCAGGACCGGCAGGGCTAGCACAGGTAGAATGTGAGGAAAATCCTGTAGTTTACTCTGCTGTGGATGCAAGAAATGGAAAGTGCATTGCCTGGTGCTACGATTTGCAATATGCTGTACATGGACTGTTGAGTAAAGTTCTTTTGATGAAAGGAACTAGATGTCCCCTGATCCATGTGAGGTGGCTCCTGAAACTGAGGACCTGGAAAGAGCTAAGGCCTATGGCCTACAAGTGAGTGCAACCCCGTACATCACAGCACATTTAATTGGGGACACAAATTCTCTGTAAAGTGCCATCGAGTAGCAGCTCACCCATGACTACTGCCCTCTGGCACATCACACAAGTACAGAACATGCCTCAGAAAACCATTAATAACCTTATATATAGCATGCCTAAGCCTGTAAATGTGTATATCTCTGCATGTTGTGCTCATACTTGATACTGTATAAATCGAGATGTTTTTAAAATTTTGTTCTATTGTCATCATTTGTATATCATTAACATGTTTATTGATCCTGAAAACTCATCTCTTCAAAAAAGCTTACAACCTGTAATGATCACATGGCCACCTCAACATCATCGGAGCTACTGCAACTCCCGACCTACTGTCTCCTTCCCCATAATCCTGTAGAATGTATGCCCGCAAGGGCAGGGTCCTCTTCCCTCTGTACCAGTCTGTCATTGTTAGTTTTGTTTACTGTAAGTGTTATTTGTATTTTGATGTAACCCCGTCTCATGTACAGCACCATGGAATTAATGCTATATAAATTAATAATATTCCTGTGATATTCATAATTCCATGGCATTTTCTTATTGATGCTGTAATTTAAAAGTTGAATAATATAGTTTGACCCTTTTCTGCTGTGATCAAAGCTAAGTAAGTCATATTAAGGTAAATATGTTGTGGTTGTGACGACATGACCTTTACCTGTTCTTTATGGGCATAGGCAACCCTGGATCCATTGAAGGCACGATTAATACACAGGTTAATGCATTTTAATATGGAAGTTCATTATTAGGTAAAGACTTTAATAGCTAATAGTGATGAGCGAGCATGCTCGGTGCTAGCCCGAGCATCGCACTGCTCGCAATGCGCTGCGAGCGGCGAGCATTTCCGGGGTCCCCGCCCTGTATGTTTGGCACTCTTTAGAGTGCCAATCAACATGCAGGGATTGTCTGCCATGCACTGTAATGCCACAGCCATGTTGGTTGTGGCATTACAGTGATTGGCTGGCCGCAGAGTGTCATCAGGTCCATATCAGACCTGGCGCCGCCCTGCTCATCACAGTCCGCTCCGCAATCTCCAGTGTAGGGAGAGTTGCTGCAGAGATAGGGACAGAATAGGTGGTTTTTAAGTTAGTGTGGGTATACTGTTATTGAATACACAAATCCAGCTAAACCAACAGTCCTTCTAAGGACTAATTACGGGGTATATAGATATCAGTGCTAGGTAGGTAGGCATTGTATGTAGCATACTTCATTGCATACAGCAAGAGGGTCCATTCCATTACTGTCTGCTGCTGCTGCCTATTACAGATATTGACCGTATACACATAGCCCCAGGTATCAGTGGCCAGGAATAATTTTTTTTGCAACTTAATCCTGATTATTTTATTCAAAAGCAATCCAGAGCACATGTTTTTTTTTCTCCATTTGCTTGTTGGCACTGCAGAATACAGCCAGATCGTTTACATAGTACAGCACTAAAAGCCAGCTATTTTAAACAGTGGTTTGGCTGTCACAGTGATCACATCTGAGTGAGCTGAAAATTCTGCCATTTTTGTGGTACTGTAAAATTTTGTTGGAGTGTCTTATATAAGTTCTTGACACCAGTTTGCTGAAAAAAATTTACCTACAGGGCAGATATATTACACTGGGTTTTGACCTCCACATGGATCGCATATCATTGTTCTCAAAATTGTGGCATGTCAGGTCTCCATTGAATTTTTTTGTTGTGTGTTAGCCTAGTTATTGACACCATTTTGCTGCAAAAAAAAAATACAAGCCAGATATTTTAAAGTCGGGTATCTCTGTCACAGGCCTCACCTACTGTATCTGTGGGCTCAAAAGTATCTCTTTCACAGGCCTCACTAATCTGTGGGCTAAAAATTGTGGCATTTTTTGGGCTCCACTGAATTGTTTTTGCTGTGTCTTAGCCTAGTTATTGACACTATTTTACTGTGAAAAAAAAATACAGGCCAGATATTTTAAAGTTGGGTATCTCCGTCACAGGCCTCACCTATCTGTGGGCTAAAAATTGTGGCATTTTTTGTGTTCATTGACCTGTTTTTGCTGTGTCTTAGCCTAGTTATTTACACTATTTTGCTGTGAAAAAAAAAGTACAGTCCAGGTAGTTTAAAGTCGGGTATCTCTGTCGCACACCTCACCTATCTGTGGGCTAAAAATTGTGGCATTTTTTGGGCTCCATTGATCTGTTTTTGCAATTTTTTTGGCAGCAAATTGATGTCAATAAGTAGGCAAAAAATTGTTACTTACAGACCAGATATTTTAAACTGTGGTTTTCCTGCACATGGATCACGTATAAGTTTTCTCCAAATTCAGCCATTTGTACTGAATGTGGAAAATATTGTACTCCATTTAAAATAGGCAAGGCGAATGGCAAGGGAAGAAGAAGTGGACATGATGGTGAATGCAGAGGCCAAGGCCGTGGGCAAGCTGAAATTGTGCCACAACAAACACCCACATCTTCTTGCCCGACCTTCCTGTCCCAATTACTAGGAGAATGCAGCAGCACACCACTATTGAACCCAGAGCAGTGACAAAAGGTTATTGGTTGGATAGCGAATAATGCTTTCAGTCCCTTTGCCACCACCACTACCACAGTGTCTTCCACACGGTCAAGTCTCAGTAGCCATGAGTCTGGACCAAATATTGCTCACCCTGATCCTCCTTCCTCCCACCATGTTGAGCACCCAGAGAAAACTGATCCCACACTTGGACACTCCGAAGAGCTGTTCACTTTTCCATTTATAGATTCTGGCCTCGCACCCAGTCCACTTGAAGCGGGGAAAGAGGAGATCGCATGTAGCGATGCCCAAATATTTGAGCAGCCATGGTCACATGAAGGAGCCAGTGGGAAAGTGTTACAAGAGGTGGATGATGATGAGACACAATTGCCAGAAAGTCAGGAGGAGGACCAGGATGCGGAAGTGGAGGATGAGGTGGTGGAAGATATATAGTAACTGACCCAAGCTGTTAGGAGGACATGCAGAATGAGGACAGCAGGACACGGGGGATGGAGTCGTAGCACCCCAACAGGCAGGAAGAACCAGTGTGGTGGCCGCAGACAGAAGGCGGGCAACCATTCCCTGTAACACCAAAACGACGGAAGTTGCCTGTCCAACTGTTAGGTCTTCCCGAGTCTGGTTGTTTTATAGGCAAAAAAGGCCATTTGCACAACCTGCCATACCAGCATCAACAGGGGTAGCAAAATTACCAGCGTCACCACCACCAGCATGATCAGGCACATGGCAGCAAAGCACCTGACTTTGCGGGATGAACCCTAGGGTCCACAAAGAGTGTCTGCGGGTGACACGACTGCTTCTTCCACTGTTGCGCATGCAAGCCAATCCCCTGTCCATGGTGCATGCGAAGATGCCTCCTACCTGCCACCTGTCTTGTATACCCTAAACTAGCACCATCATCAAGCACATCCACGTCCTTGTCCCAGCACAGCTTTCAGTTGTCCATACCCCAGTCCTTGGAACGCAAGCACAAATACGCAGCCAACGCCCTACAGGCCAACACTACTAAATTCACACTTTTTTCGGCTGCTTGCACTCGAAATGTTGCCTTTTAGGTGCATGGAGATGGAAGCTTTCCGCAACCTGATGGGGGTGGCTGTCCCTCCGTACTCAGTCCCCAGCCACCACTATTTCTCCCGATGTGCTGTCCCCGCATTACACAAGCATGTGTACCACAACATTAGCCATACCCTCAACAATGCAGTTACTGGGAAAGTCCACCTATCCACGGACACGTGGACAAGTGCTTGTGGGCAGGGACGGTACATCTCACTGACTGCACACTCAGTTAACATAGTGGAAGCCTGGACCCAGTCGGATCTTGGGATGGAACATGTAATCCCGACGCCGAGGATTGCGGGCCCTACATCAATCAGGTTGCCCACACAGTCTACAGCTCCAGCACCTCCTCCTCCTCCTCTTCAGCTTCCATCTCCGAAATGAGCACATCAGTCACAAGGTGGAAGCACTGCCTCAGCCAAACGTCAACAAGCTGTACTGAAGCTAATATGCTTAAGTGACAAACCGCACAATGTTGAAGAGTTGTGGACAGCTCTGAAAGAGCAGGCAGATCTATCGCTGACACCGCTTAACCTACAGCCAGGCATGGTCGTGTGCGACAATGGCCGGAACTTTGAAGCAAGGCAAACTCACACAAGTACCATGTCTGGTCTATGTGCTTAACCTCGTTGTTCAATGGTTTCTCAAAAGCTACTCGGAGCTGCCAAACATGGTTGTGAACGTACGCCCCATGTGTTCCCATTTTAGAAAGTCAGCTACAGCTTCAGCCACCCTTGCCATGCTTCAGTAGCGTTTGCAACTTCCGGCTCACCGACTGTTGTGTGATGTCCCCATGCATTGGAACTCTACATTGCAGATGTTGGAAAGGATTTGTGAGCAGAAGAGGGCAGTTGTTGACTACCAGCATCAACAAGGCCGTCGGTATTCAGTTCAGACTCCACACATAAAACTTCAGGAATGGACATGGATGTCAGACATATGTACCATCCTCCAAGACTCTGAGGAATCCACCAAGATGGTGTTTGGCGATCACGCCATAATTAGCATCATCATCCCGCTTCTGTGTGTTCTGAAACGCTCTCTGCTCACAATCAAAGGATGCATTGCAGGTGGAGCAGGATGAGACAGAGCAAGGAACCATACAGGGTGATTACACACAGCCCAGCCTCATCTCATCCCAATGTGGATTGTTTGACAATGAGGAAGAGGAGGAGGAAGAAGAGGAACTAGTTTCATGCGCTATAGACGGTACTACAAGCACAACTGTCATTCCGTCTTTTTAGCGTAGATGTCCTAAGGACAGGGAGGAGGAGGAGAATGAGGAGAGCATGGTCAGTAGTCCTTTTGGTGAGGACACGGAAGTCTTGCCTGTTAGCAGTCTGGCATACATGGCTGAGTTTATGTTACGCTGCCTTTCCCGTGATCCATGCATTCTCCAAATTTTTGGTGACAGTCATTACTGGTTGGTGACACTTCTAGACCCACACTACAAGGAGAATTTTCTATCTCTTATTCCAGAGGCAGACAGGTGTACTAAAATGGTGCAGTACCAGAGGGCCATTGTTGCGGAATTATTAAAAAATTCCCATCTGAAAACGGTGGCCTTAGAGGTCACAGTTCATTGGAAAACCAAGGAGTACAGGTGAGAGAGACAGAACTCCAATCAAGCAGAGGCAGGGGAACACTGGCAAAGTTCTGGGAGAGTTTTCTCAGACCCTCCCATTGCACTGGCCCTGAGGCATGGGGTACTCTCACAAGGAGTGCAAAGTTTTGGAAGATGCTGAGAGAGTACCTTGCTGACCGTACCAACGTCCTCCATGATTCCTCTGTGCCTTATAATTATTGGGTATCCAAGCGGGACACATGGCATGAACTGGCTCTCTACGCCTTGAAGGTCCTGTCACTAGCGTTTTGTCAGAGAGGGTATTTAGTGCCCCTGGTGGAATTATAACTGATAAGCACATTCGCTTGTCAATTGAAAATGCTGACAGGCTGACTTTTATAAAAATGAACAAGGGCTGGATTGGGCCAGACTTCTCTACACCACCGAATGATAACAGCGTAACATAAAATCCAATTCAGTGTCTTTTTTTGGGAGGTCTATTCCCATGCACCTCTTCACATTCACAGTGTATACGCTTCTTGATTTGGCCTATTTCCTGTTGTCCTCCTCCTTCCCCTCATCCTCATCATCCACCACCACTATATCACCAGGGTGACCGTGGTCCGTGATGCAACACCAACATTATTGTTTTAAAGGGTGTTTATGATACCTGTAACTTGGGTTTTACAAGTATAGGAGACACGCTCCTTTGTAATGGGAACAGATTTTTAGGTGGCACTCCTCCACGTCTCTTCATCCACCACCACTAGATCACCAGGGTGACCATGGTCCGTGATGCAACACCAACATAATTGTTGTAAAGGGTGTTTATGATGCTCTCAAACAAAATTTTCAGACAGTATGTTGCTGTATCCCTCCCAGGGGGAAATATTTGTCAGCTCATACACTTACTGTATGGGTATTACAAGTATTGGAGACCCACTCTTTTGTAATGGGAACAGATTTTTAGGAGGCCCTCCTCCACGTCTCATTCAAGGGGTATTGGGGTGCGTCCAAATTTGTTGCAGGCCTTGCATTTACTGCATAGGCAAACAGTATGGGAGACCCACTTCCTAATAATGTGAACTTTGTTGTTTGGTCAGCTTCAACAATGCAATTCTCCACTGCCAGTTCTTCAGCCTCAACACTGAAATTTCTCCACTGCTGGTTCTTCAGGCTCAACACTGCAATGCTCCTCTGCCGGGTGTTCAGCCTCAACACTGCAATTCTCCAATGCTAGCTCTTTAGGCTCAACACCGCAATGCTCCACTGTGTTCAGCCTCAACTATGCAATGCTCCAATGCATGGCCTTCAGCCTCAACACTTAAATGTTCCACTGTCGGGTCTTCAGCCTCAACACTTAAATGTTCCACTGTTGTGTCTTCAGCCTCAACACTTAAATGCTCCACTTCTGGGTCTTCAGCCTCAACTCTGCAATGCTCCACTGCAGTTTCTTCAGCCTCAACACTGCAATTATCCACTGCAGGTTCTTCAGGCTCACCACTGCAATTCACCAATACAGGTTCTTCAGCCTCAACACTGCAATTCTCCACTGCAGTTTCTTCAGCATCAACACTGCAATTCTCCACTGCTGGTTCTTCAGGCTCAACACTGCAATTGTCAACTGTCGGGTCTTCAGTCTCAACACTGCAATTGTCCACTGCATGTTCTTCAAGCTCACCACTGCAATTCACCAATGCAAATTCTTCAGCCTCAACACTGGAATTATCCAATGCAGGTTCTTCAGGCTCAACACTTAAATAATCCATTGCAGTTTCTTCAGCCTCAACATTGCAGTGCTCCAGTGTAGGTTCTTTAGCCTCAACACTTGCACTCACTTCATGGGCAAACATTATGGGAACACCAAATGAATAATGTTACTGTTCGGGTTTGGCAACCCGAACATTAGGTGTTTCCCACTGTAACAACCCTGCTGGCATAGCTGTATGGCCTCCCATCCCCCACACACCAATTTACTCACTGCTCCAGGCCATGCTGTGTTTTCTGTCTGCTGCCAGCTCCATGCTCTGTGCCTCTTTTCTCCTATCTGCTGTGTGCATGTTTCCTCACTGTGTGCATTGGGGGCGGTGCCAGAACTCTCTGTTTCTTATGGAGTCAGGGTGCACCTGTCTAATGTGTCCCTGACCAATTACCAAGAGCCCTCTAGTATTTAGGGCAGCTCCACCCTGTGGATCTTGCCTGTGCAATATGTTAACTCAGTTAGTGTCTTGCTACTGAGCTGCCAGGTCTTGCTCTGTGTTTCTCCTTCTCTGGAGGCTTTACTCCTAGCTTTGCTTGGTACTTCTCTGTCTGCCCTGAAGGAGGCAGAATATCCTGGTCTCTGTGTCTTTGTTGTAACCTTGCTTTGTGCCTGCGTATACTCTGGTCCCTGTGTCCTTGACCCTGTACCTTTTCTCATACTGTTACCCTGTCTGAACTCTGTCCTACCTTTGTCTGTCTGTCTCCTTGTCTTTGGCTTCTTTCCCTGTGTCTTTACTTGTGTCCTCCCTGTCTGCTTGTGTTCCGCACTCTTGCGGCTCTGTTTGTGCTCTGCTCTCTTGCAACTGCCTGCTCTGTACTATTTAGTCTCTGCCGGTGCTCTGTACTCTTGCGGTTCTGCTGCTGCAGAACCTCTTGCTGCTCTGCTACTCTTCTTTGCAGTCTTGCAGCTCTGCTTGTGCTCTTCTCTCTTACGACTCTGCCTGCTCTGTACTCATTAGGCTTTGCTTGTGCTCTGTACTCTTGCGGTTCTGCTTGGTTCTGGTTCTGCTGCTGCTGAACCTCTTGCTGCTCTACAACGCTTCTCCACAGCCTTGTGGGTCTCCTCCTGTGTGAACAGCTCCAAACCTGTTCCATCATACTCTACTCTTTCTTGTCAGTACCCGTACCTGCTCCTCCTGTGTGAACAGGTCCAAACCTGTTCCGTCATACTCCACTCTTTCCTGTCAGTACCCGTACCTGTTCCTCCTGTGTGAACAGGTCCAAACCTGTTCCATCATACACCACTCTTTCCTGTCTGTACCAGTACTAGCACCCTCTGTGTGAACGGGTCTCTACCTGTTCCCTCATATACCACGCCATCCTGCCCTGTGTCTCAGCTGTGCCAGCCTGCCCTGTGTCTCTGCCGTGCCAGCCTTCCCTGTGTCTCAGCCGTGCCAGCCTGCCCTGTGTCTCTGCCATGCCTGCCTGCCAGTGTCTCAGCTGTGCTACTGTCTCCCCAAAAGGGATCAGCAGCCACAGCCAGACACCACCCTGGAGTGACACCTAGCAGCTGCCTGCTGCATAAGCCTGACCCCACCATCAGAGGCTACAGTAAAAACCAAAGCAGCTGTCTTAGTCATGCCCCTTCCAGGGTAGTCTGGTTTGAGGCACAGTGAGGCCACAACCCCCTTGTTCACGCCCACCAGTCAGGGCGTGAGCTTGACATCCACGCTGTCATCTGTGTGACAGCACGAGAAACATCCGCTCTGATAGTGTCACGATCCATTTTCGGATCTGTGGCAGAGTCTGGACTCTCTTATATGAACCTTTTTCCTTTTTGGCCTCTGGGGTTAATATGGAGTTTTGCAACTGTAGTTGGTCGGCTGCTGGGTTTTTGCCCGGTGGCCGCTGGTGTTACTACATGTTTAATTATTCAGCAGGTGGTGACCTCCCCCCTCCTTCCTATAAAAGGTCGTCAGCTGCTGCAGCTCCCTGTTGGTAATATTGGTCATTCACTAACCAATCTTGGAGAAGAGAGGAGCTATTTGAAGCAGTGCTGTTGCAACTTATCTGGAGCCTTGGTGTTTCAGCTGGAAGCTGTGTCCGGGTGCTGTACTCTGCTGCCTCAGGAGCATTGGCAGCAGAGAAAGCTAAGTTTTGTGTTATTCCCTGTCTGTTATTTTCCCTGGTGTGTTTATTAGTGCAGTGGTGAGGACGAGTGTCCGCACTTGCCAGTTCCCTAGTAAGGGATAGGTGCAGGGCAAGTGAGGGACTGAGGTATCCTGGTTGGCGACAGGTTGAAAAAACCTGTATAGGGAACATGAGGAGTGTTCAGGGCTCTTCCTTAGGAGAGTGCAGAAGGTGTCCACTTCCCCGTTCCCTATTATAGGGCCCATAATTGTAATTGTTTCCCCGGTGTCCCCTTGTCTGTCTTGCTGTTTTGTGACCGACCGATCGTCGGGTCGCGTCACGCAGAGCCAGACATATCATGACAGATAGGTGGTAAGTTCGATACCGCTGGTCAGAACTGCTGGCTCATACTCTGTCAGGAACCACAGTGCCCTGACCGGCCATAAAAAGGTCACCACACCTCATAGGCCTCAGCTGATGAGAGTACTACTCTCATCATCATATGCCTGCTCTTGCTGATATCAGTGAGAGCAGGTGAACGATGTGAAAAATATTCAATGGCTGGTGCCTGTGAAATAAATAAATTAAAAAATGACATGCTGCCCCCTCTATTTTTGACAACCACTTTTTTCTTTTTAATTATATAAATAAATAATTGTAAAAAACAGTGTAGAGTCCCCCCATTTTTGACAACCAGCCAAGCTAAAGCAGACAGCTTGGGGTTGATATTCTCAGACTGGGAAAGATCTATTTTTAGGCGCCCCCAGCCTAAAAATATCAGCCATCTCAGAAAAGGTGCATCAATTACATGCGCCAATTCTGGCGCTTTACTCGGCTCTTCCCACTTGCCCTGGTGCGGTGGCAAGTGGCTCAATAGTTGTGGGTCGATGTCAGCTTTGTAATGTCAGCTGATATCAAGCCCACAGGTTATTAATGGAGAGGCATTTATAAGACACCCTCATTACTAACCCCATAGTCAGATTGTAAATAATACGCAGTCAGAGTAAAATTCTTAAATTAAAAGAAAGACACAGACTCCTTTATTTTAAATAAATGCTCCCCGTCCCTCTTTTTCCCATTTATTACTGTAAAATAAAAACATAATAAACCCCCATATTCCTCATCTGTCCAAGGAGAAGATAATCCATATCTGTCCCACGATGAAGTCCAGCTCTTCTAAATCTGGGTGTTTTTTTGAGCTGATATGATGTGACCACTCAACAAGTGAACCCAAACACACTGATACTGAAGTGTGATTACGCTTCTGCAGTGTGTAGTGCTGATGTGAGAAAGGTCACCAGAGTTCATAGCTGATGAACCCTGATCACCTCAATGACATCACCACTACCATCATGAGAAAGTTCTCACACAGCAAGACGCTGTTTCACTTTGTTTGGAAGTGCCAGTGTCAGACTGGTGAACGACCGTGAGTCCACCACTCGACACTCCAGAATTCATCAGTTTGGCACTCAAGCTACTGTGAGACCCCCGATGGCTGTGAAATCAGGTAAAAAGGTTACTAGAGTTCACAGCCATTGGGTCTCCTGACAGCTGCGAGGCCCAGAAACCTCATGGGAAAGTTTGAGGGTCATTTTAAGGTTGCTGGAGTTTACAGCTGTTGAACATCTGAAGGCTGTGAACTAAGGCTACCTTGGGTGTGTATTTTACTGTACTTGTTAATAAATACAGAATAGAAGGAAAAATAGCATGTGGTCCCCCGTAATTTTCATAACAAACAGAGGGAAAGATGATGGATAAGGACTGATGTTAAGATTCTGGGAATGAGCCAATAGCCATAAAGTTTTCCCAGTCTATTAATATCAGCTCACAACTGTTTGCTTAGCCTCTACTGGTTATATTAGGAGAGACTCCTCCAAACAAAGACAAGGGATCCCTCTCATAATCACTACCAGCAAAGTCTAAACAGATAGCTACAAGCTAATATTGTTAGCCTAGGAAAAGGCTATGGATATTGACCCCCTCCCAGAATAAGAACATCAGCTCTCACCCACCCCAGAAATGGCACATCCATTAGATGTGCCAATTCTGCTGCTTAACTTAGATTTCCCACTTACCCTTGTGCGGTGGCCAGTGGGGGAATACTTGTGGGTTGTGGTCCTTTATTTGAAATAAAACTCCCCAATCTTTTACCCATTTATTACTGTAAAATATAAAAATTAAAAAATACCATATTCCTAACATGTCCAACGAGAAGATAATCCATATCTGTCCCACGTACAGTTCTGGCCAAAAGTATTGACACCCCTGCAATTCTGTCAGATAATACTCAGTTTCTTCCTGAAAATGATTGCAAACACAAATTCTTTGGTATTATTATCTTTATTTAATTTGTCTTAAATGAAAAAACACAAAAGAGAATGAAGCAAAAAGCAAAACATTGATCATTTCACACAAAACTCCAAAAATGGGCCAGACAAAAGTATTGGCACCCTCAGCCTGATACTTGGTTGCACAACCTTTAGCCAAAATAACTGCGACCAACCGCTTCCGGTAACCATCAATGAGTTTCTTACAATGCTCTGCTGGAATTTTAGACCATTCTTCTTTGGCAAACTGCTCCAGGTCCCTGATATTTGAAGGGTGCCTTCTCCAAACTGCCATTTTTAGATCTCTCCACAGGTGTTCTATGGGATTCAGGTCTGGACTCATTGCTGGCCCCCTTAGAAGTCTCCAGTGCTTTCTCTCAAACCATTTTCTAGTGCTTTTTGAAGTGTGTTTTGGGTCATTGTCCTGTTGGAAGACCCATGACCTCTGAGGGAGACCCAGCTTTCTCACACGGGGCCCTACATTATGCTGCGAAATTTGTTGGTAGTCTTCTGACTTCATAATGCCATGCACACGGTCAAGCAGTCCAGTGCCAGAGGCAGCAAAGCAACCCCAAAACATCAGGGAACCTCCGCCATGTTTGACTGTAGGGACCATGTTCTTTTCTTTGAATGCCTCTTTTTTTCTCCTGTAAACTCTATGTTGATGCCGTTGCCCAAAAAGCTCTACTTTTGTCTCATCTGACCAGAGAACATTCTTCCAAAACGTTTTAGGCTTTTTCAGGTAAGTTTTGGCAAACTCCAGCCTGGCTTTTTTATGTCTCGGGGTAAGAAGTGGGGTCTTCCTGGGTCTCCTACCATACAGTCCCTTTTCATTCAGATGCCGACGGATAGTACGGGTGGACACTGTTGTACCCTCGGACTGCAGGGCAGCTTGAACTTGTTTGGATGTTAGTCGAGGTTCTTTATCCAACATCTGCACAATCTTGCGTTGAAATCTCTTGTCAATTTTTCTTTTCCGTCCACATCTAGGGAGGTTAGCCACAGTGCCATGGGCTGTAAACTTCTTGATGACACTGCGCACGGTAGACACAGGAACATTCAGGTCTTTGGAGATGGACTTGTAGCCTTTAGATTGCTCATGCTTCCTCACAATTTGGTTTCTCAAGTCCTCAGACAGTTCTTTGGTCTTCTTTCTTTTCTCCATGCTCAATGTGGTGCACACAAGGACACAGGACAGAGGTTGAGTCAACTTTAATCCATGTCAACTGGCTGCAAGTGTGATTTAGCTACTGCCAACACCTGTTAGGTGGCACAGGTAAGTTACAGGTGCTGTTAATTACACAAATTAGAGAAGCATCACATGATTTTTCGAACAGTGCCAATACTTTTGTCCACCCTCTTTTTTATGTTTGGTGTGGAATTATATCCAATTTGGCTTTAGGACAATTCTTTTTGTTTTTTCATTTAAGACAAATTAAATGAAGATAATAATACCAAAGAATTTGCGTTTGCAATCATTTTCAGGAAGAAACTGAGTATTATCTGACAGAATTGCAGGGGTGTCAATACTTTTGGCCACAACTGTAGATCCGGATTGCTTGGAGAGCAGTCACATCAGTGTTGCAATGGCTCTCGATGCCAGCCAGAACACACTGAGCAGAGCATGAGAAGAGCTGCCTGTTTGTGCTCGGGGTGATGTCATTGAGGTTACTGCTGGTCACAGGTAGAGCTCTGCTCAGTGTGTTCTGCCTGGCATCGAGAGCAGTCTCATCACAGATGGGACTGCTCTACAAATCATCGGGATGGTTGCGGGACAGAAATCAATTATCTTCTCGTTAGACAGGTGAGGAATATAATGTTTTATTATTTTTAATATTTGAAAATAAATGGGTAGAAGAGAGTAGTGAGTTTTATTTCAAATAAAGGACTGTATTCTTGCTGTGTCTTTAATACAATTTTACTATTGAGTTAGTACTGGGGGCGTCTTATAGACACCTCCCCATTACTAACTTGTGGGCTTTACGTCAGCTGACATTAAAAAGCTGACATCAGCTCCATTGCTATTACCAGATTTGCCATTGCACCAGAGCAAGTGGAAAGAGAAGGGCAAAGCGACAAAATTGGTGCATCTAATAGATGTACTTTTTGGGGGGCGGCTGCAGGCTGTTATTTTTAAGCTGGGGGGCAATATCTATGGCCCCTTCTGAGTCTGAGATTGCCAACCCATAGCTGTCTACTTTAACTTAGCTGGTTGTCAAAAATAGAAGAACCCTACAATGTTTTTTTATTATTTATTTATATAATTTCAAAAAATGATGTGGAAACCCTTCTATTTTTTATAATCAGCCAAGATACAGCTGACAGCTGGGGGCGGCTGCTCGCAGATGTTGGTTTTGCCTGCACTGCTTGTCAAAAATAGAGGTGATCCCACGTCATTTTTAAAAAATGTTTTTATTTATTGCATAGGCACCGGCCAGTGAATATTCCCACCATCATACACGTACACGTGCTCTCACTGCTATCAGCCAGACCAAAGATAGGATGATGAGAGTAGGTGTTTCTCGCACTGCCACATAGATGGTGTGCAAAGGTGATGAGACTTTTAAGCATTGCAATGTTCCCCTGAGAAAATAAATAATTTTAAAAATTATATTTAAATTCCCAGAGGAGCATTGTAAGGCTTAAAAGTCTTCTCATTTTGGCATGCCAGGCTTGACATGTTACTCTCCACAAGGAGAAACTGTTAGCCCTTGTATTCCAATCAGACACCTCTCACTCAGCCAAACCAAATCTAAAACTTTGCACTGACAAGGGGCAGTACCATGAAACACCGTGTCCGCAAAGTGAGATTATGATTTGGCTTTAATCCTAAGTAATGTGGCAAGGCTTGTTAAAGGATCGACCTTGACTTTTAGAATTGCTACTTCCAATAGGTGGCACTAGAGTCCTAGTCCTCTCACTCTCTGAAGAGACAATATGCATATTTAATTTCCCAGAGGAGCATTGCAAGGCTTAAAAGTCTCCTCACCTTGGCATGCTAGGCTTGACATGTCACACTTCGCAAGGAGAAACATTACTCCTTGTATCCCTTGAAAAATTGGTCATCATAAAGTGTAATCACTTCAATAATAACAGAAGTTTTTGGATGTTTGCTGGTTTGAAGCATTCAGGCATATATTTATACAATGCCAAGGAGGAAAAACATCAGCACTGATCTTAGGGAAGCAATTGCTGCTGCACATCAATCTTGAAAGGGTTGCATGGCACTATTTCCTTACAATTTTGAGACCATTTTACAGTGATATAGAATATTCAACAGAGGAAAACATTAAAGGCAGTTGACATTCTTGACAGTTAGGCTAAGTTCACATTAGCATTTCTGAGCACAGCCTATGTCTGCCTACTGTCCTCATGCATTTTGCATACCTATCTTTAACATTGTGTACGTAGGGATATGCGTTGGCATCAGTTTGTATGCGGATGCGTACCCGTGCGTCATTTCACTGTGCCCGCCGAATGCAACATTTTTGTAAGTATTGCAATGTGGTCTAACGCGTCAGTGAACCTGTAAATGTAGGTGCCATGTTTTACAATTTATTTTTTCTTCCCCCTTCACAGTGAAGAAAGTAAAAATCCGTTGGCGTTCGATGAAGGATCGCTTCAATAAAGATATGAGAGAGGAGATTTGGGTTCGAAGTGGTGTTGCTCCAAAGATATCAAAATACAAATACCTTCGCATGCTGTGTTTCCTGAGGCCTGCAGTTGCTCGGCGAACGTGAGTAACTTTTATGTTGTATTACTATAAACTTTAAGCATGACCATGTGCAATTTTTTTACTATCTAAAATTATTATTTTTTTTTAGTAAAGTTTTTAATTTATTCTCCATACAGAACCTGGACTAGCACCACAGAATCTGGTCATCCTCAGTTATAGCAGCCCCTCATCGGCCAGCCACTGAACAGTCCCAATCATCCACCAGCGATGGAGCAACCAGGCAGGCTTCACAGGCTGGGGAAAAGGCAGCCGGTCCATCAGGTTTTCCCCTCTCCCAGCCCTCTGCCACTGGTTTTGTTGGGTCTGCTCGCCAGTTGCAGAGGGCCTGGGAGAGGTCAATCATGCCCTAGTTTGTTCACTTGACCGCGATCTTCCAGGATGGGATGAAGTCTGTTGTAGAATGACTGGAAGGTGGGTTCACTCACGTGAACACACTCTTCGAGGAAGTCCACAGACGCATTGACTGCCTGGAAGGTGACCTTCAGAGACCGATGCAACTCTTTTTTCAGCAATAGAGTGGGACGTGTCAGAGACCCTGCAGCCTGAACTCCAGCTGTAGCTGTATGTAAGGAATGCCTGTCAGGATGCTTACAGACAAGTTATGCAGCAGTCCCAAACCTACCACCCGCAGTCAGGATATCACCAGCAGGCACACCTTTCCTTGCTTACACGGCAACAAGGGCCAGGACAGCATCAGTGGCAGAAGACGCCAGTACCAGTGCATAGATCTCAAGTCAACTATCCTCCACCACCAATGCTGGTGCTGGACATTACAGCAATTCCTCCGGTTCCCAGGTACACCCTGCTGTAGAGTGCAGCACCACTGCAGCATGCAGCTTCCACCACACAGCCGAGTGCAGCACCCCGGCAGCATGCAGCTTCCACCATGCAGTGAAGTGCAGCACCCCTGCAGCATGCAGCTTCCACCACACCGCCGAGTGCAGCACCCCTGCAGCACGAAGCTTCCATCACACTGCCAAGTGCAGCACCCCTGCAGCATGCAACTTCCACCACACCGCCGAGTGCAGCAACCCCAAAACATGCACATAAGAAACGCTAAGGGAACACCAAAAAACAGGCGCCCAGTAATGACTCTGCTCAGCACACAAAAGTAAAAACCAGTAAAAGAAAAGAACACCAAAAACAGTGCCCACCACCTCCAAGCTCACCTCCCAATGTGTCTCTGTTTTCCAATCTGTCTACACCTTCCCTTGTGTCTCTCCTTTCCAATGTGTCTATCCCTTCCAATTTATATTCCTAATTCCTAACTCCTAATGTGTCGTCTTCCCCCAATGTTCCATCTGCTCCCAATGTGTCATCTGCCCCATTATTTAGCCCCATCAGGGACATCGTAGACCACACCATCCGTGACCCAATCCTACATTTTATTTCCCCTTCCCCTGCAACCTCTCCATCACCAACTCATACCCAATCATCCCAGCACGACACCCCCTCAGGTTCACAATATCACACCATCGGACAGACCATGAACGTAAAAAAAATTGTAATTTGTTTGTTCAATTTTTTGTATTTAAAAGGAACAATTTTTTTATTTTTGTTAATAAAAATTATATTTTGTTTTCACAATCTCTGTGTTTTCTTTGTCTCTTTATTTGAAAACACACATATGTGTGTATTGCATTGTTGAGTGAAGTAGTAATGGGTGTAGTAAGCAAACATTACAGGTACATACAAGCAGATTAAACCATTCGTCTTGCCATGCCACATGTCCAATATCTGAAACAAAGTAATCAACAAAATTATCATTCATTTGGACAACTTCTACTGTTGTCCTCAGAGGGTGATCTCGGTAATCCTGCAATGTGCTAGCAACAGGTTCCTCAAGTTCTAAGTGGGGTCGATCTTTCACCAGGATGTAATTGTGCAGAACAACACATGCTATGGCAACCTCATCAATTGTCTCAGTTTTTAGATTGATGGCTGTTACCAAAATGCGCCACTTAGATGCCAGCAAACCAAATGCACACTCCACAGTTCTTCGTGCCCTTCTCAGTCGGTAGTTGCATGTCCTTTTGGTGTGATTCAAGTCCCTACTAGAGTATGGTTTTATGAGGGTGGCACACATTTGAAACGTCTCATCCCCATCCACAACAAAGGGAATTGCTGTTCCTTCAGTGGCGGTCATGGAGTTGGAAAATTGAAATTATTCTCATACAAACATTGGCCCATGTCAGAGTCTTTGAAAGTCTGAGAGTCATTTTCTGTTTCAAATGAGCCAATGTGCACGGCAACAAATCGACAGTCAGCTTCTGCAATCGCTATGAGAACAACTGAAAAGTATTTTTTGTAATTGAAATACTTGGATCCACTTCCAGCAGGTTTCAGAATCCAAATGTGTTTGCCGTCCACAGCCTCCAAACAGCTTGGAAAATTACAAATGTCCTGGAATTTTGCAGCATTTTCCAGTGAGAGTTCAGTTGTGGGTTGGGGGAGGAATTCTTCATGCAGAACATCACATAAAGCACAGCAGGTGTCTCCAACAATCCCAGGAAGGGTGAACACGCCAATCTGGAATTGAAAATACAGAGATCTTAAGGTCTCGCCAGTAGCCAGGAATCTGCCTAGCAGAAAATGGAAAAAAAAAATCAGTACATGGCTTTTATAACAATAAAACTAAAAACATGTTTCTTTTTCAAAGTTACGTACCTCAGGGTTACCAACAGACGTTCCTCAGCAGGAATTGCTCGACAAAGTTGTTTGCCCTCCCTGGTGATGGATCCTCAGACACATAGCAGCAAGTCATTGAAGCTCTGTTCTGACATCCTTGTGTACTCAAAAAAACTTTTACTGGTGGTAGGTTCCATGGCTCTTTCGGACTTCAGCGATGGGGTGTTGCCAATAGCGATGACGACGTCTTCTCCGTCTTTCTCCTCTTCTTTCTTCTTCACAAGCCACAGCAAATGCAAAAGCCAATTTCAGTGATAAATCAAGATTAAAATTGAAGCTCTTCATGCTAAAATCCATCTTGCAGCTGGATACAGCTGCAAAAGATGAGGATATCATCAATGCAGGGTCTACAGTATATATAGAAATCCCATATGACACGCCCATTTTGTGAGGCTTGTGTCAAGGAAATTCTACTGGAAAAGCATTGTCCGCATACACAAATATGTTTTTTATATTATGTCCTGATACGTTAAAACCATATAATTCAAAAAGAACGTATTTAGTTTTCCTCATGACTGTAAATAAAAAATAAGATATAATCCTCATAAAAGGATCCAGTGATCCATTTGTTTCATAGGTATCCATCAAGGGTTGAACCTTGTCAGCAACATTGCTTAGGTAAATTGCACCATTCTGAAGTGTTCTAGTCAGAAATAAATCAACCAAGAAGTGTATAAATACAATGTCCTCTCTAAGCCTTCAAGCTAGAGTTCATGTTTCACCAGTACTGAAGTACAACGTTATTACTGGGGCACTGTTAGTGGTCACCTGGCAGCTACCCATGACTGTATTTGTGCTGGATAATCCAACTTGACCTTTTAAACCTTGTTCAGTAATGTGGACGTACACAGGGTCCCTGGATTAAGTCTCTGGCTGGAACATTGGTCAAGACGCCAATTCAGAAAAATTGAGGTACGGGAATGGGCAAAATGATCAGGCTGGTGAATTGTCAAAACAAGAGGGTCTATGCAATAGGGTCAAATATTCGCGACTAGAGTTGAGCGAAACGTGTCAGTCAAATTAAAAAATAGCCGACTTTAGCTAAAGTCGGGTTTCGCCGATCGAAACCCGACCATAGCGTGAGGTCGGCCATGAGGTCAACGATCAGAGCGCCAAAGTCGCGTTTCAAGTCATGCTTCCAGTGCCTTTTCTCAGCCAATGAAGGTGGACGCACACTGTGGGCAACGCGATGACATGGGCAGCGGCCACCACCATCTTAGAGAAGGGCATTAAAGTGATTGGCTGGCTTTGTGTGGCGTCACAGTGGGTATAAAAGGCCGTGACCGCCAACCGCCATCTTACTTCTACCAATCTTAGAATAGGGAGAGGTGCTGCTGCTGATGATTCTGAATAGGGAGAGCGTTAGGCAGGGAAGAAGAAAGAAAATTGCTTATGCTTATAGCGCTTTTCACTGTACAGTTAGTGTGCAGTGAAAGGGGAGGATTTTTGATGTGTGCAGCAGCGATGGTGGTGATTAGGCTGCCTTTTAAGGCTACCTGATAGCTGCATTGCTGTGTGCACACTGCTGTTCAAACTGCTTTTTTCAAAGCACTCCAACTTTTATTATTTTGTTCTGGTGAGTTACCGAGCATTCGTTTTTTCACACACTGTATAGCGGTGTACGCTCCTCACACACTACCGTGTTCTGGCTGGTATCACAGACAAATAGAAGCTATCTGGGTGTGACTCTGGAAAAACAAGCCGAGGAGATTTTCCATTTTTCCAGACCTACACCTTATAGAGTTGTCGGCTTTTCAAACAGTTTTGTATATCTGCTGTTTGATAACGGTCAAAACTAGACAGAGACAGCGTGTGTCAGTCCGTATACAAATAGATGGAGATTGACAAATTTCCATACAGACACCGTACAGTGGTGTACGCGCCTCACACACTACCGTGTACCGGCTGGTATCACGGACAAATAGAAGCTATCTGGGTGTGACTCTGGAAAAACAAGCTGAGGAGATTTTCCATTTTTCCAGACCTACATCTTATAGAGCTGTCCGCTTTTCAAACAGTTTCGTATATTTGCTGTTTGATAACGGTCAAAACTAGACAGAGACAGCGTGTGTCAGTCCATATACAAATAGACGGAGATTGACAATTTTCCATACAGACACCATATAGCGGTGTACGCTCCTCACACACTATCGTGTACCGCCTTGTATCATGGACAAATAGAAGCTATCTGTGTGTGACTCTGGAAAATCAAGCCAAGGAGATTTTCCATTTTTCCAGGCCTACACCTTAGAGAGCTGCCCGCTTTTCATACAGTTTCGAATATCTGCTGTTTGATAATGGTCAAAACTAGACAGAGACAGCATGTGTCAGTCCGTATAAAAATAGACGGAGATTGACAATTTTCCATACAGACACCGTATAGCTGTGTACGCTCCTCACATACTACCGTGTACCGGCTGGTAGCACAGATAAATAGAAGCTATCTGTGTGTGACTCTGGAAAAACAAGCTGAAGAGATTTTCCATTTTTCCAGACCTACACCTTAGAGAGCTGTCTGCTTTTCAAACAGTTTAGTATATCTGCTGTTTGACAACGGTCAAAAATAGACAGAAGCAGTGTGTGTCAGTCCGTATAAAAATAGACGGAGATTGACAATTTTCCATACAGACACCGTATAGAGCTGTCCGATTCTAAAACAATATTGTATATCTGCCGTTCGCATTACAGTCACATCTATACAGAGTCAGCGTGTGTGTGTGTGACACTCCGTAAATACATATATGGAGATTGTTAGTTACACAAAAAACAAATACAGCTGTACACTTCTGATACAGTTCCGTATATCTGCTTGTTGGATTACGGTCAAATACATACTGTGAGATCATCTGTGACTAACAAAATATATACGTAGATTTATTTTTTTTAATACACCTTACACAGCTGGACGCTCCTCATACAGTACCATCTCTCTGCTGGTGTTTTTGGTACATTTTCCCAAACATGAGGATGTATGGTGGAAGAGTCCGCAGATGTGGGCAGGGGGGCGCAGCTGGTACTGATGGTGGTGGTGCATCGGCTGGTTCTGGCAAAAGCACAATAGCAGCTAAGGCAGGAGGTGTTGAGCCTGCGTCATCGTCTGGCCCAAGAAGACCTGTAAGGTTCCCTTTTCTTGGAGTAGGAAAACCGCTTTTAAAGCCGGAGCATCAGGAACAGGTTTGGGCATACATTGCCGAAGCAGCCACCAGCTCTATTGCCTCCTCTTCTGAACGTTCGAAACCTGCAAGCACGGAGTCGTCAGTGCAGGGTTCTGGTCAGGAAAAACACCTTTCCTTGTGTCCTTCCCCCCACCAAAAGTTGGGGATGCGGCAGCCCACACTTCAGATTACTCTATGGAGCTCTTTTCACATACCATGCCTGGGTTATCCAGTCAAATCCTGAATTCCCCAGTCCAAGAAGAATCTGACATGGAGTCCACTGATGCACAGCCACTGCTAGATGATTCTGCTGGTACATTGACCTAGAGCACTACATTGCCCTTGCAGTCTACTGAGCCAGAATCTGACCCTTATGAAACTCAGGTGCCCCTTCCCGCATACTATACCACCTTACACGGTGACACAGAGGAAGGTAAATAGGAAGGTGCAGATGACTTTGAAGGGGAGGTGATGGATGACCCAGTTCTTGACCTGGATTGGCATCCATTGGGGGAGGAGGGTGGCACTGGCAATAGTTCAGATAAGGAGAAGGATCCGCAGCAGGCATTGATATTGCAGCAGCAGTTATCTGGCAGGCCCGTAGCTGTCCAAAAACGTGGAACAAAAACTAAAAGAGTAGCAGGACAGCTTGGCCAGACGGTCAACTTAGCACAGCGTGCAAGGCCAGAAAATCTATACCATAGTAGGAAGAGTGCAGTGGGGCACTTCTTTGTCCAAAATCCTACTGATGAGGCAAAGGTTACCTGTAAGAAGTGCGGAAGGACCTTTAGCCGAAGTAAACAACTCAGAAATTTGAATACCAGTTGCATGCTTAGACATTTAATCAACATGCACTTGCAAGCGTGGACGGACTACAAAACCTCAGGTAGCACATGTGCACCTGCTCCGACTGAAGGTAGCCAGCAACGCTCCATTGCTTCCCCCACTGTAAGACCACCGCCACCGTTAAGCACACCACCAGCACTAAAAGTGGAGGTGTCGTCGCAAGGCCAAAGCACTCAGGGAATCACAATGGTTTTGCAACACAACACTGAATCTAGGCCATCACCACCAATACCATCACCAACTCCATCCGGTCCACCGCTACTTCCCCCATATGCAGCTCTCCAGTCCAGCTCACCCTACCAGACACTCTGAGCAGGACAAGAAAGTACTCATCCTCTCATCCGCGTACACTGTGTTTGAACGCCTACATCGCCAAACTAATTTCATTAGAGATGATGCCCTACCATTTGGTTGAAAGCGAAGCTTTCCACGAGCTCATGGTCTACGCTGTCCAAAGCTATGACCTACCCAGTCGGCACTTCTTTTCTCGAAAAGCCTTCCCTGCCTTACACCGGCATGTGAAAGACCGCATTGTCCATGCACTAAAACAGTCAGTGAGTGGAAAGGTGCACCTCACAACAGATGCATGGACCAGTAGGCATGGCCAGGGCCATTACATGTCCATCACTGCACACTGGGTTAATGTGGTGGATGCAGGCTCCACAGGGGACAGCGGCGGTGGAACAGTGCTGTCTAGCTCACGGTATAGGAAACAGTTGGCTGTAGGCTTTCAACCCTCCTCCTCCTCCATAAGCGAAGGCTCGTCCACAGAGCGCAGTCGCACGAGCACTCCATCCGCAGCTGGCAGTGTTGCACACGAGGTGTCTCACTATCGAACAGCTAGTGGTAATCATCAGCAGGCTGTGTTAAAGATGATGTCTTTGGGCGACAACAGACACACCGCGGAGATACTGGCAGACTACTTGCAGTGACAAACTGAGTCATGACTGGGCAGTCTACATCTTGAGGCAGGCAAGGTAGTCAGTGATAACGGCCGTAATTTTGTTGCAGCCATAGCCCATGCAAAACTCACAAGCATACCTTGCCTGGCTCACACTTTTCAACCTGGTGGTGCAGTGCTTCCTTAATAATTATCCGGAGTTAACATCCCTGCTCCATAAGGTGCGAAGACTGTGCTCATACATCCGTCGCCTGGCCGTACACTCCAGTCGTATGCAGAAGCTGCAGCGATTGCTCCACCTCCCCAAGCACCGCTTAATCATAGACGTTGCAACAAGTGGAACTCCACCCTCCACATGGTTGAGAGGCTGTGCGAGCAGAGGCAGGCTGTAATGCATTTGTGGGAGGATACACAGGCAGGCAGTTTGAGGGAAGACATGGAATTGTCGGGTGTGCAGTGGTCAAAGCTGAAAGACTTCTGTTAAGTCCTTCAGTGTTTTGAGGAATGCACACCGCTGGTAAGCGCATACGACGCCATCATAAGCATGAGCATCCCACTTATGCGTCTGCTCATGCAAAGTTTGACGCACATTAAGGATCTGGCGTCTGCAGCAGAGGAGGAACAGAAGAAGGAGGAGGAGAAAGGAGGCCTTGCTGACAGTCAGCCATTGTCTGGTCAGGGAACTATCCCGGACGAGGTGGAGGAAGAAGAGGAAGAGGAGGATTAGGAGGATGAGGGGGATGATTATTTTGGGCAGGAGGATGCTTCTCTTGGGGCAAGAGAAAATGTTGGCATTCCAAGGTCAGGTACAGGGTTTGTGCGTGACTGTAGGGATGTGGATTTGCCAGAAAGTGCTCCTCCACCCAGCAGTGGCAGTGCATTATTGACACCTAGAACATTGGCCCACATGTGCGATTATGCCTTGCGGATCCTAAAAAGGGACCCCCGCATTGCCAAGATGATGAAGGATGACAACTACTGGCTTCCCAGCATCCTCGATCCATGCTGCAAAGGCAAATTACACAACATCATGCCACAGGAGAACCTAGAGATAATATTGGCTAACAAGCAAGAAACTCTGGTAAACCGTTTGTTTGAGGCTTTCCCAGCACACAGCAGCGGTGCTGGTTCTCCCACGAGCCATAGTGGGCACAATGGAAGAGGTGTTCGAGATGCACACAGCCGAAGTGACGTTGGAGAAAGGGGTTTAATGACTATGTTGTGAAATGATTTCTCAAGTACCGCTCACACGACTGCTAATACTGCATCGATTAAAAATGACAGGAGACAGCAGTTGTCAACTATGGTTACAAACTACTTCTCCTCCCATATCGATGTTCTCCCTTACAGGTCAATCCCCTTTGACTATTGGGCCTTTAAACTGGACACCTGGCCTGAATTGGCACACTATGCCTTACAGGAGCTCGCTTGCCCTGCTGCTAGTGTGTTATCTGAAAGAGTCTTGAGTGCTGCTGGATCAATCCTGACAGAAAAAAGGACCCGTCTGTCGACCCAAAATGTTGATGATCTAACCTTCATTAAAATGAACCATGCATGGGTTTCAAAGGATTTTGTCCCACTGCCTCGCTTTTGTCCTCCTCTTCCTCGGACTTGCCCAATTCCGCCCTTTGCAGCAGCTGAATTTCCAGCCAACACATCAACATATGCCATTTTTTAAACCTCCCTAACTGGGCTGCCCACCCCCCCAAGGGCTGGGGTTAACACCTGGCGCACCCGGGCAAGTGCCGTTGCTCTGAACAGGTGGATGGGCCCACTGATGGCCGACGGCACTGGCACAGGGCCCCTCATAGTACAATACAGTGTCTCTGATGGTGGGGGGGCCCACTCGCCGTCAGACACACCAGCGTACTATGAGGGGCCCTGTGCCAGTACCGTCGACCACAAGTGTGCCCCCCCTGCTTGGTCATGGCCACAGCACTTGCAAGTTGCAATACTTACCTTTCCCTGCTCCACCGCTGTGTAGTCTGGGCAGTTAAATCCTTCACTGGGACGGCCACTAGAAATTTGGTGTATTGATCGATGATGGTTAAGATGTAGCTATGGCCTGTCCTGCTGGCCTCTACCTTCAGATGATCAATAGCTACCATTTGTAATGGACGTCAACTTACAAGCGGATGCAGTGGTGCTTTATGATCACCTTTCACAGTTGTGATAGTCACAGACGTGTGACATTCCTGCCACCATTTTTCAATGTCTCCTCTCATGCCAATCCAATAGAATCGCCTATGGCCTGTGGCTTCTGTCTTTTGCACTCCAAAATGATCAGACACATCATGATAGGCAGTGAGGACCATGTCTACATCTCTCCCTGTGATCACAATTTGATGGAGATGAGTAACGGTGATGTGATCCACGCTACTGCGATAAAGCAATCCTTTCTTCACAAAGAACCATTTTCGCTGTCTCCACAGACACAGTAGTTGAGGGTCTGCATCGCCTCGGCAACATCTACTGAGAGGTTTTCCCGCTATGAGTAATTCCCAAATTTCTGCTAACACTCGAATTTCTTGAGAACCTCAAAAAGAGGAAAAAATCCTCCAAAAAATTCAGATACAAACCAGACAGGCCTAAATGCATCTGCACTAATACAAGGTGCAGCGGACCCAAGTAGAATGGCAGCTGCTCAGTTGTATAAATACCAAATGAAACAGCCAGCCTACAATCAGGGATTGGCCGTGTGGTACACCAGGGCAGAAGAAATAATCCGCATGTGGCAGTGTTCACACAGGGAATGCAGGGATTCTGGTTCACAACCTCTTAGAAACACCATATAGGGGGGCTACCCAGTGCCAACTAGAATGCATCCCATGTGAACAGAGGCCACAAGTTTGCAGAACCATTTGGGCCCAACTGCACCCTAAAAGAAATATAAAAAGTGCACAAAAAACATATCAATATATGTAAGGTATTGGTTGCTATTAAGGCCTTAATACGGAAGCTGGCAAACTGCGTCAAAGTTCCTTACACTTGCCAGTCCTACTCTAACATGAGAACCTCAAAAAGAGGAAAAAATCTTCCAAAAAATTCAGATACAAACCAGACAGGCCTAAATGCATCTGCACTAATACAAGGTTCAGCGGACCCAAGTAGAATGGCAGCTACACAGGTGCATAAATACCAAATGAAACAGCCAGCCTACAATCAGGGATTGGCCGTGTGGTACACCAGTGCAGAAGAAATAATCCGCATGTGGCAGTGTTCACACAGGGAATGCAGGGCTTCTGGTTCACAACCTCTTAGTAACACTAGTGTAAGGAACTTTGACTCAGTTTGCCACCTTCCGTATTAAGGCCTTAATATCAACTAATACCTTACATATATTGATATGTTTTTTGTGCACTTTATATATTTCTTTCAGGGTACAGTTGGGCCCAAATGGTTCTGCAAACTTGTGGCCTCTGTTCACACGGCATGCATTCTAGTTGGCACTGGGCAGCCCCCCTATATGGTGTTACTAAGAGGTTGTGAACCAGAAGCCCTGCATTCCCTGTGTGAACACTGCCACATGCGGATTATTTCTTCTGCACTGGTGTACCACATGGCCAATCCCTGATTGTAGGCTGGCTGTTTCATTTGGTATTTATGCACCTGTGCAGCTGCCATTCTACTTGGGTCCACTGCACCTTGTATTAGTGCAGATGCATTTAGGCCTGTCTGGTTTGTAACACTCGACTTTCTGTCTGTACTTGTATCCAGTAGCGGAGATTCTGGACAGGCTTACTGAGATTGAAATATATGCGAAGATTAAAAAGTACCACAACACTGTATATTGTTGTGCGCTTCGAATACCTTTGCCTTTTTCTACTTTTTAAATTCTGGTGTAATACATAGTGAGCCTGTGAGTGTCTGCGTCTGACTCCGGAAGTATAGACGGAAATTAACAATTACCCCTAGACTGGATACACCTGGTATGTGCTGATACAGTACCTTTGTTAAAAATTTGTTATTACGGTATCATCCATTGGGAGTGAGCGTGTGTGATTTATGCCTTCTATATATACGGTGAATCAGAGATACCAATTTTTACCCAATACATGATACAGCTTGTATCTTGTTATACAGTACCTTTGTTCGACATTTAGTATTACGGTCAAATCCATACTGAGTAAGCGTCTGAAAGTGACTATGGGACTATGTATACGGAGATTTCAATTGTACCCTGTAATATATATTCTTGCTATCTTGTTATCCAGTACCTTTTTTGCAACATTTTTTATTATGGTCAAACCCAGACTGAGTGAGCGTCTGAGGGTGACTCCGGAAATATATACCGAGATTTCTAATTTGGCCAACATACAGCTGTACGCTTCTGATACAGTAACCTTTTTAGCTATTTAGATTCTGGTGTAATCCATAATTAGCCTGTGAACGTCTGTCTGTTACTCCGGAAATATATTTGGAGATTTAAGATTACCCCAACACTGTATACAGCTGTACACTTGTGTTACATTACCCATTTACAGCTTTTCATATTCTTGTGTAATCCATACTGGGCCTGAGAGCGTTTGTGTCTGCCTCCTGAATATATACGGAGATTCCTAATGTTTACACTATACTTATATACCTTGTATCTGGTGATACTGTACCCTTTTTCAACTTTTTATTTTATTGTGTATTCCATACTGAGCCTGTGAGCATCTGTGTATGACTCATGAAATTTATACGTAGATTTACTGTTATCCCTAGACTGTATAGAGCTGTACGCTTCTGATACTGTACCATATATCTGCTGGTATTTTGGGTCCATTTTCCAAAACATGAGGCAGTATGGTGGAAGAGGACACGGACGTGGGCATGGGGGGCCACCTGGTACTGATGGTGGTGGTGGTGCATCTGCTGGTAATGCCAAAAACACAATAGCAGCTAAGGCAGGAGGTGTTGAGCCTGTGTCATGGTGTAGCTCTGGAAGGCCTGTAAGACTCCCTTTTCTGGGAGTAGGTAGACTGCATTTAAAGCCGGAGCATCAGGAACTGTTTTTGGCTTACATTGCTGAAAAAGCCTCCAGTTCTATCGCCTCCTCTTCTGAAGTTTCAAAAAATGCAAGCACTGAGTCATCAGTGCAGGCTTCTGGTGAGGAGCAACCCCTTTCCTTGTGTCCTTCACCCACACCAAAAGTGAAGGATGCGGCAGCACACACTTCAGATTACTCCATGGAGCTCTTTTCACATACCATGCCTGGGTTAATTAAAAATGGGGCCCATCATATACTGGAGCATTCCAAATGGGGGACATCAGACACTGGAGCAGCATTTACAGGGCCCATTATACACTGGAGCATTAGAAATGGAGCCCATTATATATTGAGCATTATTAGGGCCCATCATACACTGGAGCATCATCCATGAGGCCCATCATGTACTGGAGCATTCCAGATGGGGGACATCAGACACTGGAGCAGCATTTACAGGGCCCATTATACACTGGAGCATTAGAAATGGAGCCCATTATATAAGGAGCATTATTTGGGCCCATAAGACACTGGAGCATCATCCATGGGGCCCATCATATACTGGAGCATTCTAAATGGGGCAGATCAGACACTGGAGCAGCATCTAGGGGGTACATTATACACTGGAGCATTAGAAATGAAGCCCATTATGTATGGAGCATTATTTGGGCCCATAACACACTGGAGCATCGTCCATGGGGACCATCATATGCTGTAGCATTATGTGGAGCTCATCATATACTCTATGGAACATTATATGTGACCAATTATTCTGTATGGAGAAATATATGGGGCTCATTATTCTGTATGGCACACAATGTGGTGGCCATAATACTGTATGGAGTAATATACTGTCCTTTTCTTGAGCTATTGTACAATTTCTCTTTGGTAGGATATGGGACGTAAATACTAGCCCTCTGCTTCACTGCTTTAGATGTATTATTGTCTTTGTTCTTTATGTCTGGTAGAATGCATATTTATTTTTAAATTGTTTATATGTCACATGTCTATTTGAAAGTGATAATGTTAAAAGTTATATTTTAATTACATATCACATAGCGCTGCTCTACTTACATACATTGTGCTTAATTTTCTCAATAATTTCCAAGATCTCTTGTTCTAAACAGTGCTCTAAGCTACAGGTTTATTATAATGTATCATTCCTAAAGATTAGAGTTGAGCGACTTTTGGTTTTTTAGGGTCGCGTTTCGTTTCGTGAAACCCGACTTTTCCAAAAGTCGGGTCGAGCAAGATCGTCCGATTATAGGGAAAAGTCGGGGTCGTCCCGAAACACGAAACCCAATGTAAGTCAATGGGGAATAAAAGTCGGCAGTGAGAGGAGGACAGGAAACACACCTACAGTGCCCATTTGAATGCCAAAAGCATCAATTCTTCTTACTTAAGCTTGTCAACCTTAATTAACTTCATAATACAAGTTACGCACTGAAAAATGGGGGTTATTTGGCTAAAGTTGTGGGGGGGTAGGGCTGGCTCCAGGTTTTCATGTGCCCTGGGCGAAAGAGCGCCCCTTTAACACATACCACAACTCATCATGCTCCGATACGGCAGAGAAATAGCGGTATAGTACAATGAAAAATACTTCACTTTTTACATCTCATGACGAGGCCCATCTATTTCTCCATACAGAATCATTGGTCCCATATAATGTTTGAAACAGTATATGATGAGCTCCACATAATGTTACAGTATATGTTGGTCCCCATGGATGAAGCTCCACTGTCTTATGGGCGCAAATAATGCTCCAAACATAATGGGCCCCATTTCTAATGCTCTAGTGTATAATGGGCCCTGTAAATGCTGCTCCAGTGTCTGATGTCCACCTTTGGAATGTTCCAGTGTATGGTGGGCCCCATCTATCATTCTCCAGAGTATAGTGCTCCCCAAAAATTGCTGTCCCAACATTGAAAACAATCAAATAAGTCTACTCGCTAGGGAATCCCTGTACTTGTCTGGACTCCTCGTCGTCCCCATCTTCCATCTCACTGCACAGTATTTCAACTTTGCAAGTGCTGTGATCCTGAGCAAGCAGGGGGGGGCCCACTCGTTGGCGACGGCACTGGCACAGGGCCCCTGATAGTACGGTGGTGTGTCTGATGGCGGGTGGGCCGAACCTGCACTTTCATCTGCAGCTTCCTCTTTGTCACCGTGTAAGATGGAACTGTATATGGGAAGGGTAACCTGAGTTTCATCAGGGTCAGATTCAGGCCGTGTAGCGTGCGAGGGGAATGTAGTGGTCTGGGTCAATGTACCAGCAGATTCATCGAGCAGTGGCTGGGCATCAGTGCACTTGTGTCGCCCCCAGGAGTACGGTCGCCACAGTGGCATTACCTTCTTCCTAGGGAGTGTGATGTCATGCTTGGGAGCAATGAACGATCTCTCTACCAGGTTAACTGATTGGGCGGCGTTATTCCCACGAGTCATGACCCTCCAAACAGCATTCATGAAGGCAAAGTGTTTGTTTTACGTGGGCAGTATGGTTGCAAAGCTGAACCTTAAAGGAATGTCCAGAAGAGCACCACCAGGAGTGGAGCCTACGGTTAAATTCGACTCCACCTGGGAAACCTCAACCATGCAAGCTACAGAACAGATGCACACATTGCAAGCTTAATTCCGTTAACGAACGAGACTCCGTCATGCCCCGCGGTCCGAGTCCGGCTTACTAGAGGGACACGTGAGGCTCTGGCACATGAGATTGGCCAATAACTGGTGTGTCATGCCCTTACATGTCTGTGGCTGCATGTGCGCTACACTGAAAAGGCCAGCGTTTGTCGCTTACGGGTGCAGATAACCCGCTGAACAACAATAGTGATGGGGATCACTGATTACAATTATTACCCGTGAACGATGATTTCCCAGTAAGTGCAGGTCAACCGCAGTTCCGGAATTAGGCCTAACCGTCATTCCTGAAAAAATTAAAAACTTACGTGTGCAAACCACAGGTGCTGTAGCTTGCTTAACAGCTCGCCAGCCGTTCTCACGCCCAGTATGGATTACACGTGATTGCACAAAGGTGAGAAAGGGTACCGTATCCCCAGATAACATGTATGGATAGCGTACACATTCAAAATATATGTCTATACATCAGGAGGCAGGCTCAGACGGTGTTAGGCCCAGTATGGATTGCACGTGATTGCACAAAGGTTAGAAAGGGTACCGTATCCCCAGATAACATGTATGGATAGCGTACACATTCAAAATATATGACTCAGGAGGCAGGTTCAGACGGTGTCAGGCCCAGTATGGATTGCACGTGATTGCACAAAGGTTAGAAAGGGTACCGTATCCCCAGATAACATGTATGGATAGCGTACACATTCAAAATATATGTCTCAGGAGGCAGGCTCAGACGGTGTCAGGCCCAGTATGGATTGCACGTGATTGCACAAAGGTTAGAAAGGGTACTGTATCCCCAGATAACATGTATGGATAGCGTACACATTCAAAATATATGTCTCAGGAGGCAGGCTCAGACGGTGTCAGGCCCAGTATGGATTGCACGTGATTGCACAAAGGTTAGAAAGGGTACCGTATCCCCAGATAACATGTATGGATAGCGTACACATTCAAAATATATGTCTCAGGAGGCAGGCTCAGACGGTGTCAGGCCCAGTATGGATTGCACGTGATTGCACAAAGGTTAGAAAGGGTACCGTATCCCCAGATAACATGTATGGATAGCGTACACATTCAAAATATATGTCTCAGGAGGCAGGCTCAGATGGTGTCAGGCCCAGTATGGATTGCACGTGATTGCACAAAGGTTAGAAAGGGTACCGTATCCCCAGATAACATGTATGGATAGCGTACACATTCAAAATATATGTCTCAGGAGGCAGGCTCAGACGGTGTCAGGCACAGTATGGATTTGACGGCCCAGATTACACAGCGGAGGAGCAGGGAGAGGTAAAGATTGCAAATGCTGGGGCCCTGCCCAAGCAAGGGGGGCCCACTCGTGGGCGTCGGTACTGGCACTGGGCCCCTCATAGTACAGCGGTGTGTCTGACGGCGGGTGTGCACCACCACCATCAGAGATACTTGATTGCACTATGAGGGACCCTGTGCCAGTGCCCACGCCCAAGAGTCGGCCTACCCACCTGTCCAGGGCAACGGCACTCGCACGGTGTCGTGCGCTAGGTGGTGACCCCAGCCATGGGGGGGAGGCAGCACAGTTAGGGAGTTTTAGAAAGTGGCATATGTTGATGTTGGATATTCAGCTGATGCAAAAGGCGAAATAGGTGAAGTCCCAGGAAGAGGTGGACCAAAGCAAGCCATTTTTCTGTCACCCTATGTGTCATCAGGGGAAGGTGGGACAAAATCCTTGGAAACCCATGCATGGTTCATTTTAATGAAGGTTAGATCATCCACATTTTGGGTTGACAGACGGGTCCTTTTTTCTGTCAGGATTGATCCAGCTGCACTGAAGACTATTTCCGATAGCACACTTGCAGCTGGGCAAACGAGCTCCTGTAAGGCATATTGGGCCAATTCAGGCCAGGTGTCCAGTTTAGCGGCCCAATAGTCAAAGGGGAATGACCTGTGTGGGAGAACATCGATATGGGAGGAAAAGTAGTTTGTAACCATAGTTGACAACTGCTGTCTCCTGTCACTTTCCATCGATGCAGTATTACCAGTTGTGTGAGCGGTATTTGAAAAATCAGTCCACAACATTGTCATGAAACCCCTGTCTCCAATGCCACTTCTGCTGTGTGCACCACGAACACCTCTGCCAAGCTGCCCCCGGCCCGTACGGCTCGTGTGAGAACCATCACCGCTGCTGTGTGCTGGGAATGCCTCAAGCAACCGATTTACCAGAGTTGCTTGTTTATTAGCCAATATTAGGTCAAGGTTCTCCTGTGGCATGATGTTTTGTAATTTGCCATTACAGCGTGGATCCAGGATGCTGGCCAACCAGTAGTCGTCATCGTTCATCATTTTGGCAATGCGGGGGTCCCTTTTTAGGATCTGCAAGGCATAATCTGACATGTGGGCCAATGTTCCCGGTGTCAATGATGCACTGCGAGTGCTGGGTGGAGGAGCACTTTCTGGCAAATCCACATCCCTCCAGTCACGCACAAACCCTGTACCAGACCTTGCCACGCCAACATTTTCACTTGCCCCACGAGATGCATCCTCCTCCCCTAAGTAATCATCCCCATCATCATCCTCCTCCTCCTCTTCTTCCTCCACCTCGTCCAGGAGAGGTCCCTGAGCAGACAATGGCTGAATGTCGTCAAGGATTCCCTCCTCCTCTTCCTCCTCATCAACATTGGCTGCAGACGCCTGCTCCTTAAGGTGCGTCAAAGTTTGCATGAGCAGACGCATAAGTGGGATGCTCATGCTTAGGATGGCGTCGTCTGCGCTTACCAGCCGTGTGCATTCCTCAAAACACTGAAGGACTTTACAGAGGTCTTTCAGCTTCGACCACTGCACACCTGTCAATTCCATGTCTGCTCTCAAAGTGCCTGGCCGTGTATCCTCCCACAAATGCATTATGGCCTGCCTCTGCTCGCACAGCCGCTCCACCATGTGCAGGGTGGAGTTCCACCTTGTTGCAATGTCGATAATGAGGCGGTGGTTGGGAAGGTGGAGCAATCGCTGCAGCTTCTGCATACGAACGGAGTGTACAGGCGACCGGCGGATGTGCGCGCACAGTCTTCGCACCTTCTGGAGCAGGGCTGTTAACTCCGGATAATTTATGAGGAAGCACTGCACCACCAGGTTCAAGGTGTGAGCCAAGCAAGGTATGTGGCTGAGTTTTGAAAGGGCTATGGCTGCCACAAAATTATGGCCGTTATCAATAACTACCTTGCCTGCCTCAAGATGTACACTGCCCAGCCATGACTCAGTTTGTCGCTTCAAGTACTCGGCCAGCACCTCGGCGGTGTGTCTGTCACCCAAACACATCATCTGCAACACAGCCTGCTGACGCTTTCCACTAGCTGCTCGATAGGGGGACACATCATGTGCAACAGTGGCAGCTGCAGATGGAGTGCTCGTACGACTGCGCTCTGTGGACGAGCTTTCGCTTCTGGAGAAGGAGGAGGAGGAGGAGGAGGGTCGAACGCCTACAGCCAACTGTTTCCTATACCGTGGGCTAGGCAGCACTGTCCCACCACCTCTGTCCCCTGTGGACCCTGCATCCACCACATTAACCCAGTGCGCAGTGATGGACACGTAACGGCCCTGGCCATGCCGACTGGACCATGCATCAGTTGTGAGGTGCACCTTTCCGCTCACTGACTGCTTGAGTGCATGGACAATGCGGTCTTTCACATGATGGTGGAGGGCTGGGATGGCTTTGCGAGAGAAGAAGTGGCGACTGGGTAGGTCATTTCGTGGTACTGCATAGGCCATGAGTTCGCGGAAAGCTGTGCTTTCCACCAACCGAAAGGGCATCATCTCAAACGAGATTAGTTTGGCAATGTGGGCGTTCAAACCCAGTGTACGCGGATGAGAGACTGAGTACTTTCTTGACCTACTCATAGTGTCTGGGAGGGTGAGCTGGACTTGAGAGCTGCATATGGTGGAAGTAGCGGTGGACAGGGCGGACTGAGAGAGGGTTGATGATGGTGATGGAGTGGGTGTTCTTTCTGATGGCCTAGAATCAGTCTTTCGTTGATATAACAGTGGGATTCCCTGACTGCTGTGGCCTTGCAACGACACCTCAACATTTGCTGCTGTGATAACCGGTGGGCTTACAGTGGGGGAAACAATGTAGCATTGCTGACTACCTTCGTTGTGATCAGTTGCACATGTGGCACTTGAGGTTTGGTGTTGTGTCCACGCTTGCAAGTGCATGCTGGTTAAATGTCTAAGCATGCAACTGGTATTCAAATTTTTCAGATTTTTCCCTCGGCTAAAGGTCTTTGCACACTTCTTACAGATAACCTTGGCCTGATCATGAGGATTTTGTTCAAAAAAGTGCCACACTGCACTCTTCCTACTTTGGCAGACATTTTGCGGCCTAGCACGCTGTGATCTTTTGACCCTCTGGACAAGCTGTCCAGCAACTCTTTTGATGTCTGGAACCTGTCTTTGGAGTGCTACGGGCCTGCCAGATAACAGCTGTTGCGATGTCGATGTCTGCTGTGGATGCTCCTCATCTGAGCTATTGGAAGCAGCACCCTCTTCCCCCAATGGATGCCAATCTGGGTCAACAACTGGGTCATCCATCACCTCCTCTTCTATGTCATGTGCACCTTCCTCTGTGTCACCGTGTATGGTGGTATAGTGTGCGGGAAGGGGCACCTGAGTCTCATCAGGGTCAGAATCTGGCTCTGTACACTGCGAGGACAATGTAGTGCTCTGAGTGAATGTACCAGCAGAATCATCCATCAGCGGCTGTGCATCAGTGCACTCCATGTCAGATTCATCTTGGCCTGGGTAATTCACCATTTGACTTGATAATCCAGGCATGGTATGTGAAAACAGCTCCATGGAGTAATCAGTAGTATGGCCTGCGTCATCCTTCAATCTTGGTTGGGGTGAAGGACACAAGGAAAGGTGTGGTTCATGAACATGAGCCTCCAATGACGACTCAGTGCTTTTACTTTTTACAACTGAAGAAGAGGAGGCGATAGAGCTGGAGGCTGAGTCAGCAATGTAAGACAAAACTTTTTCCTGATGCTCTGGCTTTAAAAGCGGTTTGCCAACTCCTAGAAAACTAAGCGTTCGAGGCCTTATGTAGCCAGACGATGACGCAGGCTCAGCACCTCCTGCATTCGGTCCTATTTTGCTCTTGCCACTACCATTAGATCCACCACCAACACCATCATTACCAGCTGCCAACCTCCGCCCAATTCCACGGCCTCTTCCACCAGCCTTCCTCATTTTTGGTAGAAATGTAGACAAAATCCAACAAACTATATAGTAATGTAAAACAAGGTACAAGGTGTCTATAGGACAGGGGAGATTTTGAATTTCTGCAGACACTTGTGGACACTGGACACTTTTGGATTGTGTGAGGCCCAATGAATATCTGAGCGCTATGTGACAGGCTCGATGGCACAGCTGTGACCAAAGTGACGAGAGGATAAGGGAGATTTTGAATCTCTGCACACACTTTTGGACACTGGACACTTTTGGATTGTGTGAGGCCCAATGAATATCTGAGCGCTATGTGACAGGCTCGATGGCACAGCTGTGACCAAAGTGACTACAGGATAAGGGAGATTTTGAATCTCTGCACACACTTTTGGACACTGGACACTTGTGGATTGTGTGAGGCCCAATGAATATCTGAGCGCTATGTGACAGGCTCGATGGCACAGCTGTGACCAAAGTGACGAGAGGATAAGGGAGATTTTGAATCTCTGCACATACTTTTGGACACTGGACACTTGTGGATTGTGTGAGGCCCAATGAATATCTGAGCGCTATGTGACAGGCTCGATGGCACAGCTGTGACCAAAGTGACTACAGGATAAGGGAGATTTTGAATCTATGCACACACTTTTGGACACTGGACACTTTTGGATTGTGTGAGGCCCAATGAATATCTCAGCGCTATGTGACAGGCTCGATGGCACAGCTGTGACCAAAGTGACTACAGCATAAGGGAGATTTTGAATCTCTGCACACACTTTTGGACACTGGACACTTGTGGATTGTGTGAGGCCCAATGAATATCTGAGCGCTATGTGACAGGCTCGATGGCACAGCTGTGACCAAAGTGACGAGAGGATAAGGGAGATTTTGAATCTCTGCACACACTTTTGGACACTGGACACTTGTGGATTGTGTGAGGCCCAATGAATATCTGAGCCCTATGTGACAGGCTCGATGGCACAGCTGTGACCAAAGTGACTACAGGATAAGGGAGATTGGATTGCTTTTAAAAAAGCAGTTTGCGGAGCAGTGGGTAAACAGCAATGCCAGCCTGTCAGGAAGCCTTAAAAGGCAGCCCAACAACCAACACCACTGATACACCACAATATAGCCTCCCCTTGCACTGCACACACAGTGACTTGTGTGTTGTGCAGGCCAAATTGCTAGCAGCAGAAGCAGTTTTTTTTTCTTCTCAGCAGGACAAAAAAAAAAAATTGGGATTGCTTTTAAAAAAGCAGTTTGCGGATCAGTGGGTAAACAGCAATGCCAGCCTGTCAGGAAGCCTTAGAAGGCAGCCCAACAACCAACACCACTGATACACCACAATATAGCCTCCCCTTGCACTGCACACACAGTGACTTGTGTGTTGTGCAGGCCAAATCGCAAGCAGCAGAAGCAGTTTTTTTGTCTTCTTCCCTGCCTAACGCTCTCCCTACAGAATCAGCAGCAACCTCTCCCTATACTGAGATCGGCAGAAGTAAGATGGCGGTCGGCGTGCACGCCCTTTTATACCCCCTGTGACGCCCACCAAAGCAAGCCAATCACTTGCATGCCCTTCTGAAAGATGGTGGTGACCCCTGCCTATGTCATCACGTTGCCCACAGTGTCCGTGGATCCTGATTGGCTGTAAAAGAGCGCAAAACAAACTTTTGAAACGCGACTTTGGCGCGTAAGTCGCCGACCTCGTGGCCGACCTCATCCTAGGGTCGGGTTTCGTTTCATGAAACCCGACTTTTGAAATTTTTCGACCCGTTTCGCTCAACTCTACTAAAGATGTTGTCTGACCTCTGCAAAAAAAATTGCTGACAGCAAAGATGGTTTGAAAATAAAAAAACAGACAGACATACCTAAGTGCACTGGGTTTGGAACTGACTGCTTCGACAGTTGACGTCAGGAAAGGAAGCGATGATGTTCCATTCTTTGGTCACTTAGCACAAAGGGTTGTCATTGGCTTCTGTGGTCAAGTAAATGAAATGATGTGTAATCAGAGGCAAATCCAATGAAATTGCATCTCATTCATCTAACCACTGCTGCCAATCAGGTGATCAAAGAAAGAGACAGAATAGCATCCTAGCAGGGGCATAACAATTGCAGTCAATGCCAATTTGCCAATTTCACCTTTATATGTGTCTATCGGACACACATTGAGAAGAAATGTATTGATGCACAAAGACCCAAAGAGACCCTGCACTGCAGCATGCATTGCCAGCCAATCAGAGGCTGGCAACTGATGTCAGCTTGCCAGTGACACATGATGCATGACAGTGACATCATGCGCTGCCCGTGCCATCACATCAAAGTCAGGTGGAGGCTCCTGCGCTGATGACAGAAGAGGATGACGGGCGGTGTGGGAGCAGGGTAAGGTGAGTTTAATTGTTTGTTTCCTTTTAAAATGTTCTGGAAAATAATGGAAAGGGACCAGGATGGGGAAATTACACCAGGATAGGCCATTAACCCCAAAGAGAACATTATACCAGAATGGGAGGGACATTATGCCAGAATAAGTGACAGAAGAGGGGCATTATATACCAGAATGGGGGCATTATACTAGAATGGGGGCATTCGTACACAATGGCTGGTCCGAACAATGAAAGCAATTGTTACCATCTACCTTTCGCATCTCCACTTTTTCCTTAAAGATTGTAAGCTTGCGAGCAGGGTCCTCATTCCTCTTGGTATCTGTTTTGATCTGTGTTTATTGTTAAGCTGTAATGTCTATTGTCTGTCCAAGTCCCCTCTATAATGTAAAGAGCTGCGGAATATGTTGGCGCTATGCAATAAAATTTGTATTATTATTATTATTATTATTATTATTCCATAATGGGGGACATTATACCTAGATGTACCCTTTTGGTATAATGCCCCCATCCTGGTTTAGTGTTCCCCATCTAGGTACTGTATAATGTCCCCTATTATGGAATAATAATAATAATTTTATTTCATAGCGCCAACATATTCCGCAGCATTTTACATTATAGAGGGGACTTGGACAAACAATACACATTACAGCATAACAATAAACTCAGATAATGTCCCCCCACATTATGCCAGAATAAGTGACATTATACCAGAATGGGGGCATTATACGATGATGGGGACATTATACCAGGATGGGGACACCATACTAGAATGGGGGACATTATACTATAATGGGGGCATTATTCCATCATGGGGAACATTATACCTGGATGGGGAACATTAAATCAGGATGGGGACATTATACCGGGATTGGGGAAATTATACCAGAAAGGGGTCCAGTATGGTCAAAAATGTTACTTCATGGGGTTCAGGGTGGGGGGCAGTATTACTGGAAGGGACAGGAAGGGAGAGAGGATTATAAGAAAAAAACATCATGGGGGACATTATTACATGGGGGGGTGGGTCACCCTCCCAGAGCTGTGGGGTACTCGGTACCCGGCCGGTCTCTCAAATGGGAATGTCACAGCAGCGGTGACTCAGTCTGTGGCCCTGGGCGCCCACGTAAAAGGGATTAAGTTGGGAATAAAGTTTGTAAATGAGTGATTCGTGACGCCACCTGTGGTGTTTGGCAAGGGAGATGTTAAGCCGACGCTGCATGCAGATCCTCTGGGACTGATGGTGTAGTGCAGCTATGATGTTGTAGCCCTCCACAGGCAGGGCTGTAGTCCCAGGGCAGTGTAGATATGGGTTAGGAAGATGGTGCAGCGTTTGGCACAGAGATGTAGCAGTGCTGAGGATGTTGCAGGAAGGAGGCAAGGACACAGTAGGGTGCAGTTTCTGTACCTTTACTTGGCAAATGCAGTCCAGGGTCCTGATTACAGATGGCACAGGAGCAGGCTAGCCTGGAAGCAACTCAGGTATCTCTCTATCAGATGGGTTGTGTAGTCTCCTTCCTAGCGCTGGCTTGAGGCACATCCAGTACTATGTTACACTGAAGTTCCTCCTTCTTATCTTCTCTTAGAACTACCTCGTATGGCAGAAAGCTGTAGCCCTCTATCTCTCTTGGCTCACCCGTCGCTGTTGTGCCTCCGAGTCTTAGGTGGGAATAGAGCATTTACAGCTTCCTACTCCTCTGGTTTCTGTTGCAGGACCTTCAGTATCCAAAAAATCGTGGAGACCAGGCTCCAGATCATGCGCTACCACTGGGAGGGAGCTCTCTATCCTCAGCTCAACCTCCAGCTTCTCACTCCACGTCTACACTCGTTGCCCTCCTCACACTGACTAACTATTTCCCCTCCTGGCCCTCAGAGCGCACTCCTCCCCCAATTCTGGTTCAGAGCTCCCTCTGCTGGCCTGGAGTGGGAACTGTGTTGCATGACATGGTTAACTGTTAGAGAGACCTTCCTTGCTTCCAAGCATGACATCACCCTCCCTGGAGGAAGGCAATGCCATTGTGGCGGCCATACTCCTGGGGGCGCCACATTCCCCCCTAGTGCAAGTCAGCACTCCTGGGCTGATGAAAAACATGAATAACATATAACAAATGCAAATAAACAATAAGAAGGTTATAAGATTTGGAAAAGGAAAAATTTACAAAAACCAAAAGCTCCAAAAATAGTCCTATGATGATAAGTCCAGCATCAATGTCCATGGTCCATTCCTGGGCAATTGGTGAACTATGCACAAAGTTGGTTTTGACCACACAAGTCCTGTGGTCCAATGTCCACCAAAACATGAAACAAGAACTTCAAAAAGGCTTCTTACAGAGTCTCTGTAGGCACAAAGCTTGAGAGCAGTTACATATATACATTTCAACATTTACATTTACTTATTTACGATATCTGATGGGTGGTATACCTTGTGTAGTACGGGTAGACCTGCGTAACACTGGTTGTCTGGGGCTAACTACTGGTGTAGTGTGTGATGTACTGAATACACTACTGGTGGTTCTGCATGGCACAGGGATACTAGATTGTCTGCGAACTCTTAGACTCACCATGAGTATAACAGATTCACCACTGGCAGGGCGAGGACTCTCCGGCTCCACTGCTCTCTCCGGCTGCTGGTATGGCATCTGCTACCTGAACTTCCTGATTCTCAAAGTTCTGTTGAGTCACTTCCTCCTGTGCTACCAGTTGGGGAAAGGTCAACACTGGCACCACTATTGCATCATTTACTTTAGTCTAATTGGCAGGGAATTCTCCAAGTATGGTGCTGACCGTTTCTTCTTCTAGGGGTTGGATGTTATCTTGTTCTTCCATTCTTTCTCTTAACTGGTCAGGGCACAATTTCAAATGATCCCTTGATGCTGCTGCTGAGGTTTCTCCTTTATCCTTACTAATAAGGCACACCTTGGTATTGTCAAAGTTTGAGGGTAGAATGGTATAGGGTTCAGCTTCCCATTGGTCATCCAATTTATACAGTCTTCTTTTCCTCTTGAGGACTTGTTCTCCTGGTGACAAGGAAACTGCAGGTGCTTGCTGATTGTAGTGCCTTTCTTGTTTTTGTCTTGCCTGAGCTAAACTCTTCTCCACACACTCTTGTATTCTTCTGTACTGTTGCTGCCTCTCTGTGTCCCAATCAGCATCTGGTGACGTCACTTCCGGCGTAAGGACTCCCATGTCCAAATCAATAGGCAGTTTACCAAGCCTCCCTCTCATCAGGTAGGCTGGAGTGCAGTTGGTGGAATTCACAGGAATGTGGTTGTAGAGGTCTACCAGATCTGGCAACTTTTCTGGCCACAGATTCCTCTCCTCCAAAGGCAAGGTCCTCAGTAGGTCATTCACTACCTGATTCATCTTTTCACACATGCCATTGGTCTGTGGATGGTACGGTGTTGTCCGGATCTTCTTACAAGCATACAAGTTACAGAATTCCTGGAACACTTCGGCCTCAAAGGCGGGACCTTGATCTGTAAGCACTTGCTCAGGATATCCATGTGGTCAACAGAAGTGCTGTTGGAACGCTCTGGCTGCTGTCCTGGCTGTTTGATCTTTGACAGGCACAACTACCCAGAATCTTGAGTAGTGGTCCACGATGGTAAGAGCATAGATGTAGCCCGACCGGCTTGGGACCAACTTCACATCATCCAGGGCAACCAACTCGAGGGGCTGTTTGGTTACTATTGGCAGCAGAGGAGCTCTCTGGCTGTTTCGATCCTTTCTGCGCAGGTTACATTGTCCACACTCCCGGCACCACTTTTCGATGACTTTCCTCATACCAGCCCAGTAGAATCTCTCCCGGAGCAAGGCCTCCAACTTCTTCCATCCGAAGTGGCCAGCTCCATTGTAGTATGCTTCCAAGACCATTGATGCCTCTCTCTTTGGGACTACTACCTGCCAGACCAGCTAATGAGTGCGGGCATTGATACTCCTCCAACACAGCTTTCCTTCATAAATGAACAGCCGACCTCTTTCCTTCCACAACTGCTGGGTTTCTTCAGGAGCATCCGACTCTGGGCATGAGTCAGCTTGTGACAGTATCTCTTTCACCAGGCGGACTGCGGGGTCATTATCCTGGGTTTCTGCCTAGTCATGATGGGGCAATGGATTTAGGGTGGCCCCTTTCAAGCCAGACTTTCTGTTTCTCACTCCTTGAGCACGTTGGGCCGCAAGTGGCCGGTGGAAGGGAGGTAACTCTATTTCTTCAAGAGCCTCAGGGTCTTCTCCTGCATCTGGCAGATTAGGCATTCTGGACAGCGCATCAGCATTGGCATTCTTGTGCCCCGCTCGGTACCTGATGGTAAATTCAAAGTTAGACAGCCGAGCCATCCATCGCTGCTCCAGTGCACCTAGTTTTGCAGTTTCCAAGTGAGTCAACGGGTTGTTGTCCGTGAAGATGGTAAACTTGGCCGAAGCTAGGTAATGCTTGAATCTCTCCGTCACAGCCCAGACTATGGCCAGGAACTCCAGCTTGAAGGAACTGTAGTTGTCAAAGTTCCTTTCAGTTGGATGAAGCTTCCTGCTGGCGTAGAAGATCACTCTTTCCTTGCCATTCTGTACCTGTGACAGTACTGCTCCCAGTCCCACGTTGCTGGCATCAGTGTATAACACAAATGGTTTGTCATAATCTGGGTAGGCCAGAACTTCATCTCCTGTGAGAGCCATCTTCAGTCTGGTGAAGGATCTCTCCAACTCCTCAGTCCATTCAAATGTGGAACTCTTCTGTTTGGCTTTCTTGGACTGCCCCACCAGAAGATTTTGCAAAGGGTTGGCTATTTCAGTGAAGCCTTTGATGAACCTTCGGTAGTAGCCTACCAACCCGAGGAATTGGCGTACTTCATGGAGGTTGCTGGGCTTCGGCCAGTCCCAGATGACGGTGACTTTGTCCGGATCTGGTGCCACACCTTCTGCACTCACCAGATGACCGAGGTACTGTACCTTGGGCTTCAGGAGGTGGCATTTGGAAGGCTTCACCTTCAGGCCAAAATTGGACAAGGCTTCAAACACCTCAGCCAGGTGCTCCAGATGGTCTTCATAAGTCTTGGAGAAAACAATGACATCATCAAGGTACAACAGGACTGTTTCAAAGTTCATGTGTCCCAGGCAGCACTCCATCAGCCGTTGAAATGTTCCTGGGGCGGTGCAGAGCCCAAATGGCATATAGTTGAACACACAGAGACCCATCGGGGTGGTAAATGCTGTTTTCTCCTTGTCTGCCTCTGCCACCGGAACCTGCCAATACCCACTAGTGAGATCCAAGGTGGAAAAGTAGTTAGCAGTTTTAAGTGCAGCTAATGATTCCGCAATCCTAGGTAATGGGTAGGCATCTTTATGTGTAATGCTGTTAATTTTTCGGTAATCAACACATATTCTCATGGTACCATCCTTTTTCTTTACAAAAACTATTGGAGCTGCCCAGGGGCTACAACTGTCTCTGACAACCCCAGCTTCCTTCATCTCTCTCAACATACCTTTAGCAAATTGGTATTGAGTTGGGGGTATAGGCCGGTACCTTTCTTTTATGGGTGGATGATCTCCAGTGGGGATATGATGTTGAACCCCTTTGTCTTCACAAAATCTAGGGGGTGTTTACTGAATACCCGCTCATACTCCTGGGTCACCCTGTAAACCCCATTTTTCTGGTATGAAGGTGTAGTCAGTCCCCACCTGCAGTTGCTGGCACCACTCCTCTAGCTGCTTTACAGAGCCATTGTCCTCCACCTGGTCGGATGAGACCAAGGGCTCTGCTGCCTGCATTGCATTATTACTGACAGTGAGCAGCTTAGCAACTGTGGCGTACCGAGGTATTGTGGCCTCCTCCTCCCCACAATTCAAAAGGTGTACTGGCACTCTCCCTTTACGTACATCAACTACCCCTCTGGCTGTCAGGACAGTGGGCCTGCTATCAGAGTATATTGGTTCTACCAATGCCTTGTAATCCTTCCCTCTGAGACCTATAGCTGCCTGACACCAAATCAACATTTCACATCTGGGGGGTATTGCAATGGGGAAAGCATCACTCACTCTGACACTGCCAATTTCTCCGCCTGAGAGTTCAACCTGCTGTCTTTGCATCAGGGCCTTGATCTCTTTCTGCAGGACTCGTTGTTCACTGGAACCAGCAGTCTCAGCCACCTGTTGCAACAAGACAATAACCTCGGAAAGACAATTTTCAATTACATTTGTACCAAGAGTCATCATGGGATTACATTCTCGTTAATCAATATCCACAACTATCAGACCTTGAGATTTCAACTCCACCCTCCCAAATTTAACAGTAATTTCTTTACATCCCACTTGTGGTAGAGACTGACCATTACTGGCAACTACTGTTAGTTCATCACTTGGGCCACGGGTGAGTTCAGAGTCAGCCCAATACCGCTTGTAGAGGATATAGGGCATAGTGGTCACCTGGGAGCCAGTGTCCAGCAAAGCGATCATGGGGATGTTGTCAATCACCACTGGAAGGATCGGTCTCCCTCCAACATACTTGGCTCGCCAGTTCCTTGGGCCTTGTGGTCCTACTCCTGGGGGTTGGCCCTCTGCCCAAGTGGTTGCTCGTTTAAAGGACAGAATCTTGCAAGATGACCTGCCTTGTAGCAGCGACGACAGATGGGACGTCCGTCCTGGTCATGGCAATCGTTGTTCCTCCCTCGGAGTGGCGGGGTTCTCCTCTTCCGGAGCCGCGGGACATCCTCTGGACTGGAAGCAAGCTGGATCTTCTCCTTGGAGGACACCTGCAGGGACTGCACGGTTTTAGTAATTGCAGCCATACCTTTGGTCAACTCCTGGACCTGAAGATGCAGCTCTTCAGTTGGATCTTTATCCAGAGTCTGTGCATCAGCCTCCGCAGGGATGGAAGGGAAAGATGCTGCTTCCTGGTGGTAGGTGATCGCTGGGCGCCTAGGGGGTGCTGGACGGTTGACAGTTAGTTCCTGCAGTACCCGAATAGCCCTGTCCTTGAAATCAGCAAAGTCCAGGTCAGGGTCTTGTAGGGTTATGATGCGCAGCTGTGCTCTGTGGGTACTGGATAGGAGTCCTTCAATGAACTGCTCCTTTAACAGTTTGTCTTCCTCTTTCACACTGTCAGGATCAATTTGCTTGATGGCTCGCAGCGCCTCCTGCAGGTTAAGAGCATAGTCCCTTATACTATCCTGCACTTTCTGCTTACATCCATAGAACCTCATCTTGATTTCAGCTGCGGTGCGAGTGTCAAAGGTGCTTTTTAGCTTGGCCAAAATATTTTTAACAGTCTCTTTATCAGTGTCCTGCCAGGCTTTTACTTCTCTCTGTGCTGCACCAGTTAGCTTCCCAATCAAGAAGTACACCTTCTGGCTTTCAGATAGAGGATACACCTCAAACAAACTGCACAGTCTCTCTTTAAATTCACTCAGGGTACTGTATGTGACTCACCCGAGTACTGTGGCAGCCAGGCTGCTCCCAGTATATAGGGCATGGACAGCGGCATTATGGGGACCGCTGCGGTGGGTGCTACTCCTTGCGGCGCTGTGGGGTTTGCGGGAGCGCCCGCCGCTGCATTGGCGTTGTCCTCAGACATTTTCTCTCCCCCCTAGTTAACGTGAGCCAGGCCGCGGGGTTGCGCTGGCTTACCGGATGCCGCTCCATGGCTGGATCAGGGGACGCCGGAACTGCAGGCCTCAGCTTTTCACTTCCCGCGCGCTCTTCTCCTTTTGCGCTTCTCGGCTTGCTCCGCCCACGAAGGCCTGCCCCTTTTCTTCCCGCGCTCGCCAATCAGCGGGATAATGGCGGCAATGGCACCAATTTCGCACAGTCTATAGCACACAACAGTCTCTGGCACACAGGACACGGGGTACCGGGCTCCGTAATCCTGTTCATGACACCAAAAATGGGTCGCCCTCCCAGGGCTGTGGGGTACTCGGTACTGGGCCGGTCTCTCAGATGGGAATGTCACAGCAGCGGTGACCCGGTCCGTGGCCCTGGGCGCCCATGTAAAAGGGATTGAGTTGGGAATAAAGTTTGTAAATGAGTGATTCGTGACGCCACCTGTGGTGTTCGGCAAAGGAGGTGTTAAGCCGACGCTGCATGCAGATCCTCTGGGACTGATGGTGTAGTGCAGCTATGATGTTGTAACCCTCCACAAGCAGGGCTGTAGTCCCAGGGCAGTGCAGATAAGGGTTAGGAAGATGGTGCAGTGTTTGGCACAGAGATGTAGCAGTGCTGAGGAGGTTGCAGGAAGGAGGCAAGGACACAATAGGGTGCAGTTTCTCTACCTTTACTTGGCAAACGCAGTCCAGGGTCCTGATTACAGATGGCACAGGAGCAGACTAGCCTGGAAGCAACTCAGGTATCTCTCTATCAGATGGGTTGTATAGTCTCCTTCCTAGCGCTGGCTTGAGGCACATCCAGTACTATGTTACACTGAAGTTCCTCCTTCTTATCTTCTCTTAGAACTACCTCGTATGGCAGACAGCTGTAGCCCTCTATCTCTCTTGGCTCCCCCGTCGCTGTTGTGCCTCCGAGTCTTAGGTGGGAATAGAGCATTTACAGCTTCCTACTCCTCTGGTTTCTGTTGCAGGACCTTCAGTATCCATACAACCATGGAGACCAGGCTCCAGATCATGTGCTATCACTGGGAGGGAGCTCTCTATCCTCAGCTCAACCTCCAGCTTCTCACTCCACATCTACACTTGTTGCCCTCCTCACACTGACTAATTATTTCCCCTCCTGGCCCTCAGAGCGCACTCCTCCCCCAATTCTGGTTCAGAGCTCCCTATGCTGGCCTGGAGTGGGAACTGTGTTGCATGACATGGTTAACTGTTAGAGAGACCCTTCCTTGCTTCCAAGCATGACATCACCCTCCCTGGAGGAAGGCAATGCCATTGTGGCGGCCATACTCCTGGGGGCGCCACAGGGGCACAAACATATGGCTTTACATTTTCCAGAACCCTATAATGGACCATACATCTGACCAACATCTAAGGGGGGGACCAGGACCAATATTTGCACTGGGGCCCATCAGAATTTTGTTATGCTACTGCTTCGTGGCCTATGGAGATTACCAAACTGGAATACGGTTGATTCAGGGGTGATAGATCAGGTGAGTATGTCTGATTTTATTATTTTTGAACCATCCCTGCCATGGGTAATTTTTGATCAGAGGTCGGACAACATTTTTCAGTGCAGTTTACCATCATCATATATCTATCATCTTGTGTAAACTAATCCACAGTGTAAATGATTCTAAGCTACAATCCATTATTGAAGCACAGATATTATTTATAATGCTTGTCATGGGCTCATTGTTCATTTTGTGAATGTTTTTTGACAGCTAAGGCCTCTTTCACACTTCATTTTTTTGCATCAGTCAAAATCCGCCAGGACGGATGGCGGATCCGTTTTAGTACTGATGACAACAGATGCCACCCATCCGTTTTTTTGACGGATCCGACAAATGAAGAATTTTAAAGGAATCGCAGCCCGGAAAAGGAGAGAGAGAGAGATAATTTTTTATTTTTGTCCGGCACCCAGAATGAATTTCGGGTTAAATCAGTGTCTGGAGGATCCGCCAGAGAAAAAAACGTTGCAAGCTCCGTTTTGAAATCTTTCAGGATGGAGACGGACAGCAACTTTTGGCGGATCCGCAAAAAAAACGGATGCAACGGATGGCAATCCGTCACAATCCGCCAATAATGGAAGTCAATGGGGGAAAAAAACGGATCCTCAAAAGAAAATTGAGGATCCGTTTTTTTCAAAACCTGGCGGATTGTGACTGATTGTAAAAAACTGAAGTGTGAAAGAGGCCTAAGAAAACATTCCAGTTCCTTCAATGGTGAATGAATCATTACTGTTTGGAAACTGCAATGAATCACAAAGTTGATCTTTAAAAAACCTGTCTGACATAGGAATATATTATCACAGTAGAGATTGTATTTTATATCGTGAATTACAAGCACGATCTGTACAGTTACTTCAATGTCTACAGAAGTTTAAAAAGACAGAGTCCCCATTAGTACTTGTCTGCCTGGCTGTGTGATGTGTAACGGCTGCTATAAATTAAAGTTTGTTCCTTTGAAAATTGTGTAGTTTCTTTCGTAAATTGCTTTTTTTCTCTGTTTCGAAAAAATCTATTCCCAGTTTGAGATAGGATTTGCTGTTGAATAGGCAAAATAGAATAAATGTAATAAAGTAGATAAAATGTACTTAAAGTTTAACTTCAATTTTTATTTCGCCATTCCATTTTCTATTGTAGCTCAATTAGAAACCGATGTCTGTATTTCCTCAATTTGTGCTTTCCCCATCTTTGCACTTGAGTGTATTCTGATTTGGTCTCTTAAATTTACCAGGCTGCTGGGAGCAGCTTTTCATGTGCAATTTCACATCATGGTGTGCACGCCTGGTCTGCACCTGCACCCCAGAAATTAAATCATCAAAGCCACCACATCAAATGGGCAGTAAAGTGAAGATTTGCTTATTGATGTAAACCAGTCTACATGCGGGCAGCTGCTTTGATGTAACCTCCGGAGGCAGAGGTCATGATGTCATCACATATTAGCCAAGAACTTAAAGAGGATTAGCTTCCTACACAACTCATTTGTCCCCCTTCTGAAATAAGGATAATTAGGTCAATCGGTGCAGGTGATAACTCTGTGTTCATTTACTATGAATATCCATGATTCACTATCGGTAAAACTGATTTTCTGAGCTACCTTTAAATCATCACAATTATATGTATAGCTAAAACATAATAGCTATTAACTTACCAGCTTCGAACTTACGCTGTATGGAGTAAATCTGCAGTTTTTTCTTTTTTGGTGGTACTTTCATTTAATGCTTTAAGATCTTTATAGAAATTATTATTAGTCTAAATTAAATTAAAAATGTAATTGAAATAGCTTTTATATCATCTTAATAGAACTTGTAAATGTTATAAAACTCATTTCATATGGTTGTGGCAAAACTGGTTGCCATCTAAACCATCACCGCAGTCTCTAGAATACAAGTGAGAAGTCATTGAAATGATACATCACATTTTACTTTTGGATGTTGACTGGTCATCTAGGTTTTTGAGATATAACTAATAGCTGACCAGTATTTCATCTAAAAAAAAAATGCGAGTAAGTTATAATTCCAAATGTCTTCATCTAAGAAGGGAAATTTGAGCCCAATGCAAACAAGATGGAGAACTATAATACAGCATAGTCAGTGGGCAAACTTACAAAATCAGCAAGGGATCAAATAGTTACTGTATTTCTCCCACTTTATATAAGGTTATTTATGGGTGGGTGCAATAAATTGTGTAGAGTCCTTTTGTTCAGATATTGACTGACAATCTGATAAAACTATGCTGTATTATAGTTCTCCATCTTGTTTGCATTAGGCTCAAATTTCCCATCTTAGATGGGAAATTCCCATCTTATTTCCCCCTTCTTCCTATAAGAATAATTAGAAGTAAACAGCCAGACATAAACGAGAATAAACTTCATAAAATGAGTACTACAGTCAGAAAAACGTATAAAGTTAAAAGGAGATATTTTAACAGAAACATCTCACCATGAAAAGTTGTCATATACAGAAAAAATTATATTCAGTGGGTACGGAAAGTATTCAGACCCCTTTAAATTTTTCACTTTGTTTCATTGCAGCCACTTGGTAAATTCAAAAAAGCCACCACTCAATGCCGACTTTTATTCCCCATTGACTAGCATTGGGGTCGGGTTTCGGACAAAACTCCGACTTTTTTTGCCCTAGTCGGACCAGTTTCATCTGAAACGAATTTTGTTTCATGAAACCAGATGCGACTAAAGTCGCTCAACTCTATCAATAGGGTTTAGGTCAGGGCTCTGGCTGGGCCAGTCAAGAATGTACACAGAGTTGTTCTGAAGCCACTCCTTTGCTATTTTAGCTGTGTGCTTAGGGTCATTGTCTTGTTGGAATGTGAACCACTTTGAAAGAGGTTTTCATCCATGATATCTCTGTACTTGGCCACATTCATGTTTCCTTCAATTGCAACCAGTCACCCTGTCCCTACAGCTGAAAAACACCCCCATGGCATGATGCTGCCACCACCATGTTTCACTGTTTGGATTGTATTGAGCAGGTGATGAGCAGTACCTGGTTTCCTCCACACATACCGCTTAGAATTATCACCAAAAAGTTCTATCTTCGTCTCATCAGACCAGAGAATCTTATTTCTCATAGTCTGGGAGTCTTTCATGTGTTTTTTAGCAAACTCTATGCAGGCTTTCATATGACTTGCACTGAGGAAAGGCTTCCATCACACCCCTCTGCCATAAAGGCCTGACTGGTGGAGGGCTGCAGTGATTGTTGACTTTGTGGAACTTTCTCCCATCTCCCTACTGCATCTGTGGAGCTCAGCTACAGTGATCTTGGGGTTCTGCTTTACCTCTGTAACCAAGGCTCTAATCCCATGATTGCTCAGTTTGGCTGGACGGCCAGGTCTAGGAAGACTTCTGGTGGTCCCAAACTTCCCCCATTTAAAGATTATGGAGGCCATTGTGCTCTTAGGAACCTTGAGTACTGCAGAAATTATTTAGCAACCTTGGCCAGATCTGTGCCTTGCCACAATTTTGTCTCTGACCTCCTTGGCCAGTTCATTTGACCTCATGATTCTCATTTGGTCTGACATGCACTGTGAGCTGTGAGGTGTTATATAGACAGGTGTGTGTCTTTACAAATCAAGTCCTATTAGTTTAATAAAACCCAGCTGGACTCCAATGAAGGAGTAGAACCATTTCAAAGAGGATAACATGGAAATGGACTGCATGTGATTTAAATATGAGTGTTTGAGGGTCTGAATACTTATGACCTATTCTCTATTCTCTATTCTCACCTACTGTGTCCCCCCATTTCCTTGTAGATTGTAAGCTTGCGAGCAGGGACCTCACTCCTAATGTCACTGTTTGAATTGTCTTAACTTGTATTGAATTTATTGTCTGTACATGTCCCCGCTTAATTGTAAAGTGCTGCGGAATATGTTGGCGCTATATAAATAAAAATTATTATTATTATTATTATGACCATGTGATATTTCAGTTTTTCCTTTTTAATAAATTTGCAAAAAATTCTACATTTCTGGATTTTTTCAGTCAAGATGGGGTGCAGAGTGTACATTAATGAGAAAAAAATGAACTTTTTTTAATTTACCAATTGGCTGCAATGAAACAAAGAGTGACAAATTTAAAGGTGTCTGAATACTTTCCGTACCCACTGTATATCGAAGTGACAGTGATCAAGACAATTTTTGAAAAGTACAACACATGTACATAGGAGATTTCTCTTGGTTGTACAGAAAATTGGATAGCAGTCTATTGATTATCAAATGGCAAACAGTCAGTCAAACAGGTCATGAGTGGATAATAAAAATCCTATACAGTTTTAGCCAAACAAAAGACTGCTGCCCAGGTTGCCACAAACAATACACCACTCTGTCCACAAAGAAAATTCAGATGTTACAATGAGATCCACAATATTTTAAATGTTTAGGAATATAAAGAACTTATCTTGGTGAAGGTTCTTGCACCAAGTTTGATCCTTCAGAGGTCACCCCTCTGAAGAAACTAGCCCCAAAATGCACGTAAGGGGTGTTCTTCCGGATATATTCTCTTCTCGCCATGGTTTTATTTGAATCATGTTGTCTGCACCACGTTGTCTTGTCAGCCTTTAACATCAAGTCTGCACCCCTCTCAGCAGACATTCTCCAACAGAGGCAGTAGCCCTGCTTGTGGTGCAGTGTACACTGTATTTATATGCTTCTTAACATACTTGGTGCAAGAGCCTTCACCAAGATAATTTCTTTATATGCATAAACATTTAATATATTGTGAATCTCATTGTGACATTTGAATTTTCAGTATGGGTAGAGCTGTGTATTGTTTGTGGCAACCTGGGAAGCAGTCTTTTGTTTGACTAAAACTTTTTAGGAATTTTATTATCCACTCATGAACGATTATCCATCTATTCACAGCCTGTTTGTCATTTAACAATCAATAGACTGCTAGCCAATTTTCTGCACAACCAAGAGAAATCCCTTCCCTGATCCATCAATAATTCTCCTATATACATGTGTTGTAACTTTCAAATATTGTCTTGATCTCTGTCACTTTGAGATATATATATATAATTTTTTTCTGTGTATAACAATTTTCCATGGTGATACGTTTCTGTTATAATATCTCCTTTTAACTTTATATGTTTTTCCGATTGTAGGACTCATTTAATAAATTTTATTCTCTTTTACATATGGCTGTTTACTCCTAAATATTCTTATAGGTATAATGTCTATTCAGCTATAGGAGAGCCCTGTAAACTTTTTGGTCAAATTTATAGGAACCATAAATAACCTTATTTGTAGCTTGCCTCGATATAGTATGAATGTGAAAAAGCGATGTTTCCTTTGTCAAGAAATTACAGTATGTTTTAATTTTCCTGGCTTCATTTTTTGAGATAACAAGTACAACCATTGTAACCAACTGTTAGCACCACGCCAGAGTCCTTCTCTGATAGACAGGGTCTCCGTCATGTCTCTTCACTCACCCGTGCTGCGGTCAGTTCTAGTTCCAGCCGGTCCTCCGGCCTTGTCCTTAGGGCACGTGTGCGTGCACTCCCACCCTCTTAAAGGGTCAGCGCATGGACTTGCTATTTCCTCCCCAGCCAATAGCTGTGGGACATTATGTATATATTGCTTCCTCCCCACTGGGGAGGTGCCTGAGCAACCTTCCTGTTTTGCAGTCTAAGTTGTGTAAGGTTGCATACCAGTCCCTGCTGCATTCAGGTGCAAATCCTGCCTGCTACATTCTAGTGTAATTCTTGCCTGCTGAACTCTGATGCAAATCCTGCCTTCTGCACTCTGTCTGCTGCATTTTGATACAAACTCTGTCTGCTGTGCTTGGATACAAAGTTGGTCAGCTGCAGTCTGATGCAAGCTCTGCCTGCTGCTCCTTCCAATCTGTCCTTCTGGGTCCAGCTACTGCGTGACCGTTGGTATGTCCTGGAGCAGCACCTGGCGTTCATCAGGAGCCAAGTCTAACTTCACCATCAGTGCCTCTAGTGAACAGTCAGATGATCACTTAGTGAAGCCCCTCCAGGCTCTCCATGGTCTGTGGCACAGTGGTTCCACAAACCACATCCGTGACATCAATAATCTTATATCTGCTGTGCCAAAATGATAAACTGAAAAAATCTGGAAGTGGATATATTTTTTCCAATCGCTTAGGTTCATCATGCATTTTTATTATCTAGTACTAGCATTTTCTTTTAGAGCAGCATTCCAGCAATTTTGTTTTTCTCTCTCTGGAAGCAATGATATGTGCATGTGTAATGAGCACCGTAATAAGCTCACCAGTCGCATCTTCCACTGTTTGCAGCAGTACTCCACTTTGCTTCAGTACCAAGTGCCCTGACCACATTTGTTTTCAAATAATTTTATTGGTTTTTTGGAAATAAACAGGGTAGGGAAAGGAAGGTAGGAAGGGAGGGAAGGGAGTGGGGAATAAACAACCTTGTACAGGTACGGAAAAAAAATTTAAAAACTAGAGAACCCACAAACAGGCATAGAATAACATATATCGAATAACAACATAAAGGAAAAAAAAAAAATCGACAATCCTTATTATGGGGTAACATTCTTGGAAGGAGATACAGCTCCCAGTACTAAAGCGCCCAGGTTTAAACTTCAAAATATAGTGCCTCTTGTTAAGTCTAGTTGATATGAAATTTGTTGTTCCAGGTCTTCCATTTTTTTGAGTATTTGTGAATGTGATTGTTGTTGATCGCAAATCTGCATTCTAAATCGCTGTGTTGGCCTGTCTTGTCAAGTATGTCTGAAAACTTGGGAACCTCTGCTTTCTTCCACCATTGTGCTAACATGGTCTTGGTCACTAAGAGGATGTGTATGATAATGTGTCTTACCGAATCATCAAATTGTTCCATGTCTAAAGAAAGAAGTGCTCTTTCGGGTGTAATTATGAAGTCCTTAGCAATGAGGTTAATGTGCTGTGTGACTTGAAGCCACAGGTTTTTGATTTTTGAACAACCCCAGATAATATGGTAGAGGTTCCCTTGGTGTCCACAATCTCTCCAGCACAAGGAAGATAGCTCTGTGTTAAAATGCGATAACCTCGTCGGGGTATAGTACCATCTATGTAACAATTTGAAATAACTCTCATGAAGACCCATTGATATGTTGGAATTGTAAGTGTTTTTGATGACATCGTTCCAGTTCTCGAGACGGATATCAGCACCAAAATCGGACTCCCATCTCTTCATGTATATGTTTTTGTGGCTCGTTAGGTCTTTGACAACAGATCTATACAAATTACGCAGACTCAAGAGGTTTTTATTTTTAAGGTTGCACAGTAGTGAAGATAGCATTTCATAATTCAAAGTCTTCCGTTTTATGAATTTCCAAATTCTGTCTTTCAACATGGTGTAAAAGACTAGCTCCAGATGACGGTAAATTATACTTAACCCTGATCTCACCGAATTTCAGGAACTCCACTCCACTAAAAACATCCCCCACCCTTTTAATTCCAGATTTCCCCCAAATCTCCGGTATCGGGAGATCATCCATCAGTGCCAATGAAGATAGAGGCAACTTTAAAATTTGCTCTGCTTTTTTGATATTTTTAGTCGGTTTAATGAGATCCCTCCAGGCTGAGATTATCGGCCGGAATATAGGATGAGATGAGTTCGCACTGGGCTTTTGCAGAAGGAAGTGAAAGAAAAGCTTTTGCAATGGACCTCTATCACTAGCATCTCTCTCCAAGCCATACCAAGCTGGATGTGTCATGTTTTCAGTAAACCAGTGCCAGCTCTGTTTGATGAGCGAGGCCTGATAATAAGCGTATATGTTGGGCAGTCCTGCGCCCCCATGTTTTTTATTTTTGTACATCAAGTCTGCAGATATTCTTGCTTTTTTACCTTTCCAAATAAATAGTCGGATGAGCTCTTGAGCTCTCTCAATGGTTTGGCGCGGAAAGCTAACTGGTAAAGTCCTAAATATGTATAAAATTTTGGGAAGGATAAAAGTTTTGACTGCCAGAATCCTCCCAAAGATGGAAGTCTCTAGCTGAGCCAAAAAGGATAGATCGCCTGTAATAGTCTTTATAATGCTGTCTAAATTGGCCCTAACTGTGGCTTGGATTGATCCTGCTATTCTAATCCCTAGATAGACAATCTCTTTCTCCTCCCAAATGAACTGGGTTTGGGCCTTTATTTCGCTAATTTCAGATTGTTTCATGTTTAGAGTTATAAATTTTGATTTGTTTGGGTTTATCTTAAAATAAGATGCTCTAGAGAATTTTTCTAGTTGAACTGAAAGGGCTTTAATGGAGTTTGCAGGATCCAGTAGCGTGAGGAATAGATCATCTGCGAATAATCCAATTTTAAAATTTCGTGATGGCAGTTCAAAGCCTTTAATATCATTGTTTATTCTTATTTTTTCGGCTAGGGGCTCTATGGCAAGCACAAATAGAAGGGGGGACAGGGGGCACCCCTGTCTCGTGCCATTGGTAATGTCGAACGGGTCGGAGAGGAAATTGTTTGCATAAATCCTGGCACTCGGACCTGAGTACAAGGCGAAGACTGTTGATAGAAACTTCTCATCAAAGCCAAATCTAGCGAGAGTTGCTTTTAAGTAAAGCCAATTTAGCCTATCAAACGCCTTCTCAGCGTCCAGTGTCAGAAAAGCAGTTTGGGTTCTCAGGTTGGTCGCTAAATTTATCAGATTCAACACCCTTCTAGTTCCGTCTGAGGCCTGGCGGCCCTCTGTAAAGCCTATTTGATCATCCACCAACAGACGTGGAAGGATGTTTTTTAATCGGTTTGCAATGATCTTTGAGTAGATTTTAATATCGCTATTTGTGAGCGATATTGGCCTATAGCTCTGTATCCTCCCGGGGTCCCCCCCTACTTTGGAATCATGATAATTGTTGCCTCTAACATCTCCTTTGGGAAGGAACCCCGAGAGGACGCCAGATCAAAGACGGAAGCCAGCTGTGGAGCCAGAACTTTTGAAAAGGATTTATAGTAGTCTCCAGAGAAGCCATCCGGCCCTGGTGATTTTTGGGACTGCAGTTTCTTGATTACGTCAGCAATTTCTCTCTCTGTAAAGGGGCTATTGACATAACTCAAGTCCAGCTCATCGACTCTTGGTAGATCAATACTCTGTAGAAAAGAATCTACAAAATTCGAGTTAACCACCGGTGTTTGGGGGTCATCTTTCAGGTTATAGAGATTTTTAAAGAATTCTGCAAACGAGTTGACAATGTCCCTAGGGTGAGTTTTGGGGTTACCCGAGGGAGATACTATCTTATTTATTCTCCTTTTAATTCTTTCTCTTTTTAATTTCCTCATCATAAACCTGGTAGGCTTGTTAAGAGATGCATATGATTTGTACCTAGATGCTTTGATGACTGCATCATATTCCTGGTAGATTTCAGATCTCAAACTCTGTCTAAGTCTCAAAATCTCAGCCTGGACGGTCTGGGAAGGAACTTTTAAGTTTGTTTGTTTTTTCTCTAGATCATTAATTTGGGCCTGTAGGTTTAAAATATTTTCCCTATTTCTCTTCTTATGTTTAGAAAGAATTTGCATAAGACACCCCCTCAGGACCGCTTTATGGGCGTTCCAGACCGTGAACTGATCTACTTCACCAGATACGTTTTCCTTGAAGTAGTTTAAGAGAGCATTTTCTATCTCTTGTTTGTAATCTGGTATATATAGTAAAGCTGAGTTAAGCTTCCAGCGGAATGGTTTGTCAGGGGGAGGACCCACAAGGAAGTCAATGAGAACCGGGGAATGATCCGAGATGGACTTCTGCATGAAGCGAATGTCCTTAATTTTGGACAGAGTGAATATGTTAGTAAGTAGAAGATCTATCCTGGATGCTGTCTTATGTACATCTGAAAAGTGGGAATACTCACGTGACGATGTATTCAAGCAGCGGAAAGCATCATAAAGCTCATTTTGAATTAACCAGTCTTTTAAAGCTGGGACCTTGTGGCGAACTAAAGAGGATGAATCAATGCTGCTATCTGGGACAATATTAAAGTCGCCCAATAAGATGAGTTCGCCTGTTTTAACTTTGTCAATTTTTTTGATAAGCTTGTTCAAGAAGCGAATGTGTCCCTTGTTGGGTGCGTATACATTCACTATTGTGCATGGCCTTTCATGGAGTAAACATATGAGTATATGAAACCTACCCAAGGAGTCTGGTATCTCTTTGATGAGCTGAAAAGGAACGGTGCCACCTACCAATGTGATGACCACATTTGTAACTTGCAGAATCAAACTGTCTGTTGTGTGGAGCGTCGGTTTACGCTCTCAGTGGAAGGGAGCCAATTACTCTTTAGAAACCTATGCAAACATTGTGAGAAAACAGAAAAGCCATGTAGCTGGTCGCATTCGAACCCCAGTGATAAGTATTAACTACTAAGCCATGTAGTGCATATACTGTATCATGGTGATAAGTTAAAGGGAACCTATCACGCCCCCTTGCCCTCTAATCCAGCAGCATTTAGCTATGTGTGATTACGCTTGTACCTCCCTAACCAGCCCTGTGTAACATAATTCAGTTAAATAAATGCTTTAAAAAAGCATTTATAACCTCTGCTTTTCCTATGCTAATGAGGGCTTTGACTAGTCAATGGGGAGTTAGTTCCCCAGACTAGTCAGTCCTCTTTCCATGTTATCATGCCTCTGTGGTCATGATAACATAATTTGCATGAGCCAGCCTCATTGCCAGCTCATGCAAATATGTGCACATGTGCCGCTCATTCCAGCAGCGTCACTGAGTCTCTGAAGCTAGATGTAGTCCTCCCAGCTTCAGAGTCACATTGCGCATGACTGGAAGCCATCTTCTGAACTTCTGGACATGCGCAGTGTGTATCTCTGAAGCTGGGAAGCATACACCTGACGCTGTTGGAATGGACATGCGCACATTTACATGAGCTGGTGATGAGGGCGGCTCTAGCCAATTATGTTATCAGGCCTACAGGGGCTTGATAACATGGAAAGAAGGATGACTAGTTTGGGATACGTAATGCCCATCGACTACTCAAAGCCATCATTAGCACATAAAATGCGGATGTTATAAATGCTTTTTTAAAGCATTTATTTAACTGAATTGTGTTATACAGGGCTGATTAGGAAGGTAGTTTTATCACACATGACAGTGTGTCAAACACTGGATGTTCGGGCACCCATTCATGGGGTCAGGGTTCCGGTTCGGGTCTTTGGCACTTTCTTTTACCAGAACCCGAACTTTTTGTAACTGCCACCGGACTCGAATATCCAGGTGTCCGTCCATCTCTATTGATAAGTACACAGAACCATAGATTGCATTTTATGTTGATTTTATGGAATTTTTCAACATCTTTCCATTTTTCGACTCAATACGTATGCACTTTATGGCATCTCTATTGTAAATGGATCACATCAGCATATGAAAATTTTAATTTTTTACAGTAGTCATCCTGTTTTTTTTCCAATCTCATTTAAAAAGAATGACTTTCTAGACAAATGTGTGCAATAAAAAAGAATCAAAATGTTTGAAGTACACCCTCATCCCCCCATTATAATTTTGCGTTCAGATTCTGAAATATTGAATCTAAAGATCTTGTGCTATAAAAATGGCAGGGGGGACACAATCCTAACACATATTTTAATTAATACAGATATGAACTCTACTAGTAATGCGTATAGTTAGGCAATCTTGAGGACCCAGTTATTACTGATCATGAGAACCCCCCATGGCTTAACTTGTGTATGTGACACACATTTTCTAGAATATGGGAAACAATACAATATATTTTACACCTTTCATTTTTTTGTTACAAATCAGTGCTTTATACAATATACATTAGTCTGTTTAGTAAGCTATTTTTTTTCCTGCTTTGGGCCAAATAATAACATATCTTTCCATGTCCATTCAAATTTCAGATGTCCTTTTTTAATGAACCAGGATTGTAAATAAATTCCATATCTCATATGAAAATTCCTTAAGTGATAAAAAGAAGTGAAATATACATTTCTGTGTAAATGTAATCGTACTCTCATGAACATTAGCCTCATATAACCCTATAAATCAAATTTCTCATGTAAATAGTGAGACAGTAATGTGCTGCTGCCAGGCCATTGCTGACAACCAATCTTTCTTAATTATAATTATTAAAGTAAAATCTAAATGGCTCTTGTGAGGTCTGCGTTTGAAAACTACCGTATTTTTCGGATTATAAAACACTCCGGATTATAAGATGCGCCCCACATTTTGAGGAGAAAAATAGGAATTTTTTTATAAAATGCTGGTGCTTCTTATCATCCATGCGTCTTATTGCTTACCGGGGGTGGTGGCTGCGGTAAAGTGGGGTCCCAGGGTCGCTCCTGGAAGAGGCAGGAGAGGGGTAAAGCTGCAGGCTGCAGGCTGGGATGAGGGGGTGCTCCAATGTGTAGCGCGCTGCTGCGGGTGTCCGGTGCTGCTGCGGGTGTCCAACGCTGCTGCAGGTGTCCAACGCTGCTGCCTGGTACCGCTGCGGGTGTCTCCAATGCTGCGGGTGCCCAGCGGTGCTACAGGGATGTCAAGCGGTGCTGCCTGGTGCTGCTGCGGGTGTCTCCGGTGCTGCAGGTGCCCGGCGGTGCTACGGGGATGTCCAGCAGTGCTGCCCGGAGCTGGCCCGGCAGCTCTATGGATTCCTGTGTGGGGGTCTCCAGGAAAATGGCACATGCGCAGATGGAGATCTCAGCACCAAGATCTCGGGAGACACCATGCAAAATTTCAGCTCGTATGGTATCCTTGATCATGAGGAATGTGAGTGATCAGCCTAAAACTACAGGAGGGGAACTTGTTAATGATCTCAAGGCAGCTGGGACCACAGTAACCAAGAAAACCATTGGTAACAAATTACTCCATAAAGGTTTAAAATCCTCCAATGCCCACAAGGTCCCCCTGCTCAAGAAGGCACATGTGCAGGCCCATCTGAAGATTGCCATTGAACACCAGGATGATTCTGTGTGTGATTGGTAGAAGGTGCTGTGGTCAGATGAGACAAAAATTGATCTCTTTGGCATTAACTCAACTCGCTATGTTTGGAGGAAGAGAAATGCTGCCTATGACCTAAAGAACACAGTCCCCACTGTCAAGCATGGAAGCGGAAACATTATGTTTTGGGGGTGTTTCTCTGCTAAGGGCACAGTCCTACTTCACCGCATCAATGGGAGAATGGATGGAGCCATGTACCATAAAATCCTGAGTGAGAACCTCACTCCCTCTGCCAGGACATTAAAAATGGGTCATAGCTGAGTCTTCCAGCAAGACAATGACCCAAAACATACAGCCAAGGCAACAAAGGAGTGGCTCAAAAAGAGGCACATAAAGGTCATGGAGTGGCCTAGTCAGTCTCCAGACCTTAATCCCATAGAAAACTTATGGATGGAGATGAAGCTCCGAGTTGTCAGGCAACAGCCTCAAAATCTTCATGATTTAGAGATGATCTGTAAAGAGGAGTGGACCAAAACTTCTCCTGACATGTGCACAAACCTCATCATCAACTACAAAAACGTCTGACTGCTGTTCTTTCCAACAAGGGTTTTGCCAGCAAGTATTTGTATTGTCTTGTTTCCCAGAGGGATCAAATACTTATTTCTCACTGCAAAATGCAAATCTAATATATAAAGCTCAAAGTGTGTATGTATGTATGTACAGTGGGGCAAAAAAGTATTTAGTCAGTCAGCAATAGTGCAAGTTCCACCACTTAAACAGATGAGAGGCGTCTGTAATTTACATCATAGGTAGACCTCAACTATGGGAGACAAACTGAGAAAAAAAAATCCAGAAAATCACATTGTCTGTTTTTTTTTCATTTTATTTGCATATTATGGTGGAAAATAAGTATTTGGTCAGAAACAAGCAATCAAGATTTCTGGCTCTCACAGACCTGTAACTTCTTCTTTAAGGCCTCTTTCACACATCAGGTTTTCGCCGTCAGGCGCGATCCGGCGCTTTTGACAGAAACCGGATCCGGCGAAATGCAATGCCGGATCCGGTTTCCCCCCCATTGACTTGCATTTGCGCCGGATCGCGCCGGATGGCCATGCGTTTCATCCGGTTTTCGCCGGATCCGGCAATGTGTCGCGATCCGGCGTCTGGAAAAAACGGCTACTGTAACGTTTTTGTCTCCGGCGAAAAAGCCGGACACGCCGGATCCGGCGCGTCCGGCTTTTTCACACAATGAAAGCCTATGAGCGCCGCAATGCGCCGGATCCGTTTTTTTGGTCTGAGCATGCTCAGTAGCTTTGCCCACAGGAGATATATAAAAGCAAGACAATGGGACCCTCAGCCACACCCAACATGCCACCCAAGCCAAGAACCAGGAGCAGGAGAAGGCAGGAGACATCTGCAGCAGCAGCACCATCAGCACCACCCCAAATGGAGCAGCAAATGGAACATGCTGAGGAGGGGAGTCCAGCAGCAGATGAGAGACGGTAATTATCAAATCCCCCATTCCTCCAAACTAGGGCCATGGAATATCAAGATATTCATTGGCCCTTTGTTTCTCTTTATTCAACAGCCGCCAAAGAGATGCAGCAGCAGCAGCAGCAGCAGAAATGGCATCACTGGCAGCAGCAACAGCAGCAGCAATACCCACAGCCATGGAGTCTGGCCATCAACAGGACAGCACATCTTCTTCTGGGAGCCCTCCCTCGCATCGTCAGCGTTTGACGGTAAGTTTTTATTTCCAAAATCCATCATCTCTGTAATATATGTCTATTCATTGCCTTTTATTTCAAAACAGGAATCACAAGATGAAGAGGAGCTCCCAGAAGAAGAAGGAAGGGGTGGACAGACACCTGGAGTGGGCTCACAATTGGCAAGTTTTTTGCATCAAACGCAGAAACACAACATCACACTACACACAACACATAGAAAACAATGTTCTGCAGACCACACACAGCAAACAAATGCCTACATCCAAAGACATAACATTTTTTGTTTTCTTCTCTAGTCTTCCCAATCTGGTGCTCGGCCAAGAGGTCCTCGCAGTGCCTCCCAGGGTCGTCGGCGACAGCAACGCGGCGGTCACCAGCGTGTAAGTATAAATATTTTTGCTTTGTTTTTTTGCACTTTTTATTTCATTTCTTTTGTGGAGGCTAATTATGTTATTTTTGTCTTTTTCTTTAACAGCCTTCACAGCGTGCTCCTGACTCTGACGGTGAGGATGGAGGGATTGATGTGGACCGCCTCATCGATCTCGTCAGAGAAAGGGAGCCGCTCTGGAATATGGCTGACCGCCGCTACGCTGACCTGATTGTTACCCGACGACTCTGGGAGGAAATCTGTTCGCTCCTTGTGGGCCGCTGGGAGGACCTCGATGTTCGGGCCCAGATTAAAGAGCGTAAGTATATACAGTACCGGTTGCTTGATGTAAACCAGTGTTTCCCGAACTCCAGTCCTCGTGGTCCCCACGGATCATGTGTTCAGGATTTCTATTTACTATGGAAATCCTGAAAACATGACCCCTGGGGACCATGAGGACTGGAGTTTGTGAAACACTGATGTTGTATACTAACCACTCCTTTCTCGTTTCAGGGAACAGAATTGTGAATCGGTGGCGGTCTGTGAGGGATCGTTTCAAGAAGGAGTTCAATAAAGAGATGCGGGCCCCGAGTGGATCTGGAGGACGCAGGAGCAAGTACAAGTACGCACAAGCCCTGTCGTTCCTCCGGGAAACAATGCTCACCAGAAGGTAAATATTACACACCACATGTGAAAAAAATGTTAGATGTAACTTTTTTTTTTCAGCCAGGGCCATACCATGTCAGTATTTTAATTGTTTTTTTTTCTCTTTATTCCACAGCACGGTGAGCAGCACTCGGGAGCCTGCACGATTGGACCCTTCTGAGGCGATCCCTGAGGAGACCGGCACCGAGGGACACTTCGACCACCCCGGTACATCTGCACCTTCCCAGCCTTCCCACACATTCGACCCATCTGTCCCATCCACCAGCACAGGAGCATCGTGGCTGCCTACATTACATGAAGCTGCTGGTGAGGAGATCGCTTTCCCTTTACCCCACCCTTCTGCCCCTGCCACCTCTAGTACACCTGCGGGTACTGGGCGGCAGCGGCAGAGGGGTCAGGAAAAGAGTTATGCGCAAGAGTTCTTGCATCTGAATGCATCTTTCCAGAACTGTCTAAAAGTCTTGTCAGAGCAAATCTCCGCAGGCTTTCAGCAGATCAACTCCAGCATTCTGGAGGTGAAGACACTTCTGCAAACCATGCATTCAGAAGCAAGATCTTCGCCAAACCACACCTTTTTCAGGTCTGTTGTGGAGCGCATGGCAACACTATCTCCTACCCAGCAGATGCATGTAATGCATTCGTGCCACGGTGCTCTACAGCAGGTTACCTCCCAACCTCCACCTCCCACCACTGTAGTTCCTCCACCTGCACCCCCTCCAGACACTTTCCATCCACCCCCTCCTATTACATCTGCACCCCCTCCAGCCACTTTCCATCCTCCCCCTCCTATTACATCTGCACCCCCTCCAGCCACTTTCCATCCTCCCCCTCCTATTACATACCAGCAACCTCACCAGTACCAGCAACCTCCCCAGTACCAGACATCTCCCCACTTCCAGCAACCTGCCCCGTACCAAACTCCTTCCCCGTACCAAACTCCTTCCCCGTACCAAACTCCTTCCCCATACAACTTTCCATCAACATCATCTGCTCCTACAGTCCCTGCCCAACCCTCCACTCCACCGCCCACCACCTCTTCTGCCTCCCACATGTCCACCCATTCTGTAGCTTTTTCCACACCTTCACCTCTAACTGTTCCTTCCCCACCACGATCCCAGTCCTCTCTCCACACACCCAGTGTCGAAGTGTCCCGCAGCCCCTCCAGCAGTATTTCCACCCCACAGTACACAGATTTGTAATGTGTGTTTTTTGTAATAAAAATGCCCATTGGGTTTAAAACCTTTATTAAAAAAGTTTTTTGCACTTTAAAAACATTTTACAAAAAAAAAAAAATTTTAAATAAAAGTTAAATTATCGTTTCACAATGGTTGTCTGTCATTTCTTTCTGCGGCGAACTATGTTTAAAAAAAAGGTTAAATACAGGGTATTTCAAAGGTAAAAAGGTATTCAAAACCAGGTATATAACTGTGGGTAAATTTTAGCTTTTTGCCACAGTTGTGTTCCTGGTTGTGTTTGAAGCAAAGTATTTCACCTAAAAAGTTGTGTTTATTGTTGGTGATTTCCTACCAATGTACACAACTTTTGTTAAAAGGTGAAATACTTTGCATAAAACACAACCAGGTACACACCTGTGGCCTAAAGGTAAAAATAGTAAGACCATGACAAGATACCAACTTTGGTTGGCAAAGGTATATACTGTTGGTCCAGAAGGTACACAAGTTTGGTTAGGGCACAAATCTTTCACACTCTGTCATCCCAGTGTACTCTGCCTTGAGGTGACATAAAGTATAGTGGAAAATTGTCCCTGAAACCGTCACAGAACTTCTAGTGGTAATATTTCCAATGACAACATCCATCTTCGCCAGTAACTTGCTCTTCTCTCCAACCTGCACTTTCTTCTCTACAACCTGTCAAAGAAGGGCTGTAGGAACATGCTATATATAGTTTTCCAGTAGCCAATCCCGTTCGGAAGGCCACAAGGGTCAATTTTAAAAACCGGATCCGGCGTAATCCGTCGAAAAACGGATAGAAAAACGGATGAACCGGATGAGACGGATCCGGTTTTGTCTGTCAAGAACAAGACGGATCCGGCAGAAAACCGGATCCGGCACATCAGGTTTTACAAAACATTTGCCGGATCCGGCATTCCGGCACGACGCCGGATCGCACCTGACGCCGAAAACCTGATGTGTGAAAGTAGCCTAAGAGTCTCCTCTTTCCTCCACTCATTACCTGTAGTAATAGCACCTGTTTAAACTTGTTATCAGTATAAAAAGACACCTGTGCACACCCTCAAACAGTCTGACTCCAAACTCCACTATGGTGAAGATCAAAGAGCTGTCAAAGGACACCAGAAACAAAATTGTAGCCCTGCACCAGGCTGGGAAGACTGAATCTGCAATAGCCAACCAGCTTGGAGTGAAGAAATCAACTGTGGGAGCAATAATTAGAAAATGGAAGACATACAAGACCACTGATAATCTCCCTCGATCTGGTGCTCCACGCAAAATCCCACCCCGTGGGGTCAGAATGATCACAAGAACGGTGAGCAAAAATCCCAGAACCACGCGGGGGGACCTAGTGAATGAACTGCAGAGAGCTTGGACCAATGTAACAAGGCCTACCATAAGTAACACACTACGCCACCATGGACTCAGATCCTGCAGTGCCAGACGTGTCCCACTGCTTAAGCCTGTACATGTCCGGGCCCGTCTGAAGTTTGCTAGAGAGCATTTGGATGATCCAGAGGAGTTTTGGGAGAATGTCCTATGGTCTGATGAAACCAAACTGGAACTGTTTGGTAGAAACACAACTTGTCGTGTTTGGAGGAAAAAGAATACTGAGTTGCATCCATCAAACACCATACCTACTGTAAAGCATGGTGGTGGAAACATCATGCTTTGGGGCTGTTTCTCTGCAAAGGGGCCAGGACGACTGATCCGGGTACATGAAAGAATGAATGGGGCCATGTATCGGGAGATTTTGAGTGCAAACCTCCTTCCATCAGCAAGGGCATTGATGATGAAACGTGGCTGGGTCTTTCAACATGACAATGATCCAAAGCACACCGCCAGGGCAACGAAGGAGTGGCTTCGTAAGAAGCATTTCAAGGTCCTTGAGTGGCCTAGCCAGTCTCCAGATCTCAACCCTATAGAAAACCTTTGGAGGGAGTTGAAAGTCCGTGTTGCCAAGTGAAAAGCCAAAAACATCACTGCTCTAGAGGAGATCTGCATGGAGGAATGGGCCAACATACCAACAACAGTGTGTGGCAACCTTGTGAAGACTTACAGAAAACGTTTGACCTCTGTCATTGCCAACAAAGGATATATCACAAAGTATTGAGATGAAATTTTGTTTCTGACCAAATACTTATTTTCCACCATAATATGCAAATAAAATGAAAAAAAAACAGACAATGTGATTTTCTGGATTTTTTTTTCTCAGTTTGTCTCTCATATTTGAGGTCTACCTATGATGTAAATTACAGACGCCTCTCATCTTTTTAAGTGGTGGAACTTGCACTATTGCTGACTAACTAAATACTTTTTTGCCCCACTGTATGTGTGTATGTGTGTATGTCCGGGATAGGCATCCGCACCGTCGCAGCAACAGCCACAAAATTTGGCACAGTCACACGTCTGGACCCCGAGAGTGTCCTAAGCTATGTTGTGAGGCAAAATTTTAACCCCGCGCATTCCAATTTACCAAACAATTTTGCCCCTATCTACATACTGGGGAAAAAGTGGTGCATGTCAAGCCCCGCCACTCATTATGATGTCATAATGCCCCTATTTGCATAATGGGGAAACAGTGTCTGTATCAAGCCCCGCCCCTCATTATGATGTCATAATGGTTGCCATGGTGACGCTGATGTCATCATAGATTGCAAGTCCCGCCGCTCATTATGATGTCATAATGGTTGACTATGGGATGGAGGATGTGTGATGGGTATATGGGCACTGGACTATGGGATGGTGGATATGTACGATGAGTATATGGGCACGGGACTATGGGATGGAGGATATGTATGATGGGTATATGGGCATGGGACTATGGGATGGAGGATATGTATGATGGGTATATAGGCATGGGACTATGGGATGGAGGATTTGTATGATGGGTATATGGGCACGGGCCTATGGGATGGAGGATGTGTGATGGGTATATGGGCACGGGACTATGGGATAGCGGATATGTATATGGGCACGGGACTATGGGATGGAGGATGTGTGATGGGTATATGGGCACTGGACTATGGGATGGAGGATATGTATGATGGGTATATGGGCACGGGACTATGGCATGGTGGATAAGTATGATGGGTATATGGGCACGGGACTATGGGATGGAGGATATGTATGATGGGTATATGGGCATGGGACTATGAGATGAAGGATATGTGATGGGTATATGGGCACTCAACTATGGGATGGCGAATATGTATGATGGGTATATGGGCATGGGACTATGGGATGGAGGATATGTATGATGGGTATATGGGCATGGGACTATGGGATGAAGGATATTTATGAAGGGTACATGGGCACGGGCCTATGGGATGGAGGATGTGTGATGGGTATATGGGCATAGGACTATGGGATGGCGGATATGTATATGGGCGCGGGACTATGGGATGGAGGATGTGTGATGGGTATATGGGTACTGGACTATGGGATGGAGGATATGTATGATGGGTATATGGGCACGGGACTATGGGATGGAGGATATGTATGATGGGTATATGGGCATGGGACTATGAGATGAAGGACGTGTGATGGTATATGGGCACTCGACTATGGGATGGCGGATATGTATGATGGGTATATAGGCATGGGACTATGGGATGGAGGATATGTATGATGGGTATATGGGCACGGGCATATGGGATGGAGGATGTGTGATGGGTATATGGGCACGGGACTATGGGATGGAGGATATGTATATGGGCACGGGACTATGGGATGGAGGATGTGTGATGGGTATATGGGCACTGGACTATGGGATGGAGGATATGTATGATGGGTATATGGGCACGGGACTATGGGATGGAGGAAATGTATGATGGGTATATGGGCATGGGACTATGAGATGAAGGATGTGTGTTGGGTATATGGGCACTCAACTATGGGATGGCGAATATGTATGATGGGTATATGGGCATGGGACTATGGGATGGAGAATGTGTATGATGGGTATATGGGCATGGGACTATGGGATGGAGAATATGTATGATGGGTATATGGGCATGGGACTATGGGATGGAGGATATGTATGATGGATATATGGGCACGAGCCTATGGGATCGTGGATATGTATGATGGGTATATGGGCATGGGACTATGGGAGGAGGATAATTTTAATTTGCTATAGCTAACCACAGTTAGTTACTATGCCCGGGCAGCGCCGGGCTTTTCAGCTAGTAGATTTATATAAGTTATACAATGTGGTTTTCTGGATTTTATTTTTGATATTCTATCTCTCGATGTTAAAATTAACCTACCCTTAAAATTATAGACTGTTCATATCTTTGTCAGTGGGTAAACTTACAAAATTAGCAATGGATCAAATACTTATTTCCCACAATGTAGGTTTATTTGGTTGATGTTTATCCCCTCAGCCTCATTGTCACTTTGTAGAATGCTTTGGCTATATGCAGGAGGATGTCAAAGGGGACTATCCTTACCACAGGCTTCAAAGTAGCAATTTAGTCAGCCTTCATACTTTCTAACTTTTTCAGGAAATTTGGAAAAAGAGACCTCCTGAATTCCAGGAAGATTTGAAAAGTCAACCAATCATCAATAAATTCTCATAAAAGTCACAGAAAGAAATGTCTCCAGTTGGTTTCTTCCAGCACAGACAGGACATGTAAGAGTCTTTGAGAGCATGGCCAAAAAAAGAGGGTGTGATCATAAACAAACATTTATATATACTGCATTCAGTGTTCTTTCAGAAATACTATTCTGGAAATTGGCAAATATGGTATATTCTCCGTTCAACAATGTACTAGCTTAGAGGGTAGAAATGATGGAATCTTTTAAATTTGAATTTGGAAGCTTTTATCAAATTTTTCTTAAAAATTTGAGCCACGAAAAATAAATTTATTCCAAATTGCAGGTTCTCAATTGCTTGAAAAGACATTTGTAATACTCTGAGGTCTGTAGGACTGTATCCTACATCTTTCAAGCTCTTTAATGCAAACCTAGTCTAAAGCCCCTAAGCACAGTAAGCGAGATTGCTAGCGAGATCGCTGCTGTGTGATACCTATCAGCGACCGGCCCCCCCGCCGGGTATCACTGATCATGCAGGAATGTCCTGGGCCTTTTTTTGATCGTTGGTCTCCAGCTGGCCAGCACGCATCACTGTGTGTGGCAGCGGGAGACCATCGGTCAGCAAGCTCCCAGCGCTGTAAGCAGACGCTGGGAGCTGGTATCCAAGGTAAATAGAGGGTAACTAAGCGCGCGTCGCTTAGTTACCCACTGTATACCCTGGATACCAGCATGCTCGCCTGGGAGCTGGTATCCAAGGTAAACAGCGGATAACTAAGGGATCGCTGGTGTGTCGCTATGTGTAATGGGACCCTTAGTAATGTCAAAGTGACCTCATTATAGATGGCTATGAGTAAACGGATGGTAACCACTCTTCACTGCTGTTCTGTCACACACTATTTGTAAAGTGTCTTCATAGTTTTTGGGGGGACTTTTCCCCATTTCTATTGCTAAACTGTGAGCTATGACATCCTCTATCTAAACAGATTCACCAAAAAAAATGCTGTGCTGCATTCCTTGCCTTGGCTTTTATACAGGCTATGAAACACGTCAAATTGTTTTGGAACAGCCTATGTGATGGTCTTGCTACACTATGTGATAGCTGCAAGGAATTATTAGGAAGTCCGCATTGCGTCATGCGAGTTCTCTTTCTCTGATGAAAATGTCTGCATTGTGAAAAATAGTGGGGGGCATTTTTTAGCAATTCACAGAAATCAAATTGCAAATTATTTAAATTTACCGGGTCTAGCAAATTCAAATTTCCTGAAATTCTACAACAACTCAATCCACATTGAAATGATTCATTCATCTCTATTAAAAATATGGGAGCAAGAAGGGGGGAGTGGAATCTGTGGATTTTTTAATGTTAGGGACAAAAAATGTATAAAAAAATAATATAAAGCAACATTTTCATTTTATTGTATTCTCACCAATGGAATTAATAATAAATCATGAGGCTATGATTGCACCTGATGTTTTTTAAAGAACCCATCTGTGCAGAGATAATAGAAATAGAGGTTACTAGCTTGGCCCTTGTGAAATTTTCGCACATTGGTCGTCGGGGGCGCAGGCAATTTCAGAAAAAGCAAGCTGGTCAAATGTAAATGTTTTTCATGAGCTGATGAACACAGACAGGTATTTATATATGTAGATTGGTAATACAATAAATTGTTTTGATAAGTAGAGGCCAAAAAATGTTTTCTGATTGAGGTGCCACCTGCAGGTCATTGTGTCTTTCTGCAGGTTTATGAAAATGAATGTTTAAACTGTATTTAGTGATAAAATTGTAAATGTGTGGTTTGTTTGGCTGTTTTCATGCTGAAGGGAACAAGTTTACCTTTCAAATGGTATATCATGTGTGTGTGGGGCGAAGTAATCAGCGAAGAAGCAGTGCATGTATACAAATGTGTTGGTAGTGTACTTTGGGGTACTGTGGTGCCACCTGCAGGTCATGTTTCCTTACTGCAGGTTTATGAAAATTAATGTTTAAACTGTATTTTGTGATCAAATCGTGGATGTGTCGTTTAGTTTGGCTATTTTCTTGCTGAAGGGGGCAAGTTTACCTTTCAAATGGTGTATCCTTTGTGTGTGTGGGTGCAGTATGAACGGGGATACAAAGGAATCACTGAAAAACAGTGTTTAGAAATAATAGAATAGATACAGGCACTTTAAAATGAGTCTTATGTCATCAAATGTGTGCTCCTTTTCTTTAGAAGTGTTGATGGTGCTCTTACACCTTGGCTTGATATTCTGCATTCATTGCGCTTTATTTCTTATCCAGTCACATTTGCAGGGAGAATTCACTAGGGATGTCTGAAATGCCTGACTCAGAAATATGGTGACGCAGCTGTTTCCCAGGTCAGGCCTTGTCACAAAATACACAAAATTCACTTTCTGTACTTCACAAATATATAAACATAGGATAATATGCCGGCTGCACTGCATTTATAATATTCCTTTTGTATCTCAACCCCATTGAAGTACAGTGACATACTGATTATCACAAAAAGTATAATGGACTTGCAACATACAGAAAGTAGTAATTCAATTATATCAGAATTGCCCACTGGCAGGCGGTCCTCTGCTTTGGGGGCTTAATGTGGATTATTGTAAATGCCACGACATTTCATTGCAACATTGCTTGTTATTGTATTATTTACTCATGAGACAGAGTTGGATTGTAAGAATAAGAATATATTGGAAGATTGCTGTTTAGTCAGTATCTGGAAGTTATTCTCTAGCTTGTTTCAATTGATAGTCTAACAAAGTAGTAAAACATTAAAAAAAACAGATGGGATTATTTATTAGTAGAGTTGAGCGACTTTTGTTTTTTTAGGGTCGCGTTTCGTTTCGTGAAACCCGACTTTTCCAAAAGTCGGGTCGAGCAAGATCGTCCGATTATAGGGAAAAGTCGGGGTCGTCCCGAAACACGAAACCTAATGTAAGTCAATGGGGAATAAAAGTCGGCAGTGAGAGGACAGGAAACACACCTACAGTGCCCATTTGAATGCCAAAAGCATCAATTCTTCTTACTTAAGCTTGTCAACCTTAATTAACTTCATAATACAAGTTACGCACTGAAAAATGGGGGTTATTTGGCTAAAGTTGTGGGGGGGGAGGGCTGGCTGCAGGTTTTCATGTGCCCTGGGCGAAAGAGCGCCCCTTTAACACATACCACAACTCATCATGCTCCGATACGGCAGAGAAATAGCGGTATAGTACAATGAAAAATACCTCACTTTTTACATCTCATGACGAGGCCCATCTATTTCTCCATACAGAATCATTGGTCCCATATAATGTTTGAAACAGTATATGATGAGCTCCACATAATGCTACAGTATATGTTGGTCCCCATGGATGAAGCTCCACTGTCTTATGGGCCCAAATAATGCTCCAAACATAATGGGCCCCATTTCTAATGCTCTAGTGTATAATGGGCCCTGTAAATGCTGCTCCAGTGTCTGATGTCCACCTTTGGAATGTTCCAGTGTATGGTGGGCCCCATCTATCATTCTCCAGAGTATAGTGCTCCCCAAAAATTGCTGTCCCAACATTGAAAACAATCAAATAAGTCTCCTCGCTAGGGAATTCCTGTACTTGTCTGGACAGGTGCTGTAGCTTGCTTAACAGCTCGCCAGCCGTTCTCACGCCCAGTATGGATTACACGTGATTGCACAAAGGTGAGAAAGGGTACCGTATCCCCAGATAACATGTATGGATAGCGTACACATTCTAAATATATGTCTATACAGCATGAGGAAGGCTCAGACGGTGTTAGGCCCAGTATGGATTGCACGTGATTGCACAAAGGTTAGAAAGGGTACCGTATCCCTGGATAACATGTATGGATAGCGTACACATTCAAAATATATGTCTCAGGAGGCAGGCTCAGACGGTGTTAGGCCCAGTATGGATTGCACGTGATAGCACAAAGGTTAGAAAGGGTACCGTATCCCTGGATAACATGTATGGATAGCGTACACATTCAAAATATATGTCTCAGGAGGCAGGCTCAGACGGTGTTAGGCCCAGTGTCACGTCTCCGTCAGATTTGGGGCCTGCTGTTCCGGTCGCAGCCACTAGGAGGCGCCGGGCCGCCACTTCGCCGTCAGACTCGGGGACGGCTGTTCCTGCCTCGGCCACTGGGAGGCGCCGTGGTTCTATTACATCGCCGTCAGACTCAGGGCCTATGGTCCCAGCTTTAGCCACTAGGAGGCGCCGGTCTGTCACGTCACCGTTGGATTCGAGGCCTGCTGTTCCGGTCACGGCCACTAGGAGGCGCCAGACCGCCACTTCACTGTCAGACTCGGGGACGGCTGTTCCTGCCTCGGCCACTGGGAGGCGCCGTGGTCCGCCCGTGAGTTATGGTGATGACAGAGAAGTGGCTCATGCGCAGGCATCTGGTGGGTGCAGGCTCCGCCCCTCTGTCAGTCATCAGGGGGTTACTGCAACTCCATCTGGCCTGGTCCTGGGGGCGGCCCTAATGACATCACCAGTCCAGGAACCTGTGAGGGATGACCTGATCCCTCAAATACTTTGGGACTGGTCTTGCAAGCCGCCGGATATATTCTTGGTTCCCCTGTGTTACTTAGTGATTGATTTCTGTTTGACTCTGACCTCAGCCTGGATTTCTGACCCCTCTTTTTCCTGACGATTCTGTACTTCTGCTACTCTCCTGGTTTGTGACCTTGGCCTGGATATTCTGACTCTACTACTTCCTAACGATTCTGTACCTCTGCTGCCCTCCTGGTTTTTGACTCTGACCTTGGCCTGAAATTGACTCTGCTATTGCCTGCCGTTTTTGTACTTCACTTTGACGACCGTCCTGCTCTGGCCGCTGCTCCTATTCAGACAGTACCTCCTGGGCTCTGTTGTAAATCCAGATCCCTGTATAGGGGTAAAGGGTATCAGTGTTTCTCGGGGTGTTGCCTGGCTGCAGCCCAGAACCGCAGACGGACGTTACATTATATCCGGCCATAAAATTAACTGCTTCTTGTGTATATACCCAACATATACAAAAGCAGTCTCCCTGAACTTTTTTTTTTCTTCTTCTGACTGAGCTGATTTTTAGCCTGAACACCTGTTGCAGTGCACAGCCTGGAAGATCTCTCTCATTTTCTTGGACAACTATGCGGCAGTCTGGAGTCTTCAGGGAGAGAGCTGCACCTCAGAGATCCATGCTCCTGGCACGTCGACCTCTGGGCAACTACTCTGGCTATGGTTGCCCAGGGGCTCAGGTATTGCCCGCAGATGCGGCTAAAGTTTTATTACCCATTTCAGTTTCATGTGGTCAGAAATCGCTGTGTTTAAACGTGTATGTGGATAGTGGCTCTGAAGGAAATTTTATGGATTCCTTGACTGCTAGGAATCTGGGTGTAACTCTACTAAAACTTAATGCCCCTATTAAAACCACGGCTATTAATGGCACGTCCATTATTCAGGAGGGGGTTAAGTTTGTTACTGCCAAGGTTGCTATGTCTGTGGGAGCTTTACACACTGAGCTGGTGTCATTTTTTGTGATGGACAATTTAACCTCTGCAGTTATTCTGGGTATGCCATGGCTACGCCAGCACAATCCTGTCATCGACTGGCACTTGGGTGACGTTGTACGCTGGAGCCCACAGTGTCAGAAAAATTGCATATCCTTGGCAGTAAACCAAGTTAAGGTTAAAACCCCCCGCATACCGTTTGCTTTCAGAGATTTTGAGGATGTCTTTTCTATTGTAGAATCTGAAAAGCTACCCCCTCACAGAGAGTATGATTGCCCTATTGATCTGATTCCGGATGCCCGTCTCCCTAAGGGAAGAATATTTAATCTCTCTGGCCCAGAGCGTCAGGCCATGAATGACTATATTGCAGATAGCCTAAGAAAAGGGTTTATCAGACCGTCCATTTCTCCAGTTGGGGCCGGGTTCTTCTTTGTGGAGAAGAAAGATGGTGGTCTCAGACCCTGCATTGATTATCGGGAGTTGAATGCAATCACTATAAAAAACCAGTATCCGCTTCCACTCATCCCTGATCTTTTTAATCAGCTAACAGGAGCCCGTTGGTTTACTAAACTTGACCTCCGGGGGGCATATAATCTGGTCCGCATAAGAAAGGGAGATGAGTGGAAAACGGCCTTCAATACACCCCTTGGCCATTTTGAGTACCTGGTTATGCCGTTCGGACTCAGCAACGCACCTGCCGTATTTCAGCACTTTGTTAATGATATTTTTAGACACATTTGTGGGGTGTATGTCGTGGTGTATTTAGATGACATTCTGATTTACTCTGCTGACCCTGTGACACACTCTCAACACGTCTGTTCTGTGCTACAAAGACTACGTGAATACTCCTTGTTTGCTAAACTGGAGAAATGTGTCTTTTTTGCTGAGGAGGTACAGTTTTTAGGATACATGGTTTCAGGTAAAGGCTTCCGCATGGATCCTGCCAAGGTCCAGCCTATTAAGGCTTGGGTGCAACCAAAATCGCTGAAAGCGCTGCAGCGATTTTTGGGGTTCGCTAATTATTACCGCAAGTTTATTAGAGGTTTCTCAGAGATTGCCAAGCCACTCACGGATCTGACCCGGAAAGGGGCGGACGTGGCCAACTGGAATCCTGAGGCAATTCAGGCGTTTTCTACGTTAAAAGAGAGTTTTGTGGCCAACCCAGTTTTGGTTCAGCCGGATCTGGACCGTCCATTTATTGTGGAGGTGGATGCCTCTGAAGTCGGAGTGGGAGCAGTGCTATCACAAGGCACTACATCCCTCACTCAGCTTCGTCCATGTGCGTTTTTTTCCCGCAAATTCTCTCCCACGGAGAAAAACTATGATATTGGGAATCGGGAACTATTGGCAATTAAATGGGCCTTCGAGGAATGGCGTCACTTCCTCGAGGGCGCCAAACACAAGATCACAGTAATTACCGATCATAAGAACCTGACATACCTAGAATCAGCAAAAAGGTTAAATCCTAGACAAGCAAGGTGGGCATTGTTTTTCTCTAGGTTTAATTTTATAATCACCTTCCGCCCTGGTACAAAAAATGTGAGGGCCGATGCCCTCTCTCGCAGTTTCTGCCCCTCACAAGCCGAGGACTGTGAACCAGTTCCGATATTGGCCACTGGGATTATTGTGTCCGCAGTGTCATTGGACCTTCTGGAGGAGATCCGTAAATCCCCAGAACAAGCCCCTGACACTACGCCACCCAACAAATTGTTCGTTCCGCCTGCATTTCGCCTACAAGTGCTTAGAGAATCACATGACTCTGTTTTGGCAGGCCATCCTGGTCTTAATAATACTGCCAGATTGATAACTAGGAATTTTTGGTGGCCGACGGTGGTTAAGGACTGCAAAGAATATGTCTTAGCATGTGAGGTCTGTGCCCGCGCCAAGTCCTCCCATACTCGCCCTGCCGGCTGGCTCCAGTCCTTGCCCACCCCCGAGAGTCCATGGACCCACATCTCCATGGACTTCATTACAGACCTTCCGTCCTCAGATGGAAAGACGTGTATTTGGGTGGTGGTGGACAGGTTCAGTAAACAATGTCATTTTGTCCCCCTGTCGGGGTTACCTAACTCGGAAACGTTGAGTAAACTGTTTATTGTACATGTGGTACGTTTACACGGTGCCCCGGTCAATATTGTGTCTGACAGGGGTACCCAATTCGTGTCAAAGTTCTGGAGGGCGTTCTGTAAACGCATTGGTATTGAGCTATCTTTTTCCTCGGCTTACCACCCTGAAACCAATGGGCAAACCGAACGTGTCAACCAGGCTCTGGAGCAATACCTTCGTTGCTACATCTCAGAACACCAGTCCGATTGGGCAGAACATCTGCCACTAGCCGAGTTTGCCCTAAACAATCAGTATCAGGACTCCATTAAGTCTACCCCCTTTTTCTGCAACCACGGGCTGCATCCGCGCTTTGGCTCATTCTCGGCCAGAATGTCGGAGCTTCCTGGGGTAGAGAAAAATATTCATCGTTTAAAAACCATTTGGTCTGAGGTAAACTCTAACTTGAAAGGGGCCCGGGTTAGACAGACCTCGGCAGCGAACAAACGGCGATCCAAAGGACCGCACCTGGGAGTTGGAGACAAGGTTTGGCTCTCCACCAAAAACATCAAGCTTAAAGTACCGTCTGCCAAACTGGGTCCCAGATTTATTGTTCCATACGAGATTATAGAGGTGATTAACCCGGTGGCCTTCCGTTTAAAACTCCCTCAGTCTTTCAAATTACCCAATGTCTTCCACAAGTCTCTCCTCAAGTTGTATCGCTCCCCAATTCACCCTGTCCCGTCCCCTCCTCCTCCCGTTTCGGTCGGAGGGTCCTTGGAGTATGAAGTCCAGGGTGTCCTTGACTCCCGCCTTGTAAGAGGGTCCGTACAGTATCTGGTACACTGGAGGGGCTACGGCCCGGAGGAGAGGTCCTGGGTCCCTGCGCGGGACATCCATGCAAAAGCACTAATTAGAAGGTTTCACCTCCTTCACCCTGACAAACCAGGTTTTGAGGGTCCGGAGGCCCCTCTTGGAAGGGGGGGTACTGTCACGTCTCCGTCAGATTTGGGGCCTGCTGTTCCGGTCGCAGCCACTAGGAGGCGCCGGGCCGCCACTTCGCCGTCAGACTCGGGGACGGCTGTTCCTGCCTCGGCCACTGGGAGGCGCCGTGGTTCTATTACATCGCCGTCAGACTCAGGGCCTATGGTCCCAGCTTTAGCCACTAGGAGGCGCCGGTCTGTCACGTCACCGTTGGATTCGAGGCCTGCTGTTCCGGTCACGGCCACTAGGAGGCGCCAGACCGCCACTTCACTGTCAGACTTGGGGACGGCTGTTCCTGCCTCGGCCACTGGGAGGCGCCGTGGTCCGCCCGTCAGTTATGGTGGTGACAGAGAAGTGGCTCCTGCGCAGGCATCTGGTGGGCGCAGGCTCCGCCCCTCTGTCAGTCATCAGGGGGTTACTGCAACTCCATCTGGCCTGGTCCTGGGGGCGGCCCTAATGACATCACCAGTCCAGGAACCTGTGAGGGATGACCTGATCCCTCAAATACCTTGGGACTGGTCTTGCAAGCCGCCGGATATATTCTTGGTTCCCCTGTGTGTTACTTAGTGATTGATTTCTGTTTGACTCTGACCTCAGCCTGGATTTCTGACCCCTCTTTTGCCTGACGATTCTGTACTTCTGCTACTCTCCTGGTTTGTGACCTTGGCCTGGATATTCTGACTCTGCTACTTCCTAACGATTCTGTACCTCTGCTGCCCTCCTGGTTTTTGACTCTGACCTTGGCCTGAAATTGACTCTGCTATTGCCTGCCGTTTTTGTACTTCACTTTGACGACCGTCCTGCTCTGGCCGCTGCTCCTATTCAGACAGTACCTCCTGGGCTCTGTTGTAAATCCAGATCCCTGTATAGGGGTAAAGGGTATCAGTGTTTCTCGGGGTGTTGCCTGGCTGCAGCCCAGAACCGCAGACTGACGTTACACCCAGTATGGATTGCACGTGATTGCACAAAGGTTAGAAAGGGTACCGTATCCCCGGATAACATGTATGGATAGCGTACACATTCAAAATATATGTCTCAGGAGGCAGGCTCAGACGGTGTTAGGCCCAGTATGGATTGCACATGATTGCACAAAGGTTAGAAAGGGTACCGTATCCCCGGATAACATGTATGGATAGCGTACACATTCAAAATATATGTCTATACAGCATGAGGCAGGCTCAGACGGTGTTAGGCCCAGTATGGATTGCACGTGATTGCACAAAGGTTAGAAAGGGTACCGTATCCTCGGATAACATGTATGGATAGCGTACACATTCAAAATATATGTCTATACAGCATGAGGCAGGCTCAGACGGTGTTAGGCCCAGTATGGATTGCACGTGATTGCACAAAGGTTAGAAAGGGTACCGTATCCCTGGATAACATGTATGGATAGCGTACACATTCAAAATATATGTCTCAGGAGGCAGGCTCAGATGGTGTTAGGCCCAGTATGGATTGCACGTGATTGCACAAAGGTTAGAAAGGGTACCGTATCCCCAGATAACATGTATGGATAGCGTACACATTCAAAATATATGTCTCAGGAGGCAGGCTCAGACGGTGTTAGGCCCAGTATGGATTGCACGTGATTGCACAAAGGTTAGAAAGGGTACCGTATCCCCGGATAACATGTATGGATAGCGTACACATTCAAAATATATGTCTCAGGAGGCAGGCTCAGACGGTGTTAGGCCCAGTATGGATTGCACGTGATTGCACAAAGGTTAGAAAGGGTACCGTATCCCCGGATAACATGTATGGATAGCGTACACATTCAAAATATATGTCTATACAGCATGAGGCAGGCTCAGATGGTGTTAGGCCCAGTATGGATTGCACGTGATTGCACAAAGGTTAGAAAGGGTACTGTATCCCCGGATAACATGTATGGATAGCGTACACATTCAAAATATATGTCTATACAGCATGAGGCAGGCTCAGACGGTGTTAGGCCCAGTATGGATTGCACGTGATTGCACAAAGGTTAGAAAGGGTACCGTATCCCTGGATAACATGTATGGATAGCGTACACATTCAAAATATATGTCTATACAGCATGAGGCAGGCTCAGATGGTGTTAGGCCCAGTATGGATTGCACGTGATTGCACAAAGGTTAGAAAGGGTACCGTATCCCTGGATAACATGTATGGATAGCGTACACATTCAAAATATATGTCTATACAGCATGAGGCAGGCTCAGACGGTGTTAGGCCCAGTATGGATTGCACGTGATTGCACAAAGGTTAGAAAGGGTACTGTATCCCCGGATAACATGTATGGATAGCGTACACATTCAAAATATATGTCTATACAGCATGAGGCAAGCTCAGACGGTGTTAGGCCCAGTATGGATTGCACGTGATTGCACAAAGGTTAGAAAGGGTACCGTATCCCTGGATAACATGTATGGATAGCGTACACATTCAAAATATATGTCTATACAGCATGAGGCAGGCTCAGATGGTGTTAGGCCCAGTATGGATTGCACGTGATTGCACAAAGGTTAGAAAGGGTACCGTATCCCTGGATAACATGTATGGATAGCGTACACATTCAAAATATATGTCTATACAGCATGAGGCAGGCTCAGACGGTGTTAGGCCCAGTATGGATTGCACGTGATTGCACAAAGGTTAGAAAGGGTACTGTATCCCCGGATAACATGTATGGATAGCGTACACATTCAAAATATATGTCTATACAGCATGAGGCAGGCTCAGACGGTGTTAGGCCCAGTATGGATTGCACGTGATTGCACAAAGGTTAGAAAGGGTACCGTATCCCTGGATAACATGTATGGATAGCGTACACATTCAAAATATATGTCTATACAGCATGAGGCAGGCTCAGATGGTGTTAGGCCCAGTATGGATTGCACGTGATTGCACAAAGGTTAGAAAGGGTACCGTATCCCTGGATAACATGTATGGATAGCGTACACATTCAAAATATATGTCTATACAGCATGAGGCAGGCTCAGACGGTGTTAGGCCCAGTATGGATTGCACGTGATTGCACAAAGGTTAGAAAGGGTACCGTATCCCCAGATAACATGTATGGATAGCGTACACATTCAAAATATATGTCTCAGGAGGCAGGCTCAGACGGTGTCAGGCACAGTATGGATTTGACGGCCCAGATTACACAGCGGAGGAGCAGGGAGAGGTAAAGATTGCAAATGCTGGGGCCCTGCCCAAGCAAGGGGGGCCCACTCGTGGGCGTCGGTACTGGCACTGGGCCCCTCATAGTACAGCGGTGTGTCTGACGGCGGGTGTGCACCACCACTGTCAGAGACACTTGATTGCACTATGAGGGACCCTGTGCTAGTGCCCGCGCCCAAGAGTCGGCCTACCCACCTGTCCAGGGCAACGGCACTCGCACGGTGTCGTGCGGTAGGTGGTGACCCCGGCCATGGGGGGGGAGGCAGCACAGTTAGGGAGTTTTAGAAAGTGGCATATGTTGATGTTGGACATTCAGCTGATGCAAAAGGCGAAATAGGTGAAGTACCAGGAAGAGGTGGACCAAAGCAAGCCATTTTTCTGTCACCCTATGTGTCATCAGGGGAAGGTGGGACAAAATCCTTGGAAACCCATGCGTGGTTCATTTTAATGAAGGTTAGATCATCCACATTTTGGGTTGACAGACGGGTCCTTTTTTCTGTCAGGATTGATCCAGCTGCACTGAAGACTCTTTCCGATAGCACACTTGCAGCTGGGCAAGCGAGCTCCTGTAAGGCATATTGGGCCAATTCAGGCCAGGTGTCCAGTTTAGCGGCCCAATAGTCAAAGGGGAATGACCTGTGTGGGAGAACATCGATATGGGAGGAAAAGTAGTTTGTTACCATAGTTGACAACTGCTGTCTCCTGTCACTTTCCATCGATGCAGTATTACCAGTTGTGTGAGCGTTATTTGAAAAATCAGTCCACAACATTGTCATGAAACCCCTGTCTCCAATGCCACTTCTGCTGTGTGCACCACGAACACCTCTGCCAAGCTGCCCCCGGCCCGTACGGCTCGTGTGAGAACCATCACCGCTGCTGTGTGCTGGGAATGCCTCAAGCAACCGATTTACAAGAGTTGCTTGTTTATTAGCCAATATTAGGTCAAGGTTCTCCTGTGGCATGATGTTTTGTAATTTGTCTTTATAGCGTGGATCCAGGATGCTGGCCAACCAGTAGTCGTCATCGTTCATCATTTTGGCAATGCGGGGGTCCCTTTTTAGGATCCGCAAGGCATAATCTGACATGTGGGCCAATGTTCCCGGTGTCAATGATGCACTGCGAGTGCTGGGTGGAGGAGCACTTTCTGGCAAATCCACATCCCTCCAGTCACGCACAAACCCTGTACCAGACCTTGCCACGCCAACATTTTCACTTGCCCCACGAGATGCATCCTCCTCCCCTAAGTAATCATCCCCATCATCCTCCTCCTCCTCCTCTTCTTCCTCCACCTCGTCCAGGAGAGGTCCCTGAGCAGACAATGGCTGAATGTCATCAAGGATTCCCTCCTCCTCTTCCTCCTCATCAACATTGGCTGCAGACGCCTGCTCCTTAAGGTGCGTCAAAGTTTGCATGAGGAGACGCATAAGTGGGATGCTCATGCTTAGGATGGCGTCGTCTGCGCTTACCAGCCGTGTGCATTCCTCAAAACACTGAAGGACTTTACAAAGGTCTTTCAGCTTCGACCACTGCACACCTGTCAACTCCATGTCTGCTCTCAAAGTGCCTGGCCGTGTATCCTCCCACAAATGCATTATGGCCTGCCTCTGCTCGCACAGCCGCTCCACCATGTGCAGGGTGGAGTTCCACCTTGTTGCAATGTCGATAATGAGGCGGTGGTTGGGAAGGTGGAGCAATCGCTGCAGCTTCTGCATACGAACGGAGTGTACAGGCGACCGGCGGATGAGCGCACACAGTCTTCGCACCTTCTGGAGCAGGGCTGTTAACTCCAGATAATTTTTGAGGAAGCACTGCACCACCAGGTTCAAGGTGTGAGCCAAGCAAGGTATGTGGCTGAGTTTTGAAAGGGCTATGGCTGCCACAAAATTACGGCCGTTATCACTAACTACCTTGCCTGCCTCAAGATGTACACTGCCCAGCCATGACTCAGTTTGTCGCTTCAAGTACTCGGCCAGCACCTCGGCGGTGTGTCTGTCGCCCAAACACATCATCTGCAACACAGCCTGCTGACGCTTTCCACTAGCTGCTCGATAGGGGGACACATCGTGTGCAACAGTGGCAGCTGCAGATGGAGTGCTCGTACGACTGCGCTCTGTGGACGAGCTTTCGCTTCTGGAGGAGGAGGAGGAGGAGGAGGAGGGTCGAACGCCTACAGCCAACTGTTTCCTATACCGTGGGCTAGGCAGCACTGTCCCACCACCGCTGTCCCCTGTGGACCCTGCATCCACCACATTAACCCAGTGCGCAGTGATGGACACGTAACGGCCCTGGCCATGCCGACTGGACCATGCATCAGTTGTGAGGTGCACCTTTCCGCTCACTGACTGCTTGAGTGCATGGACAATGCGGTCTTTCACATGATGGTGGAGGGCTGGGATGGCTTTGCGAGAGAAGAAGTGGCGACTGGGTAGGTCATAGCGTGGTACTGCATAGGCCATGAGTTCGCGGAAAGCTGTGCTTTCCACCAACCGAAAGGGCATCATCTCAAACGAGATTAGTTTGGCAATGTGGGCGTTCAAACCCAGTGTACGCGGATGAGAGACTGAGTACTTTCTTGACCTACTCATAGTGTCTGGGAGGGTGAGCTGGACTTGAGAGCTGCATATGGTGGAAGTAGCGGTGGACATGGCGGACTGAGAGAGGGTTGATGATGGTGATGGAGTTGGTGTTCTTACTGATGGCCTAGAATCAGTCTTTCGTTGATATAACAGTGGGATTCCCTGACTGCTGTGGTCTTGCAACGACACCTCAACATTTCCTGCTGTGCTAACCGGTGGGCTTACAGTGGGGGAAACAATGTAGCGTTGCTGACTACCTTCGTTGTGATCAGTTGCACATGTGGCACTTGAGGTTTGGTGTTGTGTCCACGCTTGCAAGTGCATGCTGGTTAAATGTCTAAGCATGCAACTGGTATTCAAATTTTTCAGATTTTTCCCTCGGCTAAAGGTCTTTGCGCACTTCTTACAGATAACCTTGGCCTGATCATGAGGATTTTGTTCAAAAAAGTGCCACACTGCACTCTTCCTACTTTGGCAGACATTTTGCGGCCTAGCACGCTGTGATCTTTTGACCCTCTGGACAAGCTGTCCAGCAACTCTTTTGATGTTTGGAACCTGTCTTTGGAGTGCTCCGGGCCTGCCAGATAACAGCTGTTGCGATGTCGATGTCTGCTGTGGATGCTCCTCATCTGAGCTATTGGAAGCAGCACCCTCTTCCCCCAATGGATGCCAATCTGGGTCAACAACTGGGTCATCCATCACCTCCTCTGGAGGGCTGGAGGCTGAGTCAGCAATGTAAGACAAAACTTTTTCCTGATGCTCTGGCTTTAAAAGCGGTTTGCCAACTCCTAGAAAACTAAGCGTTCGAGGCCTTATGTAGCCAGACGATGACGCAGGCTCAACAACTCCTGCATTCGGTCCTATTTTGCTCTTGCCACTACCATCAGATCCACCACCAACACCATCATTACCAGCTGCCAACCCCCGCCCAATTCCACGGCCTCTTCCACCAGCCTTCCTCATTTTTGGTAGAAATGTAGACAAAATCCAACAAACTATATAGTATGTAAAACAAGGTACAAGGTGTCTATAGGACAGGGGAGATTTTGAATTTCTGCACACACTTTTGGACACTGGACACTTTTGGATTGTGTGAGGCCCACTGATATCTGAGCGCTATGTGACAGTCTTGATGGCACAGCTGTGACCTAAGTGACTAGAGGATAAGTGAGATTTTGAATTTCTGTACACACTTGTGGACAGTGGACACTTTTGGATTGTGTGAGGCCCACTGATATCTGAGCGCTATGTGACAGGCTCGATGGCACAGCTGTGACCTAAGTGACTAGAGGATAAGTGAGATTTTGAATTTCTGCACACACTTGTGGACAGTGGACACTTTTGGATTGTGTGAGGCCCAATGAATATCTGAGCGCTATGTGACAGGCTTGATGGCACAGCTGTGACCTAAGTGACTAGAGGATAAGTGAGATTTTGAATCTCTGCATACACTTTTGGACACTGGACACTTTTGGATTGTGTGAGGCCCACTGATATCTGAGCGCTATGTGACAGGCTCGATGGCACAGCTGTGACCAAAGTGACGAGAGGATAAGGGAGATTTTGAATCTCTGCGTACACTTTTGGACACTGGACACTTGTGGATTGTGTGAGGCCCAATGAATATCTGAGCGCTATGTGACAGGCTCGATGGCACAGCTGTGAGCCTGTGACCAAAGTGACGAGAGGATAAGGGAGATTTTGAATCTCTGCGCACACTTTTGGACACTGGACACTTGTGGATTGTGTGAGGCCCAATGAATATCTGAGCGCTATGTGACAGGCTCGATGGCACAGCTGTGACAAAAGTGACTAGAGGATAAGGGAGATTGGATTGCTTTTAAAAAAGCAGTTTGCGGAGCAGTGGGTAAACAGCAATGCCAGCCTGTCAGGAAGCCTTAAAAGGCAGCCCAACAACCAACACCACTGATACACCACTATATAGCCTCCCCTTGCACTGCACACACAGTGACTGGTGTGTTGTGCAGGCCAAATCTCTAGCAGCAGAAGCAGTTTTTTTGTCTTCTTCCCTGCCTAACGCTCTCCCTACAGAATCAGCAGCAACCTCTCCCTATACTAAGATCGGCAGAAGTAAGATGGCGGTCGGCGTGCACGCCCTTTTATACCCCCTGTGACGCCCACCAAAGCAAGCCAATCACTTGCATGCCCTTCTCAAAGATGGTGGTGAGCCGTGCCTATGTCATCACGTTGCCCACAGTGTCCGTGGATCCTGATTGGCTGAAAAAGAGTGCAAAACAAACTTTTGAAACGCGACTTTGGCGCGTAAGTCGCCGACCTCGTGGCCGACCTCATCCTAGGGTCGGGTTTCGTTTCATGAAACCCGACTTTGCCAAAAGTCGGCGACTTTTGAATTTTTTCGACCCGTTTCGCTCAACTCTATTTATTAGTTTTCTTTCTAATCCTTTCCAGTGAAATTTTGTAAACTCTTACAAAATATTTATTATGATATCATATTTAAGGTAATCTTCTGTTATATATCAACAAACTTCACTGCCAGTACATCTTTAAGCCGATCTTATTAGACTAATAGTACACAGCTATACTGTTGATCAATTTTGTAAGACGTTCTGCCATATACAGCTGTGATCAACATTATTGGCATCCCTGAATATCAAGAACTGCAGTATTTACTGAAATAAAGTGTTTAGCGAACAGAAAAAGCACACAAATAATGGCACCATATAGAGATGATGAGCAAATAAATTTTCATCTCACTGGTCCAGCTGCAAGATTAGTATTTTGTGGCACCTGGATGAGACATCATGACGTCATGTCCAGATAATTAAGCAAGGGGCGGTGGATGCCAACAGTTGGGAGGCAATTCGCAAGGCTCACATGCAGCAGCCACAGAGTACTGACCTGACTGTTAGACCAGAGCCTTGCAAATCAAGTCAATCAGCTCTATCATCATACACAGCCGTGTGAAAAAATGTTTGCCCCTTCCTCATTTGCCATTCTTTTGCATGTTTGTCACACTTAAATGTTTCAGATCACAAAATGAATTTAAATAATAGACAAATATAACACAAGTAATCACAAAATGCAGTTTTTAAATGAAGGTCATGGTCCAAGGAAGCCTGGAGGATCATAACTAGGTGAGAACCTGACTCTTCACTAGAGCCCCTGATGGTGGGGTTAGGCTTGGGTCGTTTAAGAAAGAGGGAACACGCGCACCCTAAGCACAGTGCCTGGGGATCTGTTATGAATGGGTCACCGAGGAGAAAAACAACAAAACAAGCTAAGCCACAGAAAACCAGCGAAGTTGTTAACTATGCAGATTGCAGATCCCTGATCTTACCACACAACTAGCAGTAGCCGTGGAGCGTGTCTACGATGTTCCTAGATGCCTTGTCACGGCCGGAGGACAACATAAGCCTAAAGCAGGAAAAGGGAAAACTAACTGCCCCAGAGCAGACCCCAAAGGAATAGATAGCCCCCACGCATGGATTGATGGTGAAACAAGATGAAGGCACAAACACAGGCAGGAAAATAGGCTGAGAAAATGATGGGGCCCAAACTAACTAGACAGGAAAGGAAAGGCAAGTCACTGTCTGCAACCTGCAAAAACCCTACAAAAATAATGTCCAACACTTCTGATAGCAAAATTAACCCTGAAGTCACTAGACTTCTCCCACTATATCAGCACTCTGGAATATTCTGAGACAGAGCAAAAAGAGACCGAACTAGTAAGGGACAAAAAGCCAATTGGCAAAATACTGATAAATAAGAGTGGAAATTCAGCTCAGCCCCCAGCCGGGGCTGGCAGACCACACAAAAAACTGAATAGACCAACAAAAACAAGTGTGAACATTAGCAGAAAAACTTAGCTTTAGATGACTGGAACAGAGCTGAAAACCAAGAGCTGACAAGCCAGAAGGAATCACCAGCAACTGAATAGGGCGTCGGCTGTCTTAAATCCAATCTGAGAATCCTGAGATCCAATGATCATCCTCATTCTCAGGTGGCAGATCTCCACCGATCAAACCAGCCGCACCACCTCCCGAACCAGAGAATGAACTCACAACAGGGATCTGCGCACCATTTGCATACCCTGGGCAGCATCAGACATGGAGGAAGGAGGAAATTTTGGATGGGGACCAAGGTGCTAAGTAAGCAGGGATGCTGGTGCTACAGATACAAGAACAATTCAGTGGAATATCAGGGCATTTTAAAGGAAATGTGCTCCCAAATGAAAGAAAACTAGGTTTGACGCAGAATAATGAGCAAAAAAAATAGTTAAGAAGGAAACAAGTGGACTATTTTTAACTGCCCAACAATGAATCCTGCACTCAATACAATTGACAAAGTTTTGATAGAGTTGAAACTTGCCATTGGAAGAGCAGTCGTGCACAAAGCTCACAGATGGCTATAAACATGTTTTCAGTCTGTTATTCTTGCCAAACGTGGTGCCACCAAGTATGAGGGAAGGGTGACTTTAATTCTGTCCACGTCATATACTATGTTTCTTTCTTGTTTACTTGTTTGCTTTTTTAATGACGACATGTATGGTTATACAGTGGGGCAAAAAAGTATTTAGTCAGTCAGCAATAGTGCAAGTTCCACCACTTAAAAAGATGAGAGGCGTCTGTAATTTACATCATAGGTAGACCTCAACTATGGGAGACAAACTGAGAAAAAAAAATCCAGAAAATCACATTGTCTGTTTTTTTTTCATTTTATTTGCATACATTCCTTGAGGGATCTAGTTTCCAAAATAGGCTCAATTATGGGGGGCTTTGAACTGTTTAGGCACATCAGGGACTCTCCAAATGGGACATGATGTCCACTAATAATTCCAGGACATTTTACATTCAAAAAGTCAAATCACGCTCTATCCCTTCTGAACCCTGCCATGCACATAAACAGTAGTTTTCTCCTTCATATTGGATATTGGTGTACTCAGGAGAAATTGCGCAACAAACTGTTTGGTGCAATTTCTCCTGTGACTCTTCTAAAAATGCAACATTTGGGGCTAAAACATTTGTGGGGAAAATTAGAATTTTCATTGCTCAATGTTATAAACTTCTGTGACACACCTGAGGGTTATATGTGCTCCCCACACATCTGTATCCGTTCCTTGAGTGGTCTAGTTTCCAAAATGGTGTTACTTGTGAGAGATTTCCACTGCTTAGGCACATCAGAGGCTCTCTAAATGTGACAGGGCCAATTGTTCCAGCAAATTTTGCATTCAGAGTCAAATGGTGCTCAGAAGCTCTGCCGTGTTTCCAAGCAGTGGTTTTCTCATTCATATGGGGTATCAGCATGCTCAGGAGAAATTGCACAGATTTTGGGGTCCATTTTATCCTGTTACCCTTGTCAAAATAAATAAAAATTGGATATGAAGTAATTCTTTTGTGAAAAAAAGTTAAATGTTCATTTTTTTTCCACATTTTAAAAATTCCTGTGAAGCACCTGAAGGGTTAATAAACTTCTTGAAAGTGGTTTGAGCACCTTATGGGGTACAGTTTTTAGAATGATGTCACTTTTGAGTATCTTCTATCATACAGACCCCTCAAAGTGATTTCAAATATGATGTGGTCGCTAAAAAAATGGTTTTGTAAATTTTGTTGGAAAAATGTAAAATCGCTGGTCCACTTTTAACTCTTGTAACTTCCTTAGAAAACAAATTTTGGTTCCAAAATTGTGCTCATGCAAAGTAGACATGTGGTAAAAATGTTACTTATTACTTAAGGAAATGAAAATTCAAAGTTGGAAAATTGAGAAATTTTCAAAATTTTTGCAAAATTTCCGTTTTTTTCACAAATAAACGCAAGTCGTACCGAAGAAATTTTATGACTACCATGAAGTACAATATGTCACAAAAAACAATCTCAGAATCAGAGTTATTACCTCATAAAGTGGAAGTGGTCAGAATTGCAAAAATTGGCCTGGTCATTAATGTACAAACCACTTTCGGGGATAAAGGGGTTAAAAAACAGAATGCTCAGCCAATCAGGGGAAATACATTTTGGTGGAACAACTGTATATAAAATAAGCAAGAATCTTAATCAAATAACGATAAAAAATACCAAGGGATCCTGGGAAGCTTAAAGAGGTATTCCCATCTCCAAGATCCTATTCCATCTATAATAATAAATGCCCTAAGCAACTTCCGGTTGTAACAACTTCCGTCCAGTTGTAACCGGTGATGTCACCGCACACCTCTTTCCATGTTAACCCTCAACACACACACTCCTCTCACCTTTCACCATCTCCACTCACTCTTTCACTCCACATACGACCCTTTCTCTCACTCCGTCTCTCATACTCACGCCGTCATCGCCGCTGATCCACGATCCCCGACATCTTCTTCCGCCGGCGCCATCCTGGATCCAGACGTCCTCCACGCCGGCGACATGTTCTTGCAGCGACGCCATTTTGGATCGCCGAAATCCCGCGATAGTCAAGATGGCGTCGCCGCAAGAACATGTCGCCGGCGTGGAGGACGTCGGGATCCAAAATGGCGTCGGCGAAATCTCGCGAGATTTCGCCGACGCCATTTTGGATCCCGACGGCATCCACGCCGGCGACATGTTCCTGCGGCGACGCTATTTTGGATCGGCGAAATCCCGTGATACTCAAGATGGCGTCGCCGCAAGAACATGTCGCCGGCGAGGACGACATCGGGATCCAAAATGGCGTTGACGAAAACTCGCGAGATTTCGCCGACGCCATTTTGGATCCCGACGTTGTCCACGCCGGCGACATGTTCTTCCGGCGACGCCATCTTGACTATCGCGGGATTTCACGATACTCAAGATGGCGTCGCCGCAAGAACTTGTCGCCGGCGTGGACAACGTCTGGATCCAGGATGGCGCCGGCGGAAGAAGATGTCGGGGATCGTGGAGCAGCGGCGATGACGGCGTGAGTATGAGAGACGGAGTGAGAGAAGGGGTCGTATGCGGAGTGAAAGAGTGAGTGGAGATGGTGAAAGGTGAGAGGAGTGTGTGTGTTATGGGTTAACATGGCAAGAGGTGTGATGCCATCGCATCCTCCCGATGCGATAGCATCGGGCCATAATCTAGTTATGAAATAAACGTAGTAGTAATAATAATAATAATACTAGCAAATACCTCCAATTAGAAATGTAGTATAGTTTTTCTGATTCACTATGTCTCTTTTCTCATGTGCAGGCATTGCAGTACTTTAGTTATCCATATCGGGATAGGATCTTGGAGATGGCAATATCCCTTTAAGTTGAAGAGGCACACCACCTAATACAAACTGATGCTACATCCTAGTTCTCAGCTGCCGGTGTTCATTGTGAAACTTGAGGGAACACGATTTCCATTTACACTTTATACTGTAATATGTTTCAGACCTGCAGGTCTGTGAGCCTGCCCCTTCACAGCATCGACAAACCCAACTTGCATGTGCATTAAGGAGTAGCTGAAATTGTCCCTTGGAAACCAATCAGAAGCAATTTATAACAGTCATAGTGGCCTAATTTCAGATCATATCTCTAAGATGTAATGGAATGTATGTAACATACTCCCAGGACAGAAACTGAAAGCGTAGAAATATAGTTCTCTTGACCATGACATCATTAAGCTATGTAGACAGAAATAGTTTCATTTCTATGGATATCTCTGGTGTATACTGTATTCAGAATCATTGAACAATGACGTATTAGGTACATATTTCATAGCTTTGTGTGCATTCTAAGGTTTAGAGTGGGCTGTGTGCAACAAGAAGAGAATTGGTACCAAAAAATGTGAATGGGACAGCACTCCCAGGTCAAGAAGATCACACAAGGATGACTGGAATAAAGTTTGTTCCTTTTATTTGATCAGTTTGATACATGTTGATTGGATAGCCTGAAGAAGAGTTAGGCCTGTTTCACACTTCCGTTTTTGACCATCAGTCAAAATCCACCGTTTTTTGAAAAAAACGGATCCGCCATTTTTTTTGGCGGATCAGTTTTTTTCCCCATTGAGTTGCATTACCGGCGGATCTTGACGGATGGCCATCCGTTGGTTCCGTTTTTTAGCGGATCCGCCAAATTTTTTGCGTCCGCCGGCATGCCTGGACGGACCCTGCAACGTTTTTTTTTATGCAGGATCCGCATTTTACAGTGCGCATGCCCGGAGAAAGGAAGTCAGCCGGAAATTTAACTCTGAAATCCTTTCTGGCAGAGGAAAAAAATTCTCTCTCTCTCTCCTCTCTCCCCTCTTCCCGGGCAGCGGTTCCTTTAAAATTCTTCATTCGGAGGATCCGTCAAAAAACGGATCCGGTGGCATCCGTTCACATCAGTTAGGAACAGATCCGCTTTTCCACCTTTTTGGCGGATTTTAACTGACACAAAAAACTGAAGTGTGAAACAGGCCTTAGGGTACCGCTACACTTAGCGACGCACCAGTGATCCCGACAACTATACGACCAGGTAAGGATCGCTGGTGCGTCGCTAAATGGTCGCTAGTAAGCTGTTAAACAGTCAGATTTACCCAACGACGCAGCAACGATCCAGCGATCCGTATGACGACCTCGGCGGTCGTTAGGACCTTGTCACACAGCAGCGATTCTGACGACTCCCGCCTGCGTCTATGATTTCTGAGTCGCTAACGAGGTCGCTCGTCGGTGTCAAACACAGCGATGAGTGCTGGCCAGTGGGACACCAGCGATCAAAAAATGGCCCAGGACATTCAAGCACGATCAGCGACATCTCAGCGGTGGCCTGGTCGCTGCTAAGTGTCACACGTAGCGAGATCGCTGGCGAGGTCGCTGTTGCATCACAAAATCGGTGACGCTTCAGCGATCTCACTAGCGATCTCGCTATGTGAGACGGGGCCTTAAAACAAGTGGAAATGTGTTCCTGTAAGATCAAATAAAAATAGGGTGTTGTATTATTGTCTCTTGGTTTTAATGATCTTTACTCGCTGTGTGTGTATTTTGATTGTTTAATAAAATTGTTTGTTACTTTTTCTATATCCAGTTGTGCGCAACATTTATGCATTGGTCTTTTCCTCTCTTTTTCCACAGATAAATCCACTACCCGCCTTTTCCAATAACAACTACAAACAACCACGAGCAGGGCCAGTTTTAGGCAAAGTGGGGCCCTAGGCAAAAATTTAAAATGGGACCCCAAATGCTAACATATTGCACATCACAGAGAAGCATTTCTGTTGTATTTACATGCGCTGAGTTCAGGCCGCTAAAAGAGTGTGATTGACAATACTGAAGTCATTCAACGCTTGTTTCCTAGCTTCTTTACACCAACTGAGAAAGAATGATGGGAACAGAACAATCACTATTAGATCAATCTGTCCCCATACAGTATCATGTTATCAGCAGCACATCTACAGTTTACACTGGCGATGTGCTGCTAAGAACAATGATTTTTGTTCCAGCTTAAACAATTAAATCACTCGATGAATATGCAGCATTTTGATTGTTTAGTATAATACATCCCATTGTCCTCCATATATTATAATGTGCCCCACAGTCCTCCACATAGTATAATACAGTCCCCATAGTCCTCCATATAGTATAATATACTACCTATAGTCATTCATGTAGTATAATACACTCTTTATAGTTCCTCCATATATTGAAATACACTTCCCATAGTCCTCCATATAGTATAATACACTACTCAGTCCTCCATATAGTATAATACACTCTGCATAGTCCTCCATATATTAAAATACAATGCTCAGTCCTCCATATAATATAATACACTCCTCCATCCTCCATATAGTATAATACACTCCTCAGTCCTCCATATAGTATAATACACTTCTCAGTCTCCATATAGTATAATATACTCCTCATAGACCTCCATATATTAAAATACACTCAGTCCTCCATATAATATAATACACTACTGAGTCCTCCATATAGTATAATATACTCCTCATAGCCCTTCATATATTAAAATACACTCAGTCCTCCATATAGTATAACACATTACTCAGTCCTCCATATAGTATAATACACTTCTCGTAGTGCTAAATATAGTATAATGCACCGCCATAGTCATCCATGTAGTACAATTCACTTTCCATAGTGTAATGCACCAGATAGTCCTTCATATAGTATAATGTATTCCCCATAGTCCTCAATACAGTATAATGCAGCCCACAAGTAGAATAATGCAGCCACCCCATAGAGCATAATGCACCCACCCCACAGAGTATAATGCAGCCCCACCATAAAATATTATGTAACCCCAACAGAATATAATGAAGCCCCCCTCATATAGTATAATGCAGCCTCTCCATAGAATATAATGCAGCCCCCTTATATAGTATAATGTAGTCCTTCCATAGAATACAATGTAGTCATCCTCATAGAGTATAATGCAGCCCCCAATCAATAAAATCTAGCCCCCTCTTAGAATATAATGAAGCCCCCCATACAATATAATCTAGCCCCCCCATAGAATATAACCCAGCCCCCTCATATAGTATAATGTAGCCCCCTCAGAGTATGATGCAATCACCCCTCATAGAATATAATAAATATAATACAGCCCCCAATAGAATATAATGTACCCCCCATAGCATATAATACAGCCCACCTCCCCACAGAATATAATGTAGCCCCATCAGAGTATGATGCAGTCTTCCCACATAGAATATAATGTACCCCCATTTTATATAACACAGTCTCCTCCCCCATAGTATATAACACAGCCTCCTCCCGCCATAGTATATAACACAGCCTCCACCCCCCTCAATAGTATATAACACAGCCTCCTCCCCCATAGTATACAACACAGCCTCCTCAACCATAGTATATAACACAGCTTCCTCACCCCCCCATAGTATATAGCACAGCCTCCCCCCACAAATAGCACCAAAGTACAGTACTCAGGGATATATTAAAAAACAAATGCAATCCTCTCCTCGTGCCCCACGCTGCTCCCGGCTCCAGTCTCAGAGGCTGCACTGCAGTCTGCCCGGCACACAGTGGGTGCAAGATGATATGACATCATCACGCACCCGCTGTGTCAGAGGGGAATGATGGGAAAGGGAGCGTCAACTGACATTCTCTCCATCATTGCTTTGAACTCTACCGGTGTCTAAGACGCCAATATAGTTCAATGTGGAAGATGGGCCCCCCTGCCTCATGGGCCCCATAGCGGCTGCGTGTTGTTCTGCTAGCTGGAGGCCCCTGGGGGAGTGGGGGCCCTAGGCAGCTGCCTGGTCTGCCTGCCGCTAACGCCGGCCCTGACCATAAGCCATACAGCAAAAGCTACTCTGACAATGAGGGCTAGCCAAGACCCTGATTATATAGGAGATGGGAGTGGCTAACAGTCCACAGCTGAGCCTTAATGCAGGAAAGCCTCCAGGAGCTCTCTACTGAGCAGATTAACCCCTGCACTCCTAAAATTAACACCATTTAATATGAAGGTGAAATGCTTCTAACCAATGCAGTAGGCAAAATCAGATGCTGCAATCTTCTGGCTCCTCACTGTAGTGGTAAACACACTTCTGTATGGCATCTATTACTGGTTTCTGCAACTCATACTACATTATTGTCAGTTATACAGCTCTGCAGCCACTATTCCATAACACCACACTAACTATGTTACCGCAGCGCTGATGAGAGGATAATTATTTCAGTTTAGCATTTTATGAATCTACAAGCTTTTGGTTAACTTAACCCCTTTACCCCCAAGGGTGATTTGCATGTTAATGACCAGGCCAATTTTTACAATTCTGACCACTGTCCCTTTATGTAATAACTCTGGAATACTTCCATGGATCCCAGTGATTCTGACATTGTTTTCTCGTGACATATTGTACTTCATGATAGTGGTAAAATTTCTTTGATATGACTTGCATTTATTTGTGAAAGAAACAGAAATTTGGCGAAAATTTTGAAAATTTCACAATTTTCCAACTTTGAATTTTCATGCCCTGAAAACAGAGAAATATGTCACATAAAATAGTTAATAAATAACATTTTCCACATGTGTACTTTACATCAGCACAATGTTGGAACCAACATTTTGTTTTTGGTTAGGAAGTTATAAGGGTTAAAAGTTGACCAGCGAGTTCTCATTTTCACAACACCATTTTTTTAGGGACCACATCACATTTGAAGTCACTTTGAGGGGTCTATATGATAAAAAATACCCAAAAGTAACACCATTCTAAAAACTGCACCCCTCAAGGTGCTCAAAACCACATTCAAGAAGTTTATTAACCCTTCAGCTGCTTCACAGGAATTTTTAGAATGTTTAAAAAAAATGAACATTTAACTTTTTTCACAAAAAAATTTAATTCAGATGCAGTTTGCTTTAATTTACCAAAGGTAACAGGAGAAATTGGACCCCAAAAGTCGTTGTACAATTTGTCCTGATTATGCTTATACCCCAAATGTGGGGATAAACCACTGTTTGCGCACACAGCAGAGCTCGGAAGGGAAGGAGCGCCGTTTGACTTTTCAATGCAAAATTGGCTGGAATTGAGATCGGACGCCATGTCACGTTTGGAGAGCCCCTGATGTGCATAAACAGTGGAAACCCCCCAATTCTAACTCCAACCGTAATCCCAACCTAATCATAACCCTAACACACCCCTAACCCTAATCCCAACACTAAACCCTAATCTCAACCTTAACCCTAACTTTAGCCCCAACCCTAACTTTAGCCCTAACCCTAATCCTAACCCTAGTCATGATGACATCGGGTCTCCATGGCAGCAATCGGGACCCCGCGTCATGCTGCGAGGTCTCGGATCCAAAGGCAGAGGGGCTATCAGAGATGACAGCCCTTCTGCCTGCTCCGGGAACGCTGCCATCATGTTTGATCGCAGTGTGCCAGGGGTTAAAGTGTCGGGAGCGGTCTGTGACCACTGCTATCACTTAGTGCCAGGTGTCAGCTGTGACAACCAAAAGAGTTGTTTGGGATAATCTTTAACTCTTTCTACCATTTGATGTACTATCCCGTCCATGTGCCCTAGGACTTAATTTTAAGGGATGGAATAGTACGTCATATGCGATCAGCATATGTCATTATCATTATGCTTTAAAGTCATTATGATTTAAAAAGAGAAAACACAGTAGTTTGACAATAAATGGCTTCACACAACCACTAACCACAAGTGGAGAAAAAAGGCCAAGAAAGCAAAAATTCTGCCAGGGTATGTAAACTTTTGAGAACAACTGTATCTTTTTATGGGACAACACTGAAGATATGAGTAAAGTAGTCAGTGTACAGCTTGTATAATAGTGTACATTTGGAAAATTGCTGTGCCATTTAAATAACTCAACACACAACCATTAATGACTAAACTGCTGGCAACAAATGTAAGTACACCCCCAGGGTCATGTGACTCATTAGTGTTACAATGTCTCAGGAGTAAATGGGGAGCAGGTGTGTTAAATTTGGTGTTATTGCTCTCACATTCTCTCACACTGGTTGCTGGGAAATTCAACATGGTTCCTCATGGCAAAGAACAGTCGAAGGATCTGAAAAAAAGAAATGTTGTGATACATAAAGATGGCCTAGGCTATAAGAAGATTGCCATTATCGTGACACTGAGCAGGTGGCCAAGACCATACAGCAGTATAACAAGACAGGTTCCACTCAGAGCTTCCCTTGCCATGGTCAAGCAAAGAAGTTGGGTGCAGGTGCTCAGCGCCATATTCAGAGGCTCTTTTTTCAAAATAGCTTGTTAGGGCTCAAACCATACACCGCACCCTGCACCAAATTGGTCTGCATGACTGTCATCCCAGAAGGAAATTCTCTTCTAAAGATGATGCACATGAAAGCTGCAGTTTGCTGAAGACAAGCAGACTAAGGACATGGCTTACAAGTCCTGTGGTCTGATGAGACTAAGGTAAACTTATTTGGTTCAGATGGTGTCAAGCATGTGTGGCAGCAGCCAGGTGAGAAGTACAAAGACAAGTGTATCTTACCTACAGTCAAGCATGGTGGTGGAAGTGTCATTGAGGAAGCTATAAATTCCAAATTATACTGTGACATACTGAAGCACAGCATGATCCCCTCTCTTTGAAAACTAAGCTGACGGCAATATTCCAACATGATAACTACACTAAACACACCTCCAAGATGACTACTGCCTGCCTAAAGAAATGCCTTCAGACCAAAACCCTTTTGAGCATCTGTGGAGCATCCTCAAATGGAAGGTGGAGGACCACAAGGTCTCTAACATCCATCAGCTCCGTGAGGTCGTCATGGAGGAGTGGAAGAGGATTCCAGTGGCAACCTGTGAAGTTCTAGTGAACTCCACATCCAAGAGAGTTAAGGTAGTGCTTGAAAATAATGATGGCCACAAAAAATATTGACTGTTTGGTCACAGTTTGGTCATTTTCACTTAGGGGTGTACTTACTTTTGCTGCCAGCGGTTTAGACACTAATGTCTGTGTGTTGCGTTATATAGAGAGCACACAAAATTTACACTGATATAAGCTGTACACTAACTACTTTAAGTGATGTCCCATGAAAGATATTAAAATATTTACCAGAATGTGATGGGTGTACTCAGTTTTGTGATATACTGTATGTATGTGTGTGTATAAATACAAAGAAATAAAAGTCTTTATGACGGTTTCACACTAGCGTTTTATCGCGCAGCGCATCGTGCGCTATCGGTTGCACGCGCAATGGTCCCCTATCTTTAAAATGACGGGCGCAGTGTTTAGCGATTGCTCGCGTGGCTCAGCGTTTCAGTGCGCTGCGCATCTAACAAGTGTGCGACCAGACGCGCCGGACGCTACATGTTGAATTTTTTGTTCCGCCCAACATCGTTAAAAATGTGCATGCGCACGTCAGTGCACACAATGCACAAAAAAATAGCATTAGCGTCTATGGAGGCGCTGACGTGCTTTGCAAGCACGCGCGATTTCAGAGTTAACAATGTCTACTGTAGACACTTGTTAAATCCACCCCTTAAACAAGCAACATTGTTTTGGTAGAGGGGACATAAAAGAAGGGCTTTGTAGTGCCAGATCATCACTCTCCAGACAGACTGCAAGACAAGACAAGACAACGCCCACCCAGCCAGCGAGAATCCATTAGTTTGGAGAACACAGCAGCGTTAATGTGAGTATGAAACCAATGTATGTGAGCCTGTCCTTTAAAATATATTATGTACTAATGTTTTTTTTTTTCCCAGCATGTCTTCTGGATCAGAATATTCTCCTACCAGGCAAGAATTGGCAGACGCAGAGCGTGAGGTGAGTATTTTGCTGCCTTTGTGTAAGTATACCTGCCTCTACAAATGGGTAATTATTTCTGTTCTTTTTCAGACCTCAGCATCAGACCAGCCAAGTGAGCCGGAACAGCGTCCACAAGGCACGGCGGGAAGGAGGCGCACTGTAAGGATCCTTTTTTTCGTTTTTTTTGCCTGTTAATGTTTTGTATTCCTGTTTTTCTGGCCTGCTTTTCTCCCCTTTTTTTTCATCTATATCATTCTCCACAACTACAAAGATTCTAAATGTATTTCTTTTCTAGGTTCCACAACGGAATGAAGACGTGTATCTCGACAATTAGCAAATCATCAGCCTTTTCCAGGAGCGTGTCCCGTTGTGGGACAGCCGTGACCAGCAGTACAAAGACATTGTGGTGACCCTGCAGTTCTGGAATGAAGTGGCCGCAGTGTTGATGGAGGGCTGGGACAGCGCCTCTTCAACTGTCAAAAAGGCGTTCAGTAAGTATTTCTCTGTTGTGCGATGCTGCATTGACTCTTGTTCCTGATGATACATGTGTGTTTATTCCAAGATATATACTTGCAGTAAACACACAAGTGTCCTCAGGTTCAACAGTGAAAGCATTGTGTATTCAATTTGTTGGGATGCCGCGTTGATTATTTGACAAGTTGACTCAGGTGTGCGTTGATACAGATGTTACCATCTGTGCATTGTATAATATAATTTTCTTTTTCTTTGACATTTTTTCAACAGTGAACAAAGTCCGCACACGTTGGCCCTCGATGAAGGACCGCTTCAACACTGATGTTCGTGCTGAGGGACAGGTTCGCAGTGGCTCAGCGGCAAGGAAAAAACCAAGTACCGCTATCATCACGCGTTGGAATTCTTACGACCAGTCCTTGCTACCAGAGCGTAAGGTTTTTTTTGTTTTTTTTGTTTTATTGAACCTAATCGTTCATTTTCTATTCCACAGCTGATCCGTCTTGAAAATGCTTGATACTAATGTTTAACTTTTGTTTCCATAGCACCTGGAGCAGCACCCTGCTAACCTGTCCCGGGAGCGGTTCTTCATCAATCGACCTCGGACCAGTCCCAGCCATCCGACAGCCAGGAAGCAAGTTGCAGGTCAGCAACACAGACAGCTGGTGACCAGGAAGCTGGTCAATCAGGTGTTCCCCTGTCCCAGGTCTCTGCCAATGGTTATGCGGGCACTACCTGCCAGCGGCAGAGGGCCTTGGACAGGCCTGTCTTGCCCGAGTTCATGCACTTGAGCGAGGCCTTTCATGCCAGCCTCAAGACGCTGCCTGAAAGAGTGGAAAGTGGAATTTTACTAATGGAACGTGGTTTTAACTACATGGAACACCTCTTCCACTCTTCCGCACAGCGCCTTGACCGGCTGGAGGCCGGCCTCAATAAGGGCATGGCGGATCACCTTAGTCCTGAGCAACATCTGACTGTGTTACACATCTGCAACACTGCTTACTTGCAGGCTATGCAGCAGAATCAGTACGTGCGGCAGTCAGTGTTGTCATTCCCACCTGTGCCACCACTGACTCGCTTCACCACAGTACCAACTTCTGCTGCATATCAATGCACGGCCACATGTATTCCTAGCCAAGCCGGACACCACTATACAACACAAATGCTGAGTGCCGCCACCACCATGTCAAGTGCTGCTCTGGTCTGGAGCACCAGTACTGCCACGGTGACATCATCTTGGCGCACAAGCGCAAAATCATCTCGGGCCACAGCAACCTCTTCTCCTGTTCGGAGCACACAGAGATCATCATCTCCGGATCGGAGCACCGCCACTTCTCAACTGTATGAGAGCCCTGCCACAACTCCTCACCATTCAAGGACCACCACCACCACCCCTCTTCAGAGGAGCACCACCACCACCACCCCTCTTCAGAGGAGCACCGCCACCACATCTCCTCATAGGATTACTGCCACCACTACTCTTCAGAGGAGTACCGCCACCACTTTGCCTCCTCATCGCACTGCCACCACTCCTCATCAGAGGAGCACCGCCACCACTTTGCCTTCTCATAGCACCACCAACAGTCCTCATCAGAGGAGCACCGCCAACACTTCGCCTGATAGGAGCACCGCCACCACTTCTCCTACCAGAAGCACCACGCACAATTCACCTTCAATGAGCACCGACACCACAATTTCTCCTACAAGGAGCACCGCCAGCACCACCACAGAGCACCCTAGGGGAGACCCACATTCATTATTTTTTTCAGCACGATCACAGTCCACCAGCTCTAGGCGTTCAAGTAATGTAAGGCGGTCACAAGGTGCTAGTCGGTCCAGGCTGGTGACTCCTGCCCCAAAGAAGACCAAGAAACAAAAGACTTTGTTAGTCAGTCCCCCCTCTCCTTCTAATGTTTCTCAACCTGCCTCCTTTTCCATGCCTGAACTCCCTTCCTCCACTAATTTAGTAGCTCCTTCACCTAGAACCCCTTCCTCAATTTCCAGGCATTCCTCGTCTCTCCACACCCCTAAAGTATCCCATTCTTCCCACAAACCTCCTTCAAAGGGAAAATATTTTTTTTATTTTGTAACTTAAAAAATAAATGTTGAATAATTTTTTTTCTAAAAAGGTTTTGTTAATGTGTCTTTCACTGCCTACACACGCTGCGCCGTACACACACTGCGCCATACAGTTTGCTTTTTGTGAACACTTATAGCTCCATTAATGACACATCTTTCGTGTGTCAATCTTGGAGATATGTGTTGTCAAAAAACCAAATCTATATGACTTGCAATTTCCAAATCCCCTCAGTCTCTTTTCTCAGGTAATATCGCAAAGACTGACTAGAGGATGGTGTTGAGTGCAAGGCCTATCTATTGTTACTGTCATCATCCAGGTAGGATGATGACAGATTTTGCACAAGTAACCTTTTTTTCTTTAAGCTGTTTGCTTAAAGTTAGTTTTGCCCCCAGTGGCCATTAGGGTCATTACACTGTGATTGTTTTAGTTATAGTTTTGCCCCCGGTGGCCGTTAGGGTCATTGCACTCTGGTTACTTTGGTTCAGTTGCCCCCAGTGGCCGCTAGTGTTATTGCACATGATAATGAAGCAGGTGTGATACCCTGGCTCCTATCTATAAAGTAGTAGCAGGTGGTCTCACTCACTGTTGGTGATATTGCTCATTTCCAACCAAGTCTGGTGAAGGAAGGAACTACAGAGAGGAGTCCCTGGGAGCTCAGGGGAGCTCTGGTGTAATAGCTTCAGGCGGAAGCTGAATTCAGGTGTCGAACTTGAGGGGTGAAGCTGAACTTTGGTGTCGTACTCTGTCACTGGGAGCAATAGCAACAGAGCAAAGCTAAGTGGTGTTTTTCCCTGTTTGTTACTTTCCTTGTGTGTGTATTAGTGCAGTGGTGGGATTAGTTTCTGCACCATCCAGTTCACTAGAAAGGGATAGGTGCAGGGCGAGCTAGGGATTTGAGGTATCCAGCTCGTTGCCAGGTGTGGAACCTGCCTAGGGATCGTCAGGAGTGTAGGGACACTGACTCAGGGGAGTGCAGGAGGTCTCCACGTCCCCGTTCCCTATTGCAGGGCCCTCCCTTGTAACGGTTTCCCCGGTGTTTCCCTTAACTCAGTTTAAATTCGCCCTGCTGAAGGCGGTGTATCCAGTCACACATGACATTACAGTTACCTTGCCTTGTATCCTTAACAGTTAATCTACTATGGTGTCTTTTAACATCATTTAACTGTTTGGAATACAGTCCCAGGTTATTATAGATAGACCTTGTAAATAACCCCATCCTCTATTCAGTGTGTGTTTATAAACTGAGGAGATGATGTGGAAAATACACGCCATATGTTCAGTAACCTGGCCTTGGATCAGAATTTTAAATTGAAAAACACAGAGTATAGTACAGGTATAAACACAGATGTTTTATTAACATACAACCAAAAACAAATTGCTTACACCATTTGCTCTTGCCATGCCACCCGTCCTACATCTGAGTTGAAGTATGCCGCAAATTGGTCCCTCATTTGCCTTACTTCAACGGATGACCTGAGAGGGTATACCAGAAAGGAAAACGGATGGCACTCACCGGTTAAAATCTTCTTTATTCAGATACTTTAAAACAACGGCATAGGGAGGATGGGAGCAGGAGTGGAAATGATGACAGCCGTTTCGCGCTGCAGTAGCGCTTCTACTGGTCACACAGGAGAGTGGGACTGGACTCACCTCTTAACAGAGGGCGATAACCAAACCACACCTCCGGTGCCTAAACACATGTGCAGCAATTACCCTTAACCATTAAAATGCTTTTGAAAAACAAATAAAAAAAAAAACAAATACAATAAAAGCGGCTTATTACAAAAATATAGCCATGTCCAATCTTTCATTTAAACCAGCGGATTCCTGCGCCCGGGTGCGCATAATCCATATGGCCTCTCTTTTTAACAGAAGCTTATGCAGATCTCCTCCCTGCACTGGAAGAGACACCCTTTCCTGGCCAGCAAAAGAAAGCACCTCAGGATTTGCCTGTAGCTCGCTGTAGAGGGTGTGGTACGCTCCACGGCTCTCCCGGAGTTCAACAATTGGATGAATCCACAAACACCGCAGCTGCCGTCTTCGCTGTCTCTCTCTCTCCCTTTGTTCATGGCAAGCAACTGCATAAACCTGAGCCATCTTGATGTCCAGATCCAAGTTGAAGTGACAACTCTTCCAGCGCAGATCCATGTCAAGAAAAACAATAAGCAAATGTGAAGAATAGCTGTAAACGGTCTATATAAAGAATTCCAATAACACACGCCCACTGCTGTCCAATTGGTGGAGTCTGTTGCACTAATTGGTCAAGGATTATTACTCCTGTGATTGTGACATCATGCGCAAAAAAACCGCAAACGCATGAAAAACGCATTAAAACGCATAAAAACGCTGCGTTTTTTTGGCTTAATGCGCACGATGAGGTGAGAAAAAATGCAGCGTTTATAAGCGTTTGTAAGCGTTTTTGTCATGTGTTTGATGTGCGCATGAAACGCAGCGCAAAAAAACGCTAGTGTGAAACTAGCCTTAGAGAATAAAAAGGTCCCACCTCAAAAAATATGTCTACCGACAGGTTATGTGTACTTAAAAATGAATAGTAAAAATAAAAAACTGAACTAAAAATATTTTTTTTCACATGTACTATATATATATATATATATATATATATACAGTGGGGAAAAAAAGTATTTAGTCAGTCAGCAATAGTGCAAGTTCCACCACTTAAAAAGATGAGAGGCGTCTGTAATTTACATCATAGGTAGACCTCAACTATGGGAGACAAACTGAGAAAAAAAAATCCAGAAAATCACATTGTCTGTTTTTTTTTCATTTTATTTGCATATTATGGTGGAAAATAAGTATTTGGTCAGAAACAAAATTTCATCTCAATACTTTGTGATATATCCTTTGTTGGCAATGACAGAGGTCAAACGTTTTCTGTAAGTCTTCACAAGGTTGCCACACACTGTTGTTGGTATGTTGGCCCATTCCTCCATGCAGATCTCCTCTAGAGCAGTGATGTTTTTGGCTTTTCGCTTGGCAACACGGACTTTCAACTCCCTCCAAAGGTTTTCTATAGGGTTGAGATCTGGAGACTGGCTAGGCCACTCCAGGACCTTGAAATGCTTCTTACGAAGCCACTCCTTCGTTGCCCTGGCGGTGTGCTTTGGATCATTGTCATGTTGAAAGACCCAGCCACGTTTCATCTTCAATGCCCTTGCTGATGGAAGGAGGTTTTCACTCAAAATCTCACGATACATGGCCCCATTCATTCTTTCATGTACCCGGATCAGTCGTCCTGGCCCCTTTGCAGAGAAACAGCCCCAAAGCATGATGTTTCCACCACCATGCTTTACAGTAGGTATGGTGTTTGATGGATGCAACTCAGTATTCTTTTTCCTCCAAACACGACAAGTTGTGTTTCTACCAAACAGTTCCAGTTTGGTTTCATCAGACCATAGGACATTCTCCCAAAACTCCTCTGGATCATCCAAATGCTCTCTAGCAAACTTCAGACGGGCCCGGACATGTACAGGCTTAAGCAGTGGGACACGTCTGGCACTGCAGGATCTGAGTCCATGGTGGCGTAGTGTGTTACTTATGGTAGGCCTTGTTACATTGGTCCCAGCTCTCTGCAGTTCATTCACTAGGTCCCCCCGCGTGGTTCTGGGATTTTTGCTCACCGTTCTTGTGATCATTCTGACCCCACGGGGTGGGATTTTGCGTGGAGCACCAGATCGAGGGAGATTATCAGTGGTCTTGTATGTCTTCCATTTTCTAATTATTGCTCCCACAGTTGATTTCTTCACTCCAAGCTGGTTGGCTATTGCAGATTCAGTCTTCCCAGCCTGGTGCAGGGCTACAATTTTGTTTCTGGTGTCCTTTGACAGCTCTTTGGTCTTCACCATAGTGGAGTTTGGAGTCAGACTGTTTGAGGGTGTGCACAGGTGTCTTTTTATACTGATAACAAGTTTAAACAGGTGCCATTACTACAGGTAATGAGTGGAGGAAAGAGGAGACTCTTAAAGAAGAAGTTACAGGTCTGTGAGAGCCAGAAATCTTGATTGCTTGTTTCTGACTAAATACTTATTTTCCACCATAATATGCAAATAAAAAGAAAAAAAAACAGTCAATGTGATTTTCTGGATTTTTTTTTCTCAGTTTGTCTCCCATATTTGAGGTCTACCTATGATGTAAATTACAGACGCCTCTCATCTTTTTAAGTGGTGGAACTTGCACTATTGCTGACTGACTAAATACTTTTTTTCCCCACTGTATATATATATATATATATATATATATATATATATATATATATATATATAGTAAGGTAGCGCTTGTTATTAAGGTAGGGGATACTCGCTAGGCAGCCGATAAATCAGGTCTGGCACAGGTTTCTCAACATAAACTCAGTCCATTTGGTTTATTATGCAGCATAAACCATCAAACAGCAACAGAAAGGTCATATCAACAGCATAGCGTCCATGACAGAGCTCTCCTCTTAATCCTGTGGACACACAGGCTTTGCTATGTCCGGTACACAGGCTCTCTAGCCTCACAGTTACATTCCTTGTTCGGGTTACCTTCTCATAGCTGCTTCTCAGTGCAGACGTTCATTCCCTCCAGGGAACTATCAGACATATGCAGCCATTATACACAGCCTCTCCATGTGCTGTCAGGAAGGCAGTCACGTCAGCCCAGATGAGACCTTCCATACGGACCAACCGGGTCCAAGCATTCACTCATGTGACCTACCCTGGCCACCTTATATGGTCCGTAGCCACGCCCAAAGGATCACATGGCTATGACCTCATCACAGGTCCTACAAGCATTCACACACATATACTTTACTATGGCGTTCTAGACATATGCCCCTAGGTGTGTTTGTAGGTGATTGATCCCACCCGTCTCACCAATCACCTGAAGGCTTCTCCCTAGCACATTGGAAGGAAAGATCAGCTCTGCTGATCAGCACATAATCAAGCTTTCATCCCAAGGCCACCCACCTTGGGATACATAACTGTCCTTTAGCACACTGCTCCTGTTACCACGCTGGACACAGCTATCCGTCCATCCTGGGATACCCACACAACGCCCTCTAGCGGACACAGTGGTCACTACACCACAATATACATACATAATATATAAATTAAATTATAATGTATATGTACTCCAAAAACAATGCCATTTGTCCCACATAAACTAATGACCGTGTTAGTGAAAAAAAATGTTATGGATGCTGAAAAGCGGGGAGGCAATAATAAAAAAAAATGACCTACCGTTAACCTGGTCATTTTGAGGATACTTTTCTGATAACATATTTTCTTTGTCAATTATTCTCTTCTGGAGGCTTCTTGTGCTTGATTGTTTAGCATTTTTGCATGTGGTCATTTCATGTGCAAAAGAAATGTTTGTCACGTTGGAAGTGATGAATAAACAGATATCTGCACCATGTGCTTGTTGTACATGTATTTTACATTACTACTACAATGTGCACTCTATTTCTATACAATGTGAGCGCTGTTTGCACTTTGCCTTTGCTTATGAAATGTCACAAACATGAAAATATATTAGGTTTCATGGACACAAACCAAGTGCATATTATTTAAAGCTTGCTTAGAAAAATTTGAATGAAGTCAGCAATTGTATTGTCTGTATACTTAGAAAATCCATTGTTGTGATGGTTTACAAACATTGTGCATATTCTGTGCCTATAAACCCGTACTTCCGATGCTTTCATGTTAGTAAAAACATTCCCCGCTGAACACAGCAGAGAACTCTCTGGTATAGTCATATGGCCTTGGGATGCCACCGTACTGGGTGCAAAAACGGCGTAACTTGAAGCTTGTGGGTACCAATGCAAAATCTCAAACATGGCCCCAACTATCTCTGGTCTTAATTAGCATTGGTTTTCTCATAGTGGACCTTTTGGCCTTCCTAGCTTCTAGGGCCTAAGTGTGACTACAACCCCTGCACCCAATATACTTAAGACCCAGGTGTACAAAGCTTATAGCAAATAATATCTTCATACATATGGAATCTAATTTCTTTATTTTTTTTAAGTGCACGTTGGCCGAACCTTGCCAGTCAGAATCATTGGGTGGGGAGAAGGTGCCGAGGCCCCGCCTGTATGACTAGTCAAAAGCAAGTTTTTTTTCTGAAATGCTGCAAACACATATGGCAGTGATCAGTGATCAGTGGCTAATGCATGCTGCCTAAGGTTTGGGTATCATGTGTCAGCTGACAGGTTCCTTTTAAGGCTACTCCCAAAATGGAGCTTCACAATCATTGCTTGACAAAGAGGGTGGACCCTCGAAATGTGGCTTAGGTGTTAGATCAAATTAGCAAACATGGCGTATCTGGCTATTCCAATTTTAAATCAAACTTGGACCTCTTCTATAATGGTCTATTCTTAGAGTGTTTACACTGTAGTGATTATCCATGTGAACACACTTAAGGCTCAGTCACACGACCGTATAAATTGGCTTGAGAGCAGAGGAGAGTGCATGGACTGGCCTGCGGCTCTCCTGAGCCAAGGATGAAAGTTTCATATATTTCTATGCAGCTGTCACTCTTGGGTGGCCAGTCCATGCACTGCGTTCCAATCTCGGTCTAATTTATATGGCTGTCTGACAGTGCCCTTACACATGCAAACCAAATTTTTAATAAAGGATTTCAGGGAAATTTAAAAAAGGAACACAGAAAAATGTTTGTCCTTGGGTCCCTACTATATTATACAGAAGGTCCCCAAACAACATGTGTCCGGAGGAAGGAGTCAGATGGAGCCTGAAACGCGTTGTCAGATAAACCACTTTATCCTGAGATCCTTATTGTTGGATTGCATTGAAAATCGGCAGTGCAGATTTAAATCCACCTTACACTAGTATCTTTCCAATCAGTGATCAGTGGCCCGCGCATATGTTACACACTTTTCTGATGCATTTCACTTGCCAGACCTGTCCTTTCCATGTTGTATGGATCTATTCACTATCGCTGTATTTTGAAAATGACTGAAATGTTGGACTGTAATCTTCTGAAAAATCACCAAGTAATTTTTTATAACTAATAAATTAATTAGTTAATTAATTAGGGCAGTAAGGTGGCTCAGTGTTTAGTACTGTTGCTTAGCAGTACTGGAATCCAGGCTTCAAATCCCACTCAGGACAACATCTGTAAGGAGTTTGTATGTTCTCCCCATGTTTGTGTGGGCTTTCTCTGGGTACTCTGGTTTCTTCCCACACTCCAAAGACATACTGATAGGGAATTTAGATTGTGAGCCCCAATGGGGACAATGATGATAATATGTGTAAAGTGCTGCGGAATGTGATAGAACTATATAAGTAAGGTAAATAAATAAAAATACTTTCACTTAGCTTTGTGTTCTCCTTTGGAACCTTTATACTAGCGTTGCCCTGAGCACATTGATATTGATTGTTAGATACTGCTATATAATCGCTACATTTACACTGTTCTATTGGATGTCATGTCATGTGATGTGGGGAGCGCTTCCTGTTCAGGGTGCTGACTCGTCGCCATGGTTATGCGTCTTTTCCGGCGTTACAGGCTTCATCTCCGCCTAGCAGTGACGTCCTGCTGGTGGAGGCGTGTCTGTGATGTCAGACACTGTGTCCATTGCTTCTGACTCATCACTGTCTGACCGGAAGCACCGTACTCCCGCTGTTCTGATAGACTTCCTTCTACCAGCATATAAAAACCAGCTGATTAGACTGACATCACGCCCCCCGAAGAAGCAAGAAGCGAAACGCGCGTAGGGGTCCCGCTGTCCACATATCAGATAGGTTGGTACCTCCTCACTGTCTTATGTTTGATACCTAGGCATTCTGATATTTTTGGGCTGTCTCTCCTCATTATTCTTGGATTGATCACACTAGCTGACAGTCTCCTCTATTAGCGGTCTTTAGATTTTTATCTTATTATTTTGTACCCTACTTTGTATAATTCTCTATGACCGCTCCCCATGCACTATGCACTTTATGAGAGACATTATATGCTATTATATTTAATGGATAATTGAGATGGAGTTGATTATGTTATTGCCATTTTGCTTTTACTTAATATTAAGTGTACCATGACCTTTTCTCATATGTGGTAAATGGATGTCGCTGATTCCCTTATTTTGTACCTTTCCACACCCCCATTTTTTACATATTGCATTTTACCCTATTGAGTATAATAAAAATATTATATTTTATTTACTGCTCCTGATTCCATTTTTTTCTGTGGTTTGAATATGGCTTTAGTGGATGAGCATTATTACTGATAGCCGCCTTATAGTCTTTATACTAGAAAGTCTACCACCTTGCTAAAACAAGGCACAAGTAGTTATCAAGTCAGATATGTCATTTTACAATTTACTGTGATCGGCACAGCTATCCATACAGTCCATAGTGTTTTGTTATGCAATACAATTACTATGCTGACCTCTTGTGGAAATAGCTTCAACTACATCATTCTCAAAACGAATAAGTTAAAGGGAACTTAATTTCAAGTATGAATATAAAATGAAATACAGTGGGTTTTGAAAGTATTCACCCCTTTGGCATTTTACCTATTTTGTTACAATACAACCTGTGCATATGTAAAGATTTTTGTAATCCAATTTGTTTGCGATCCATCAGAACTAAATACAGTAGTTTAAGCTAGCAAAGTGAAATGAGAAAAATATAGGTAAAAATTAAATTTATGGGATCAAATAACTAAAAATTGGCATGTGCATTTATATGCACCCCGTTTTCGATGAAGCCACTAAAAATTTCTGGTGAAAAGCAATTACCTTCATAAGTCACATGCTTAATGAAAGGAAGTCAACCTGTGTGCAATCTAAGTGTCACATAGGATGTCAGTATATACACATCTTTGTTGAAAGACCACAGAGGCTTCAACACCATTAAGCAAGAGGCACCACTAAGCAAACACCATGAAGACCAAGGAGATCTCCAAACAAGTTAGGGACAAAGTTGTTGAGAAGTACGAGTCAGGGTTGGGTTATAAAAAAAATTTCCAATCTCTGATGATGTCCCGCAGCAACATCAAATCCATAACCATCAAATGGAAAGAACAAGGTACCACAACAAACCTGCCAAGAGAGGGCCGCCCACCAAAACTCTCAGCCCGGGGCAAGGAGAGCCTTATTCAGAGAGACAGCACAGAAGCCAAAGGTAACCCTGAAGGAGCTGCAGTTCTTAAGCAGAGACCTTAGTATCTGTCCATATGACCACAATAAACTGTACACTGCATAGAGGTGGCCTTTATGGAAGAGTGGGCAGAAAAAAGCTTTTATCTCACAACTGTTGTCAGGTGTCCCGGGACCAGGGGCTTCTTCCCTGTCCCTAACACAAGGGGAGCCCTAGCTTGCCCTGTTCCCCTTAATACTTCTGATGGTGTAGATCCCGGGGCCACATATTTTGCTTTAGCTACTAAATCCACCCTCAGTCTGTACCCTTCCCCATACAGGGAAAAGGGGAGTAGTAGTGCACGGTAATGCACCAACCAGACTAACAAGTTAATACAAACAGGAATAAAGGAAAATACCAATCATAGAAATATACTCACACAAACAACTGAGGAATACACCAGGGAGTGGAGGATGGGGTAAAACCAAAATAGGAGAAGGAGGGAAATTAGCACACACCCAAAACTTAGCAAAGGTCTCAGATACATCCACCCAGGGGTGGATTAAGGGTAGCCAGGGCCCGGGGCAGTTCAGACTCTGTGGGCCCCCCTCGTCACGTGATGGGGGTCACGAATCGTAGAGCCACACTCTACATAGAGAATAATGGAGCCTCCAGCACCGACCTCCACCCGCAGAGCCACATTCTACATAGAGAATAATGGGGCCTCCAGCACCAACCTCCACCCGCAGAGCCGCACTCCACATAGAGAATAATGGAGCCTCCAGCACCGACCTCCACCTGCAGAGCCCCACTCCACATAGAGAATAATGGAGCCTCCAGCACAGACCTCCACCCACAGAGCCCCACTCCACATAGAGAATAATGGAGCCTCCAACACCGACCTCCACCTGCAGAGCCCCACTCCACATAGAGAATAATGGAGCCTCCAGCACCGACCTCCACCCGCAGAGCCCCACTCCACATAGAGAATAATGGAGCCTCCAGCACCGACCTCCACCCGCACTCCACATAGAGAATAATGGGGCCTCCAGCACCGACCTCCACCCGCAGAGCCCCACTCCACATAGAGAATAATGGGGCCTCCAGCACTGACCTCCACCCGCAGAGCCGCACTCCACATAAAGAATAATGGAGCCTCCAGCACCGACCTCCACCCGCACTCCACATAGAGAATAATGGGGCCTCCAGCACCGACCTCCACCCGCAGAGCCCCACTCCACATAGAGAATAATGGGGCCTCCAGCACTGACCTCCACCCGCAGAGCCGCACTTCACATAGAGAATAATGGAGCCTCCAGCACCGACCTCCACCCGCAGAGCCCCACTCCACATAGAGAATAATGGAGCCTCCAGCACTGACCTCCACCCGCAGAGCCCCACTCCACATAGAGAATAATGGAGCCTCCAGCACCGACCTCCACCCGCAGAGCCCCACTCCACATAGAGAATAATGGAGCCTCCAGCACCGACCTCCACCCGCACTCCACATAGAGAATAATGGGGCCTCCAGCACCGACCTCCACCCGCAGAGCCCCACTCCACATAGAGAATAATGGGGCCTCCAGCACTGACCTCGACCCGCAGAGCCGCACTCCACAAAGAGAATAATGGAGCCTCCAGCACCGACCTCCACCGCAGAGCCGCACTCCACAAAGAGAATAATGGAGCCTCCAGCACCGACCTCCACCCGCAGAGCCGCACTCCACATAGAGAATAATGGGGCCTCCAGCACCGACCTCCACCTGCAGAGCCGCACTCCACATAGAGAATAATGGAGCCTCCAGCACCGACCTCCACCCGCACTCCACATAGAGAATAATGGAGCCTCCAGCACCGACCTCTACCTGCAGAGCCGCACTCCACATAGAGAATAATGGAGCCTCCAGCACCTACCTCCACCCGCAGAGCCACACTCCACATAGAGAATAATGGAGCCTCCAGCACCGACCTCCACCCGCAGAGCCGCACTCCACATAGAGAATAATGGGGCCTCCAGCACTGACCTCCACCCGCAGAGCCGCACTCCACATAGAGAATAATGGAGCCTCCAGCACCGACCTCCACCCGCAGAGCCGCACTCCACATAGAGAATAATGGAGCCTCCAGCACCGACCTCCACCCGCAGAGCCGCACTCCACATAGAGAATAATGGAGCCTCCAGCACCGACCTCCACCCGCAGAGCCGCACTCCACATACATGGCTGCTCTCAGTGCTCTGTGCTGTGCGCACAGGACCTGTGATGAGGTCACAGGAGGGGAGGAGACAGGGGTCACATGATCGGGGGCCCTGACACCTTACCTCCTGTGATCTCATCACAAGCCTTTGCACACTACCAGCAGCATCAGCATTCAGGCTACTTGTAAATGCTGCTGGTAGCAGAGCACATAATGCCGCCCCCACGGTCACTCACTTTTAGGTGGGGAGAAGATGGAGTGCCATTGCAGCAGCCAGCAGGAATGTGGTGGGGGCCCCCTTAGAAGCTCTTGTGGTGGGGGCCCCGGGGCTGAAGCCCCGCCTGCCCTGCCTATAATCCGGCCCTGCGCGGTGGCGGATTATAATGGGGCAATTTACTGGCCTGGGCTGTGGGCCCCTTAACCCCACTGGGCCCGGGGCAACTGCCCAAATTGACCTCATTATAATCCGCCACTGCATCCACCAAACAGCTTTTCAAATAAAAACCATAAAGCACCATCTCCTAAACATGCAGCATAAGCTAGTCCTGACAATGATTGCTAGCCAGGGCTCAGATTATATAGGAGATGGGAGAGGCTAACAGTAAACAGCTGAGCGCCTTAATGCAGGAAAGCTTCCAAGAGCTCTCAACCGAGCAGAATAACCCCTGCACTGCTAAAAGAAACCTGGACCACTGCTAAAAGAAACCTGGACCATTTAATATGAAGGTGAAGTGCTTCTAAACAGTGCAGGTGTTGGAGAAATCAGAAGCTGCAGTCTTCTGGCTCCTTTTTGTCATGGTAAACACGTGCTATTTTACTTACACAGAAAAATTGTAAGGCTCGTTTTGACTTTGCCAAAAGACAAATGGGAAATGCCCCAAAATTATAGAGGAAGGTGCTGTGGTCAGATGAGACCTGAACTTTTCGACCATCAAGGTTATCTCTATGTCTGGCGCCAAATCAACACAGCTCATAACCCCAAGGAAACCATCCCCACAGTGAAACATGGTGGTAGCAGCATAATTCTGTGGGGATTAGGGAAAGGGTAAGGGAAAATCATCCGAGTGTTAGTTACTATGCCCGGGCAATGCTGGGCTCTTCAGTTAGTCTACTTATATGCACTTTATTATATGACTTGTCAAATATTGATTGCATAATGTGGCAGTTCAACTCACTTGGTGGTACACGGAGGTAGAAAACTGGATTACTGTATTTTTAAATCTTCAGAGAGTGTATTATATTACAGCTTAAACCAACAAGAAGGGGAAAGTAAACACAGCCCATCAGGCAAAAACAGGAAAACAACATGCTGTAACAAAGTCCATACGTTTGCGGGTAGCAGCCTGCTCTGGAGCAACAGAGGTTCAGTCTTTCCTCCTCAAGACACAAACCACTGGAGTGTCCTCCCTCCAGTTTTGCTGAACAAAGACTGCCTCTGAAGCCCAACAATTTAAGCCCCAGACCATGTAACTCCTTCCTCCATGTGAATGAACACCTGACTGAGACATCACACAGGTCCTGTCTGTACACAGCGGTGTTGCTCTGCAGGAGGCGATAAGGTGGACACCCTCCTACCCACTCTATGGATGTCCATAGGAAAACTAGCCCATTACGGAACTTAACTTAAACCTCACAGCTTAATACTCTGGGTTTTACATCACTGATGCCATTAAGCATAGTGACACATATCTCCCCTCCAGTTCTCTACCAGTGACTTTGTCACAATACATATATATTTTGATCACCTTTTTTGTACTATATTGAGGATCAGTCTATGCCTTGAAGGTCTGGCACTCGTTTTTCATATGCTGCTTGCTAGTGCTGCTTTTCAACTTTCTTTTATATTTGTATTCTATATGGTTGTATTGTATTTGGATGGTATTGTATATGTATTAATTGTATATGGATAGTATTGTACATGGATGTGTTGCATGCAGGTGGTATTGTACAAGTATGTGGATGTATTGTGTGTGGATGGTATTGTATGTGAATGATACTGTATGTGAATGTATTGTATGTAGATGGTATTGTATATGGCTGAATTGTATTTGGATGGTATTGTATATGAATGTATTGTATGCAGATATTATTGTATGTAGATGTATTGTACGTGAATGGAATCGTATGTGGGGGCATTGCATGTGAATGGCATTGCATGGGGATGTATTATATGGAAATGGTTTTGTATGGAAATGGTATTGTATGTGGATTGTATTGTATGTGGATGTGGATGGTATTGTATAGGGATAACTGATTCACAGACAGAGACCCCAATAAACTATATTAAAAAATGCCATTTATTGATAAATCTAAAATTACTAACTAGTGTACAACAACCAATACCATCACCAAGTATAAAAGATATTAGATAGAAAAGACCAAGGAAGGTGCCTGGCTCTATTCTAATGCTAACTGCACCCTGGTGCCCCCATTTACCGTCGGCTCCCCCTTCTGGCCCTTGAAAACCCTACAAGGGGGGGATAGAAAACTGATGACAAGAAAAAAAAGGTATCCAATGATAAGTGTATAAGCAGAAACATCAAATCATGGGGGGGGAAGAGACAGGTACAATATATATTGCAGACAGGGGGCTAAGGGCCAAACGGTCCCTGCTCTGACCCTGCCTGTCAGTGGAGGTTGGCACCCTATTTGATCAAATTACGAGATTGGCGCCCGCCCTCCTTGACGGCTATCCCAAATACTAACTCTAATAGGGTAATTTTAGGAAAATTTCCATAACTTATAAGGTGCTAGAGTGCTTTAGTTGTAATATCGTAGAAACATCTGGGCCATAGGCTCGGACAAAGTGTAGCTCTCCACTGATGAGCTCTATTGACAATATGTCCTACACTGTGTTATTTTTTAATATAATTTATTGGGGTTTATGTCTGTGAATTAGTTATATAATGTACTCAAAAAGGTATAATTTTTTATACTGTGAATTATTGTATGTGGATATGGATGGTATTGTATGTGGACGGTATTGGATGTTGATATGGATGTATTGTTTAAGGATGTATTGTATATGGACTCGGAAAATTTGTATTGTTTAGAAATACTCTGGCCCATGTGATCTCTATTGGATAACCTCTACAACCCCTGGCAAAAAATATGGAATCACCAGCCTTGGAGGATGTTCATTCAGTTGTTTAATTTTGTAGAAAAAAAAACAGATCACGGACATGGCACAAAACTAAAGTCAATTCAAATTGCAACTTTCGGGCTTTAAGAAACAATAAAAGAAATCAAGAACAAAAAACTTGGTAGTCAGTAATGGTTACTTTTTTAGACCAAGCAGAGGGGAAAAATTATGAAATCACTCAATTCTGAGGGAAAAAACTATGGAATCACTCTGTAAATTTTCATTCCCAAAACTAACACCTGCATCAAATTAGATCTGCTCGTTAGTCTGCATATAAAAAGGAGTGAGCACACCTTGGAGAGATGTTGCACCAAGTGGACTGACATGAATTATGGCTCCAACACAAGAGATGTCAATTGAAACAAAGGAGAGGATTATCAAACTCTTAAAAGAGGGTAAATCATCACGCAATGTTGCAAAAGATGTTGGTTGTTCACAGTCAGCTGTGTCTAAAATCTGGACCAAATACAAACAACATGGGAAGGTTGTTAAAGGCAAACATACTGGTAGACCAAGGAAGACATCAAAGTATCAAGACCGGAAACTTAAAGCAATATGTCTCCAAAACAGGAAATGCACAACGAAACAAATGAGGAACGAATGGGAGGAAACTGAAGTCAATGTATGTGACCGAACTGTAAGAAACCGCCTAAAGGAAATGGAATTTACATACAGAAAAGCTAAACGAAAGCCATCATTAACACCTAAACAGAAAAAAACAAGGTTACAACGGGCTAAAGAAAAGCAATCGTGGACTGTGGATGACTGGATGAAAGTCATATACAGTAATGAACGCAAATCTGCATTGGGCAAGGTAATGATGCTGGAACTTTTGTTTGGTACTGTTCCAATGAGATTTATAAAGATGACTGCCTGAAGAGAACATGCAAATTTCCACAGTCATTGATGATATGGGGCTGCATGTCTGGTAAAGGCACTGGGGAGATGGCTGTCATTGCATCTTCAATAAATGCACAAGTTTATGTTGATATTTTGGACACTTTTCTTATCCTATCAATTGAAAGGATGTTTGGGGATGATGAAATCATTTTTCAAAATGATAATGCATCCTGTCAAAAACTGTGAAAACATGCCAGGTCAATGTCATGGCCTGAAAATAGTTCGGATCTCAGTTCAATTAAAAATCTTTGGTGGAAGTTAAAGAAAATGGTCCATGACATGGCTCCAACCTGAAAAGCTGATCTGGAGGCAGCAATCAGAGAAAGTTGGAGCCAGATTGATGAAGAGTACTGTTTGACACTCTAATATTAAGTCCACGCCTCAGAGACTGCAAGCTGTTATAAAAGCCAGAGGTGGTGCAACAAAATACTAGTGATGTGTTGGAGTGTTTTTTTTGTTGATTTGTTTTCATGATTCCATAATTTTTTCCCTCAGAATTGAGTGATTCCATAGTTTTTCCCCTATGCTTGGCTTAAAAAGTAACTATTACTGACTAACACATTTTTTGTTCTTGATTTCTTTTAGTGTTTCTTAAAGCCAGAACATTGCCATTTGAATTGACTTTAGTTTTGTGCCATGTCTGTGATCTGCTTTTTTGCTACAAAATTAAACAACTGAATGAACATCCTCCAAGGCCGGTGATTCTATATTTTTTGTCAGGGGTTGTATAATGGCAGTGGGCAGAATATGTCCTTGAACATCACCTTGTCACCAAGGTATATGGTGGAAGTGGATGAAGACATATTGCATTCCTGCAATGAGCAATCACATTTTAGCTTTTAGGTGTGACTTGCTGACAGGACAATTGCCCAAGGTAGGGGTAAAGTAAATGAGTTTTGATGATATATATGCTTGTGCAAAGAACGTTTCATATGTGTCTGACCCACAACATTGGCATCACTGGGACTGACCTTCTACCACCTGTTGATTAGACGGTTACAATTCTTTGCCTTTGTGAAGTGTTGTATCTCGCTGATGAGAAGTTGGCATCTCAAGGTAAAGCTTCCTGATCCATGCACAAGTTGGTGATAAGCACACAGTGCCTTGCGAAAGTTGTACACTGCACAAATCTGGCCTCTATGGAAGAGTGGCAAGAAGAAAGCCTTTTCTCAAAGATATCCATAAAAAGTGTCATTTAAAGTTTACAACAAGTCACCTGGGAGACACAGCAAACATGTGGAAGAAGGTGCTCTGGTCAGATGAAAGCAAAATTGAACTTTTTGGCAACAATGCCAAACGATATGTTTGGCGTATAGGCAACACAGCTCATCACCCTGAACACACTATCCCCACTGTCAAATATGGTGGTGGCAGCATCATGGTTTGGGCCTGCTTTTCTTCAGCAGGGACAGGGAAGATGGTTAAAATAGATGGGAAGATGGATGGAGCCAAATACAGGACCATTCTTGCAGAAAACCTGTTGGAGTCTGCAAAAGACCTGAGACTGGGACGGAGATTTGTCTTCCAACAAGACAATGATCCCAAACAGAATGCAAAACCTACAATGGAATGATTCATAAATAAACGTATCCAGGTATTAGAATGGCTACAGTCATGGCCAAAAGTATTGACACCCCTGCAATTCTGTCAGATAATACTCAGTTTCTTCCTGAAAATGATTGCAAACACAAATTCTTTGGTATTATTATCTTCATTTAATTTGTCTTAAATGAAAAAACACAAAAAGAATTGTCCTAAAGCCAAATTGGATATAATTCCACACCAAACATAACAAAGAGGGTGGACAAAAGTATTGGCACTGTTCGAAAAATCATGTGATGCTTCTCTAATTTGTGTAATTAACAGCACCTATAACTTACCTGTGGCACCTAACAGGTGTTGGCAATAACTAAATCCCACTTGCAGCCAGTTGACATGGATTAAAGTTGACTCAACCTCTGTCTTGTGTCCTTGTGTGTACCACATTGAGCATGGAGAAAAGAAAGAAGACCAAAGAACTGTCTGAGGACTTGAGAAACCAAATTGTGAGGAAGCATGAGCAATCTCAAGGCTACAAGTCCATCTCCAAAGACCTGAATGTTCCTGTGTCTACCATGCGCAGTGTCATCAAGAAGTTTAAAGCCCATGGCACTGTGGCTAACCTCCCTAGATGTGGCTGGAAAAGAAAAATTGACAAGAGATTTCAACGCAAGATTGTGCAGATGTTGGATAAAGAACCTCCACTAACATCCAAACAAGTTCAAACTGCCCTGCAGTCCGAGGGTACAACGGTGTCAACCCGTACTATCTGTCGGCATCTGAATGAAAAGGGACTGTATGGTAGGAGACCCAGGAAGACTCCACTTCTTACCCCGAGACATAAAAAAGCCAGGCTGGAGTTTGCCAAAACTTACCTGAAAAAGCCTAAAATGTTTTGGAAGAATGTTCTTTGGTCAGATGAGACAAAAGTAGAGCTTTTAGGGCAAAAGCATCAACATAGAGTTTACTGGAGAAAAAAGAGGCATTCAAAGAAAAGTACATGGTCCCCACAGTCAAACATGGCGGAGGTTCCCTGATGTTTTGGGGTTGCTTTGCTGCCTCTGGCACTGGACTGCTTGACCGTGTGCATGGCATTATGAAGTCAGAAGACTACCAACAAATTTTGCAGCATAATTTAGGGCCCAGTGTGAGAAAGCTGGGTCTACCTCAGAGGTCATGGGTCTTCCAGCAGGACAATAACCCAAAACACACTTCAAAAAGCACTAGAAAATGGTTTGAGAGAAAGCACTGGAGACTTCTAAGGTGGCCAGCAATGGGTCCAGACCTGAATCCCATAGAAAACCTGTGGAGAGATCTAAAAATGGCAGTTTGGAGAAGGCACCCTTCAAATATCAGGGACCTGGAGTAGTTTGCCAAAGAAGAATGGTCTAAAATTCCAGCAGAGCATTGTAAGAAACTCATTGATGGTTACCAGAAGCGGTTGGTCGCAGTTATTTTGGCTAAAGGTTGTGCAACCAAGTATTAGGCTGAGGGTGCCAATACTTTTGTCCAGCCCATTTTTGGAGTTTTGTGTGAAATGATCAATGTTTTGCTTTTTGCTTCATTCTCTTTTGCGTTTTTTCATTTAAGACAAATTAAATGAAGATAATAATACCAAAGAATTTGTGTTTGCAATCATTTTCAGGAAGAAACTGAATATTATCTGAAAGAATTGCAGGGGTGTCAATACTTTTGGCCATGACTGTAAGTCAAAGTCCAGACCTGAATCCAATCGAGAAATTGTGGAAAGAGCGGAAAACTGCTGTTCACAAACGATCTCCATCAAACCTCACTGAGCTCGAGCTGTTTGACAAGGAAGAATGGACAAGAATTTTCAGTCTCTCGATGTACAAACTGATAGAGATATACCCCAAAACATAGCCAAAGAGCAGGGATGGGCTATACAAGGGGGATCACCACAGACAATTGGTTGGCATTTAAATAGACAATTTTTATTTAGACATGAATAAACCACACACAGAATAAAAACATTAAAAAGTCACACATGTGACTTAGCAAACACATAACTGGCTCGCAATAGAACCTTCACCCTGAAGGTATACTCCACAGGAGACCTGCCTATATAAACAGCATACCAACGGGTGACCAAGTGTAAAGGATGAACCATGAATGAGAAGGATTATAAAGCCCCTCAGTCCAAATACCTGGAATTATTCAGAGGTGGTAGTGCCCCCTAGATGGATTTGATAAAGAAAATACACTTAGTCACCATCGCCCAAAATGCCCATCAAGAAAAATAGAACATACATATGACCATCGTCAGATGGGTGCATCCCCAAATTCAGAATAGAACCAGACAGGCATATGAAACCTGATAGATAGAATCAATATCCTTAAATAATGGTATGGAGAATAACATGAAACTGCAGAGCCCATGTGGAGCAGCCTCAGGGAGAAAAAGATATACCCCAAGTGACTTGCAGCTGTAATCGCAGCAAAAGGTGGCGCAACAAAGTATTAAGTTAAAGGGGCCGAATAATATTGCACATCCCACTTTTCAGTTTTTGAATTTCCACAAAAATTTAAGATAACCAACAAATTTCGTTGAACTTCACAATTGTGTCCCACTTGTTGTTGATTCTTCACCAAAAATTTACATTTGGTATCTTTATGTTTGAAGCATGAAATGTGGGAAAAGGTTGAAAAGCTCCAGGGGGCCGAATACTTTCGCAAGGCACTGAATATGCGGTCACGTGACCGCCGTTCCTGGTTCTGACACCCGAGAATCTCCACAGCATGAAGTGCATGCTATGTGAGGACTAACAGCCTGATTGTTCTCCCTCATGTCTTTTTGTAAAAATGTATTTACTCAACCTAATTATCTTTCTTAGTCCAGTGACATTTCAAGTGTTTTATTTGAATCCTAAAGCTATCACTATATAGTCCAAAAATACATCTACATTTGTGACACTTGCTGACAGCGTACCTCCAGATTCCTCCGAGAATGTCCTGGACATCTTCCCAAGTGTTATTAATGTTAATAAATAAAATATAGCATTCTCTCCAGTCCTTTCTACTGTCATATTGATATTAGCAGCTTGTATAAAGGCACCAAGACTTAAAGGGAATCTGTCAGCCCCAAATGGCATTTTAAACTGAGTAGCTAGCCTGATATCAACATCCCCCTTATCCAAATCATACCTTTTATTTTTCTCTGCTTCCTTTAAAATCTACTTGTTTCCATATGCTAATTGCTTGGTGCTTGGCACTTCCAATGCATGGCTGTGCACGTGAGTGCACCATTCTGCCAACTTGTTTAGTATATACGCACATTTCCCTCTTTGGTGATTGAAAAGAGGCACAGGGTGAGTACTAGTAACTAGAGATGAGCGACTTTGCATTTTTTAGGGTCGAGTCGGGTTTCATGAAACCCGACTTTCTCAAAAGTCGGGTCAAACAAAATCGGCCGATTATAGGGAAATGTCGGAGGCCAACTGAAACACGAAAGCCAATGCAAGTCAATGGGGAAGCAAAGTCGGCAGGGAGTGGAGGACAGTAAGCACACCTACAGTGCCCATTTCAGTGTCAAAAACATCAATTCTTATTACTGAAGCTTGTCAACCTTAAGTTACTTAAAAATAATAGTTACGCATTGAAAATTGGGGGTTATTTGGCTAAAGTTGTGGCGGGGTAGGGCTGGCTCCAGGTTTTCGTGTGCCCTGGGCCAAAGAGTGTCAGTGCACCCTTTTAACACATACCACAACTCATGATGCTCCAGTACGGCACAGAAATATAGGTATAGTACAATGACAAATACTTCACTGCTTCCATGACATGACTGATATCTATTTTAAATTGTACAATAGCTCAAAAAAAGGACAGTATATTACTCCATACAGTATTATGGCCACCACATAGTGCGCCATACAGAGTAATGAGCCCCATATATTTCTCCATATAGAATAATTGGTCACATATAGGCCATGTGCACACGATGCATTTTTCCTGCGGATCCGCAGCGGATTTTACCGCGCAGAAACGCTGTGGATCCGCAAAGTGATTTACAGTACAATGTAAATCAATTAAAAAAAAACACTGTGCAGACGCTGCGTTTTTTTCCGCGCGGTTTTTGTGCGGTACAAAAAATGCAGCATGTCACTTCTTTTGTGCAGTTTTCCACCTGCTCCATTCTCCAAATCTGCAGGGGGAAAACCGCAGTGGAAAACCGCACAAAAACCGCAAGAAAACCGCACAAAAACAGGAAGAAATCCGCAGGAAAAATGCAGGTCATTTGACCTGCGGATTTCTTCAAATCTGCGCGGAAAAATCCGCAGGAGGAAAATCCACTTGTGCACTTAGCCATAATGTTCCATACAGTATATGATGAGCTCCACATAATGCTCCAGTATATGATGGGCCTCATGGATGATGCTCCAGTGTATGATGGGCCCTAATAATGCTCCATATATAATAGGCTCCATTTCTAATGCTCCAGTGTATCATGTGCCCCATAGATGCTGCTCCAGTGTCTGATCTACCCCATTTACAATGCTCCAGTATTTGATGGGCCTCATAGATGATGCTCCAGTGTATGATGGGCCCTAATAATGCTCCATATATAATGGGCCCCATTTCTAAAGCTCCAGTGTATCATGTGCTCCATAGATGCTGCTACAGTGTCTGATCTGCCCCATTTATAATGTTCCAGTATATGATGGGCCTCATGGATGATGCTCCAGTGTATGAGGGGCCCTAATAATGCTCCATATATAATGGGCCCCATTTCTAATTCTTCAGTGTATAATGGGCCCCGTAAATGCTGCTCCAGTGTCTGATGTCCCCCATTTGGAATGCTCCAGTGTATGATGGGCCCCATTTTTAATTAACCCAGGCATGGTATGTGAAAAGAGCTCCATGGAGTAATCCTTCACTTTTGGTGTGGGTGAAGGACACAAGGAAAGGGGTTGCTCCTGACCAGAAGCCTGCAGTTACAGCTCAGTGCTTGCATTTTGTTAAATTTCAGAAGAGGAGTTGATAGAGCTGGAGGCTGTTTTAGCAATGTAAGGCAAAAAATAGTTCCTGATGCTTCGGCTTTAAAAGCAGTCTACCTACTCCCAGAAAACGGAGCCTTACAGGCCTTCCAGAGATACACCATGATGCAGGATCAACACATCCTGCCTTAGCTGCTATTGTGTTTTTGGCACTACCAGCAGATGCACCACCACCACCATCAGTACCAGGTGGCCCCCCACGCCCACGTCTGCATCCTCTTCCACCATACTTCCTCATGTTTTGGAAAATGGACCCAAAATACCAGCAGATATATGGTACTGTATCAGAAGCGTACAGCTCTATACAGTCTAGGGATAACAGTAAATCTCCGTATATATTTCATGATTCATACACAGACGCTCACAGGCTCAGTATGCATTACCCAATAAAATTAAAAGCTGAAAAAGGGTACAGTATCACCAGATACAAGGTATATATAGTATAGTGTAAACATTCTGAATCTCCGTATACATTTCAGGGGGCAGACACAAATGCTCTCAGGCCCAGTATGGATTACACAAGAATATGAAAAGCTGTAAATGGGTAATGTAACACAAGCGTACAGCTGTATACAGTGTTGGGGTAATCTTAAAGCTCCTAATATATTGCCGGAGTAACAGACAGACGTTCACAGGCTCATTGTGGATTACACCAGAATCTAAATAGCTAAAAAGGTTACTGTATCAGAAGCGTACAGCTGTATACAGTGTTGGCCAAATTTGAAATCTCGGTATATATTTCCGGAGTCACCCTCAGACACTCACTCAGTCTGGGCTTGACCATAATAAAAAATGTTGTAAAAAAGGTACTGGATAACAAGATAGCAAGTATATATTATAGGGTACAATAGAAATTTTCATATACATAGTCCCATAGTCACTCTCAGATGCTTACTCAGTATGGATTTGACCGTAAAACTAAATGTCGAACAAAGGTACTGTATAACAAGATACAAGCTGTATCGAGTATAGGGTAAAAATTGGTATCTCCGATTCACTGTATATATAGAAGGCATAAACCACACACGCTCACTCACTATGGATGATACCATAATTAGTGTTGAGCTTTCCGATACCGCAAGTATCGGGTATCGGCCGATATTTGCCGTATCGGAATTCCGATACCGAGTACCGATACTTTTTTCATATCGGATACCGGAATCGGAAGTCCAAAATGCAATGAGCCACTTTTGTGGCTCTGATTGGCTGCCGAAATGACGTCATCATGATGCGCTGTCTGTGCGCATCATGATGCGCCGTCAGTTCGGGCCTTCGGGGGGGCTGTGCCGACTGTCCGGGGGTCTGTGCCGGCCTGCCGGTGGTCTGTGCAGGCTCCGGGGGTCTGTGCCGGCCTGCCAGGGGGCTGTGCCGGCCTGCCGGTGGTCTGTGCAGGCTCCGGGGGTCTGTGCCGGCCTGCCGGGGGGGCTGTGCCGGCCTGCCGGTGGTCTGTGCAGGCTCCGGGGGTCTGTGCCGGCCTGCCGGGGGGCTGTTCCGGCCTGCCGGTGGTCTGTGCAGGCTCCGGGGGGCTGTGCCGGCCTGCCGGGGGGCTGTGCTGGCCTGCCGGTGGTCTGTGCAGGCTCCGGTGGTCTGTGCCGGCCTGCCGGGGGGCTGTGCAGGCTCCGGGGTCTGTGCAGGCATCGTCCGATGGGACTACAAGTCCCATCGGGCGATGCCTGCTACCATGACAGTGATTGACACATTAGCCAATGATGGGACAGTAGTAGTCCCATCATCCGGCTAATGTGTTGAATGTAAAAAAAAAAAAAAAAATTACATGCTACATACATACAACATGCATACTACATATATACTACATGTAACATACATACTACATGCATACTACATACATGCTACATACTACATGCATGCTACATACATGCTACATACTACATACATGCTACATACATACTACATACATAATACATATATACTACATGCATGCAACATACATACAACATGCATGCAACATGCATACTACATATATACTATATATACTACATGTTACATACATACTACATATATACTACATGCTACATACATGCTACATACTACATACATGCTACATACTACATACATAATACATATATACTACATGCATGCAACATACATACAACATATATACTACATGCATACTACATATATACTATATATACTACATGTAACATACATACTAAATATATACTACATGCTACATACATGCAACATACATACTACATACATGCTACATACATACTACATACATAATACTTATATACTACATGCATGCAACATACATACAACATATATACTACATGCATGCAACATGCATACTACATATATACTATATATACTACATGTAACATACATACTACATATATACTACATGCTACATACATGCAACATACACACTACATGCTACATACATGCAACATACATACTACATACATGCTACATACAGATACACACTACATGCTACATACATGCAACATACATACTACATACATGTTACATACTATACATGCTACATACATACTACATATATACCACATGCATGCAACATGCATACTACATATATCCTGCATATATACTACATGCATGCAACATACATATATACTACATACAATACATACATATAGACATACAGTACATATAACATAGAGTACATACTCACCGTCACTTGTCACTTTGATCCCCGAAGCCATTGTCCCCTTGAGGAATAAATATCAAAATAAAAAAACACCAATATACTTACCCCGATCCGCAGAAGTCCACGAGGGTCCCACGTCCATCTTGCGTGGAGAACAGCAGCATCACCTGATGCTACCGTTCTCTACCAGCTCCAGGAATACAATGACGGAAGGTAGGTATCCTTCCGCACTGTATTCCTCCACCACTTTAAAAAAAAAAAAAAAAGTCCCTAGTCTCACTTTATGCCATTGCTGCGTGGGAAATTTATTCCTCAAGGGGACAATGGCTTCGGGGATCAAAGTGACAAGTGACGGTGAGTATGTACTCTATGTTATATGTACTGTATGTCTATATGTATGTATTGTATGTAGTATATATGTATGTTGCATGCATGTAGTATATATGCAGTATATATGTAGTATGCATGTTGCATGCATGTGGTATATATGTAGTATGTATGTAGCATGTATGTAGTATGTAGCATGTATGTAGTATGTATGTTGCATGTATGTAGCATGTAGTGTGTATGTATGTAGCATGTATGTAGTATGTATGTTGCATGTATGTAGCATGTAGTGTGTATGTTGCATGTATGTAGCATGTAGTATATATGTAGTATGTATGTTACATGTAGTATATATAGTATATATGTAGTATGCATGTTGCATGCATGTAGTATATATGTTGTATGTATGTTGCATGCATGTAGTATATATGTATTATGTATGTAGCATGTATGTAGTATGTATGTTGCATGTATGTAGCATGTAGTATATATGTAGTAAGTATGTTACATGTAGTATATATGTAGTATGCATGTTGCATGCATGTAGTATATATGTTGTATGTATGTTGCATGCATGTAGTATATATGTATTATGTATATAGTATGTAGCATGTATGTAGTATGTAGCATGTATGTAGCATGTAGTATATATGTAGTATGTATGTTACATGTAGTATATATAGTATATATGTAGTATGCATGTTGCATTCATGTAGTATATATGTTGTATGTATGTTGCATGCATGTAGTATATATGTATTATGTATGTAGTATGTATGTAGTATGTAGCATGTATGTAGCATGCATGTAGTATGCATGTTGCATGTAGTATATATGTAGTATGCATGTTGTATGTATGTAGCATGTAAAAAAAATTTTTACATTCAACACATTAGCCGGATGATGGGACTACTACTGTCCCATCATTGGCTAATGTGTCAATCACTGTCATGGTAGCAGGCATCGCCCGATGGGACTTGTAGTCCCTTCAGACGATGCCTGCACAGACCCCCGGAGCCTGCACATCCCACCGGCAGGCCGGCACAGCCCCCCCGGCAGGCCGGCACAGACCCCCGGAGCCTGCACAGACCACCGGCAGGCCGGCACAACCCCCCGGCAGGCCTGCACAGACCACCGGAGCCTGCACAGACCACCGGCAGGCCGGCACAGCCCCCCGGCAGGCCTGCACAGACCCCCGGAGCCTGCACAGACCACCGGCAGGCCGGCACAGCCCCCTGGCAGGCCTGCACAGACCACCGGAGCCTGCACAGACCACCGGCAGGCCGGCACAGCCCCCCGGCAGGCCTGCACAGACCACCGGAGCCTGCACAGACCACCGGCAGGCCTGCACAGACCACCGGAGCCTGCACAGACCCCCCGGCAGGCCGGCACAGCCCCCCGAAAGGCCCGTACAGACCCCAGAGAGGCTGTACAAGGCAAAAATAGGGTTTTTCTTATTCCGATACCGGAAGTCCCATAGACTTGAATGGGACTTCTGGTATCGGAATCGGCGATACCCGATATTTTTTTTAGATCGGCCGATACCATCCGATACGATACTTTTAAGTATCGGACGGTATCGCTCAACACTAACTATAATACAAAATTTGGAACAAAGGTACTGTATCAGCACATAGCAGGTGTATCCAGTCTAGGGGTAATTGTAAATTTCCGTCTATACTTCCGGCGTCAGACACAGACACTCACAGGCTCACTATGTACAGTATTACATCAGAATTTAAAAAGTAGAAAAAGGGAAAGGTAGTCGAAGCGTACCACAGTATACAATGTTGTGGTACTTTTAAATCTTCATATACAGTATATTTCAATCTCAGTAAGTCAGTCCAGACTCTCCGCTACTGGAAACTACATCGATACAAATACAGACGGAAAGTCGAGTGTTAGCAGAAATTTGGGAATGACTCATCGCGGGAAAACCTCCCGGTAGATGTTGCAGAGGCGATGCAGACCCTCAATTACTGTGTCTGTGGAGACAGCAAAAAAGGTTCTTGTGAAGAAAGGATTGCTTTATCGCAATAGCATGGATCACATCACCATTACTCATCTCCATCAAATTGTGATCACAGGGAGAGATGTAGACATGGTCCTCACTGCCTATCATGATGTGTCTGGTCATTTTGAAGTGCAAAAGACAGAAGCCACAGGCCGTAGGTGATTCTATTGGATTGGCATGAGAGGAGACATTGAAAAATGGTGGCAGGAATGTCACACGTCTGTGACGATCACAACTGTGAAAGGTGATCATAAAGCACCATTGCATCCACTTGTAAGTTGACGTCCATTACAAATGGTTGCCATTGATCATCTGAAGGTAGAGGCCAGCAGGACAGGCCATAGCTACAGCTTAACCATCCTCGATCAATACCCCAAATTTCTAGTGGCGGTCCCTGTGAAGGATTTAACTGCCCAGACTACACAGCGGTGGAGCAGGGAAAGGTAAGTATTGCAACTTGCAAGTGCTGTGGCCATGACCAAGCAGGGGGGCACACCCGTGGTCGACTGTACTTGCACAGGGCACCTCATAGTACGCTGGTGTGTCTGATGGCGCGTGGGCCCCCCCACCATCAGAGACACTGTATTGTACTATGAGGGGCCATGTGCCAGTGCCATCGGCCATCAGTGGGCCCATCCACCTGTTCAGAGCAACGGCACTTGCCCGGGTGCACCAGGTGTTGAGCCCAGCCCTTGTGGGGTGGGCAGCCCAGTTAGGGAGGTTTAAAAAATGGCATATGTTGATGTGTTGGCTGGACATTCAGCTGCTGCAAAGGGCGGAATTGGGCAAGTCCGAGGAAGAGGAGGATAAAAGCGAGGCAGTTTTCTGGCAACCTATGTGTTATCAGGGGAAGGTGGGACAAAATCCTTTGAAAGCCATGCAAGCTTCATTTTAATTAAAGTTAGATCATCAACATTTTGGGTCAACAGACGGGTCGTTTTTTCTGTCAAGATTGCTCCAGCAGCACTGAAAACTCTTTCAGATAACACACTAGCAGCAGGGCAAGAGAGCTCATGAAAGGCATATTGTGCCAATTCAGGCCAGGTGTCCAGTTTAGAGGCCCAATAGTCAAAGGGGAATGACCTGTGAAGGAGAACATTGATATGGGAGGAGAAGTAGCTTGTTACAATAGTTGACAACTGCTGTCTCCTGCCACTTTCGATAGATGCAGTATTAGCAGTCGTGTGAGCGGTATTTGAGAAATCATTCCACAACATGGTCATTAAACCCCTTTCTCCAACGCCACTTTGGCTGTGTGCACCACGAACACCTCTTCCATTGTGCCCACTATGGCTCATGGGAGAACCAGCACCGCTGCTGTGTGCTGGGAAAGCCTCAAACGATTTACCAGAGTTGCTTGTTTGTTAGCCAATATTATCTCTAGTTTCTCCTGTGGCATGATGTTGTGTAATTTGCCTTTGTAGCGTGGATCGAGGATGCTGGCCAGCCTGTAGTTGTCATCCCTCATCATTTTGGCAATGTGGGGGTCCCTTTTTAGGATCCGCAAGGCATAATCGCACATGTGGGCCAATGTTCCAGGTGTCAATGCTGCACTGCCACTGCTGGGTGGAGGAGCACTTTCTGGCAAATCCACATCCCTACAGTTATGCACAAACACTGTACCTGACCCTGGCATGCACACATGTTTTCTTTCCCCCTGAGAAGCATCCTCCTCCCCAAAATAATCATCCCCTCCTCCTCCTCCTCTTCCTCTTCTTCCTCTACGTCATCCAGGACAGTTCCCTGACCAGACAATGGCTGACAGTCATCAAGGCTTCCCTCCTCCTCCTCCTCAGCAGCAGATGCCTGATCTTAATGTGCGTCAAACTTTGCATGAGTAGACGCATAAGTGGGATGCTCATGCTTATGAAGGCGTCGTCTGCGCTTATCAGCCGTGTGCATTCCTCAAAACACTGAAGGACTTTACAGAGGTCTTTCAGCTTTGACCACTGCACACCCGACAATTCCATGTCTTCCCTCAAACTGCCTGCCTGTGTATCCTCCCAAAAATGCATTACAGCCTGCCTCTGTTCGCACAGCCTCTCAACCATGTGCAGGGTGGAGTTCCACCTTGCTGCAACGTCTATGATTAGGCGGTGCTTGGGGAGGTGGCGCAATCGCTGCAGCTTCTGCATATGAGTGGAGTGGACGTTTGAGTTACGGATGTGCGAGCACAGTCTTCGCACCTTATGTAGCAGGGATGATAACCTGGATAATTATTAAGGAAGCACTGCACCACCAGGTTCAAAGTGTGAGCCAGGCAAGGTATGTGTGTGAGTTTTGCACATTCTATGGCTGCCACAAAATTATGGCCATTATCACTGACTACCTTGCCTGCCTCAAGATGTAGACTGCTCAGCCATGACTCAGTTTGTCGCTGCAAGTAGTCGGCCAGTACCTCCGTGGTGTGTCTGTTGTCGCCCAAAGACATTATCTTTAACACAGCCTGCTGACGCTTACCACTAGCTGTTCGATAGTGGGACACCTCGTGTGCAACACTGCCAGCTGCGGATGGAGTGCTCGTGCAACTGCGCTCTGTGGACGAGCTTTCGCTGATGGAGGTGGAGGAGAAGGGTCGAAAGTCTACAGCCAACTGTTTCCTATACCGTGGGCTAGGCAGCACTGTTCCACCGCCGCTGTCCCCTGTGGAGCCTGCATCCACCTCATTAACCCAGTGTGCAGTGATGGACACATAATGGCCCTGGCCATGCCTACTGGTCCATGCATGTGTTGTGAGGTGCACCTTTCCACTCACTGACTGTTTTAGTGCATGGACAATGCGGTCTTTCACATGCCGGTGGAAGGCAGGGATGGCTTTTCGAGAAAAGAAGTGCCGACTGGGTAGGTCATAGCGTGGGACAGCGTAGGCCATGAGCTTGCGGAAAGCTTCGCTTTCAACCAAACGGTAGGGCATCATTTCTAATGAGATTAGTATGGCAATGTAAGCATTCAAACACAGTGTACGCGGATGAGAGGATGAGTACTTTCTTGTCCTACTCAGAGTGTCTGGTAGGGTGAGCTGGACTGGAGAGCTGCAAATGGGGGAAGTAGCGGTGGACCGGACGGAGTGTGAGGGGGTTGGTGATGTATTGGTGGTGATGGCCTAGATTCAGTGTTGTGTTGCAAAACCATTGTGATTCCCTGAGTGCTTTGACCTTGCGACGACACCTCCACATTTAGTGTTGGTGTTGTACTTAACGGAGGCAGTGGTCTTACAGTGGGGGAAGCGATGGAGCATTGCAGGCTACCTTCAGTCGAGCAGGTACAAGTGGTACCTGAGGTTTTGTAGTCCGTCCACGCTTGCAAGTGCATGTTGATTAAATGTCTAAGCATGCAACTGGTATTCAAATTTCTGAGTTGTTTACCTCGACTAAAGGTCCTTCCGCACTTCATACAGGTAACCTTTACCTCATCAGTAGGATTTTGGACAAAGAAGTGCCACACTGCACTCTTCCTACTATGGTATACATTTTCTGGCCTTGCACGCTGTGCTAAGTTGACCGTCTGGCCAAGCTGTCCTGCAACTCTTTTAGTTTTTGGTCCACGTTTTTGGACAGCTATGGGCCTGCCAGATAACCGCTGCTGCGATGTCAATGCCTGCTGCAGATCGTTCTCCTTATCTGAACTATTGCCAGCGCTACCCTCCTCCCCCAATGGATGCCAATCCGGGTCAAGAACTGGGTCATCCATCACCTCCTCTTCAAAGTCATCTGCACCTTCCTCTTTACCTTCCTCTGTGTCACCGTGTAAGGTGGTATAGTATGCGGGAAGGGGCACCTGAGTTTCATCAGGGTCAGATTCTGGCTCACTAGACTGCGAGGGCAATGTAGTGCTCTGGGTCAATGTACCAGCAGAATCAACTAGCAGTGGCTGTGCATCAGTGCACTCCATGTCAGATTCATCTTTACCTTCCTCTGTGTCACCATGTAAGGTGGTATAGTATGCGGGAAGGGGCACCTGAGTTTCATCAGGGTCAGATTCTGGCTCACTAGACTGCGAGGGCAATGTAGTGCTCTGGGTCAATGTACCAGCAGAATCAACTAGCAGTGGCTGTGCATCAGTGCACTCCATGTCAGATTCATCTTGGACTGGGGAATTCAGGATTTGACTGGATATCCCAGGCATGGTATGTGAAAACAGCTCCATAGAGTAATCTGAAGTGTGGGCTGCCGCATCCTTAACTTTTGGTGGAGGTGAAGGACACAAGGAAAGGTGTTTTTTCTGACCAGAACCCTGCACTGATGACTCCGTGCTTGCAGGTTTCAAAAGTTCAGAAGAGGAGGCAATAGAGCTGGTGGCTGTTTCGGCAATGTACGCCAAAACCTGTTCCTGATGCTCCGGCTTTAAAAGCGGTTTTCCTACTCCAAGAAAAGGCAACCTTACAGGCCTTCTTGGGCCAGATGATGACGCAGGCTCAACACCTCCTGCCTTAGCTGCTATTGTGCTTTTGCCAGAACCAGCCGATGCACCAACACCATCAGTACCAGCTGCGTCCCCCTGCCCACGTCCGCGGCCTCTTCCACCATACTTCCTCATGTTTGGGAAAATGTACCAAAAATACCAACAGAGAGATGGAACTGTATGAGGAGCATCCACCTGTGTAAGGTGTATTAAAAAAATTATATCTACGTAAATATTTTGTTAGTCACAGACGCTCTCACAGTATGTATTTGACCGTAATCCAACAAGCAGATATGCGGAACTGTATCAGAAGTGTACAGCTGTATTTGTTTTTTGTGTAACTAACAATCTCCGTATATGTATTTACGGAGTGTCACACACACACGCTGACTCTGTATAGATGTGACTGCAATGCGAATGGCAGATATACAATACTGCTTGAGAATCAGACAGCTCTATACGGTGTCTGTATGGAAAATTGTCAATCTCCGTCTATTTGTATACGGACTCACACACGCTGTCTCTGTCTAGTTTTGACCGTCATCAAACAGCAGATGTACGAAACTGTTTGAAAAGCGGACAGCTCTATAAGGTGTAGTTCTGGAAAAATGGAAAAACTCCTCTGCTTCTTTTTCCAGAGTCACACCCAGATAGCTTCTATTTGTCCATGATACCAGCCGGTACACGGTAGTGTTTGAGGAGCGTACACCGCTATATGGAAAATTGTCAATCTCCGTCTATTTGTATACGGACTGACACACGCTGTCTCTGTCTAGTTTTGACCGTTATCAAACAGCAAATATACAAAACTGTTTGAAAAGCGGACAGCTGTCTAAGGTGTAGGTCTGGAAAAATGGAAAAACTCCTTGGCTTGTTTTTCCAGAGTCACACCCAGATAGCTTCTATTTGTCCGTGATACCAGCTGGTACATGGTAGTGTGTGAGGAGTGTACACCGCTATATGGTGTCTGTATGGAAAATTGTCAATCTCCGTCTATTTGTATAGGGACTGACACATGCTGTCTCTGTCTAGTTTTGACCGTTATCAAACAGCAGATATACAAAACTGTTTGAAAAGCGGACAGCAGTCTAAGGTGTAGGTTTGGAAAAACAGAAAAACTCCTTGGCTTTTTTTTCCAGAGTCACATACAGATAGCTTCTACTTGTCCGTGATACCAGCCGATACACGGTAGTGTGTGAGGAGCGTACACCGCTATACGGTGTGTGAAAAAATGAACGCTCAGTAACTCACCAGAACAAAATAATAAAAGTTGGAGTGCTTTGAAAAAAGCAGTTTGAACAGCAGTGTGCACACAGCAATGCAGCTATCAGGTAGACTTAAAAGGCAGCCTAATCACCACCAGCGCTTCTGCACAGAACAAAACTCCTCACCTTTCACTGCACACTAACTGTACAGTGAAAAGCGCTAGCAGCAGAAGCAATTTTTTTTTTCTTCCCTGCCTAATGCTCTCCCTATTCAGAATCAGCAGCAGCAGCACCTCTCCATATTGTAAGATTGGCAGAAGTAAGATGGCGGTTGGCGGTCACGGCCTTTTATACCCACTGTGACGCCACACAAAGCCAGCCAATCACTTCAATGCCCTTCTCTAAGATGGTGGTGGCTGCTGCGCATGTCATCACATTGCCCACAGTGTGCATCCTCCATCACTGGCTGAGAAAAGGCACTGGAAGCATTATTTGAAACTTTGGCGCTCTGATCGGCGACCTCATGGCCGACCTCATGCTATGGTCTGGTTTCGATCGGCGAAACCCGACTTTAGCTAAAGTCGGCTATTTTTGAATTTGACCGACCCGTTTCGCTCAACTCTCCTAGTAACTACATGAGAAATAGCAAGCAATAAGGGGTAAGTGTCAAGCAGGTCAGAATGCATGGCACTTACAACAGTTGGCAAAATTCATTTGTGCAAGATAAGTGTCTGCAGAGACTCAACAATGCAGAAAACCTAAGACCTGGCTACATTGGCTATTAGTGTTAACATTAAAGTGCTTTCATCTTGCAAAACATCTCCATTTTGCCCACCACTACAGGTCTTCTGTGCCTGAAACAGCATTGCCTGTACTTATAAGTTAAAGTTTGCCAATGTGATGGGGAATGGCCATAAACCCAAGGATTCCCCCTCCACATTTGGTGAGAGCACTGTCCCGTATCAAATAAAGTTTACCCACTGCCATAAGGTAAAGGTACGAGTGGAGAACAGGTCACTGACCCTACATAAAATGAACATTGGTGACAGTTCAGTCATAGAAGTGGCAGGACTGCATGGAGGAAGCAGCAGGACCGGTATAGAGGCAGCACCCAGTCAGGCCTACACCGTGACCGTGCCTTAGCAGCCATGTCCATCGAGTCTTCACAAGACATTCACTCAGTACCGGAGTTCACGGGGGTTGTCAGCTTCCTGTCTCATCTACTGCACAGCCGCCTTAGTGAACAGCAGCTGCAAGGCTTTAGTGGAGCGTTACGGGATACGCTTATCGAGCATTATAGGCACCACTGGTTTCCAGACAAACCTGCCAAGGGTTCTGACTACTGTTGCATTCGGAGCAACCATAAAATGAATCCCTTAATCAGCAAAGTTGCAGCTCGTATAAAGACAAGTAATCTACTGTGCCTCTTGCCCAAAGAGCAGACTCTGTGGGTGGATCCTTATGAGGTTTCGTACAGGACTAGCGAGGATGGCTCCATCTGTGTGCTGTATGAAGTCCTGTAGTGGTGGGCAAAATGGAGATGTTTTGCAAGATAAAAGCACTTTAATGTTTACACTAATGGCCCATTTAGGCAGGTCTTAGGTTTTCTGTATTGTTGGGTATCTGAAGACACTTATCTTGCACAAATGCCTCTCTGGTGATTGACAGTGATGACTTTGCTGGGGTGAGCATTGTGTGTAATCTAAAGCCCACTCATACACATTAGATTAATGGCAGCCAAACCCATCAAAATCAATGTGTTTGCATGACATTTTAATCTGTATCTGTCACGATCTGGAGGTGAACCCAAGAGTGGACCCTCTGGGTCGTGATTCCAGAGCCCCCGAGGGCAAGCGGACCAAGACATTGAGTGTCGGGAGCAGGCCCAAGGGAGATAGAACCACAACAGCTGGATCCAAAGGGGCGACTCAAGAAAGTACAGGGGATTTACATAGAGGAACAGAGAGGAGAACGAGGAACTCCGGAATGCGAGCCATGAAATACTGAGGTGATAATTGCGGAGAAGGAGCAGGATCGGATGAACTGGGAGCCAGCGAGATTGACACTGCAAGAGAGAGAATGGAATGAGGCTCGCACGGAGAACACCAGACCTAGAGATGAAAAACAGTAGGAGATACACAAAAGACACATGGACCAGAAATAGGGAACAGCGGGAGATATACAGGAGACACACGGACAAGCCAGAGAACTAGGGGGCCTGAAGACAAATGATGGCGCCTGGTGCAGGAACGCATGTTTTGCATATTTCCCATAAGGGATGGGGGCAGTGCTCTAGAATCACTGTGTTGAGAAACACGTGATGGTGTCTCCGCAGTGTTGGATGTTGATCTCCATGAGTTCATTGATTTTGGTCTTGTTTCAGAAGTGCTGAATGGGTTAGAGAACAAGTTGGATAGTGGAGAATGTGATATTTTGAATGAGGACGTAATTATGGAAGAGGTAGAAAATGTGATGAAGAGTGCTAAAAAGAATAAGACTCCAGGTAAAGACGGATTGCCGGTAGAATTCTATGTGAAGGCGTGGGATTGTCTGGGTGCTGATTTGACTGAGATATGTAAGTATATGTGGGAGAGTGGTAAGTTGTGTGAATCAATGAAAGAGGGGGTGGTTGTGCTTGTGCATAAGAAAGGTGAGAGAAAGTGTTTAGAGAATTGGAGACCTATAACATTGCTGAACGCAGAATACAAAATCTATAGCAAATTGTTGGCGAATCGTATGCGTGAGGTGATTGGTAGTGTTGTGGATGAGGATCAAGTGTGTGCTGTGCCTGGAAGAAGTATGAGTGATAACTTATTGTTATTAAGGGATTTGATTGGAGACTGCATGGGAAGGAAATGGAAGTGTATGGTTCCGTCAATTGATTTTGAGAAAGCGTTTGATAGGGTCTCGCATGTGTTTTTGTTTAAAGTTCTGGAGAGAATGGGATTTCCTCAAAAATTTGTGAATGGGATAATGTCTTTGTATGATTGTGTGTCAAGTGAGTTTCTTGTTAATGGGTGGTTGAGTGAGAAAGTGAATATTAAGTCTGGTGTGAGGCAGGGGTGTCCCATGTCCCCTGTCTTGTTTGTATGTGTGATTGAACCTCTGCTGTGCTTGGTGAGACGTGATAAAATGATGCGAGGTTTGTTGGTACCTGGGAGTGGTGGGAAGCATGTGAAAGTTCTTGGATATATGGATGATGTTGTGGCTGTGAGTGAGAGTGTTGCGTCTATGAGTAGGGTTAAGTTGCTTCTGGAGTTTTTCTGTGGTGCATCTGGCTTTAGAGTGAATTGGAATAAATGTAGTTTTAAATGTTTTGGGGATGACAGGGTTAAAATGGAGGGGGTAAAGTGTGAGGAGGGTGCTATCAAAGTGCTGGGAGTATTATTTAATAAGAACTTGGAAGGTAAGGAGAGTTGGGAGGAGTGTGGATTGCGCATAGAGCGTAAGTTAAATTTTTGGCGACTGAGAGACTTGACCTTGAGTGGTAAGATTTTGGTCATAAAAGCGGTGATTCTTCCGATTTTGCTTTTTATTGCCACAGTTTTTCCACCATCATGTAGGAAAATAAAAAGAGTGGAAAAGTTAGTTTTTACTTTTTTCTGGAACAGTAACATAGAGAAACTTAAGAGAGAGAGTCTTTTCAAGGCGTGTCACCATGGTGGCATGGCCTTTCCAAACATTGAGATTGTTCTGGGGCTTCAGTATATCAAAACTGTTGTTATTTTGCTGAATAAAGGAAATAAGGGAGCGTATATGGCAAGTTATTCTGCTGGTTGGATGTTATATGGCTTATGTTGGAGAAAGAGGGATGCTAGAGTGCCTGTTGCTTTCCAGTGTCCGGTCTGGTATGAGGTGATTGAGAAGTTTGTGAGGAAGCATAATTTGCTGAGTGTACCGATGAATGATTTTAGAATGGCTAAGAATGTGATGAAAATAATACGTAAGAATGATGTGGAATGTAATATTGTGGGGTTGAGAGGGAATGAAGTTTTGGTTGCATTGAAGAGTTTGGAAACGCACGGGATGTCTAATAGACAAAGGGATATTGTATGGATGTCCTTGCACAATATTTTCCCTGTGCGACAGGTTCAGAAGAGATGAGGTCTGACCAGAACTGATGTGTGCCCGAGGGAAGGATGTGGTGGATGTGAGACTGTGTGGCATACTATGTGGGACTGTGATTACGCGTGCAGTGTGTGGAAGTGTGTAGGTGGGTTGTGTAAGGAGTTAGCAGGTGTGAGTTTTATTGACTGGCGTGTTGCGATGTTTGGAATTGGTGCATGTGGTCGTGTGAAAAATAGAATCCTATGGTTAATTATGACTTGTGTGATGCAGAGTTTGTGGGATGTGAGGAATTTAGGAATTTTCAAAGAAAAGCATGTATCTGTGAATAAGTGTGTCGGGCTGATCCTTTCTAGATTATACTTGATTTATAAATTAGACAGCGAAGGCGGTGGTGGTTCTGATGCAGAGGGTGTCTGGAAATTTAAAAAATGGCAGCACCTGATTAAATATCAGTGAATTTTAGTGATGTTTATTGATGTTCAGGATGTCTTTTGTGTATACCCTTGGTTTGTTATACTAAAATAAATATGAACCATGATAATGAGAGTTGAAACAATGACGTTTAAGTTGATGAGCTTATACTGAGTTGTTTATAACTAACCTGAATTTTTTTTTTTGTTAAAAACCAAAAAGGAACAGCTGTCTGTGGATGGATACCATGTTTTGGCATAGGTGGTTTCCTTCATTGGAGACTGCCCTTCCCGTGGTTGTTCCTTCCCGGGGAAAGACCTGGCTGGTCATTGCTTGCGTTGAGAAACATGTGATGGTGTCTCCGCGGCTTCTGTTTTGCATATTTCCCATAAGGGATGGGGGCAGTGCTCTAGAATCACTGCGTTGAGAAACACGTGATGGTGTCTCCGCAGTGTTGGATGTTGATCTCCATGAGTTCATTCATCCTCATTTTCACAGTCTTTTACTCGGCATTGCTCCTACCAGCCAGTTTGCTACTCCACACTGATGAGGGGCAATACCCCGAAACAGCTGTCTGTGGATGGATACCATGTTTTGGCATAGGTGGTTTCCTTCATTGGAGACTGCCCTTCCCGTGGTTGTTCCTTCCCGGGGAAAGACCTGGCTGGTCATTGCTTGCGTTGAGAAACATGTGATGGTGTCTCCGCGGCTTCTTTTTTGCATGTTTTGCATATTTCCCATAAGGGATGGGGGCAGTGCTCTAGAATCACTGCGTTGAGAAACACGTGATGGTGTCTCCGCAGTGTTGGATGTTGATCTCCATGAGTTCATTCATCCTCATTTTCACAGTCTTTTACTAGGCATTGCTCCTACCAGCCAGTTTCCTAATCCACACTGATGAGGGGCAATACCCCGAAACAGCTGTCTGTGGATGGATACCATGTTTTGGCACAGGTGGTTTCCTTCATTGGAGACTGCCCTTCCCGTGGTTGTTCCTTCCCGGGGAAAGACCTGGCTGGTCATTGCTTGCGTTGAGAAACATGTGATGGTGTCTCCGCGGCTTCTGTTTTGCATGTTTTGCATATTTCCCATAAGGGATGGGGGCAGTGCTCTAGAATCACTGCGTTGAGAAACACGTGATGGTGTCTCCGCAGTGTTGGATGTTGATCTCCATGAGTTCATTCATCCTCATTTTCACAGTCTTTTACTAGGCATTGCTCCTACCAGCCAGTTTCCTACTCCACACTGATGAGGGCCAATACCCCGAAACAGCTGTCTGTGGATGGATACCATGTTTTGGCATAGGTGGTTTCCTTCATTGGAGACTGCCCTTCCCGTGGTTGTTCCTTCCCGGGGAAAGACCTGGCTGGTCATTGCTTGCGTTGAGAAACATGTGATGGTGTCTCCGCGGCTTCTGTTTTGCATGTTTTGCATATTTCCCATAAGGGATGGGGGCAGTGCTCTAGAATCACTGGGTTGAGAAACACGTGATGGTGTCTCCGCAGTGTTGGATGTTGATCTCCATGAGTTCATTCATCCTCATTGTCACAGTCTTTTACTAGGCATTGCTCCTACCAGCCAGTTTCCTACTCCACACTGATGAGGGGCAATACCCCGAAACAGCTGTCTGTGGATGGATACCATGTTTTGGCATAGGTGCTTTCCTTCATTGGAGACTGCCCTTCCCGTGGTTGTTTCTTCTCGTGGAAAGACCTGGCTGGTCATTGCTTGCATTGAGAAACATGTGATGGTGTCTCCGCGGCTTCTGTTTTGCATGTTTTGCATATTTCCCATAAGGGATGGGGGCAGTGCTCTAGAATCACTGGGTTGAGAAACACGTGATGGTGTCTCGGCAGTGTTGGATGTTGATCTCCATGAGTTCATTCATCCTCATTTTCACAGTCTTTTACTAGGCATTGCTCCTACCAGCCAGTTTCCTACTCCACACTGATGAGGGCCAATACCCCGAAACATCTGTCTGTGGATGGATACCATATTTTGGCATAGGTGGTTTCCTTCATTGGAGACTGCCCTTCCCGTGGTTGTTCCTTCCCGGGGAAAGACCTGGCTGGTCATTGCTCGCGTTGAGAAACATGTGATGGTGTCTCCGCAGTGTTGGATGTTGATCTCCATGAGTTCATTCATCCTCATTTTCACAGTCTTTTACTAGGCATTGCTCTTACCAGCCAGTTTCCTACTCCACACTGATGAGGGGCAATACCCCGAAACAGCTGTCTGTGGATGGATACCATGTTTTGGCATAGGTGGTTTCCTTCATTGGAGACTGCCCTTCCCGTGGTTGTTCCTTCCCGGGGAAAGACTTGGCTGGTCATTACTTGCGTTGAGAAACATGTGATGGTGTCTCCGCGGCTTCTGTTTTGCATGTTTTGCATATTTCCCATAAGGGATGGGGGCAGTGCTCTAAAATCACTGCGTTGAGAAACACCTGATGGTGTCTCCGCAGTGTTGGATGTTGATCTCCATGAGTTCATTCATCCTCATTTTCACAGTCTTTTACTAGGCATTGCTCCTACCAGCCAGTTTCCTACTCCACACTGATGAGGGCCAATACCCCGAAACAGCTGTCTGTGGATGGATACCATGTTTTGGCATAGGTGGTTTTTTTCATTGGAGACTGCCCTTCCCGTGGTTGTTCCTTCCCGGGGAAAGACCTGGCTGGTCATTGCTTGCGTTGAGAAATATGTGATGGTGTCTCCGCGGCTTCTGTTTTGCATGGTGCAGGAATGCTGGCGCTAGCGACGCAGATAATCAGGCGCCTTACCTGCTCAGAAGCAGCACTGAAATACCGGGTGGTTGCCGCCATTACAGGGCGGAGCCATCGGGCCAAGACCTCCCAGCAACACCTGAGGCAGAAGGAGCGCGGCTGCGCATGCGCAGACCAACAACCCGCCGGGACCACGAGAAGACAGCCGAGGGACAGCATGGGCCTGCGTCACACTGAGAAGCGGAGGAGCGCAGGTGAGCACCCGCAGGCATGACAGTATCTAGGCCCCAGACAATCCATTATTGAGAGAGCTAAGGATCTGTCATGTTTGATTTCAAACTGCATTTTGTTCTCCGAGGTCAGCCACTGATAGAGATGGGAGAGCTGCGTAAGACGGATGTCAGCCTTACAATGGTTCAGTCGACAGCCATCTAATGTGTATGGTGGGCTTAAAGAGTTTGTCTGGCCTTAGGCTACAAGTCTGTAGTCACTGTGAGGATTGTCACGATCCATTTTTGGATTCGTGGCAGCTCTGGTTCCTGTTTTAAATGCTGCTTTTTCCTTTCAGGACCAGTGGCGGTTAATGTTAGTTTTCCCTCACTGGCAGCCTGCAGAGTTGCTGGGTCAGCTGATATGGGTGGGGTCCACTCCCACTATCATTTAAATGGTCACCTGATGCATCAGCTGACTGTTTTTGATAGAGTTTCTCTATGGACACCAGCCTTGCAGTGGCAGCTCTCTGGTGTCTGCTGTTTCTGGAGTGTGGAGTCCGGCTTCTGTGTCGTCTGCGGTGTGGAGCTTGGCAACGGAGTCTGGAAGCTAAGTGTGGTGTTTTTTCCTAGTCCCTTTTGTGTTGGTCACTGTCTCCTGCGTGGCACTGTTTGCAGTAGTGAGGCTAGCACCCCTTGCTAGCCAGTGCTAGGTGACAGCGAGGGAGGAGGTTCCTGACGGTGGTGGGGGGGGAAGGACCTACTTAGGGCAGGCTCAGGTGATGACCATCCCCCTTTTCCCTATCAGTAGGGCATTCCTCTCCCCATTTCCATCCCGTTGTGTGTGTGTTGCGCCGTCTGCTGATAGACCCCCCACGTTGGGTCGAGTCACATCGTGATAAGGATTTTCCGATGCTGACTACATTCTGACTAGACTGTATCCGACTTTGCTTTGAGCTAGATAGGCAAGTTAGCGCATGTATAAAAATCACATACTGAAGTCAAATGACTGCCTGTTCATAGTGCCGACACCGGAGAATGCGCAACGCACACAGTGCACACAGTGTGAGGCTTCACAAGTCTTCAGTCATATGGAACAACTGCAAACAAGTAGCCTAAGGCTGGACAACCCCTTTAAGCTCCGGAATGCGAGTATGTATTCACAAAGAGCCTTCTTTTCTGTCTTCAGGCTTCACTAACTACGACCAAATACAGTCATATGTTAAAGTTTGGGCACCCCTATTAATGTTAACCTTTTTTCTTTATAACAATTTTTTTTTTTTGCAACAGCTATTTCAGTTTCATATATCCATTAACTGATGGACTCAGTTAAATTTCTGGATTCAAATGAGGTTTACTGTACTAACAGAAAAAGTGCAATCTGCATTTAAACAAAATTTGACCGGTGCAAAAGTATGGGCACCTCAACATAAAAGTGACATTAATATTTCGTAGATCCTCCTTTTGCAAAAATAACAGCCTCTAGTCGCTTCCTGTAGCTATTAATGAGTTCCTGGATCCTGGATGAAGGTATTTGTGACCATTCCTGTTTACAAAACAATTCCAGTTCAGTTAAGTTTGATGGTCGCCGAGCATGGACAGCCCACTTCAAATCATCCCACAAATGTTCAATGATATTCAGGTCTGGGGACTGGGATGGCCATTCCAGAACATTATAATAGTTCCTCTGCATGAATGCCTGAGTAGCTTTGGAGAGGTGTTTTGGATCATTGTCTTGCTGAAATATCCATCCCCTGCGTAACTTCAACTTCGTCACTGATTCTTGCACATTATTGTCAAGAATCTGCTGATACTGAGTTGAATCCATGCGACCCTCAACTTTAACAAGATTCCCGATGCCGGCATTGGCCACACAGCCCCAAAGCATGATGGAACCTCCACCAAATTTTACTGTGGGTAGCAAGTGCTTTTCTTGGAATGCTGTGTTTTTTAGCCTCCATGCATAACGCCTTTTTGTATGACCAAACAACTCAATCTTTGTTTCATCAGTCCACAGGACCTTCTTCCAAAATGTAATTGGCTTGTCCAAATGTGCTTTTGCATACCTCAGGAGACTCTGTGGCATGCTTGCAGAAACGGCTTCTTTCGCATCACTCTCCCATACAGCTTCTCCTTGTGCAAAGTGCGCTATATTGTTGACCGATGCACAGTGACACCATCTGCAGCAAGATGATGCTGCAGGTCTTTGGAGGTGGTCTGTGGATTGTCCTTGATTGTTCTCACCATTCTTCTCTGCCTTTCTGATATTTTTCTTGGCCTGCCACTTCTGTGCTTAACAAGAACTGTACCTGTGTTCTTCCATTTCCTTACTATGTTCCTCACAGTGGAAACTGACAGGTTAAATCTCTGAGACAACTTTTTGTATCCTTCCTCTGAAAAGCTATGTTGAATAATCTTTGTTTTCAGATCATTTGAGAGTTGTTTTGAGGAGCCCATGATGCCACTCTTCATAGGAGAATCAAATAGGAGAACTACTTGCAAGTGGCCACCTTAAATACCTTTTCTCATGATTTGATACACTTGGCTATGAAGTTCAAAGCTCAATGAGGTTACAAAACCAATTTAGTGCTTCAGGAAGTCAGTAAAAAGTAGTTAGGAGTGTTCAAATCAAGAAAATGATAAGGGTGCCCATACTTTTGCACCGGTCAAATTTTGTTTAAATGCAGATTGCACATTTTCTGTTAGTATAATAAACCTCATTTGAATCCAGAAATATAACTGAGTCCATCAGTTATTAGATATATGAAACTGAAATAGCTGTTGCAAAAACCAAAATTGTTATAAAGAAAAAAGGTTAACATTAATAGGGGTGTCCAAACTTTAACATATGACTGTATACAGAGGAGCAACCTAAATAAACAGGAGAGAAGTCTGTAGCTGCAGAAACATCTCTGCTACTTCCACAACTATGTATATCTATATCTGTATAGTATGCTATGCCAGGTTGTACCTGTAAAGCAAACCTCAATTCTCTGTAGGTGAAGGTGACATTCAGGAGAGTTGACTTACTGTTAATGGGAAGCTAAACTGGTATCGCAGATTATATTATCATGGGTCATACATTGTTGTAATACCATTTGTTTCCTTGAGGTTCGTCTATATAAACTACAGTTGATAACCTTCATTTAACATTAAAAGTAATTCCACAAAATGTAATCCAGTGACAGCAGTAAGAATAAATACAATAAATACCAGAAAAAGTAATCCATCCTCAATTGCCAAATACTATAAAGACCATCAAAAGTAATCCAGGTTCAATGGCCAAAAGCCTTAAAAAATAATCTCAACTAATTCAAACCGTATGACCGAAAACTTAAACATCATCAAATGTAATCCTGACCTTATTGCCAAATGTCATAAAGGAAAGCAGAGGCAATCCAGGAACAAAATGGAAAAGTGGCCTCCTGGCTTGTGATAGGTGTTATATTTGATATGTCAGATGTCCGTTAACTCCTAGCAAACTTGTCGCGGTTCTTGTCACTTACAGTAGAAATTGGGTTCCACATTATTTAAGCAGCACTACAATCGGGAAATATCAGGTCAGTGATTTAATTTTTAATTCCTGTATCAATAATTTTAAAATCCCTTTTTTTGATAAAGCACCTAGCAAAACGCGCATTGGGGTACCGCCACCGTCTGAGGTAATGTAGGCCAGGGTTCCCCAACTCCAGTCCTCAAGGCCCACCAACAGGTCATGTTTTCAGGATTTCCCTTGTATTGTACAGGTGATGCAATTATCACCTGGGCAATACTAAGGAAATCCTGAAAACATGACCTGTTGGTGGGCCTTGAGGACTGGAGTTGGGGAACCCTGATGTAGGCAACACTTCTCCTCCATCATTTATTTCAGTTCTCCTAATTGTCACTTTTTTTGGCTGTTTTTTTCCCAGACTTTCTGGTTACTGCTGCTCATTTGAGCTATATTTATTCTAGCCTATACTGCGGTGCATTTATATTTTGGGACTTATTTATATCATGGAAGGTCATTATATATAACTAGCTGAAGAGCCCGGCGCTGCCCAGGCATAGTAACTAAGTGTGGTTAGTTATAACAAATTATAATGATTATATCTATATTTATAAAGCTGAGAGTATAGCCCCGGCCACTCCGCATAGCCACATTCACTATAATATCCCACATCATCCCGTCAGCCAGAGCCCCCGGACTACTACCCCTAATATCCCACATCATCCCGTCAGCCAGAGCTACCAGACTACTACCCCTTATATCTCACATCATCCCGTCAGCCAGAGCTACCGGACTACTACCCCTTATATCTCACATCATCCCATCAGCCAGAGCCCCCGGACTACACCCCTAATATCCCACATCATCCCGTCAGCCAGAGCCACCGGACTACTCCCCCTATATCCCACATCATCCCATCAGCCAGAGCCACCAGACAACTACCCCTAATATCCCACATCATCCCGTCAGCCTGGTGTCAGAACCAAAACGCAGAGTGGATTTGCCCTCACTTCCATACCGGGGATCCCTTTAAGAGGGGCCTGGGGTCAGAACCAGAGTGCTGAGTGGAATTGCCCTAACTTCCATACCAGGGATCCCTTTAAGAGAGGCCTGGGATCAGAACCAGAGTGTTGAATGGATTTGCCCTGACTTGCATACCAATGACCCCTTTAATAGAATCCTGGGGTCAGAATCAGAGCGCTGAGGGATTTGCCCTAATTTCCGTACAGGAGATCCCTTTAAGAGAGCCTGGGGTCAGTACCAGAGCATTTAAAGGCAATTGCCCTGACTTCCATACCGGGGTCCCTTTAAGAGAGGCCTGGGATCAGAACAAGAGTGTTGAATGGATTTGTCCTGACTTGCATACCAATGACCCCTTTAATAGAATCCTGGGGTCAGAATCAGAGTGCTGAGGGATTTGCCCTAACTTTCGTACAGGAGATCCCTTAAGAGAGCCTGGGGTTAGTACCAGAGCATTTGAAGGCAATTGCCCTGACTTCCATATCAGGGGTCCCTTTAAGAGAGGCCTGTGGTCAGAACCAAAGCGCTGGATGGATTTGCCCTGACTTCCATATAGGAGATCCCTTTAAGAAAGGCCTGGGGTCAGAACCAAAGCGCAGAGTGGATTTGCCCTAACTTCCATACCAATGATCCCTTTAAGACACCCTGGGGTCAGAACCACAGAGCTGAGTGGAACGGTCCTAACTTCCCTACCGGGATCCCTTTAAGAGAGGTCTGGGGTCAAAACCAAAGTGCTGCATGGATTTGCCCTGACTTCCATACCAATGATCCCTTTTATAGAAGCCTGGGGTCAGAATAAGAGCGCTGAGGGATTTGCTCTAACTTCCATGCCAAAGATCCCTTTAAGAGGGAAGATGTGCCTAAAGTACGGTGGATGTGTGATGTGTATATGGGCACGGGAGGGGGGATTCATTTCTGTCATATGCTCTCTGCTCCTTTCTGGGTGGGCAGACAATGGCTGGGAGCTTATGTTCCCAGGGATGCTAGATTTCTCCCACCATGTCAGTGTCTGCTGAGGTGTTGTCGAGTGGGAAAACTGTTGCTCATAGCAACCACTCCCAGCTCAGCTTCTTTTAACCAGCTCTGGTGAAATAAAAGATGCTTCGTGATTGGTTGGTGATATACACATACATACATTCATTTTTATATATATAGACATTCTTGCTGATTGAGCCCGCTGTATGTACATTTGAGTGAGGTTATTTTTCCCATAGACCTTTTAAACATTTTCCTATAGGCTTCTCTCGCATGCTTTAGCTTACTTACCTTAATTAGGTGTTTTTTTATGCATTGTGTCTCCATTTTCTGTGAGCTGTTTTTATGGTAATTTTATTATTGTTCCAATAAAATTTTGTCTTTTTATTACCTTTATGGCACATAGCTTCTCTCTTTTCCTTTGATTTATGCTTAATTTTTGAAGCTGCCGCTAGGCATTCATCCTTTTTGGAGTTATTTATAAGTTAATAAGTTGTTTTCTGATTTAGTTTTCTTTTTTTCATCTGTTGTTGCAGTAACCTGGCGACAAAACAAAATGAATGGAACAAATCAAAAATACACGCTCAAGGAATGAATGCTGATTTGAGAAAGGGTTTGTTTTAGTATAAAAGTTTAAAATTAAAAGTAGGAAAAGTAAAGTGATGTAATGCATTCCCTTCCAAATAAATTGTAGTACTTTGCAGCAATATTGATGTGTAACTGACATTAAAGTCGATTTGTCACTCGATTTTACCATGCAAACTGCATAGCTATAGATCTCTTATACCTGATGTGACTAGTGTACTTACTTCTGAAATAAATTACAGAACGGCTGTAACATCTTCAAATTAAAATGGTGGTATTTATGCCATCATTTATTGACTAATTATGATTTGGAGAATCGTCTTATTATCAAATTAAAATGAGCTGGAGTGGCAAAATTCTAACTTTAATATTAGGCAGGGAAACTTTCATAAAGGATTATAAAGCCTTTATGATTTCCAAAGTAAGTACATCAGTTCTAAGGGATGTATTTAATTATATATGACGTTTGTACTGTGAAATCCGGTGACAGATCCTAAATATATTAAAAGAGGTTGGCCCACTAACAAACATCATCCATTCACCATTCATAGAATAATAAATGTATGATCACTGAGACCCAACAATCTTGATAATGACGGTCCTGCTGCCCCTATTTGTACTGTGCTGCAGTAAACGTTGATGCTGCGGCTCCACTATACTGTGGATAGGGGCATTCAGTAATGCTAAAGCATGAGAAAATAATTATTAAGTGTGAATACTTTCTAACAATTCATTCTAGGAGCAACAAGTTACTTGACTGCCTGAACAGTTACTTGATGTGTGCTTTTGTTATGAATGAGTAAAGCAGACGGCTGCAGATTTCAGCTTTCATCAGTCTCATGGACACCCAGAAAGAGAATAAACTCTGTTACTTTGGACGCACAGCAACTTTTATCTGCATCATCAACATCATCATAAAAGAAAGGACTGAGAGGTCATACGGTACCTGCACCAACATATCATCAATCTGTACCTGTTAATATAGCGCTTATTGTTGGTTGCTCAAGATCGGAAGCATATTTAGCATAAGTCTGCAGCTGTTGTATGGTCCAATTCAGATAGCTGTGTCAACCAACAGTAACATGGATAAATGATTCTTGAGGATGTCTGAGCACAAATTCTGAGCTCGAGAATAAGTGTTTGTGTGGAATCTAGATGCATATTTGCGGACAAAATTGTCCTCAATCCTCAGCCTAGTGAGAAACAATCACTGCTGAAATGTATAGCTTTGATTTGTAAAAACTGCATCAGTTTTTTACTCTGCAATCTTCACATATTCATTTTTTTTAATTTTAATCAATGGAAGAAAAAGTCACAAAAGCTCCTGGTCTACGGCATCACAAGGGTATAACTAATGCGTCTGACCCTAAAACCGCGACATAGAGAAGAACAAAGCCTCATGTTAACCTAGATGGAAAAGGAGAAACCTTGAAATCCTCTGATTCAACCTTCTGAGCAGATGGAAGAATTTGTGGTTTATGTGGTCATTGCTCTTTCCCAAACACAGATTTTTTACATGCTCCAGTTATGACCAAATCTGAGTTCCCAGATACCGTACACGTACACAGAATCAATCGTGTCCTTGGACTGTTCACTAATTATATTACTAATTATCTCTAACTAATAAAATCCATCCTCAAATACAAAGAGAATAGTGAAAGGACTTGTATGCTATCACCCAGATGGCATTGATGAAATATTGAAAGTATAAGCCATAGATCATTTCTAACATTTCTCCTTGACTGCCTTCTGAACGGCATATCATTTTACAAACCACCGACCATATCATCTCATAGTAATCTCATTGACGCTGAGGTTTATTATGAGCAGTCACCGCCACAACTGCATTATGCTCCACTGACCACAAGATGTAGCTGTCCTATTAAATCAGCCTCATGTTCCGCACAGATGCAGGCAGCACGGATACAATGGAACACAGTGCAATCAATGCTATCTAATCACATGGTATCAGCGATGATTCCTACATTGGTTTTCTTACTATGAGTAATAACATATTCTTGGATCAGGATTCAGCAAGGCCCTAACAGTTTATGAATTATCCAGGACCAGCATCATAAAACAGACCGGACACTGAATAGGAATTTTTGTATATTAAAGGAGTTGACTGGTCTTCTGATGAAAGTCTGCACTCTGTGACTGTATATGATTTGCATCCTTCCGGTTCCATTCATACTAGATATTTTCGCTCTCACTCAATTCCGTTGTATTCAGCAAGGACAAGCAAGTCTAGTCGGCACGTACCCACATGTATGAAAACTGCATACTTGCGGTCACATAACCGCCCGCTTCTACTGAGTGACAACACTAGAAAATCCTGATAGTGTGCAGTGCACACGCTGTAAGGATTATTAAGTCTGCAGCCACATAGAGTGACTGCGGACTTTTTTCAGAAGAACAGATAACCCCTTTAATTTGATAAAAAAAGATTTTGATTAATCTGTTAAAGGGTACCTGTCAAAACTTTAACCCCCTAAATCATTTATATGACTGCATAGCCCTTTAAAGGGTAATCCAGATGATCCCTTTATGGCCCCAAGGTGCTGCACCAGTAGCGATAAATCGTGTTGTGAAGTTGTGTCTGGAAGTACATTGAGGTGTGTCGATGCACTTCTAGCTTCTCAGCCTTACACTGTTCTTCCTATAAAACTAAAAACAATTCCCAGCAAGAAGAACATTTTGGGTATAAAAATAATGCCACTTATAATAATATATCAAATCCAAGTGGATATAAACTAATATTATTAACCCAATTAATATAAAAAGGACTAAAATTGTATACTCCAACTAGCAATGCAAAAGACCAAAAAATGGAGTTCCATACAATAGATTAAAAAATATATAATTTTATTACACCAAATATTAATATATAACAAACAGTGATGAAATGACCCTTAAAAAATTAATACATGGGTCCAGGGCACATATGAATTTAAAGCACAAATTCAAAGCACATATCAGTATAGTGTATTAAATGTGAACATTAAATCCCACCAATTAACAGCATGTAAAAATTGCAAAGTGCACCTTCAGAAAAACGCAGGCATAAGCCTCATAGAAAATGGGAATCACTCCTCCATACATAAATTGCGCAAATATAAATTGAAAGGTGCTTCTTAGTGCTTACCCACATGAGATGCTGCTGTTGTGCCTGGGAGCCCCGTGTTACCCCTGACGCGCGTTTCGCGTTAACTTTATCAACTCTCTAGAGAATTGAAGACTTTAAGGTCATAAAAGAGATTCAATTAACTTATCTTTTAAAGGGCTACTCAATCATATAAATTATTTAGGAAGTTGAAGTTTCTAACATCAATTGTTTTTTATTGCAAATTAAAGGGGTTGTCTTCTAATAAAAGTCTGCAGTCACTCTATGTGGGGATTGGAACAGTAAAACTTTCAGACATGTTTCCTTTAATAGAATCTAACATCTATGGAATGAAGAAGTGTATCTACATTACCTTAATCATTACTGTAAAGGAAAGAACCACTTCTGTTCATAGGTTGTGAATGTTATTAGTCCTATTCAAGTGAACCGTGCTGGCTTTTTTATCTGTTATTAGGTGCAGGTATTTTTTCTAAACAGATTTTATACTGATTTTAGCCAACAATAGGTAAAAATACTTTTCTGCAATTAGTCCACCATGTGTGAAGATCCCCTAATTCTCATAGGAGTATTTGTAATCTAAAACCTATAGCAATGACAAAACAAAAAAGGTACAAACTTTGCATTTTACCTTTTTCTCTGTTTGATCTACTGGTTTTGGCTTACAGACACTGTGTGAAAGTGTGAGCTCCTCCTAACCTCTTAATTATGGAATGTATAAAGGTGTAATCTTGACATTGGAACATGGATTGTTATTATCCAGTTTCAGCGCTTAAAACTTAAAGAGTAATCTGTGGCAAAAGCAAAAAGTAAAGCGTTTGTTCTCAGGGATAAGGGTGCGTTCGTCTTTTAAACTCGGGCAAACAATCCAAATTTTGAAAGGGGAATCCATTTCAGGAAACGACAATTTTTTTACTGTGTTTTTGAAGTGCCACAAATGATGTCAGCCATCTTCTGTCTTTTGAACCTCCCAAAAAAAGACTTCTTTATTTCATTTGTGACGTCTTCCAATCTCTAGACTTTAGAAGAATGGTCAGGCCACTTGTTTTAACTGCTTTGCGTTTTTGAAGCTGTTAATAGACAATCAAAAGGCTGAACATATGCAAAGCAGGTTGTTTTGAAATAGCAAATGCCCAATATTTTGAGTATTTTTATGGCACTTTGTTCAGGAGGGTTTCAGAGCAAATGAGCCTGAAACAGACACTATGTGTAGGGATGAGCCAGCATATTCGTGGGTATTTGGTACTCGGCGAGTATTGCGGTACTCGCAGTACTCGAACCAAAGCGAGTATTTCACTACTCGCCTCGCTATTCGGTTCTCCCACCCAGCAGTTGCCAATCACAGTAATGCAGCACCCTTCTTGGTTGTGGGAGGCATTACTATGATTGGCTGGCCGCCCAGCTTCCTATGAGTCATCAATCATATCCTGGCACTAAGCCCTGCCTGCCGCCGCCATTTTCTGCACATTGCATGCAGAACACAGCTAGTGTAGGGAGAGTGTGAGCAGCTGCTAGGGAGAGTTGTGTTTTTTGGTTCAAATCAGCCAGAAATCCTCTGTGAAACCCAAAAGCTCTTTTCAGAGCTGAACGTATAAGGCCAGGGACCGAGTAGTGACCATTTTCCCAGCTTTTTTTAAGTCACATTTACCCCTGCAGGGCAGGTTTTTGTCTTACTGCCGTGCTGCATTCACATCGAATAGCACGCACGATACTGCACAACTGACATGCAGCCAGCACCGCTGTCTTGTGTGGTGTCTGGGCTGCATATTCTTGCCTTAAACCTCAAGGCAGTTTTTTTATGTTGTTGCCGTGCTGCGTTCACAGCGAATAGCACGCACGGTACTGCACAACTGACACGCAGCCAGCACCGCTGTCTTGTGTGGTGACTGGGGTGCGTAATCTCACCTTAGACCTCAGGGCAATTTTTTTCTGCTGCTGCGGTGCTGTTTGTAAAAGATTTGATGCGTTTTTTCAGTGCGGTTTTGCCTGTAGATTTGTATGCATTTTTGTAAGCTAAATGAAGATATGTTATTAAACAAAAAGATTTGTGATGTCATTTCTGGCCCAACCTCCTCTTTTACATTTGTCCAACCCACACTACATTGCACACAGATAGATAGACAGATGATAATGGATAGATATGGGATAGATAGACAGACAGACAGACAGACAGACAGACAGACAGACAGATAGATAGATAGATAGATAGATAGATAGATAGATAGATAGATAGATATGGGATAGATAGATAGATATGAGATAGATAGATAGATCCATATATCTATCTATAGATATATCCATAGATATTTCCATAGCTATAGCCATAGATATATCCATAGATATACTGTATTTATGCATATATCCATAGATTTATCCATAGATATTTCCATAGATACAGCCATAGATATATCTATACATACTGTGCATCCATAGATATATCCATAGATATTTCCATATATATATCTATTCATATTCATATTCTATTCATATCTATTCATCTATATATGTGTTTCAACTATGCAAGCCTATATTTGGCAACCAGCTCTTTCAATCTCTGCTCTGAATCAACTCCTGTGTTTCTCCACTCCATTCAATGTCAGCAAGCAGTTAATCCTGAATGCTATATATGTGTTTTCAACTATGCAAGCTTATATCTGGTATATAGTTATTTCAACTTACTCTGCTTGTCCCCTTATGTTGTGAGGTCAAGAAACTTTTCAAAGTGCTTTATGATCCATGTAGTGCTGGACATCTGTTTATCTGACCACAACATTTTATTGGGTCCTGCTGTCTCAATTTAGTTTGATTGATTAACGAGAAGAGATAGATAAAAAAAAAAATCTAAGCCTTAGCCTCCTATATATTCAGACATAGTTTGGGGAAGGCATTTATGCATGGGGCATTTATGCACATGTAATCGAAGTGCATGTATCAAAATACTGGCAGTTATAACATGGCATTTAGACAGGGCAGGAGACAGGTAAGACAAATAAATAAATCTATTCCCTGTACATTTGGAGTACAACAAATATATACCATATGCATTTGTGTAATTTATATCCTGGCCACTGCATTCACACACATCCACTGCCCTGGCATTAACTCTCTACACTCCATCCATATTGGCCCCTCGCTCCTTTCCTCTCCTATGTATAGCACTCACGCTCTTTTCACATTGTTAAATTGCACAGATCCAGTCAGCACCACCATTCAACATAAGAGACGCTCTCACAAATCACTTAACCATCTGCTCACTCTTTCTATTCTCCTTCTCCTATTCGCAGGAGACATTGCTCCCATCCCTGGTCCCCCATGTTATAGAAAGTCAAAACCCCCAACTGCTACACTCAGAAACCCCTCTAATCTTATGAATATTCCCTGCATGCCATCTGTCTCTCTTAATTGTGCACTTGGGAATTCTCGCTCAGTGTGTAACAATCTCTCCTTCACTCATGACTTTTTCCTTTCTAATTCTCTTAACCTCCTGGCTCTTATTGAAACCTGGATCCAGCAGTCAGACACTACCGCTGCTGCTCTTTCATACGGGTACTACACTTCTCTCACTCCCCAAGATCAGATAATAGAGCAGGTGGAGGCTTTGGTCTGCTCCTATCACCAAAATGTACCTTTCAGGTTATCCCTCAACTACCCTCACTAGTCTTCCCTTCTTTTGAGGTCCATGCCATCAGACTGTACTCCCCCTTCTCCATGCGAGTGGTGGTGGTGTATCGTCCTCCCAGCCCCTCCCATCAGTTCCTGGATCATTTTGCCACTTGGCTTCCACATTTTCTCTCCTGTGACATCCCTACCCTCATCATGGGAGATTTCAATATCCCCATTGCTCTTCCCCTCTCCCCATCTGCTACTCACCTTTTATCTCTAACCTCCTCGTTTGGCCTTTCGCAGCTTACTAATTCTCCAACGCATGAAGACGGAAAGTCCCTCGACTTGGTCTTCTCTCGGCTTTGTGCAGTGGATGATTTTGCAAACTCCCCTCTCCCGCTCTCTGACCACAATCTTCTTTCATTCTCTATAAAGAACTGCCAGGCTGCTCAGGTCACCCCCCGCTGTCAATACTTATAGAAACATAGAGGCCATTAACACCCTGAAACTTATGAAGAACTTGCAGTCTTCATTGGCCCCTATCTCCTTCACTCGATTCTGCACTGAAGCATTACAATGAAACACTTCATAGTGCCCTAGATGAATTTGCACCCCCTATAAATAGAACACCACAACACAGATGGCGACAACCCTGGCACACCCTGCAAACATGTTTCCTGCAGCGGTGCTCCAGGTGCGCCGAACGTCTGTGGAGAAAATCCAATCTACACAAAGATTTCATCCATTATAAGTTTATGCTTAGAACATACAACACTGCCCTTCACCTCTCCAAACAAACCTATTTCAACACCCTCATCACCTCACTGTCCAATAACCCGAAACGTCTTTTTGACACTTTTCATTCTCTACTCAACCTAAGAGTACAGGCCCCAACCACGGAGCTCCGAGGTGACAATCAGGCCAATTACTTCAAAGAAAAAATTGACCAGATTCGACAGGAAATTATCTCCCAATCACCTCATACCATGCATTGTCCTCCCTCCCCCACTGCATCTAGCTGTCTCTGATTTTGAACCAGTCACAGAAGAATAAGTAAGCAGGCTCCTTGCATCTTCTCGCCCAACCACTTGCATCAGTGACCCATTTCCATCACATCTCCTCCAGTCCGTTTCCCCTGCTGTCACCCCTCACCTAAATAAAACATTTGACCTCTCTCTCTCTTCTGGTATCTTTCCCTCCTCATTTAAGCATGCCATCATACATCCACTACTTAAAAAACCATCCCTCGACCAAAACTGTGCCGCTAACTATAGACCTGTCTCTAATCTTCCCTTCATCTCTAAACACCTGGAACGCAAGGTCCACTACCATCTTATCCTCTATCTCTCTGATAACTCTCTTCTCGACCCTCTCCAATCCGGTTTCTGCTCTTTACACTCCACTGAAACTGCCCTCACTAAAGTCTCTAATGATCTACTGACAGCTAAATCAAATGGTCATTACTCCATGCTAATTCTCTTGGATCTCTCTGCAGCATTCGACACTGTGGATCATCAGCTCCTCCTCACTATGCTCCATTCCATTGGCCTCAAGGACAACTTTCTCTTCTGGTTCTCCTCCTATCTCTCTGACCGCTCCTTTACTGTATCTTTTGCCGGTTCCTCCTCCTCTCACCTTCCCCTTACTGTTGGGGTTCCTCAAGGATCGGTTCTAGGCCCCCTCCTCTTCTCCTTGTACACTGCCCCTATTGGTCAAACAATCAGTAGATTTGGTTTCCAGTACCATCTCTATGCTGATGACACCCAATTATAAGCTTCTTCTCCTGACATCACGCCAGCCTCTCTAGAAAACACTGGCGATTGTCTAAACGCTGTGTCTAACATCATGTCCTCAATATATCTGAAACTGAACCTGTCAAAGACTGAACTCCTTGTGTTTCTTCCCTCTACTAATGCACCTATACCCGACACTGCCATTTCTGTGTGAGGTTCCACTATTACTCCACCAGCAACATGCCCGCTGTCTTGGGGTCATACTTGATTCCGAGCTTTCCTTTGCCCCCCACATTCGATCACTGGCTCTCTCTTGTCATCTGCACCTCAAAAACATTTCTAGAATTTGACCTTTTCTTACTTTTGACTCAGCAAAAACTCTTACTGTTTCTCTTATTCATTCTCGTCTCAACTATTGTAACTCTCTTCTAATCGGTCTCCCTCTTACCAAACTCTCCCCTCTCCAATCTGTCTTGAATGCTGCAGCCAGGATCATATTCCTCACCAATCGTTACACCGATGCCTCTACCTTGTGCCAGTTATTACACTGGCTACCCATCCACTCCAGAATTCAGTATAAACTTATTACCCTCACCCACAAAGCCCTCCATGGCTCAGCACCACCCTACATCTCCTCCCTTGTTTCAGTATACCACCCTACGCGCGCCCTCCGTTCTGCTGATGACCTGAGGTTAGCATCCTCAATAATCAGAACCTCCCACTCCCGTCTCCAAGACTTTACACGTGCTGCGCCAATTGTTTGGAATGCACTTCCCAGGTCAATACGATTAGTCTCCAATCCCCACAATTTTAAGCGTGCCCTGAAAACGCATTTATTCAGACTGGCCTATCGTCTCAACGCATTAACCTAATCTATCCCTGTGTGGCACAGCCAAAAGTTTTACCATAACCAGGTTCCCCGCATCATGTTCCCACATGCTTTATGCATCCACTAGCCCTCTCTGTCTGTACTGTTACACACTTAACATTATGGCTGGTCCATACAATCAGGGCAACTGTTACCACCCACCTTTCATGTCTACCTCTTCCCTCAGAGACTGTAAGCTTGCGAGCAGGGCCCTCATTCCTCTTGGTATTTGTTATAATCTATGTAATTATTGTTGTGCTGTAATGTCTATTGTCTGTACAAATCCCCTCTGAAATGTAAAGTGCTGCGGAATATGTCGGCGCTATAGAAATAATATTTATTATTATTATATATCCATAGATATTTACATAGATATTTCCATAGATATATCCATGTTTATTAATGAACATATAAAACATATGTTTCATTAAAATAAGAAAAATGAAAAAATGGCGTGCGCTTCCACGTAATTTTCTGTGCCAGAGGGGTAAAGCCGATGACCGGGGGCAAATATTTGTAGCCTGGGAAGGGGGTAATACCTATGGCCCCTTCCCAGGCTATGAATATCAGCCCACAGCTGTCTGCATAGGCTATTAAAATAGGGGTACCCCCAAAAAGAAATGACGTGGGGTCCCCCTATATTTTACAGCCAGAAAGGCTACGCAGACAGGTGCGGGCTGATATTCATAGCCTAGGAAGGGGCCATGGATATTGCCCCCCCCTCGGCTACAAATACCAGCCCGCAGCCGCCCCAGAAATGGTGCATCTATAAGATGCGCCAATTCTGGCACTTAGCCCCTCTCTTCCCACTCCCGTGTAGCGGTGGGATATGGGGTAATAAGGGGTTAATGTCACCTGGCATCAATAAGACACCTATCCATTATTAATCTTTTGAAAGGGTTAAAAAACACACACATAAGAAAAAAGTATTTTAATGAAATAAAATACAACACGGTTTTCATATTTTTATTATAGTCCCAGATCCAAGCGACGCCTTAGGTCTCCTATTATTAAAAGTAAAATAATAAACCAACTGTATACTCCCTGTCTGACGCAGTCCAATTAATAACGAATGTCCCACGATGATTTCCCCTATAGAACAGTGACATCAGGTGATGTCACTGCTCTAAAGGGCCTCCCAGTGATGAACTGACAGGAGACAATGCATCACTGAGGTTACTTGAGTTCAGGGTCTCACTTTACAGCAATGCTGCATAAAATTAGGGTTAGAGTTAGGGTTACGGGACCTCTTTCCTGGCGGCGGAGGGATACCCAGCGGAGGATTACCTCAGTCTGTCATTTCATCACTGGAGCCCCTGGAGAGTGGTCACATCAGCTGATGGGGCAGCTTTCCACGGGAGATCATCGTGGGACCCTCGTTATTAATTGGACTATGGCAAAAAGGTAAGTATAGGTTGGTTTATTATTTTATTTTTATTACAGGTGATCGAGGGCTTCGGGGAATTAGGTGATTGGTAAGTATGTACTCTATGTTATGTGCTGTATGTTATATGTATGTTCTGTATGTTATATGTTGTATGTTCTGTGTTTTTCTTTTACATTCAACACATTAGCCGGATGATGGAACTACTACTGTCCCATCATTGGCTAATGTGTCACTTACTGCCAGTGTAGCAGTCATAGTCTGATGGGACTTGTAGTCCCATCGGACAATGCCTGCATAAACATAAACACACACAGCCCCGCAGACTCCCCCCCGCATAGCCCCGCAGACCCCCCCAGATGGACAGATGACCCCACACAGCCCGATGACTCCCACACAGCCCCGGCAGACCCCCGCAAGACCCCATACAGTCCCAGCAGCCCCCGCACAGCCCCGCAGACCCCCCACACACACACACCCACATAGGCCCATGCACGCACACAGTCACTGCCCACACACCATACACACACACAGTCACCGCCCACACACCATACACTCACACAGTCACCACCCACACTCCACCCACACTCTTCCCCCCTCCCAATCTGCAGCGTTTCATCCACAGCAAAACCGCAGATCATTTTTAGACCTGCAGTTTTGCTGCGCTTCAATGCAAGTCAATGGGTGCAGAAACGCTGCAGATTCGCACAAAGAATTTGCATGCTGTGGAAATGAACCTGCAGCGCTTCCACATGGATTTCTCCGCAGCATGTGCACAGCATTTTTCAAATTACATAGACTTTATTGCTACTGTACAATGCAGGAGATTCTGCTGCGGACCCGCTGGGCCAAATTCGTGGCTGATCCACAGTAGAATCCGCAACTTGCGCACAGAGGCTAATAGTGGAAAAAAATTCTTCATCACCCGCTCTCCTTTCACAGTCTATATCAAGTTCCCAGGACAAGCAATAACTAAGCCATTTTTATTAACAAATATCTGTAATTTGTATGTGACCCCTTCTCATGTACACCACCAAGGGACTCAATTGCTATATAAATAAATAATAATAATAATAATTGCCTTAGCTGCTAATGTAGATGCAGGTCTGGTACTGCAACTTACAGTTTTTATGATCAGTGTAGAGCAGTTGGCAGCTTGAAGCTCCTGGCTTTCTATGTGAAAACACTGGAGATGTAGCTTTAACCCCTTAATGACCGGAGCTTTTTTCGATTTTTCGTTTTTCGCTCCCCTTCTTTCCTGAGCCATAACTTTTTATTTTTCCATCAATATGGCCATGTGAGGGCTTATTTTTTGCGGGACGAGTTGTTGTTTTGAATGACATCATTGGTTTTAGCATGTTATGTACTCGAAAACGGGAAAAAAATTCCAAGTGCAGTGAAATTGCAAAAAAAGTGCAATCCCACACTTGTTTTTTGCTTGGCTTTTTTTCTAGGTTCACTAAATGTTAAAACTGACCTACCATTATGATTCTCCAGGTCATTATGAGTTCAGACATCAAACATGTCTAGGTTCTCTGTTATCTAAAAGCTGAAAAAAAAATCCAAAGTTTGCTAAAAAAAAAAAAAGCGCAATTTTCCGAGACACGTAGCGTCTCCATTTTTCATGATCTGGGGTCTGGTGAGGGCTTATTTTTTGCGTGCCGAGCTGACGTTTTTAATGAAACCACTTTTTTGCAAATATGTTCTTTTGATTGTCCGTTATTACATTTTAATGCAATGTCGCGGCGACTAAAAAAACGTAATTCTGGGGTTTTAAATTTTTTTCTTGCTACGCCATTTAGCGATCGTGTTATTCCTTTTTTTATTGATAGATGTGTGATTTTTTTTATTGATTTATTTTGATTGGGGCTAAAGGGGGGTGATTTGAACTTTTCAGGTGTTTTTATTTTTTTAATTTTTAAACACTTTTTTTTTTACTTTTGCTAGAAGCATGCCACACTTGATCGGCTCTGCTACATATGGGCGATGAGCAGATCGCCCATATGTAGCAGATTCACTCCATTGCTATGAGCGCCGACCACTGGGTGGCGCTCATCTCAATGTGCCTGCAACAACCATAGAGGTCTCTATGAGACCTTTGGTTGTCAAGGCAACGCGTCATCGATGGGCTCACTTCCGGGCCGGCGGTTGGAAGCGGTAGTTAAATGCCCGCTGTGAGCATTTGACAGCGGGATTTAACTAACTAATAGGCGCGAGAGGATCGTGATTCCGCTGGCGCCTGTTGCGGGCACATGTCAGCTGTTTAGAAGTCGAAAACGGTTGTGTTCTAGTTTGAATTAAAAATAAAAATCATCCTTGAATCTAAATATCAAGTTCCATCATCATCCTTCAGGAGCGCATATTGCTGGGAAAAACATTCACCAAGTGTTATAGCCTATGAAAGCACTGTCCAGTGCTCTCACTAGTTCCCAGATCTTTGCAGCAAACTGAATGGAAAGAGGAATGGAGTGATCCAGGGATTGGATCTACATGCATTATCTCAAGACACCAAATAGATGAGTGTATTCACACTGAGTATATACTTTTGGAAACTAACTACTACACTTAGAAGCTTGCGCTTCCCATTTTTCTCCCCATAATCCCCTCTTGTTTTTATATTGCTGTGCACTACATTCATGTTTTGAGGCCTGAAACAATACTGCTGTGCACATGTTCCATTTTTTGATACTTCAGGACTCAGAAACTGTGAAGCAGTTAAATGAAATAACACAGTTATTCCTCAGGTGACGTATGCTAGGAAGCCTAGTGCTGCCGCAAAAAATGATGGCAATGCCACTAGCAAAGCCACATCAGGAAAAAGATTGCCATAGTTATCCTGGAGCAGTTTTGCCTGTAAAAATTTGACAGCCCTACCACTTGTGTGTACACGGACTTAGGGGTTTTTTGCTTTAAAGCGAACCTGTCATCAGGATTTTGCTAAGTAAACTACAGACACTGTCAGGTTGGTGCCGTTATACTGATTAAAATGATACCTTTGTTGATGAAATCCGTCTTATGGTTGTTTAATCTGTGTTTGCAGTTTTGATTTAATGAGATGCTCGTGCTCCATGACATTTTTGATCAGCTCTTTTTTTGGTGCTCTGGCATCATCGTCATGATTTTGGGATTAAATGACAGGTCAGTGACCTACCTGCTATTTTAAATACTGCACTTGTACATTTAATATTGTGGTCTTCAAAACAAAAAAAATTCTACAACAAAATGAGACTGGCAGTGGCACATGCACAGTATTCTTTCGGCAAGCAATGCTCTGAATCTGTGCATGCGTCTCCCCACTGTGTTCTGAGGATCAGTGTGGGAGAGTGCACAAAAAGAGAAAATCGTCGCCGCTGAACATAGCAACAAAGGGCACAAAGGAGAATTGATATTAGCACTGATAAAATAATAAGTTCAACCCCACTGTGCCACCAATGTATTAAAATATATAAAATATTAAAGTGCATCTTTGGAACACAGTGGGTGGAGCAGATTGAAAGCACTGTTTGCCTATAGACGGTATTTCGCATGCGCCGGCACCATTTTGTTGGAGCAATTTTTTTTCTTTTAAGACCACAATATAAAATGCGCAGGTGCAGTATTTAAGATTGGAGGCAGGTCACTGAAGGTTCAAAGCCCTGTCATTTAAGCCCAGAATGATGACAATGAGGCCTGCTCAGAGGCCTGCCGCCGAAGCACAAGCATCTCATTAACTCAAGATTGAAAACAGATTAAACAACCACAAGATGGATTTCTTCACCCCAGGTATAATTTTAATTAGTGTAACAATTCCAACCTACCAGCGCCTGTAGTTTACTTAGCAAAATCTTGATGTCAGGTTTGCTTTAAGGAAAGTAGACAATTCTCTTATATACAGTACCTAAAATAATAAGCAGAAAAGGTATGGCTCTTCCCTGGGTCCAGTGCTGGATTCTCAATGCTCCTTGGATCTCAATGTTTTGGCTTCAGAGCAATTACATCAAGAGTGCGCATCACCACTACAGACAATCACTGAGCATAACAGCATGTGTTGACTATCTTGGCTCAGCCATTGAGTTCAGAGTTCACTTTCCTTAAAATAGAAAAACACTTTAACTGACTCATGTCAATTCTATTTTGACACAAACTTAACTCAACATGTGGAGTTTTTGCTCTAAAGTCTAAAGAACAACAAGTTTTCATATGTCAGGGTGAAAAGGATGGATGTGATCAAAAGAAATATTGTGCTATTCTTTACAGACCCATTCTATGTGCTGCTATATGGAGTCTCTTGGAGAATGTTGGTGGCATCGCTCATCTGAAATTCATGATCCAGCAACAGGTCTTCTGTTTCGAACTTAACTGCTTCATAGTTTAAGATGTTGTTTTGGATCAGGAGTAAAGATGAACAGATTGCTTTATGCAACTGTGGTCCACAGTCCAGGTCAGTTCTCTATGGCCATGGACAAGTGCTGTGGGAATCTCCTGAGCTTCCAGGTTCCCCAGAGTAGCTTATGATTTACCAGCCTGGCATAACATCATCTGTCGAGTGTGCAGGTGACGACTTTCCATCCTGACTAATGATAATTCAAGCCTAGGATCCCAGAGGGTAAGAACATTTACGCAGCTCCTGTCCACGGCCAGGGAACACTGACCAGGACCATGGATATTCACGTGTGGATGATATGTTGCAGAAATGTCTGTGACTGAAATTCCACTCCATTTTTCTAAATAGAGCTTTTCTCCACCATGTGCATGGATTTCTGAAGACCCCAATCAGATGAATGTAATCGGTGCACAGCCACTGTTGTTCCTCTGCAATGGCTGTATATAGATATAAAGGACTGATAATAGATGTCTCTATGTGAGTGCAGCAAGCTTTTATACATAATTACATCATATTATAATGCTTGAAATGACCCAAGATTACTGTTTACCTCTCACAGTGTATACATTTGAGTGGCAATGTAGTCGCTGCTTAAACCACAGACTAATTAACATTTATGTTGTTCCTAAATGTTATTTCAGTCCTAGACACCATTATATAAACACACCTTCCAGCACCGCCAGCCAGTGTTAGACTGCGGCCGGATGATTATAATGCATCATTCATTGTGGTTACATCAAGAATTTATCTCCAACCTTAATTATCATGTGCCCAGTTTTCCAAACATTTTCCCACACATACAAACATTATGGAAAATAATTTGGCACAAAGCCTTTCTAGTCATTTAATCTCTCCAGTGGTGCAGAAATGTGGATATCCCGGCAGGCATCAATGGCACAGACACAACGCTGTCTACAACTGCAAGAATACAAGCCAGGAAGAAAGGGAACGTAGCTGTGTATATATGTAGTGCTAAGCCAGCCCTGCTGAGTTACAAATTGGCTGTTACTGTTCATCTGATTAAAACAATAAGAATCCGAAACAATATGTTCATTATATATTTTAGAATATCTGTAATCATTAACATCTTCTTTTCAGACTGGGAATTTCTTGTGTAATTTGGGACCAACTGCAGGGAGTCGATGTAATAAACTTTTATTATAGGGGGACTACAATAGAATATATTACCTAAGAGGCTAAAAACTGGAGCGAACCATATGCTTCCCACAGCCGAGAGTATGTACATATCCAGTTTATGCAAGCTTCTGTGAGTTGAATACTAAACTTTTTCCTATCCTGTTACTTTGCTAGTATGCATAAATGTAATGTAGGCTAGGCTAACACCATATTTGTTAATTATACTTAGTTACCAGAACCTTATGTATGCTCCAGCTGTATGCAGCTACATACCCAGTGGTAAAATCATTACAGTTCTCCTCAGTCCTCTCAAACTGTTTTTTAAATTGACAGTCCATTCTGGATAGCAAAGAAAAGTAAGATCTTAATCCAGTGCCCCTGGAATTAACTGTATCAGCATCCATAGGACCAGTGGCGTAGCTACAAAGCTATGGGCCCCCCCCACCCCGGGATGCCACTAGAAATTTCTGGGCCCCATACTGGCAACATTTTTGGGGCCCCCTTGAGACCAGCCCAGGCTCCTTCCCTCGAAGTGTCCACAGCCCCACTGCTCCCATAACTCCACCCCCACATAGAGAATGAAAGGAGGGGAGGGCAGGTGTCTGACTTGCTACACCATAGAATATAATGTCGCCCCCCCATATTATAAAACACAGCCTCCCCATAGAATATAATGTACCCCCCATGGTATATAACACAGCTGCATAGTATATAGCACAGCACCACATGGTATACAGCACAGCACCGCATGGTATAGAGCACAGCCTCGCATGGTATACAACACAGCCCCACATGGTATACAGCCCCCCATGGTATACTGTACAGCACCCCCCATGGTATACAACACAGCACCCCCATGGTATAGAGCACCGCATGATATACAGCCCCCCATGGTATACAGCACAGCACTCCCCTCCCCCCATGGCATACAGCACCGCATGTTATACAGCACAGCACCCTCCCATGGTATACAGCACTGCATGGTATACAGCACAGCAGCACCGCATGGTATACAGCACAGCACCCCCCATGGTATACAGCCCCCCATGGTATACGGCACAGTACCCCCCATGGTATACACCCCCCATGGTATACAGCACAGCATCCCCCATGGTATACAGCACAGCACCCCCCATGGTATACAGGACAGCACCCCCCATGGTATAAAGCACTGTTGTGAATTCGCTTACTGGCCTCCCTCTGGTTATTACTGAAGGTAGTGGAGCTGGTCAGATTGACAGAGGGGTTGCAAGTTCTCTTTCTGTGCTCCCTCTGGTGGTTACTGGAGGTAATGGAGCTGATCTGATTGACAGAGGCTTGCCACCTGATAATGAGGATGACGATTTGAGATCTGGGGTTTCAGATTGGGATTTAAGACAGCCGACTCCCTCTATCCCTGCTGGTGATTTTCTTCCTGTTTCTCCTGAGGTCTGATGTCTCCAGCTCTGTCCCTGCATGTTCAGCTAAGTGGTTCATTTGCTATTATGTTTGCATTCAATCTGGTTTTGTCTCTCTGCTTTGTGCGGGTCAGCCTGCTCCAGCTGGGGCTGTGCTGAATCACCGCCCATATGTTACTGCTTGTGCCAGTTTGTTTTGTCCCCTGTTAGATTGGTCTCTTTTTGCTCTGCTTCGAGAATATGCCAGAGTGCTGATATAGTTGGGGGCAAAGTCATGCGACTTCAGTGTTTTTGTGCATCAGACGTGTTGGACTTTTTGCAGGGTTTTTTGCATGATTGCAGACAGTGTCTTTCCTTTCCTATCCTGTCTAGTCAGTGTGGGCCCCATCATTTGCTCAGTCTATTTTCCTGCCTGTGCTTGTGTTTTCATCTTGTCTCACAGAAAATATATGTTTGGGGGCTATCTATTCCTTTGGGGTCTGCTCTGGGGCAGTTTAGATTTCCCCTTTCTTGCTTTAGGCTTAGTTAGCTCTCTGGCTGTGCCGAGGCGTCTAGGATCATCGTAGGTACGCTCCACGGCTACTGCTAGTTGTGTGGATAGGATCAGGAGTCTGCAATCCGCTTAGTTACCAACCTCTCTGGTTTTCTGTGGCTTAGCCTGGGCCTGCTCTCCTCCTCGGTGACCCATTCATAACAGAATCACCAGCCTAACTGTAGACTCTAGGGTACTCTAAAAAAGGCAAGAATTTAAAAAAAAAAGTGTCAGAATTTTTTTAATATATTTTTTTCTCTTTTTTTCTGGGGCTGCAGGAGGAGATTTTTTTTTTCCTTTCTCTAAATGGAGACTAAGCAATTGCCTATCTCGCTCAGTCATCTGCTGTTGAACCAAAAATCCCTACTCCTGATGTGTTTTCTGGGGATCGGTCTAAATTTTTGAATTTTAAGAATAATTGTAAACTATTTTTTGCTTTGAAACCTAACTCTCCGGGGAGCTCTGTGCAGCAGGTTAAAATTGTCATTTCCCTGCTGCGTGGCGATCCCCAGGATTGGGCCTTTTCTTTGACACCCAGAGATCCTATTCTGACTAATGTGGACGCGTTTTTTCAAGCCTTGGGGATGTTGTATGATGAACCTAATGCTATTGATCAAGCTGAGAAAACCTTATTGGCATTGAACCAGGGTCAAGATTCTGCAGTTATATTGTCAAAAATTCCAAAAGTGGGCGGTCCTTACTAAATGCTCTCTTTCAGAAGGGTTTGGCAGAAACCGTAAAAGATGTTATGGTGGGATTTCCTGTTCCCACTGGTTTAGGTGACTCTATGTCCTTGGACATTCAAATTGATCGGGCGTTTACGTGAACGCAAAACTACATGAGAGGCGTTGCCGCTTTTCGAACGAACGTCAGAACCCATGCAATGTGATAGGGTTTTGTCTAGGGTGCAACGTCAGGAGTTTAGAAGGCGTAATAAGCTGTGTTTTTTCTGTGGGGACACCTCTCATACTATTTCTGTCTGCCCTAAATGAGAAAAGCGTTTTGCTCACACATTTGAGGTGGACAGTGTACAGCCTAAGTTCCTTTTGGCAATTACCCTGATCTGCTCCTTGTCTACATTTTCCGCTAAGGCTTTTGTAGATTCAGGAGCAGCTTTGAATCTGATGGATTTGGACTTTGCTAAACGTGGTTTTCCCATGATACCCCTGCGGACTCCTATCCCTTTGAGGGGTATTGATGCTACTCCTTTGGCGTAGAATAAACCCCAGTTTTGGACCCAGGAGATAATGCGGGTTGCCCTGGACCACCAAGAAAATTGTAAATTTTTGGTGTTGCACAATTTGCATGATACTATTGTTCTGCGTTTTCCTTGGTTGTAAACTCATAATCCTGTTTTGGATTGGAAATCTGTGTCTGTGGTGAGTTGGGGTTGTCAATGTGTTCTTAGTGACACTCCTGTTTTCTCCACCTCTCCCCAGTCTCATGATATTCCTGACTATTTGGCTGATTTTTCTGATGCATTTAGTGAGAGTAAGTCTGCGTCTTTGCCTCCTCATAGGAGTTATGACTGTGCAAATGAGTTAATGCCCGGGTGTAAATTTCCCAAGGGTTGGGTTTTCAACTTATCGGTACCCGAACATGATGCTATGCGATCTTATATCAAGGAGTCGTTGGAGAAGGGTCATATTAGACCATCCTCTTCACCTTTAGGTGCTGGGGGGTTTTTTGTGGCCAAGAAAGATGGTTCATTAAGGCCATGTATTGACTATTGTTCCCTTAACAAAATCACTGCTAAATATCAGTACCCGTTACCCCTAATTTCTGATTTATTTCCCAGAGTTAAAAGTGCCTGCTGGTTTACCAAGCTTGACCTCAGGGGGCGTATAATCTTATTTGCATCAAGCACAGGGATGAATGGAAGACGGCGTTTAATACTCCAGAGGGACATTTTGAGTACCTGGTGATGCCTTTTGGGCTCACTAATGCCCCTTTTGTCTTCCAATCTTTTATCAACGATATTTTCCGGGACTTTGTGGATAAGTTTTTGATCATTTATCTGGATGATATTTTGATCTTTTCCAGTGATTGGGATTCTCATGCGTAACATGTCCGGACTGTGTTCCGGATTTTGAGGGAAAATTCTCTGTATGTTAAGGGATCGAAGTGCCTGCCTCTTTGGTGTACAGAGGATTTCATTTTTGGGATTCATTTTGTCCCCGTCTGCTATTGAAATGGACCTGGCCAAGATACAGGCCATTTATGATTGGGTTCAGCCCACTTCTTTGAACGCTCTCCAGAAGTTTTTGGGTTTTGCTAACTTATATCGCAAAATTGTTAAACCACTGACTGATTTTACCAAAAAGGGCGCTGATGTGGTGAATTGGTCTCCAGAGGCAGTCTCGGCATTTGAGGAACTTAAGCGGAGATTCACTTCTGCTCCGGTTCTACGGCAACCTGATGTCTCGCTCCCATTTCAGGTGGAGGTAGATGCTTCTGAGATTGGTGCTGGAGCTGTTTTGTCCCAAAAAGATCCGGTGACTTCTAAGATAAATCCCTGTGCCTTCTTTTCTCGAAATTTCTCCCCATCTGAACGTAACTATGACGTGGGGAATCGGGAATTGTTGGCCATGAAATGGGCATTTGAAGATTGAAGACATTGGTTGGAGGGAGCTAGACATCAAGTTGTGGTCCTCACCGACCACAAGAATTTGATTTTTCTTGAATCAGCCAAACGCTTGAATCCTAGACAAGCTAGTTGGGCCTTGTTTTTCACGCGTTTTAATTTTGTGGTGTCTTTTCTTCGGGGCACTAAGAATGTTAAGGCGGACGCCCTTTCTAGGAGTTTCTTTGCGGATTCTCTTGATGGGACCGAGCCTACTACCATTCTAAATGAGGGTGTAGTTCTTTCCGCAATTTCACCTGATTTGAGATGGGCCCTGGAAGAATTTCAGGAGGACAAACCTGAACGTTGCTCTAAGGGAAAATTGTATGTCTCTGACCAGTGGAGGAATGTCTGAAATTCATTGCTCCGCGTTGGCTGGTCTTCCAGGTATTTTTGGTACCAGAGATTTGGTGAGTCGGTCTTTTTGGTGGCCTGCCTTATCTCGTGATGTCAGGAATTTTGTGCAGTCCTATGGCGGCGGAGGGAGTCAGCGCTGACATGGTGCCTCTCTGCCCCCCCGCCCAGCCTGCCCCACCGCTGGGGCCTGATGTGGGCCCCCTCTGCTCATAGGGGCTCCATACGCCAGTCAGGGCATTAATGCCCTGACTGGCAGCCCTGGGGTCCAGGCCCCTAAGCGCTCAAGGGCCCCGTCGCAGCAGCGACCCCTGCAACCAGGGATGTTACGTCACTGCATAGTACGCAGTTACAAGGAGCCATGAGGCCCTTAGCAGTGGGTCTAAAAGAACTCCTATAGAGCAGGCAGTATGATTACATCATGGTCTTGACTGTGATGCCAAATCCTGACAAGAAGATACATGCTAATGTTGTTCATTCAATTGCAATAAGAGACATTTCACATAAAATGTTTCAGTATGGCCATTTAAAGTTTCTATACATGATCGGTCATTTCTCCCAGTTTCTCAGCTTGTACCTGAGCTCACAACACCCTGCCAACCTCCCCAGCATACATCTGATATGCGCCGCCTGTTGTGACAGTCCAAAATGGCCGTCCTCTGCCTAATGTTCTGGCTTTTCACTGTGGCTTATTCTCACTTCTAAGTTTTCCACATGCTCTCTCCTGGCAGAATTCTGAGCATCTCTAATCTGCACCTAAGGCCCTCAACCTTGCAGTGATATTCTCCTCAATTGCATAAAGGTCCTTTGCTGAGCTAATCTTCCATAGATGGTTTTGGATGTCTGTTGCTTCAGGCAGTGGATACACATCACTCACTCTCCTTATATCTCTGTTCATCTGAACTTTGGTGGCTACAACTACTACAGACAGCATATTCCTGTCAGTCTCTCCTGGTGACAACACCTTCCTGTCTTCTCAGGAGTTGGGCTTCTTCTCCTTATGGGAGGAGTGGCATTGCCTCCCTCGCGGGGGGGGGGTGATGACGTGCCTGGAAGCAGAGAGGATTTCCCTGATCAAGTAACTACTACACACAACACTTCCTACTCCAGACCAGAAGGGGGACCTGTGAACCCTGTTTTAGGGGGGCTTCCAGCAAGTTCTGGGCTGGGCAAGGAGGTAGTGAGTTGAGTTAAAGAGCGAGAAGGAGCAGGAAGCATGAAGGAGCTGCTCCCCAGACTAAAGTAGAGAGAGGAAAGGAGAAAGAGCTAAGGAAAGCCTTGGGGACGTGGAGCTGTAACGAAGCTCACCCCAGGTCAGTGCACTGGACACTGGACACCGGAGTCCATGGCTGTCTGGGAATGACAGTCTCAGTAGCCAAATCCAGAGAGCAGGAGACTGCAAGCCTCCTGGTCTCACCAAAACCCCAGAGACACAGCAGCATACAAGAGCCTGGAGCTGCCACAGAGGAAGAGACTCGAGTTGCTTGCCATAAGGGTAAGTACCAAGGATTGTAGAGAACAGAGGATTGAGTATAGCTTCAAGTTGCAGGGACCTCTGACACTAGCGCAGAAAGGAGGCCTCCAACAACACTTGGTTCAAGGGACTCGGATCTGCTTTCAGGCTGCTGGATCTCCATTTTCATCTGTACCAGTGCTTCGGTCTGCACCTCAAGCCTTCAGTAAAAGGTAAAAGGAACAGTAACTCTTGTGTCTGCAGTTATTGATCATACACGGAGCCCTGCACTACATTTATCCACCATCCTGCACTTACTCTGTCCTGGGGCTTAAGCTCTGCCTGTAGAGAGCTAAACCAACTCTGCTGCATCACCACCAGCCCCAGCGGTCTGTACAAGCAGCGTCGGCTAACACCTTTATTGCTGAGTACCACAGGTGGCATCACAAACTTATCTACACATAGACTTTATTCCTCATCAGTTCTTTTTCATGGACACTCAGGACCACGGACCGGGTTACTGCCGCCGTGACACATCCCTTTAAGACACCGGCCCGGTACCGAGTAACCCACAGCCCTGAGGGGGTGCTCCATTTTGGCGTCACGAACAGGATTGCGAGCCCAACATAGCCAGGTACTGTGTGCCAGAGACTTTGTTAAATAGTGAAACCGCCGCCATTGTAATAAAACGCAATGCGCTGAAAGAGAAGGGCGTGTTGTTGTGGGCAGAGCCTGAGAGCAGCGCGTAAAGTAAAGCGCGAGCCACACTCCATGATTGGAAGGAAGAAGCAGAAAGCCAGACGGGAGAGGCCTGGTAGGAGCCTCTTCACTACTGCAGGTGGAGCAGCCGCGCACCCAAGTAACGAACCGCAGAGCCTGGTGGAGATTCACTGGGGGGAGAGGATGTCTAGCCTGGACAGAGATCCAGCGGCAGACGTAGCTGCAGGCCCCATAAGCCAGCCAGAAGCAGCGACGGGTGCAGCCATATCCCCTGTAATACCGCCAGTTGCCGCGGCAACAGCAGCAACAGCCCCCATCATGCAGCTAACAATGCCCTACTTCCCAGAAGCGGCCTGGTTACCACAGTAGTCAGGGGAATTGCACAACGTGAATGATTTTAAGGAGAGACTATGCAGTTTGTTTAACCACTTTACACCCAAGGGTGGTTTGTACGTTAATGACCGGGCCAATTTTTACAATTCTGACCACTGTCCCTTTTAGAGGTAATAACTCTGGAATGCTTCCATGGATCCCGGTGATTCTGACAATGATTTCACGTGACATATTGCACTTCATGTTAGTGGTAAAAGTTCATTGATATAACTTGTGTTTATTTGTGAAAAAAATGGAAATTTGGCGAAAATTTTGAAACTTTCGCAATTTTCCAACTTTTAATTTTTATGCCCTTAAATTACACAGATATGGCACACAAAAAAACTTAATAAGTAACATTTCCCACATGTTTACTTTAAATCAGCACAATTTTGGAACCAAAATTTTTTTTTAGGAAGTTATAAGGATTAAAAGTTGACCAGCGATCTCTCATTTTTACAACACCATTTTCTTAGGGACCACATCACATTTGTAGAAACTTTGAGGGGTCTATATGATAGAAGATACCCATTCTAAAAATTGCACTCCTCAAGGTGCTCAAAACCACATTCAAGAAGTTTATTAACCCTTCAGGTGCTTCACAGGAATTTTCTGAATGTTTAAAAAAAATGAAGATTTATCTTTTTTTCACAAAAAAATTATTCAGGTCCAATTTTTTTTAATTTACCAAGGGTAACAGGGGAAATTGGACTGCAAAAGTTATTGTGCAATTTACTGAGTATGCTGATACCCCATATGTGGGGGGAACCACTGTTTCAGCGCATGGCAGAGTACAGAAGGGAAGGAGCGCCGTTTGACTTTTTCAATGTAAAATTGGCTGGAATTCAGATCGGACGCCATGTCACATTTGGAGAGCCCCTGATGTGCCTAAACAGTGGAAACCCCCCACAAGTGACCCTATTTTGGAAACTAGACCCCCCAAGGAACTTATTTAGATATGTGGTGAGGACTTTGAACCCCCAAGGGCTTCACAAAAGTTTATAACGTACAGCTGTACAATTAAAAAATCATATTTTTTCCACAAAAATGATCTTTTCACCCCCAATTTTTATTTTTCCAATGGTAACAGGACCATAAAAGTTATTGTGAAATTTGTCCTGAGTACGCTGATACCCCATATGTGAGGGTAAACGACTATTTGGGTGCATGGCAGAGCTCAGAATAGAAGCAGCGCCATTTTACTTTTTTGGCTGGAATTGAGATCGGCCGCCATGCGGCGTTTGGAAAGCCCCTGATGTGCTTAAACAGTGGAAACCCCCCACAAATGACACCATTTTGGAAACTAGCCCCGCAAGGAAATTATTTAGATGTGTGGTGAGCACTTTGAACCCCCAAGAGCTTCACAGAAGTTTATAACGGCCGGGTGTGAAAATAAAATATTCATTTTTTTTTCCACAAACATGATCTTTTAATCCCCAATTTTTTTATTTTCCCAAGGGTAACAGGAGAAATTGGACTCCAAAAGTTGTTGTCCAATGTGTCCTGAGTATGCTGATACCCCATATGTGGGAGAAAACTACTGTATTGGCACACATCGGGGCTCGGAAGGGAAGTAGTGACGTTTTGGAATGCAGACTTTGATGGAATGGTGTGTGGGTGTCATGTTGCCTTTGGAGAGCCCCTGATGTGCCTAAACTGTGGAAACCTCCCACAAGTGACCCCATTTTAGAAACTAAACCCCCCATGGAACTTATCTAGATGTGTGGTGAGCACTTTGAACCCCCAAGTGCTTCACAGAAGTTTATAACGTAGAGCCATAAAAATAAAAAAAATCTTTTTTTTTCCACAAAAATGATATTTTTGCTCCCAATTTTTTTTTCCAAGGGTAACAGGAGAAATTTGACCCCAAAAGTTGTGCAACTGGTCCTGAGTAGGCTGATACCTCATATATGGGGGTAAACCACTGTTTGGGCACATGGCAGAGCTTGGAAGGGAAGGAGCACCGTTTGACTTTTTCAATGCAGAATTGGCTGGATTTGAGATCAGACGCCATGTTGCATTTGGAGAGCCCCTGATCTGCCCAAACAGTGGAAACCCCCCGATTCTAACTCCAACCCTAACGCCAACACACCCCTAACCCTAATCTCAGTCCTAATCCAAGCCCTAAGCATAACCCTAGCCCTAACCCTAGCCCTAGCCCTAACTCTAGCCCTAACCCTAGTGTGATGAAGGAGCAGATGCCATCTTGGATATGGGGCATAATGCTCGCCTCATGTCTGAGCTTGGCCTGTCCCAGTGATGCCAGTTTTTCTGACAGCTAACTGCTCCTACCCCCCATGGCCTGTAAGCTTATTGAAGAAAGCAGGATTTAGTGCTCCAATGTTGATTAGCAAGGTCTTTTAGTATGATGAGATAAGGCCAAAACAGAACTTCAAAGCTTGAGTAGGATCTACGCCAGCATTGGGCATGAAGGAGCCTGGGGGCTTCAATTAGAATATACCTGCCAGCTGGACACAGAAATACACATCCATTGTCTCTCCCAGCCACTCCGACTCCATCCTAGTATCATGGATTATGAGCACACCTTTCGAGTCACAGACACATAAAAATATCCGCATGACCCTGAGGAAATCGCGCATCTGGCAGTGCGACTCCTGAGTCGGTGAGGGCTCTGGGACCTGAGATATAGAGATTGGCCCTCCACAGCGACCCAATGGGGCCATGTTTGCTCTCCACACGACAGGCAAAACAAACCGCATTCACTGGTACCTCTCGTGTCCTGATCCGATCATCCTGGAGAAAGTTACCCCCTTTCTTAGATATTGGGAATAAGTTCTACAGGGAGCTAAAGGGTGGAGATTATTAGCCCACCCTCTGACACAGGAAACTCTCTCTCACAGAAGAACCAGATGATGATGCTCTAAGAAGGAACTGGGGACAGATCTGCCAAGGGAGCAGCGGCACGCGCTTTGGGGTCTGTTCGCAGCTAAGATTCTTGCACCCGTGAAACTTCAGAGCTCCCGCCATCCACATGCAACCTTCAACCTGGTAAATTGACCTCCAGCTTAATATCTCTAAGTCTTGTACCATTATTGTTATATTTTACTCTGACTGCAAATCCACTGTAATTCTGTTGTATAGTTTACTGTATATTTCTGTAATTATCTAGTGCGCCCTTAAGGCAATTAAACCATAAAATTAATCTTGGGCTGATGCTTTTACTCTGATTACGGATCTTAGAATACCCAGCAGGTAACAGGACATCCTCCCTGGCGGCCATTTGCTCTAGGTGCAGTTCCCTTACTGACCTGAGAGACAAAGGGGGTGCCGGAGAGCTGTGCCTGTGTAGTTACGTCACATTAGTGACGTGGGAGGAACCGGTCTTCCTTCACATTGGTGGCAGCGGTGGAATCAGAGTAATAGTGTGCGTGGGACCCCTACTCCCAGACACTAAAGACTACCAGCGGTAACTTTCACTGCTGGGGTCTTAAGGACAGCCCAGCACTAAACGGTCAGAGTGTAAATATAATAAGTTATGTGCGTGGTCAGGGTTGCAGCTGTGTCAGTAACCAGAGGTTCCAAAGATGTCGGAAGGCACCAGGAGTAAGACAAAGGGGAGGCCAATGCTATGGTCTATGAGGAGGTGGTGGAGGACAATACCAATGAAGGCGAGGGGGAGCTCAGCCAGGGCTCCCCAAGGAGCCAGACCCCCATGCTCAGTCTTGCAGTGAACTGTCCACCACCTGCCCGCCCCAGCCTATCCAGATCGGAGGCCCTTTTCCAAGCGGCTATGGCACAGCTTGAGGCTGGTAACGATGCCGCCCATGACAGACTCCTGGTGGCGGCAGAGAAAGCAGCGGAGCGTGAGCAAGCGGCGGCAGAGCATGAGCATGCAGAATGTGTCCTGCAGGCTGCAGAACACCGTGAAGCTGCGGAGCGCCAGCACCGACTGGAGATGACTCAGCACGGGCTCCCGCTGGACGCTCCTGCCCCACCGGGGACCAAGGCTTCCAAGGTCTGGGCGGAGGACTTCCCCCTGCTTGAAAAGGATGGAGACCTGGATTCCAATCTGCTGGCCTTTGAGAGAACCTGCCTCCAACACCATCTGGCCCTGGATCACTGGGCAAGGTACCTGACCCCAGTTTGAGGGGTAAGTCCTTGGAAGTTTTGGGGGACTTCCAAGCATGACTACAACATCATCAAGCAGGCCCTGATCCAGCACTACAACCTCACCCCGGAGTCGTACCGCAGGAAGTTCCGGAGCCTGCAGCGGGGCTCAAAGGACTCCCTGACCGACCACATGCGGGCACTGCTGAGAGCTGTGGAGCACTGGACCTCGGGTCTAGAGCTCACCACCCGCCAGGAGGTCCAGGAACTGTTCGTCACGGAGCAGTTCTTGTGGAACTGCCCAGAGGACCTCCAGCAGTTCCTCAGTGACCGGAAACCAAAGGGGGCTTCTGCTACAGCCGCCCTGGCAGACGAGTATTCCAACAACAGGGCGTCTGAGCCAAAGAAGCCTGCCAGCAGCACCTGGAGAGGGGGTAAGCCCAATTCTGCCCCTATCCTCCCAGCCCCCAGAGTGCAAGGAGTGTACCCCCTGCTGCCCTCTCCAGGCCAGGAGCAGAACCCAGGCATTGTCATCATTGCAACCAGCCGGGACACTTTAAGGCTGTGCGTCCCCAGTGCCATAAGGCCCCATCCCTGTCCCAGAAACCGTCCACTGTTTTTTTGTGGGAGCGGGTGGTGGGAGGTCCCTAGACAATTACCAACCTGTCACTATCGGCCGCTCAGCGGTCATGAGACTGCGGGACACAGGCGCTGAAAGAACCCTGGTACGTCCTGAGGTGGTGTCCCCTCAAGACTTGGTGCCTGGGAAAACCCTTTGCGTCTCCAGAATTGGAGGCGTTGAACCAGCACTGCAAGTTGCCAAGGTGTTTTTGGACTGGGGCGCTGGGAGGGGAATGCGGGAGGTGGGAGTAACACCAAATATTCCTGCCAATGTGTTGCTTGGGACCGATTTGGGGTGGCTAGTGTCTCAGTATGTGGCCACTGAAACCCCAAGTCCGGCTCCCCAAGAATGTCATGACTCTACTGTGAATGCTAATGTTAATGTGTTGAATGTGCCTCCAACAGTGGAGGAGGGAGTGAAACCTGATGGTAAGCCATGCACTGACACTACACACACAGGGCTCACAGTGAGGACAGGTGAGAAGACTGCAGGGGAGAGCTCAGAGGTGGAGGGAGGGGCTGCTATGGGCAGTGTAGGGCCCCTAAGTGAATCCAGCCTGCTGAGTCTAGGGCCTCTGCAGAAAGAGGAACAGGCCATGGGGGAGGGGGCGTCCCGGGAGAGGAGCCACCAGGTAAGACCCCAGGGCTGGAGTTCCCCACATCCGGGATGTCAGGAGGCCAGGGAAGTCTGCCTGACCCGGCGACTTGGTCGGGGGCCGAGGGGAAGCAGGTGCTATCTGTGGTCTCAGTGGTCGTGGCCGCTGTTACCAGGAGTAGGAGCGCCAGAGCCCAAGGAGCCTCGTGGAGGTCCGACGGTTTCCCCCTCTCCGACCAAGTGACTGCCGAGTCAGACAGCGGCCAGGAGACAGATCCCGAGGAGCTGACAGAGGATGTGGCAGTTTCGTCAATTCTTGCCACATTGAGTCAGGGATTTCAGGCAGCCTTGGAAGCTGACGTTAGCCTGAAAGCTCTCAAGGAGCAGCCGGCACAGCCTCCCCTGGAGTCCGACCGCGAGCGAGTGGTCTGGGACCAGGGATGGCTGTACCGGGTAATGGTCCAGCAGGGTTCACCAGAGGCGTGGCCCAGGGACCGACAGTTAGTGGTACCCTATCTGTTCAGGGCGGAGTTGTTGCGGATCGCACACGAGATTCCCATGGCTGGACACCTAGGGATCACTAAAACCAGGGCCAGACTAGCTCAGCATTTCTACTGGCCGGGAATGAGGACAGAGGTGATTGCCTACTGCCATTCGTGTGACACCTGTCAGAGGGTTGGGAAGGCGGGGTGGCACCCCAAAGCCCCACTGATAACTGTGCCCATCATCGAAGAGCCTTTCTCGAGGGTGGCTGTGGATCTCATTGGACCTCTGTCCACTCCCAGCCGCTCCGGGAAATACTTTATACTAACGGTAGTGGACTATGCCACCTGGTACCAGGAGGCGGTAGCTTTGTCGTCCATTCGGGCCGACAAAGTGGCCACTGCCTTATTGGAGATTTTCTCCAGAGTGGGGTTTCCCCAGGAAATGCTCAGCGACCGAGAGACCAAGTTCATGTCGCAGCTGATGGAGTCTCTCTATAAGCAGATACAGGTGCAACATCTGGTAGCCAGCCCATACCACCCACAGACCAATGGCCTGTGTGAGCGGTTCAATGGCACCTTAAAGCAGATGCTGAAGTTGGTCGACTCCCACGGGAGAGACTGGGAGCGGTATCTCCCACACCTGCTGTATGCCTACCAGGAGGTCCCACAGGCCTCAACGGGGTTCTCCCCTTTGATCTCCTGTACGGGCGACGTGTACGGGGGCCCCTTGCTCTGGAGAAGGAAGCATGGGAAGGGGATTTGGCCACCCCTGGAGTGTCAGTCACTGAGTATGTCGTGCACTTCCGGGACAGAATGATGGCCTTGACACAGCTGGTGCATGACAATATGGCCCAAGCCGAGGCTGACCAGAAGTGGTGGTATGACCAAAATGCTTGTGAGCGGACCTACCAAGTGGGTCAAAAGGTGTGGGTACTAGTCCCCGTACCTCAAAACAAGCTTCAGGCGGCCTGGGAGGGTCCATACCTCGTGCACCAGCGGCTCAATTCTGTCACCTATCTGGTCATCCTGGACCATGCCCGTGGAAGGAGGAAGGCCTTCCAAGTGAACATGATGAAGGCCCATCATGAGCGGGAGGCTTGTGCCAACCCAGTGTGCAACCTTCCCGAGGAAGGAGAGGTAGAAACCCTCCTGGATCTGCTCACCCAAGCCAAGGCGGGTGGATCCATTGAGGATGTGGGGGTTGGCCACCAGCTCTCAGAGGACCAACGTTCCCAGCTGGGGGTCACCCTACACCCCTTTCGGGAGCTGTTCAGCAGCCTGCCCGGAAGGACTGAGACAGCCGTCCATGACGTGGACACCGGCAATCACACCCCGATCCGGCGTTCAGCATATCGGGTCTTTCTTGAGGTGCAGCAGCACATGCGTCAAGAGATAGACGAGATGCTGAAGCTGGAGGTGATCCAAGCGTCCAACAGCACATGGGCTTCGCCTGTAGTCCTTGTCCCTAAAAAGGACCGAACTACGCGGTTCTGCGTGGACTACCGGGGGCTCAACACTGTGACGGTCATCGATGCGTACCCAATGCCACGCATCGAAGACCTGCTCGATCAGTTGGCCAGGGCCAAGTACCTGACCATCATGGATCTGAGCAGGGGGTATTGGCAGATTCCCCTGACCCCTGTACGAGTCCATGGTGATGCCACTTGGCATGAAGAATGCCCCTGCCACCTTTCAGAGGATGGTCAACATGCTGCTCGAGGGACTGGAAGGGTATGTGACCGCGTACCTAGATGACATTGCCATCTTCAGTCCCACCTGGGAGGATCACCTAGAGCACCTGGCACAGGTGCTCGGGCGGATCCAGCGAGCAGGCTTGACTATTAAGCCCGAAAAATGCCAGCTGGGTATGAGTGAGGTTCACTACCTGGGACACCAGGTAGGTGGGGGAGCTCTGAAGCCAGAGCCTGGGAAGGTGGATGCTATCGCATCCTGGCCCACCACCAGGACAAAGAAGCAGGTGATGTCCTTCTTGGGGACTGCCGGGTACTATAGGAGGTTTTATCCACACTATAGTGCCCTGGCCCTCACCAAGAAGAAGAAGCCCATTGCATTTGACTGGATAGTCGCCTGTGAGACAGCTTTACAGGCGCTCAATACCGCCCTTTCTAGCTCTCCTGTACTACAGGCAGCCGATTTCACGCGGCCGTTCGTAGTGCAGACCGACGCCAGCGACTTTGGCCTCGGTGCTGTGCTCAGCCAGGTCAACACTATGGGCCATGAACACCCCATTCTGTACCTGAGCCGGAAGCTCCTGCCGAGGGAAGTGGCCTATTTCACGATGGAGAAGGAATGTCTGGCAATTGTGTGGGCCCTGCAGCATCTGCAGCCATATTTGTACGGACGCCAAATCACCGTGGAAACAGACAACAACCCCCTCAACTGGTTACACACGGTCTCTGGGACGAATGGGAGGTTGCTACGCTGGAGCCTCACTCTCCAGCAGTATCATTTCACCATTCGCCACAAAAGAGGCAGGGACCATGGTAACGCTGATGGGAAGTCCCGGCAAGGAGAGGGTGCAGAAGGGCGCATGGGGGAACACAGGAATGTGATACTCCCTAGCGCCCTCTAAAACAGGGAGGTGTGATGAAGGAGCAGCTGCTATCTTGGATATGGGGCATAATGCTCGCCTCATGTCTGAGCTTGGCCTGTCCCAGTGACGCCAGTTTGTCTGACAGCTAACTGATTCTACCCCCCTTGGCCTGTAAGCATATTGAAGAAAGCAGGATTTAGTGCTCCAATGGTGAATAGCAAGGTCTTTTAGTATGATAATGAGATAAGGCCAAAACAGAACGTCAAAGCATGAGTTGGAGCCACCCCAGCATGGGGCATGAAGGTGCCTGGGGGCTTCAATTAGAATATACCTGCCAGTTGGACACAGAAATACACATCCATTGTCTTTCCCAGCCACTCCGACTCCATCCTAGGATCATGGATCATGAGCACACCTTTCGAGTTACAGACTCATAAAAAATATCCGCATGACCCTGAGGAAATCGCGCATCTGGCACTGCGACTCCTGAGTCGGTGAGGGCTCTGGGACCTGAGATATAGAGATTGGCCATCCACAGCGACCCAATGGGGCCATGTTTGCTCTCCACACGACAGGCAAAACAAACCGCATTCACTGGTACCTCTCATGTCCTGATCCGATCATCCTGGAGAAAGTTACCCCCTTTCTTAGATATTGGGAATAAGTTCTGCAGGGAGCAAAAGGGTGGAGATTTTTAGCCCACCCTCTGACACAGGGGGGAGGAACCCAGCATGCTTAAGAACTGGGAGCACATGTCAGAGACTCTCTCTCTCACAGAAGAACCAGATGATGATGATCTAAGAAGGAACTGGGGACAGATCAGCCAAGGGAGCAGCGGCACGCACTTTGGGGTCTGTCCGACAACTAAGATTCTTTTACCCGTGAAATTGCAGAGCTCCTGGCATCCACATGGAACCTACAACCTGGTAAATTGACCTCCAGCTTAATATCTCTAAGTCTTGTACCATTATTGCTATATTTTACTCTGACTGCAAATCCACTGTAATTCCGTTGTATAGCTTACTGTATATTTCTGTAATTATCAAGTGCGCCCTTAAGGCAATTAAACCGTAAAATTAATTTTGGGCTGATGCTTTTACTCTGATTACAGATCTTAGAATACCCAGCGGGTAACAGGACATCCTTCCCGGCGGCCATTTGCTCTAGGTGCAGTTCCCTTACTGACCTGAGAGACAAAGGGGGCGCCAGAGAGCTGTGCCTGTGTAGTTACGTCACATTGGTGACATGGGAGGAACCGGTCTTCTTCACACCTAGGCATAACCCTAACCCTAATGGGAAACTGGAAATAAATACTTTTTTTTAATTATTATTTTTCCCTAACTAAGAGTGTGATAAAGGGGGGTTTGATTTACTATTAACCCCTTCCTGACATGAGACATACTATCCCGTCCATGGGACCCGGGACCCTATGCCCATGGATGGGATAGTACGTCTACCGCGATCAGCGGCGCCCACGTGGTGAGCGCCGCTGATCGCGGCCGGGTGTCAGCTGATTATCACAGCTGACACCCGGCACAATGTGTCAGGGGCGGTCACGGACCGCCCCCGACACGTTAACCCCTTGCACACCGCGATCAAACACGATCGCGGTGTACCGGGAGTTAAAGGGAAGCATCGGCAGGGAGGGGGCTCCCTCCGTGCTTCCCTGAGCCCCCCACGGCAGCGCAATGTGCAGCGCTGCTGCGGGGGGCTCCTTTCCTCTAGGCCCCCGAATCCAAGATGGCGACGGGGGCCTTCGGGGGCCTGCAGGAAGCTGGCTTCCTCAGTGCCTGCAAAGCGCAGGCATGAGGAAGCCTTCTGCACTGCCTGTGACAGATTGCTGATCTGTCACAGTGATCTGTGATGTGACAGATCAGCGATCTGTCACAGGACAGTGATGTCCCACCTGGGACTATGTAATAAAGTAAAAAAAAAATAAAAAAAAAGTGTAAAAATCATTTTAAAAAAATCGCCAAATAAATTAGTAAAAAAAAAAAAAATATTCCCCAATAAATTCATTTTTTGAAAATAAAAAAAACCCAAAACAATATAAGTATACATATTAGGTATCGCCACGTCCGTAACGACCCGCCCTATAAAACTGTCTCATTAGTTAACCCCTTTAGCGAACCCCTTAAAAAATAAAAATAAAAAACGAAGCAAAAAATAATGATTTATTATCATAACGCCAAACAAAAAGTGTAATAACGCGCGATCAAAAAGACGCATATAAATATCCATGGTACCGCTGAAAACGTCATCTTGTCCCGCAAAAAACGAGCCACCACACAGCATCATCAGCGAAAAAATTAAAAAGTTATAGCTCGCAGAATAAAGTGATGCAAAAATAATTATTTTTTATATAAAATAGTTTTCATTGCATAAAACCGACAAAACATAAAAAAACGACCTAAATGAGGTATCGCTGTAACCGTACTGACCCGAAGAATAAAACCGCCTTATCAATTTTACCGCACGCGGAAAGGTGTAAACGCACTCCCCCAAAAGAAATTCATGAAACGCTGGTTTTTGTTCATTCTGTGTCCCAAAAATCGGAATAAAAAGCGATCAAAAAATGTCACATGCCCGAAAATGGTACCAATAAAAACATCAACTCGTCCCGCAAAAAATAAGATCTGACATGACTCGGTGGGTCAAAATACGGAAAAATTATAGCTCTCAATATGTGGTGATGCAAAAACTATTTTTACAATAAAAAGCGTCTTTCAGCGTGCGACAGCTGCCAAAAATAAAAACCGCCATAAATAGTAAATCAAACCCCCCGTTATCACCCCCTTAGTTAGGGAAAAATAATAAAATTAAAAGAAAATGTATTTATTTCCATTTTTCCATTAGGGTTAGGGTTAGGGCTAGGGTTAGGGCTAGGGTTAGGGTTAGGGTTAGGGCTAGGGTTAGGGCTAGGGTTAGGGTTAGGGCTAGGGTTAGGGCTAGGGTTAGGGCTGAGATTAGGGTTAGGGGTGTGTTGGGATTCGGGTTGGAGTTAGAATTGGGGGTTTCCACTGTTTGGGCACATCAGGGGCTCTCCAAATGCAACATTGCGTCTGATCTCAATTCCAGCCAATTCTGAGTTGAAAAAGTCATATGGTGCTCCTTCCCTTCCAAGCTCTGCCATGCGCCCAAACAGTGTTTTACCCCCACATGTAGGGTATCAGCCTACTCAGGACAAATTGCAAAACAATTTTTGGGGTCCAATTTCTCCTGTTACCCATAGGAAAATAAAAAATTGGGGGCAAAAATATCATTTTTGTGGAAAAAAATGATTTTTTTATTTTCACGTCCGAGCGTTATAAACTTCTGTGAAGCACTTGGGGGTTCAAAGTGCTCACCACACATCTAGATAAGTTCCGTGGGGGGTATAGTGTCCAAAATGGGGTGACTTGTGGGGAGTTTCAATAGTTTAGGTACATCAGGGGCTCTCCAAACGCACATGACACCCGCAGACCATTCCATCAAAGTCTGCATTCCAAAATGGCACTGCTTCCCTTCCGAGCCCCGACGTGTGTCCATACAGTAGTTTTCTCCCACATATGGGGTGTCAGCGTACTCATGACAAATTGGACAACAACTTTTGAGGTCCAATTTCTCCTGTTACCCTTGGGAAAATGAAAAAATTGGGGACTAATTGATCATGTTTGTGGAAAAAATACGATTTTTTTATTTTCATGCCCGGGCATTATAAACTTCTGTGAAGCCCTTGGGGGTTCAAAGTGCTCACCACACATCTAGATAAGTTCCTTAGGGGTTCTCGTTTCCAAAATGGGGTCATTTGTGGGTGTTTCCACTGTTTAGGTACATTAGGGGCTCTCCAAAGGCAACATGACACCCGCAGACCATTCCATCAAAGTCTGCATTCCAAAGCATCACTACTTCCCTTCCGAGCCCTGACGTGTGTCCATACAGTAGTTTTCTCCCACATAAGGGGTGTCAGCGTACTCAGGACAAATTGGACAACAACTTTTGGGGTTCAATTTCTCCTGTTACCCTTGGGAAAATGAAAAAATTGGGGACTAATTGATCATGTTTGTGGAAAAAATACGATTTTTTTATTTTCATGCCCTGGCATTATAAACTTCTGTGAAGCCCTTGGGGGTTCAAAGTGCTCACCTCACATCTAAATAAGTTCCTTAGGGGGTCTAGTTTTCAAAATGGGGTCATTTGTGGGGGGTTTCCACTGTTTAGGTACATTAAGGGCTCTTCAAAGGCAACATGACACCCGCAGACCATTCCATCAATGTCTGCATTCCAAAACGTCACTACTTCCTGTTAGCGCGGGTGGTCAGGAGTGGGAACTCTGAGAGTGGACCCTCTGGGCCGTGGCACCGAGGGACCCCGGGCGAGCTGCCAGGTGGAACCGACCCCTATACAGGGACCGTTAAGAGCAGGCCCAGGGGTTCGAGTACCACGGTAGCCGGTACCGAGAGGGGCGGCTCAGGATGGACCGGAGTAAGACTGAGACTGGAGTAGGTTGGCAGGAGCACTGAAGACAGGACTGGAGTAGGACGACAGGAACACTGAAGGCAGGACTGGAGTAGGACGGCAGGAACACTGAAGGCAGGACTGGAGTAGGACGGCAGGAACACAAGGCAGGACTGGAGTAGGACGGCAGGAACACTGAAGGCAGGACTGGAGTAGGTAACCAGGAACACGGGTAGCAGGACTGAGAAGCTGCTGTGAGGAGCAGCCGAGACAGGAACTGCAGGAGCAGAGTGTGCATGATGGAGCGAGGCCAGAGTGTCAGGAAACACAACGATCAGGCGCCTCCCTCAGGGGGAAGCGGCCTGATATGGCCCCGTCTGGTCAGCCATTGGTCCAAAGGTGCTTCCGGGTCAGGGCACAGCCGGAGCATAAGAAGCAGGAAGGAGGCGCGGCCGCGGCCTATGGCGCATGCGCATAGCATGCAGGGAAGGCATCGGTCGCGGGCCTGTCTCAGGTGACCGCTGCGGCCGTCGGGTGGAGAGAGGCTGCGGCGTGGGAGCGGAGGGCGACTGCGGCGTGGGAGCGGAGGCCGGGTGAGTATGGCGGAGCGGTGTAACAGTACCCCCTCCCCTAAGCCGCCCCTCCCGGAGGTTAACAAGAAACCTCTTGAGGATACGGGGAGCATTAATGTTCTCCCGAGGCTCCCAGGATCTCTCCTCAGGACCAAAGCCCTTCCAATCAACGAGAAAGAAAGTCCTACCTCTAACCCTTTTCACAGCGAGGATGTCCTGCACTTCAAAAATGTTGTCGGCACCCACCGGCTGAGGACCAAGATCAAGCGAGGAATGGAAACGATTCAGCACCACAGGCTTCAGGAGAGAGACGTGAAAGGTGTTCGGGATCCGGAGCGAAGCAGGCAACCTCAATTTGTAGGCAACTTCGTTAATACGTCCCAGAATTTCAAACGGACCAATGTAGCGTGGACCCAACTTGTAGGAGGACAGTTTTAGTCGGACGAATTTGGAGGAGAGCCAGACCTTGTCGCCAACACGATACGGAGGAGAATCCAACCTCTTTTTGTCTGCATAGTTCTTCATCTGATCAGCGGATCTCTTGAGTGATGTGTTGGTCTCAGCCCAAATTTTAGAAAATTCCGAGGACAAGGCATTGGCCGCGGGTACCTCAGAGGCAGGGGTTATCGGAAGAGGAACACCAGGATGTCTGCCAAAAACAATTAAAAACGGAGACTTGGCCGAAGACTCACCAGCATGGTTGTTATAAGCGAACTTTGCCCAGGGGAGTAAGTTGACCCAATCGTTCTCGTGGGCGTTAGAGAAGTGGCGAAAGTATCCCATAAGCGTCGGGTTGGTACGCTCTACTTGTCCGTTGGACTGTGGATGGTAAGCCGAGGAGAAGTTGAGGGAAACGTTCATGAGCTTACAAAGCGAACGCCAGAACTTGGAGGTAAACTGAACCCCTTGGTCAGACACAATGCGTCGAGGTAGTCCATGAAGCCTGAAGACTTGATGAATGAAGATTTCGGCCAGCTCTGGCGCTGAGGGAAGACCGGGCAAAGGGATGAAGTGAGCCATCTTGGAAAAACGATCCACCACCACCAGGATGACTGTGCAGCCCGCAGAGCAGGGTAGGTCGGTGATGAAATCCATGGCAATGTTCTCCCAAGGAACCGTAGGGACAGGCAACGGAAGCAACAAGCCGGACGGAGATCTCCGTGGCACCTTGTTTTTTGCACAGGATGGACAAGAAGCCACAAAGTCGAGTACATCTTGGCGAAGTGAGGGCCACCAGTAGTGACGTTTGATAAGGTCAAGGGTCTTCTTAGTTCCGGCATGGCCGGCCAGTTTGGAGGAGTGCCCCCATAGAAGAACCTTTTGCTTGAGATTCTCTGGCACAAGCGTCTTGCCAGGCGGAGGAGTAAGCCAGTTCACTGGAGCCACGGTGATGATCCTAGTGGGATCAATGATATGTGACGGTTCCTCCGTGGATTCGTGTGGTTGGAAGACCCTGGACAGGGCGTCGGCTTTGGAATTCTTGTTGCCGGGACGGAATCGGAGCTCGAAATCAAATCGGGCAAAAAATAAAGACCATCTGGCCTGGCGAGGGTTTAGTCTCTGGGCAGACTGGAGATAGGCCAGATTCTTGTGGTCCGAGAAGATGACAAAAGGATGGACAGCTCCCTCCAGGAGGTGGCGCCATTCCTCCAAGGCCAACTTGATGGCCAAAAGTTCCCAGTCACCGATCGAGTAGTTACACTCGGATGGAGAAAAGGCCTTCGAGAAGAAGCCACAAGGGTGCAGGCGACCGGAGGCGGTTCTCTGGGACAGCACCGCCCCGGCACCAGTCGAGGAAGCGTCCACCTCGAGTACAAAAGGTCGATCGCTCTCAGGGCGATGCAGGACCGGAGCTGTGGAGAAAGCCCGTTTTAGGGTCAGAAAGGCCTCCTCTGCCTCAGGAGACCAATCCTTGGAAGTAGACCCTTTACGGGTGAGCACAGAAATGGGTCTTGTGATCGCGGAGAAGTGGGAGACAAATTGCCGGTAATAGTTGGCGAACCCGAGGAATCGTTGTATCGCCTTTAATCCGACGGGGCGAGGCCATTTGAGGATGGCAGACAACTTCTCGGGATCCATCCTTAGACCAGCGTCGGAGATAATGTATCCCAGAAATGGCAGAGAGGTCTGTTCGAAGAGACATTTCTCGATCTTTGCATACAGACGGTTCTCCCGAAGACGCTGAACACCAGGCGGACACTCTTTCTGTGGGACGAGAGGTCCGGCGAGAAGACGAGGATGTCGTCTAAGTACACGACCACACAGGAGTACAAGAGATCCCGGAAGATCTCATTGACGAACTCTTGAAAGACTGCAGGAGCATTGCAAAGACCGAAGGGCATGACCAGGTACTCGTAATGGCCATCTCGAGTGTTGAAAGCTGTCTTCCACTCGTCACCTGCACGGATACGGACCAGATTGTAGGCTCCTCTGAGGTCCAGCTTGGTAAAGACCCGAGCCCCTCTGAGACGGTCAAACAGTTCTGGAATGAGTGGAAGAGGGTACCTGTTCTTGATGGTAATCTTATTCAAGCCCCTATAGTCAATGCATGGCCGTAGAGTCCCGTCCTTCTTTTTGACGAAGAAGAACCCGGCTCCCGCGGGCGAAGAGGATTTCCGTATAAAGCCTTTGGCGAGGTTCTCTCGGACGTACTCAGACATGGTGGTGGTCTCCGTGGGAGACAGAGGGTAGATTCTGCCCCTTGGGGGGGTTGAACCAGAAACAAGTTCAATTGGGCAGTCAAACGGCCGGTGTGGAGGGAGGACCTCCGCTTCCTTCTTATCAAAAACATCGGCGTAGGAGCTGTAAGCTGGAGGAAGACCCGGGAGGTCTGGAGGCGACCGTGGAGCGGCCGCCAGGCGGACAGGAGTCAGACAGCGAGCTTGGCACGGGTGCCCCCAGCGGAGTATCTCCCCAGAAGACCAGTCGAGAACAGGCTGATGAGTCCTTAACCATGGAAGACCGAGTAGAATGGCGTGAGAGAGCTTAGGTAAAAAGTAAAAGGCTATCTTCTCTCGATGTAAGGCTCCGATTTGCAATTCCACCTCTTCAGTGACCAAGGTGACGGTCACCTGTAGCGGTTTGCCATCCACGGTGGCAATCTGAATTGGGTTAGATAGAGTGACTACAGGAATTTGGTATTTGTCTACCTCTTCCGGCCGAATGAAGTTACCCGCTGAGCCCGAATCCACGTAGGCCACCTCGGAACCACGCCTCCCTCCTGAAACCAAAAGCACAGAAATCGTAAGGGGTTGAGAGGAATCATCATCATCACCTAGGAAGGCCTCTCTTACCTGACCTAGGTGGAGTCGTTTCCTTGTCTCTTAGGACAGGTGCGGATATAGTGTGACGAATGACCGCAATAGAGGCACAGACCTTGTGCCCGTCTCTCTCTCTGACGTAACTCGGCCAACCTGAGATGATCTATCTGCATGGGCTCACCCGAAGAGAGGGAAGAAGATCCGACTGAACGTGAGCTGGCCGACTGAGTGAAAGGAGAAACTGACCTGGAGGAGCGCCTGTCTCTCACGGACTCCCGAGCGCGCTCCAGGAAGCGCAGGTCAATGCGGGTAGCCAGCGAGATAAGGTCCTCTAAGGTGGACGGGGTATCTCGACCTGCGAGTTCATCCTTTATTTTACTAGAAAGACCGCGCCAGAATGCCCCCACCAAAGCTGCGTTATTCCAGCCGAGCTCGGAGGAAATAGTGCGAAAGCGAATAGCGTACTGTCCGACCGTGAGAGAGCCCTGGTGTAAGTTAAAGAGTGACTCAGTGAGAGAGGCTAACCGGCCCGGCTCATCGAAAACCTTACGAAACGTATCCAGGAAAACCGGGAGACTCGAAACGACCGGGTCGTCACGTTCCCAGAGCGGTTTTACCCAAGAAAGGGCCTCTCCCTCCAGATGGGACATGATGAAGGCCACTTTGGCCCGGTCCGAGGGATATTGCTGCGGCAGCCATTCAAAGTGGAGACTACACTGATTTAAGAAACCCCTACAGAGCTTGGAATCCCCGGTGAAACGAGGCGGCTTGGCGAGGCGGGGCGTCGGAGGAGCAGTAGACGCAGGGGGAGGAGTCGGCACTGCAGCGGCAGCCTGGAGGGCCGACAAGCGACTATCAAAGGAGGCCATGTAGGACAAAACGTGGGTTTGAGTATCTTGCTGCTGACCCAGCTCCTTTTGGAGACTGGCCAGCTGAGTGGCATTTCCAGGATCGGCCACCTGTAAGGCCGACAAACGGGTGTCCATCGACTTCATGATTGACATAATGTGCCCCTGATTCTCCCGTAGGAATAGCAACTCTTTCTGGGTAGCAGCCGTAGTACCGGCGGAGTCCATGGCCTGATCGTACTGTTAGCGCGGGTGGTCAGGAGTGGGAACTCCGAGAGTGGACCCTCTGGGCCGTGGCACCGAGGGACCCCGGGCGAGCTGCCAGGTGGAACCGACCCCTATACAGGGACCGTTAGGAGCAGGCCCAGGGGTTCGAGTACCATGGTAGCCGGTACTGAGAGGGGCGGCTCAGGATGGACCGGAGTAAGACTGAGACTGGAGTAGGACGGCAGGAGCACTGAAGACAGGACTGGAGTAGGACGACAGGAACACTGAAGGCAGGACTGGAGTAGGACGGCAGGAACACTGAAGGCAGGACTGGAGTAGGACGGCAGGAACACAAGGCAGGACTGGAGTAGGACGGCAGGAACACTGAAGGCAGGACTGGAGTAGGTAACCAGGAACAAGGGTAGCAGGACTGAGAAGCTGCTGTGAGGAGCAGCCGAGACAGGAACTGCAGGAGCAGAGTGTGCACGATGGAGCGAGGCCAGAGTGTCAGGAAACACAAAGATCAGGCGCCTCCCTCAGGGGGAAGCGGCCTGATATGGCCCCGTCTGGTCAGCCATTGGTCCAAAGGTGCTTCCGGGTCAGGGCACAGCCGGAGCATAAGAAGCAGGAAGGAGGCGCGGCCGCGGCCTATGGCGCATGCGCATAGCATGCAGGGAAGGCATCAGTCGCGGGCCTGTCTCAGGTGACCGCTGCGGCCGTCGGGTGGAGAGAGGCTGCGGCGTGGGAGCGGAGGGCGACTGCGGCGTGGGAGAGGAGGCCGGGTGAGTATGGCGGAGCGGTGTAACACTTCCCTTCCGAGCCCTGACGTGTGTCAATACAGTAGTTTTCTCCCACATATGGGGTGTCAGCTTACTCAGGACAAATTGGACAACAACTTTTGGGGTTCAATTTCTCCTGTTACCCTTGGGAAAATAAAAAAATTGGGGACTAATTGATCATGTTTGTGGAAAAAATACGATTTTTTTATTTTCACACCCGGGCGTTATAAACTTCTGTGAAGCACTGGGGGGTTCAAAGTGCTCACCACACATCTAGATAAGTTCCTTGGGGGGTCTAGTTTGCAAAATGGTGTCATTTGTGGGGGTTTCCACTGTTTTGGTACATCAGGGGTTTTCCAATCGCGACATGGTGTCCGATCTCAATTCCAGCCAAAAACGTCAAATGGCGCTGCTTCCCTTCCGAGCTCTGCCATGCGCCCAAATAGTGGTTTACCCCCACATGTGGGGCATCAGCGTACTCAGGACAAATTGCACAATAACTTTTAGGGTGCTGTTACCCTTGGAAAAATAAGAATTGAGGGTGAAAAGATCATTTTTGTGGAAAAAATATGATTTTTTAATTGTACCGCTGTACGTTATAAACTTCTATAAAGCCCTTGTCGGTTCAAAGTTCTCACCACATATCTAGATAAGTTCCTTGGGGGGTCTAGTTTCCAAAATGGGGTCACTTGTAGGGGGTTTCCACTGTTTAGGTACATCAGGGACTCTCCAAACGTGACATGGTGTCCGATCTCAATTCCAGCCAAAAACGTCAAATGGTGCTGCTTCCCTTCCGAGCTCTGCCATGCACACAAATAGTGGTTTACCCCCACATGTGGGGTATCAGCGTACTCAGAACAAATTGCACAATAACTTTTAGGGTGTTGTTACCCTTGGAAAAATAAGAATTGAGGGTGAAAAGATCATTTTTGTGGAAAAAATATGATTTTTTAATTGTACAGCTTTATGTTATAAACTTCTGTGAAGCCCTTGGGGGTTCAAAGTTCTCACCACACATCTAGATAAGTTCCTTAGGGGGTCTAGTTTCCAAAATGGTGTCATTTGTGGGGGGTTTCCACTGTTTTGGTACATCAGGGGTTTTCCAATCGCGACATGATGTCCGATCTCAATTCCAGCCAAAAACGTCAAATGGCGCTGCTTCCCTTCCAAGCTCTGCCATGCGCCCAAATAGTGGTTTACCCCCACATGTGGGGTATCAGCATACTCTGGACAAATTGCACAATAACTTTTAGGGTCCTGTTACCCTTGGGAAAATAAAAATTGGGGTGAAAAGATCATTTTTGTGGAAAAAATCTGATTTTTTAATTGTACCGCTGTACGTTATAAACTTCTATAAAGCCCTTGTCGGTTCAAAGTTCTCACCACATATCTAGATAAGTTCCTTGGGGGGTCTAGTTTCCAAAATGGGGTCACTTGTAGGGGGTTTCCACTGTTTAGGTACATCAGGGACTCTCCAAACGTGACATGGCGTCCGATCTGAATTCCAGCCAATTTTGCATTGAAAAAGTCAAACGGCGCTCCTTCCATTCTGAGCTCTGCCATGCGCCGAAACAGTAGTTCCCCCCCACAAATCAGGTAGCAGCGTACTCTGGACAAATTGCACAATAACTTTTGCAGTCCAATTTCTCCTGTTACCCTTGGTAAAATAAAAAAAATTGAACCTGAAGTATTTTTTTTGTGAAAAAAAGTTAGATGTTCATTTTTTTTTAAATATTCAAAAGAATTCCTGTGATGCACCTAAAGGGTTAATAAACTTCTTGAATGTGGTTTTGAGCACCTTAAGGGGTGCAGTTTTTAGAATGGTGTCACTTTTGGGTATTTTCTATCATATAGACCCCTCAAAGTGGCTTCAAATGTGATGTGGTCCTAAAAATAAAATGGTGTTGTAAAAATGAGAAATCGCTGGTCAACTTTTAACCCTTATAACTTCCTAACAAAAAAAAATTCTGGTTCCAAAATTGTGCTGATGTAAAGTAAACATGTGGGAAATGTTAGTTATCAAGTTTTTTGTGTGCCGTATCTCTGTGATTTAAGGGCATAAAAATTCAAAGTTGGAAAATTGTGAAATTTTCAAAATTTTTGCCAAATTTCCATTTTTTTCACAAATAAACGCAAGTTATTTGAATGAAATTTTACCACTAACATGAAGTACAATATGTCACGAGAAAACAATGTCAGAATCACCGGGATCCATGGAAGCGTTCCAGAGTTATGACCTCATAAAGGTACAGTGGTCAGAATTGTAAAAATTGGCCCGGTCATGAACGTGCAAACCACCCTTGGGGGTGAAGGGGTTAATAGCAGGTTTTTATGTTTGGCAGCTGTCATACGCTAAAAGACACTTTTTATTGTAACAATAGTTTTGCATCACCACATTTTGAAAGCTATAATTTTTTCATATTTTGACCCACTGAGGCATGTGAGGTCTTATTTTTTGTGGGACGAGTTGACATTTTTATTGCTACCATTTTCGGGCACGTGACATTTTTTGATCACTTTTTATTCCGATTTTTGGGACGTAGAATGAACAAAAACCAGCATTTCAAGAATTTCTTTTAGGGGGTGCGTTTTCACCGTTCCGCTTGTGGTAAAATTGATAAAGCGGTTTTATTCTTCGGGTCAGTACAATTACAGCGATACCTCATTTATATAATTTTTTATGTTTTGGCGCTTTTATACAATAAAAACAATTTTATATAAAAAATAATTATTTTTGCATCGCTTTATTCTGCGAGCTATAACTTTTTTATTTTTTCGCTTATGATGCTGTTTGGTGGCTCGTTTTTTGCGGGACAAGATGTCGTTTTCAGCGGTACCATGTTTATTCATATCTGTATTTTTGATTGTGCGTTATTGCACTTTTTGCGGTATGATGATAAAGCATTGTTTTTTGCTAGAGTTGAGCGACTTTGGTCGGATCGAGTTTCATGAAACAAAATTTGTTTCAGATGAAACTCGTCCGACTAGGGCAAAAAAAGTCAGAGTTTCGTCCGAAATCCGACCTCAGTGCAAGTCAATGGGGAATAAAAGTCGGCATTGAGTGGATGACAACACGCTGCTCCGAGGGTCTTAGGGAAGCACACAGGGAGCCCCCTCTCTGCGCGATTCTTCCATGTGCCTTCGGTACACTGCGATCATGTTTGTTCACTGTGTGCCAGGGGTTAATGTGGCGGGGCGGTCCCCTCATGAGCACCGCTGATCCCGTTGAATGTACTATTCCATCCTTGGGACAGGTCCTAGGTCACATGGACCGAATAGTACGTCCAATGTAGGAAAGAGGTTAAGTCATTTCCTTATTCAAATTTTTTGCAGGGCAATTGTCCCGCTCTTACCCCCACTTAGCTTCCTTTTGCAGCCCACTAACCCTTACTTTGGGTTAGCCATTTTAAAACACCGACGTTCGGGTCCCATTGACTTATTTTGAAACACAGTAATCTCCAGAGATCTCAGGCAGGAAGGTAGTAAAAAATATTCCTTTATTTCTTTTCGTTAAAAGAACATGTCATATTTTGTCAGAATTTGTAATCCATGATTAAGACTCTTTTGAGTTGAAACGCGTTGGATTTTTTACCATCTACTGGGGTATCCACTACTGTAACATGTTCTTTTAACTAAAAGAAATAAAGGAATATTTTTTATAACTACCTTCTTGCCTGAGATCGCTGGAGATTACTATGTGTTTGGACTTGTATCCGCCAGGGCGTCTCCGTGCGACAGTTTGGTTCCTGCTATCCGGAGGACGCTAAGGGGTGAACTGAAACATTTTTTTTATATTGATTGACTTCTATTGGGTTCGGGTCCACGTCAACCAAACTTTTTATTGTATCTTCATTGACCTCGGCGAACCTAAACATCCACGGGTTGGCTCATCTGTAGCCAACAGCATAAAAAAGAATATCTGGGTTTTCCCATGAGCAATGTATATTTTAATTTATAGATTTTTAAAATAATACTATTTTCCACAATTGGATGTGTTAAAAAATGTTCCTGTGCTGAGATAATCTTATAAATGTGCTCCTGCTGTGTACTGTGTAATGGCTGTGTCTGACAATACAGGAACATGGTCTGATCATACCACAGCTCCTGGCAGGGGGAAGGGGGGAGCAGAAAAATATACAGACATTACAGCATGGGATCACAGCTGATTATTTTTGTGAGATAAAGCATTTCATTGCCTGTTTTTAGGAATCATTTGCGATCTCATATTGTAATGTCAGTATACTCTTGCTTCTTCCCCTGCCCAGGAGCTATGATCAGACCATGTTCCTGCACGGTCAGACACAGTCATTACACACTACACAGCAGGGGCACATTTATAAGATTATCTCAGCACAGGAACATTTTTTTTCTAAGCACATTCAATTGTGCAACTTATTATCACTCAAAGATAAACTGATTAAAATGTTGATTAATATTATCTTTGTTCGTGGGAAAACCCCTAAAGTGAAACAACTTGATAAATTACTCTAAAGTCTGTAATTATAGCAACGGCTGTTGCAGAAGTAACTGGGGCCTCATTTATGAGAATTACCTCACAGGAAGTTGCCAGAGTGTAGCTTTCAGTATTGAAGCTGCTGAGGTAAAGTGAAAGCTGAACTCTGACTGGTTGCTGTGGACATAAAAAATGGTGTATCGTGAGTGTGTGTTGGGCAAAGTAATCCTCGAAAAAGCAGTGCATGTATACAAATGTGTTGGTAGTGTACTTTAGGGTACTGTGGTGCCACCTGCAGGTCATTTTTCCTTATTGCAGGTTTATGAAAATTAATGTTTAAACTGTATTTTGTGATCAAATCGTGGATGTGTGGTTTGCTTGGCTATTTTCTTGCTAAAGGGGGCAAGTTTACCTTTCAAATGGTGCATCATTTGTGTGTGTGGTGCAGTATGAACGGGGATACAAAGGAATCACCGAAAAACAGTGTTTAGAAATAATAGAATAGATTCACCTATTAGATCTCTGATCAGTGTGAGGTGATTACTAAGGGAAATAATACTGTACTAAGGACTGTCTTTTAAAATGTCACCCAAAAAACAACCACCAATTGGACAAGTTAATCCAAAAGTCAAGAAAGCAAAACTACCTCAAACAGCTGAGACAAGTGACAGTCTGAATCAAAGGCAGCTGAAACATCAGAATGTGAACATCGTCTTCAGGAGAATCAGATGAGATATGCTGAATCAAGGGATGCGGAAACATCTGAACAAGAGGATGAACGTCGTCACAATGACCGCAATCTGTCATATGCAACTTATGCAAGGACATAGGCAGGCTGACTTCAGTTTGGAAGCGTTTTACTACAACCCAATTCAGGACTATAGGTCACATCTGAAAGTCATAATAGGCAAAATGGACGTAATATGCCAACACTGTCAAGCAAAGCAGTTTAACATGGAATTGCTTGGTATGTGCTGCTCAAATGACAAAGTCAGCTTGCCACCTTTAAAGGGAGCCTGTCAGCAGGATTTTGCTCAGTAACCTACAAACAGTGTCTGGTTCGCACCGTTATATGAATTAAAATGATGCCTGTGGTTGATGAAATCCATCTTGTGGTTGCTGTTTAATCTTTATTTTCAGTTCTGAGTTAAATATATGCTCTTGCCCCGAGGCGGCCTGTGGCGGGATCTTCATGTGGTGCGCTGATTAGGTATTCATAATGCAGAAGGCTGACAGGTCATTGATCCCTCACTGACCTGCCCCCTAGTTTACATAATGAATTAATGCACATACTGAAAAGAAAAACTTTTGCAGGCAGTCGCCAGCCGTGACCTGCACTGCAGAATAATCGCATGTTTACTGTATTAACAATAAATGTGCTTGAAGTTATCCTGATAGTATAAAAAAAATCATTTGAAAATGGCGCCTGCACAGTAGCAGCCATTGGTGTATATAAAGGTGATCCGATAGCTGCTACTGCACAGGCGTGGGCGGCGCCATCTTGGAGGAGGAATATTTTTTTCTAGCAAGATGGCGCTGCCCACACCTGCGCAATAGCAGCTATCAGATCACCTCTACTGTATATACACCAATAGCAGTGGATTTTTTTTTGTACTATCAGGATAACCTCAAGCACATTTATTATTAGCACAAAGGGACGGACTACCCTTAACACAGTAAACACTAATACTGGCGCCTGCCTGCAGAAGAGTTTTTTTTTCATTATGTACATATATTCATTATCTAAACTAGGGGTGAGAAGCCATAAAAAGCCATACTGGTAAATACCTAAGCAGAGCACCACATTAAGACCCCCCATCACAGACCACCCTGGAGCAAGCGCATATCATTATCTCAAGACTGAAAATAAATATTAAACAACAACAACAAGACGGATTTCATCAACCAAGGTATCATTATAATCAGTATAACAGTTCCAACCTGACACTATTAGTAGGTTACTGTGCACAATCCTGCTGACAGGTTCCCTTTAAATCTACCTCCAGAATCACTTCTTTCATACATGTTGGGAACAACTCCTGAGTCCAAGCATTTTCTGCAAAGTATTAGGAGATACAATTCATCTGTCCAGATGACATCCTTTGGTACTACAGCTGGATTCGAGGAAGCAGGATTTATGCCAGCTTTTAAAGTCCAGAGCCAAACATATCACAACACAGGTTCGATGCTTCCTGTAGCAAATGAAGATCCAAAATTTTTGATTACCAACACCAGTTCAACCTGCCTTTAATGTCATGAACAGATACAGTTGTGGCCAAAAGTATTGACACCCCTGCAATTTTGTCAGATAATACTCAGTTTCTTCCTGAAAATGATTGCAAACACAAATTCTTTGGTACTATTATCGTCATTTAATTTGTCTTAAATGAAAAAACACAAAAGAGAATGAAGCAAAAAGCAAAACATTGATCATTTCACACAAAACTCCAAAAATGGGCCAGACAAAAGTATTGGCACCCTCAGCCTAATACTTGGTTGCACAACATTTAGCCAAAATAACTGCGACCAACCGCTTCCGGTAACCATCAATGAGTTTCTTACAATGCTCTGCTGGAATTTTAGACCATTCTTCTTTGGCAAACTGCTTCAGGTCCCTGATATTAGAAGGGTGCCTTCTCCAAACTACCATTTTTAGATCTCTCCACAGGTATTCTATGGGATTCAGGTCTGGACTCATTGCTGGCCACCTTAGAAGTCTCCAGTGCTTTCTCTCAAACCATTTTCTAGTGCTTTTTGAAGTGTGTTTTAGGTCATTGTCCTGCTGGAAGACCCATGACCTCTGAGGGAGACCCAGCTTTCTCACACTACATTATGCTGCAAAATTTGTTGGTAGTCTTCAGACTTCATAATGCCAGGCACATGGTCAAGCAGTCCAGTGCCAGAGGCAGCAAAGCAACCCCAAAACATCAGGAACCTCCGCCATGCTTGACTGTAGGGACCGTGTTCTTTTCTTTGAATGCCTCTTTTTTTCTCCTGTAAACTCTATGTTGATGCCTTTGCCCAAAAAGCTCTACTTTTGTCTCATCTGACCAGAGAACATTCTTCCAAAACGTTTTAGGCTTTTTCAGGTAAGTTTTGGCAAACTCCAGCCTGGCTTTTTTATGTCTCGGGGTAAGAAGTGGGGTCTTCCTGGGACTCCTACCATACAGTCCCTTTTCATTCAGATGCCGACGGATATTACAGGTTGACACTGTTGTACCCTCGGACTGCAGGGCAGCTTGAACTTGTTTGGATGTTAGTAGAGGTTCTTTATCCAACATCTGCACAATCTTGCGTTGAAATCTCTTGTCAATTTTTCTTTTCTGTCCACATCTAGGGAGGTTAGCCACAGTGCCATGGGCTTTAAACTTCTTGATGACACTGCGCACGGTAGACACAGAAACATCCTGGTCTTTGGAGATGGACTTGTAGCCTTGAGATTGCTCATGCTTCCTCACAATTTGGTTTCTCAAGTCCTCAGACAGTTCTTTGGTCTTCTTTCTTTTCTCCATGCTCAATGTGGTACACACAAGAACACAGGACAGAGGTTGAGTCAACTTTAATCCATGTCAACTGGCTGCAAGTGTGATTTAGTTATTGCCAACACCTGTTAGGTGGCACAGGTAAGTTACTGGTGCTGTAAATTACACAAATTAGAGAAGCATCACATGATTTTTCGAACAGTGCCAATACTTTTGTCCACCCTCTTTTTTATGTTTGGTGTGGAATTATATCCAATTTGGCTTTAGGACAATTCTTTTTGTGTTTTTTCATTTAAGACAAATTAAATGAAGATAATAATACCAAAGAATTTGTGTTTGCAATCATTTTCAGGAAGAAACTGAGTATTATCTGACAGAATTGCAGGGGTGTCAATACTTTTGTCCACAACTGTATAATAATAATAATACATTTTAGTTCTATAGCGCCGACATATTCCGCAGAAATTTACATTTCAGAGGGGACTTGTACAGACAATAGACAACACAGCATAACAATAATTACATAGATTATAACAAATACCAAGAGGAATGAGGGCCCTGCCCGCAAGCTTACAGTCTATGAGAAAAGAGGTAGACACAAAAGGTGGGTGGTAACAGTTGCCTTGATTGTATGGACCAGCCATAATGTTAAGTGTGTAACAGTACAGACACAGAGGGCTAATGGATGCATAAAGCATGTGGGAACATGATGCGGGGAACCTGCTTATGGTAAAACTTTTGGCTGTGCCACACAGGGATAGATTAGGTTAATGTGTTGAGGTGGTAGGCCAGTCTGAATAAATGCGTTTTCAGGGAACGCTTAAAATTGTAGGGATTGGGGACTAATCGTATTGACCTGGGAAGTGCATTCCAAACAAATGGCGGAGCACGTGTAAAGTCTTGGAGACAGGAGTGGGAGGTTCTGATTATTGAGGATGCTAACCTCAGGTCATCAGCAGAATGGAGGGCACGGGTAGGGTGGTAGGCTGAGACGAGGGAGGAGATGTAGGGTGGTGCTGAGCCATGGAGGGCTTTGTGGGTGAGGGTAATAAGTTTGTACTGGATTCTGGAGTGGATGGGTAGCCAGTGTAATGACTGGCACAAGGTAGAGGCATCGGTGTAATGATTGGTGAGGAATATGATTAGTTTGAAGTGACCAACCCTCATAAACCCAAGTTGATGTTGGGTCATGAGGTTATTCCTATTGAGATACTCCAGGATAGCATCTCTTAGAAAACCCTCAAGGATTTATAACCACAGTAGAAATTAAAATTAAAGGCCTTTAATTTCCAGACTTAGATTTTGTTCCCTTTTTGAATAGTGGTACCACATTATTATTGGAATTAGAGAATAGCGCAACATCGCGGGCAATAATACCGGGGTGACAGTTGTATATGACAGCTGACACCCTGCAGCATCAACACTGACCAGTTTTAATTATCCTCTTTCATACTGCTGTCAATCACGACCTCGGCATCTAAGTGGTTAAAAGGGGGTTAAAAGACCCCCTTTGACAGGATCAACATCCATGATCGTAATCACTGGTGCCAATTATAGCCATGGCAACCTGAGGTCAACTAATAACCCCAGGATACAGTAGCCTCTTATACCCAGCTATATTAAGAGTCTAATGGGCTCTGTCAGTGAGTTACACGAGTGCAACAATGCACGAGATCAGTGATCAAAGTAAAAAAACATTCATGTCCCACAGTAGGACTAAGTAAAAAAGTAAAAAAGAAGTGAAAAGCCATTTCGCCACTAAATATTATTATCATTGTTTAATTTTATAGCACGGTTTATTTCATGGTGCTGTACATGAGAAGGAGTTACATACAAAAGACCTGTCGAAATTCTAATGAACAAAACTAATAGTGACAGACAGGCACAGCCCTTGTGGGCTTACATTCTACAGGATAATGGGGAAGCAGACTGTAGGATCGGGGATTTCAACACCTCCAATATTGGTGAGTAGTGATGGGGTGGCAGCGGGGTCATTGCAGGCTGTAAGCTGTTCTGAAGAGATGGGTTTTCAAGTTCCTCTTGAAATTTTCAAATGTAGGGTGTAGTTGGACATGTTGTGGCACAGAATCCCAGGAGGATGAGGGATACTCGTGAGAAGTCTTGAATGTGAATGGGCAGCATGGTGGCTCAGTGGATAGCGCTGGAGTCCTGGGTTCAAATCCCACCAAGGACAACATCTGCAAGGAGTTTGTATGTTCTCCCCGTGTTTGCGTGGGTTTCCTCCGGGTACTCCGGTTTCCTCCCACATTCCAAAGACATACTGATAGGGAATCTAGATTGTGAGCCCAATCGGGAACAGCAATGGTAATGTGTGCAAACTGTAAAGCGCTGGGGAATATGTTAGAGCTATATAAAAATAAAGATTATTATTATTATGGGTGAGGAAAGCACAAATGTAGAGGAGAGAATAAGGCCTTGGGAGGACCGAAGATTACGTATGGGAAGATATCAGGAGATTAGTTCAGAGATACAGTGGCATGTAAAAGTTTGGGCACTCCTGGTCAAAATTACCGTTATTGTGAACAGTTAAGCAAGTTAAAGATGAAATGATCTCTAAAAGGCCTAAAGTTATAGATGACACATTGCCTTTGTATTTTAGGCAAAAAAAATATTGTCATTTTTTATATTTTAAAAATGCCAAAAATGAAAACGGGTGGATGCAAAAGTTTGGGCACGCTTGGAGATTTGTGTGCTGAGATAATTCTGACCAATTTTTCAGACCTTAATTAGCCTGTTACGGTTATGGCTTTTTCACCATCATTGTTAGGAAAAACCAGGTGATGCAATTTTGCAGCATTATAAAAAACAGCCACTGTATATATTACACAAGCAACATACCATAAAAGAGAAACATAGCATAGGATCCAGGACTCTGACGTACGTTCCACCCTTGTCTTTCTCATGGAGTGAGTGGGGTATGTGAAAAGCAGACCTTATTTATCCATTCAGAGCATGTGCCATGATAGGTCATAAAGAACATGTGTGCGGGGGCGTGGCCTGGGCTCTGAGCATGTAGGAGGCAAGAGCTCTAAGCTCCCACAGTCACACACTAAAGCAACAAAAAAGCGTGCAAAGGGTTAACAAAAAACCCCATACTGGACCCTATTCTATTCCTGAAACTCTGGTGCACATTCTGAGCCTAAAACTAGGACCCTGGTCCAAAGGAGACCGAAGATATGAACTTTTAAAAGTTTGGGACAGTAGTGGTGTAGGAGAAACAGAGGGACATCACCCTCCCACCATTTGCCTTCCTGGAAGTGACTGGAGTGCTACTGTGGGCTGTATATAAGCCAGGACTGATCTGGTGGCTCATCGCCAGTAATAAGGACAATAAGGACTTTATTTGGAATCCTCCCGGTAAGGCACAAATTGATTCTAACTGCCTGCAATGTTTTTTGCCTGTGGGGTGTAGAGGATAATGGCACGGCTGCGGCGGAGGGATACGGAACTATGCACAATCTCCCCTCTGGATTTCTGACTGAGTGCCACCGAAATCAGGAAGTTTCACGGCCAGGGTGAGGAGAGCGGGGGCAGAGGAGCTGATCTGGACCCTTTCTGGACTGACACGCCGAGGATATAAGCAGAGGACACCGGCGGGGATTACTTTCTTGTCACAGAGCAGAGAGGCGGAGGGATACCACTGGACCCATTGAACAGACATCAGAACGGCTAAGAACAGCGTTCCACAGCCACATTGAGGACCGGACAGGGGGCGACAAGCACAGGAGGAGCCTCTGAAGAGAGCAGAGGTGAGGCACATGCGAGTTTGGGCCACTAGATCCGGCTGCTGATTAGTGCTCACAGCCACAATAGACTTCAAAGGGAAGTAGATCCGACCGCTCCCAGCTTCCAGCCTCTCAGCACTGAGCAGACCTGACGTCACAGGCCCTGCAGTGTTCAGTCAGCGGTCTCCCCTGTGACAGGCACAGATACTCCCACGAACTGTACAACACAGCAGAGACTTAACCTCAGTGGTACTGGGGAAAGGACACAAGCATCTGGGAGGCACTCTTTATCCCCAAATAGCGTCCCTAGGGATTGTTCACTGGCTGCTTTCAGCATATGAGCGGCGCAGGCATACAATATAACAGAGTCTGCAGTTCATGGCTGGTGGTCCCGGTGCCTGGTATCCATCTGACCAGTGAATTATAACAGAAGATTACCTTTATTTCAACTGAGGATCAGAGATACAGTGGGCTGCTGATATTGATACTGCAGAATTGTGTGACTCTACTCGCTCTCACTGAGGGCCTCTCTGTTAACTCCTTTGGGAAACTTGCTTTTTGACCATTTTTCTTAATTTGTTTGAATAATTTAAAGGGGTCATAGATCTGATGTCTGGGAAGGGTTTTTGGCAAACCAAGATGCAGTCAGGTAGGGGCAGAGCTTCCAATAGCCCACACAGGGTCACGAGGCACAATTTTGGGGCACACTCTAAATCATACAACGATATCTCTAATTTGTTAAGCCCAATAAAATCTAGGTCACCCCTGAAAGGAGACGAGCCAAAAATGCCTTATCTAAAAAAATCTCAGAACCCTGCATCTGTCAAAGTTGCAAAAGGGGAGGAGGTACTAATAGCTTATTGACCAAAACCCTATCTAAAACACAACCTGAAACGCCTCAAAAAAATAAAAATTTAGGGGGCAACATTAAACCCCCCCCTCCAATTGAGACTCTTATGGAGGAAATGGACACTTCCAAATCAAACAAAAGGAAGGGACCAGGCGATCAGGGAAACACTGGGAGTCTCTCATCTGAGGACTCCGACAGTGTCTCAGCTGACTACACTCCAAACACAAGCCCTGAAAGGCAGAAGCCTAGGAGGGATAATGGAGGTCCATTCCCTTCGTTTGGGGTTCCTCCTCCATCCATTAACCTGGGGGAATACAAGGTGTCCAACAAACAAGCCACTGAAGGATTCATGGCGGATCTCTTCCAGTCCTTCAGTGATGCCCTAAAAATAGGGTTTGAGACTCAGGCCAAGGCCCTACAGGAAACTTGCAGGAATCTTAGCCAAAAGGTTGAGAAATATGAGGTAAAGATGGTACAGGCGGAGAGGGATATAGTTTACCTCTCAAAGGAGAATTCACTCCTCAAAAAGGAGGTTATTTCCCTTAAAAACAAATTGACTGATCTGGAAGACCGAAGCAGGAGAAAAAACTTAAAGATACGAGGTATCCCTGAGTCGGTCTCCCAGGCAGATCTCTCTGATTACACCAAAAATTTGTTTAAAAAATTATCGCCAAAATTGACAGAATTAGAAGTCAATATCGATCGTATACACCGCCTCCCACGTCCCAAAGGGGTCCCACAGGAAAAGCCCAGGGACACTATCCTCAGGGTCCATTTCTTTGAAACCAAGGAGAAGGTTTTAAATTCTTTGTGAGAGAGAGGTTCACCTCCTGAGCCTTATAAGGATCTTAAGATTTTCCAAGACTTTTCCAAAGAGACTATGGACGCAAGAAGCTCCTTCGGAGATCTGACCTCTAAACTTAGGGAACTTAGAGTGTCATATAGATGGGGTTTCCCTACCAAGCTTTTAGTCTGGTATAAAGATAAACACTACCCCATCTATACTCCACAAGAGGGTCAGAGGTTTCTTAAATTCCTGATGGACGAGCCATCCTTTAGAGATAGGGATTAGGATTGATCTTTGTCATATGTTTGAATTTATTTGGGGGTCACTATTATTTCCTTTTCCTGAACATGAATATTAGTACCCGTAATTACAGTTTATCGTTGTCACTGTGGGAACTTGCCACTTAATTTTTTTCTCGTTTTTCCCCCGATCTAAGGTGAGACACCAACCAGTTTGGAGTCCTCCAGGAGAACTCTCAAGTTCGTAATTTTTTTTTTCTGTATTTCATTGTTCTATTTGTTTCCCTTTCTTGTTTTGATATTGCATTCTAACGATGAAAATTTTATTGTACAATATTAGGGGGCTCAACAGTCCGAATAAGAGGTATGCGGTATGGAAGGAGATCAACCAAACCCGGGCCGAATTGGTATGCCTTCAGGAGGTTAAACTGGCTTCCGATCAACACCCGATCTTCCAGCACAAGAACTTCCCACACATGTACAAGTCACTCTCCACAAAGAAAAAGGCTGGGGTCATCACATTGGTAGGTGGCACCGTTCCTTTTCAGCTCATCAAAGAAATACCAGACTCCTTGGGCAGGTTTCATATACTCATATGCTTACTCCATGAAAGTCCATGCACAATAGTGAATGTATATGCACCCAACAAGGGACACATTCGTTTCTTGAACAAGCTTATCAAAAAAATCGACAAAGTTAAAACAGGCGAACTCATCTTATTGGGCGACTTTAATATTGTCCCAGATAGCAGCATTGATTCATCCTCTTTAGTTCGCCACAAGGTCCCAGCTTTAAAAAACTGGTTACCGTTTATACTCGAGTATAAGTCGAGTTTTTCAGCCCCCTTTTGGGGCTGAAAAAGACCCCCCTCGACTTATATTCGGGTCACGGTGCCAACTTACCTGGTCCCCATCATGTCCGCGGTCCCAGTCGTCTCCGCGGTCCCCGGTGTTCGTCTGCGGTCCCCTGCAGCGTCCTGGCGGCGGCGGCGGGTGATGATAGGGCCGCGGCGGCGTTCAAAATCTCTGCGCGCCGCTCTCTCCCGTCCTCCGGCAGTGACGTGCAGGGGGCGCGATGACGTGGAAAGCATGCGCCCTCTGCCTGAGTCACTGAAGAGCCGGCAACGCTCAGGAGCAGCTGTCATCAACGTAGGTGAGTATATAGTGTTTTTTTTTTTTTAAATTCCAGCAGGGGCAGCGGCAGCAACATGATAGGATTACCAGTAATCCTATCACTTTGGGGGCAGCATTACGGTATTTGGGCCACCATTCACTGTGCAGCATTTATGGGGGCATATGTTGTGCAGCGTTATTTGGGCCACCATTCACTGTGCATCATTTTGGGGGCATACTGTATGTTGTGCAGCATTATTTAGGCCAGCATTCACTGTGCAGCATATTGGGGGCATACTGTATGTTGTTAAGCATTATTTGGGCTAGCATTCACTGTGCAGCATTTTGGGGGCATACTGTATGTTGTGCAGCATTAAATTTACCAGTATCTTCTGCAATTCCCACCCTAGACTTATACTTGAGTCAATAAGTTTTCAGATGTACATAAGACAGCTTCCAGGATAGATCTTCTACTTACTAACATATTCACTCTGTCCAAAATTAAGGACATTCGCTTCATGCAGAAGTCCATCTCGGATCATACCCCGGTTCTCATTGACTTCCTTGTGGGTCCTCCCCCTGACAAACCATTCCGCTGGAAGCTTAACTCAGCTTTGCTATATATACCAGAGTACAAACAAGAGATAGAAAACGCTCTCTTAAACTACTTCAAGGAAAACGTACCTGGTGAAGTAGATCAGTTCACGGTCTTGAACGCCCATAAAACGGTCCTGAGGGGGTGTCTTATGCAAATTCTTTCTAAACATAAGAAGAGAAATAGGGAAAATATTACAAACCTACAGGCCCAAATTAATGATCTAGAGAAAAAACAAACAAATTTAAAAGTTCCTTCCCAGACCGTCCAGGCTGAGATTTTGAGACTTAGACAGAGTTTGAGATCTGAAATCTACCAGGAATATGATGCAGTCATCAAAGCATCTAGGTACAAATCGTATGCGTCTCTTAACAAGCCTACCAGGTTTATGATGAGGAAATTAAAAAGAAAAAGAATTAAAAGGATAATAAATAAGATAGTATCTCCCTCGGGTAACCCCAAAACTCACCCTAGGGACATTGTCAACTCGTTTGCAGAATTCTTTAAAAATCTCTATAACCTGAAAGATGACCCCCAAACACCGGTGGTTAACTCGAATTTTGTAGATTCTTTTCTACAGAGTATAGATCTACCAAGAGTCGATGAGCTGGACTTGAATTATGTCAATAGCCCCTTTACAGAGAGAGAAATTGTTGACGTTATCAAGAAACTGCAGTCCCAAAAATCACCAGGGCCGGATGGCTTCTCTGGAGACTACTATAAATCCTTTTCAAAAGTTCTGGCTCCACAGCTGGCTTCCGTCTTTGATCTGGCGTCCTCTCGGGGTTCCTTCCCAAAGGAGATGTTAGAGGCAACAATTATCATGATTCCAAAGGAGGGGGGGGACCCCGAGAGGATACAGAGCTATAGGCCAATATCGCTCACAAATAGCGATATTAAAATCTACTCAAAGATCATTGCAAACCGATTAAAAAACATCCTTCCACGTCTGTTGGCGGATGATCAAATAGGCTTTACAGAGGGCCGCCAGGCCTCAGACGGAACTAGAAGGGTGTTGAATCTGATAAATTTAGCGAACAACCTGAGAACCCAAACTGCTTTTCTGGCACTGGACGCCGAGAAGGCGTTTGATAGGCTATACTGGCTTTACTTAAAAGCAACTCTCGCTAAATTTGGCTTTGACGAGAAGTTTCTATCAACAGTCTTCGCCTTGTACTCGGGTCCTAGTGCCAGGATTTATGCAAACAATTTCCTCTCCGACCCGTTCGACATTACCAATGGCATGAGACAGGGGTGCCCCCTGTCCCCCCTTCTATTTGTGCTTGCCATAGAGACCCTAGCCGAAAAAATAAGAATAAACAATGATATTAAAGGCTTTGAACTGCCATCACGAAATTTTAAAATTGGATTATTCGCAGATGATCTATTCCTCACGCTACTGAGCACGGTGGCTCAGTGGTTAGCGCTGCAGCCTTGCAGCGCTGGAGTCCTGGGTTCGAATCCCACCAAGGACAACATCTGCAAGGAGTTTGTATGTTCTCCCTGTGTTTGCGTGGGTTTCCTCCGGGCACTCCGGTTTCCTCCCACACTCCAAAGACATACTGATAGGGAATTTAGATTGTGAGCCCCATCAGGGACAGTGATGAAAAATATGTGCAAAAACTGTAAAGCGCTGCGGAATATGTTAGCGCTATATAAAAAATAAAGATTATTATTATTATTATTATTACTGGATCCTGCAAACTCCATTAAAGCCCTTTCAGTTGAACTAGAAAAATTCTCTAGAGCATCTTATTTTAAGATAAACCCAAACAAATCAAAATTTATAACTCTAAACATGAAACAATCTGAAATTAACAAAATAAAGGCCCAAACCCAGTTCATTTGGGAGGAGAAAGAGATTGTCTATCTAGGGATTAGAATAGCTGGATCAATCCAAGCCACAGTTAGGGCCAATATAGACAGCATTATAAAGACTATTACAGGCAATCTATCCTTTTTGGCTCAGCTAGAGACTTCCATCTTTGGGAAGATTCTGGCAGTCAAAACTTTTATCCTTCCCAAAATTTTATACATATTTAGGACTTTACCAATTGGCTTTCCGCGCCAAACCATTGATAAAGCTCAAGAGCTCATCCGACTATTTATTTGGAAAGGTAAAAAAGCAAGAATATCTGCAGACTTGATGTACAAAAATAAAAAACATGGGGCCGCAGGACTGCCCAACATATACGCTTATTATCAGGCCTCACTCATCAAACAGAGCTGGCACTGGTTTACTGAAAACATGACACATCCAGCTTGGTATGGCTTGGAGAGAGATGCTAGTGATAGAGGTTCCATTCAAAAGCTTTTCTTTCACTTCCTTCTGCAAAAGCCCAGTGCGAACTCATCTCATCCTATATTCCGGCCGATAATCTCAGCCTGGAGGGATCTCATTAAGCCGACTAAAAATATCAAAAAAGCAGGGCAAATCTTAAAGTTACCTTTATCTTCATTGGCACTGATGGATGATCTCCCGATACCGGAGGTTTGGGGGAAATCTGGAATTAAAAGGGTGGGGGATGTTTTTAGTGGAGTGGAGTTCCTGAAATTCGGCGAGATCAGGGTTAAATATAATTTACCGTCATCTGAGCTAGTCTTTTACACCATGTTGAAAGACAGAATTTGGAAATTCATAAAAGGGAAGACTTTGAATTATGAAATGCTATCTTCACTGTTGTGCAACCTTAAAAATGAAAACCTCTGGAGTCTGCGTAATTTGTATAGATCTGTCGTCAAAGACCTAATGAGCCACAAAAACATATACATTAAGAGATGGGAGTCCGATTTTGGTGCTGATATCCGTCTCGAGAACTGGAACGATGCCATCAAAAACACTTACAATTCCAACATATCAATGGGTCTTCATGAGAGTTATTTCAAATTGTTAAATAGATGGTACTATACCCCGACGAGCTTATCGCATTTTAACACAGAGCTATCTTCCTTGTGCTGGAGAGATTGTGGACACCAAGGGAACCTCTACCATATTTTCTGGGGTTGTTCAAAAATCAAAAACCTCTGGCTTCAAGTCACACAGCACATTAACCTCATTGCTAAGGACTTCATAATTACACCCGAAAGAGCACTTCTTTCTTTAGACATGGAACAATTTAATGATTCAGTAAGACACATTATCATACACATCCTCTTAGTGACCAAGACCATGTTAGCACAAAGGTGGAAGAAAGCAGAGGTTCCCAAGTTTTCAGACATACTTGACAAGATAGGCCAACACAGCGATTTAGAACGCAGATTTGCGATTAACAACAATCACATTCACAAATACTCAAAAAAATGGAAGACCTGGAACAACAAATTTCATATCAAATAGACTTAACAAGAGGCACTATATTTTGAAGTTTAAACCTGGGCGCTTTAGTACTGGGAGCTGTATCTCCTTCCAAGAATGTTACCCCATAATAAGGATTGTCAATTTTTTTTCCTTTTATGTTGTTATTCGATATATGTTATTCTATGCCTATTTGTGGGTTCTCTAGTTTTTAAAATTTTTTTCCGTACCTGTACAAGGTTGTTTATTCCCCACTCCCTTCCCTCCCTTCCTACCTTCCTTTCCCTACCCTGTTTATTTCTAAAAAACCAATAAAATTATTTGAAAACATAAAGAACATGTGTGCAAAGATCACCTGCAGGAAGTAGTAAATGCGTTCCAAGCTGGAACACACGTGACAGGAAGGAGACAACTGTCATTAAAAGTGAAGGGAATGAGGATAAATGGGTACTGAAACCCAAAAATGGTGATGTGTTCCATCGTGAATCGCAAACAGGGACAAAATGGCCAAAACCCCGGAAGGGATGCTTTTACATATACATACATATAAATATACTTAATTCTATGTATATGGCATCTGCAATCTATTTCAGACCAAATTTTGGTTCCAAAATTCAAATGTAGCTCCTTCCCTTCCCAAGCCCTTGTGCAAACAGAGGTTTCTGATCACATGTGGGGTATCACACACTCAGAACAAAGCTGGGTGACAAACTGTGGGGTTCATTTTCTCATGGTTTCAGTCACGGGGCCGGCGCGGGTTCAGCCACCGCTCTGAGTATACAGCGAGGCAGATGGAAGCATGCTCCCGGCCCTGACTGACAGCCGGCCCCAATGCAGAGTGAGTGTCAGTCAGGACCGGGGACGTGGTAACAGCCGCCGCTCTCTATACTCTGACTGAAATCCGAATGCTGCCCGGGGAAATAAAGTACATTTTTTCCCTGCAGCGTTTGGCTAAGTGTGGGTGTTGGGCAGGTTGGTAACGCTACTCACCTGCAGATTAACCCCTTATATGCTGGTTAATAGCATTTTTCTGATGACAGGTTCCCTTTAAAGGTCTTGAAAATTGGTATTAAAAAAGCATCTAACAAAATTAACAAACGGCATAAAAGACGCTTGTAAAAGATACAATGGGAAACACTAGGGGTACAATCACCTGCGATGACAAGGCAGACGATGTTACATGAGGATTCTTTGCTGCTTAATACAGTACCAGTACGGCACATGACATTATATAAAATAATAATAATCCATACGCTGCAAATCAGAAGCATAGCATATAATGCTGAGGATATTCCCTTTGTATTGCACAGTCTGAGGTAAAACCATAATATTTACGCGGCAGATATATATGTACAATTTCTATGCACAACACACCCATGGGCTGAAAACTGCCCTCCATCCTCCATCACAGGATGGTCTCTCCCCTTGGTCCACCTGGATCATTATAAGGTGCCTCCCTTGGCTCGATAACAAGAAGCCACAGTGGCCAACGCCAGATACATTACAAGGGGTTCACTTGTTGCTCTTATCTTAGTGCCACCAGTGACTCCCCCATAAGGAAATACGCAGAAATGTCTTTCTTGTAATTAGTGGCCTCGGCTACTTTGTATTAGTGACACTCAATTACCAACATTACCCAACAGGGAAAGTTATTTTGGATACGGCACTCCTAATCCCACAACTCCCACACAACACATGATTGTCCCCCACGGCCCTGCCGGACATCTACCCAGCCTTCGTGATTGCCCAAGCCTCTTATCATGGATGGATCTGCCATAAGCTAGTTGCTCCACATTCACTGCTGCCTTAAAACTTGAGGTAGCAATGAATTCTTCACTACCAAAACCTTCTTAATCAGGAGTGCAGCATCGTTCTCTGACTTTACATGAAAATCTCATTAAATAACTAAAGGTGGTTGGGTGGGATGTCTTCTCACCTAAAGGAATTGACTTCTGCTGTCTTAGCTCTTCCTATAAAATTCCAACAGTCCATCTACTGATCCTATCTGCCAATCTCCTGACTCCCGTTCCTATCTGTCACCTCTCCTAGGTAAGACAATAACTGACCTGACCGCGCCTCCCCTATGTTGCCAGTACCCATTATCATGTGGACAGTGACGGTTGATTCACTTGGATTGAGCAAGGCAGCGCACGTCTAGTGGAGAAATCACATTTTCACGATCATGCGTACCCGGGAATCCTTACAGCGAGCAACCCTTTAACCCCTTGACAAACAGCCAGAAGCGAGTCACAAGAGCCACTCATCAGCGCCCTCGTCATGTGATTGCGGGCACCAATGGATTGTCATGACAGCCAAGGGTCTACAGAAGACCACTGCTCCTGTCGTCCCAATGCTCCTGGGAATGCCGGCCTGTGGCTGGAGTTCATAGGAGATTGTGATTTTTGCTACACATAGCCATGCTGAAGCCCTGTTATGTATAGCACAGGCGATCGGATGATCGAATCTTCAAGTCTCCTATGGGAACTATTAAACACAGTAACAAGTAAAAAAAAAATAAAAAAAAACGCAAGTTTAAATCACTCCCTTTTGCCACATTAAAAATAAAACAATTGAAAAAAGTTTAAAAATATACGTATATTTGGTTTTGCTGCATTCAGATGTGTTCGATCTATCAAAATATAAAGAGTAAAAATCGATAAATGGCATGACATGAAAAAAAATGTCATTTTAGGGCACAAAAAATAAGCCCTCCCCAGCCGAAGATCCCGACAAATGGAAAAGCTACAGGTCTCATAAAATGGGGACGAACGGAAAAACTTTTTTTTCCTAAAAATGTCCGATTTTTTTTTACCACTTAAATAAAAAAGAACCTCTACATGTTTGGTATCTGTGTACTCGTACTGACCCGGAGAATCTTATTATAAAGTCAGTTTTTCCATATAGTGAACATGATAAATAAAAAACAGACAAAAACTATTGTAGAATTGCCCTTATTTTTTATTTCACCGCACTTGGAATATTATTTCCCATTATCCAGTACACTATGAGGTAAAATCAAAGGAGTCATTCAAAACTACAATTCTTTCTGCAAAAAAAAAAACAAGCCCCCATATGGCTATATTGGTAGAAAAAAGCTACGGCTCTTGGAAGAAGGGGAGGAGAAAGGAGGGAAGTAGGGGAAGCTGTGTAATTAATTAACACATTTTTATTGGACTTTTTTTTTTTTGCACATCTGAAAAATCTCTGATGTCTGAATGAGCATTAATGACAGTTTCCAGTCTTGTTTTTTTTTCTAGCACAGTTCCCACTCTAAGTTTGATCGGATTGAAGACATAAATTGAATATTAGTTTACTTATTGTATTTTCAAAATGCTATTCTAGCTTTGACAGAAAAGAATCTGATTAGTAAATTCCAAAGGAAGTTGAGATGGGTCAGACCTTTGTGTAGTACAGGGGACTTTCATATTGCAGTTCTCCATAACCGCCGCTAGATGTCCTCGGTATCTGGATTGTTTCTCGCATAACCACGGTGCAGTTGCACGCTCTGGTCGGTAGATGCCACTGTTCCTCCACTGTTGCGCGCAGTGAGCGGCGGTGCACGGGCAGGAGCCTGTGAGTGGGATGCTTCGTTGCAGGATCTCGCTTTATTTACAAGGTGACTTCTGAAATTTCATTGGGGGGCGCAGTGAGAGGAGAGAAGGGGGCAGCAGCAGCTCTTCACGTGCTGCCCAATGGTGGGCTCTGGAGGAGGGTCTGGAAGCGTGTGGCTGGGCGGAGTGAGGGGAGGGCAGGCTGCAGCTGAAGTGAACGGGGATCAATGAGAGAAGAAAGTTTTCTTGTTCCAGGAGACAGTTGTGCTGCACGGAGCCCCCCGTGCTGTGCCATAAGCCCCCTCCTGCACTGAGGATGCTCTCCAGGCCGCCCCGGGGGCCATACAGTGGGCATCTGTCCTATGTGGATGGGGCTGGATGGACCAGGCTGCTCCTCAGTGGCTCACTCCACATTTGAGATGTTCCCTGTGGGATGTGTGACTGCCCTGAGCTCCTGGATGGACTACTGAGCTCATCATCTCATGCCTGTGCACATCCAGTGCTGTCCAGGAGAAAGTGCTATCACCCACTGCATTCCTCTCACAGTAAGTGGATGCTTTTCGCACCTTTGTGATATTCTGCATGGACTTGCATGTGCATCATGAGCCCCAGGACTGCGGACCCCCAAGATCTGGCACTCATGCCTTTCTTCCTGGCTTTTCTGTTAATATCTGTGCCTGGAGCATTGAGCAGCTCCCAACCTCGGCAGATCTTTCAAGTTTTGGAGGAGCAGCCACCAGGGACTTATGTGGGCACAATCAGCACTAAACCAGGCTTTACCTACAGACTTAGTGAATCCCATGCACTGTTTAGCATTAACTCCTCGTCTGGCTCCATATACAGCACCTCCACCATAGATCGGGAGAGTCTTGCCAGTGATGTTATCAATTTGGTGGTTCTGTCTAGTCAACCGACGTATCCAACCGAAGTTCGGATTACTGTACTGGATATCAATGACAATTCGCCTGTGTTTCCTGATCCATCCATTGTGGTGTCTTTTAAAGAGGACACCCAAGGAGGAAGGCAGGTTATACTGGACACCGCAACGGATTCTGATGCCGGTACCAATGGTGTGGATCATCGCTCTTACCGGATTGTGTCCGGCAATCAGGATGGGCGCTTCAAATTGGGAATTACAGTTAACCCAAGTGGTGATGGTGCATTTCTCCATTTAATGTCACAAGGTCCATTAGACAGAGAGACTGTTTCGTGTTATTATCTCGTGGTAGAAGTGGAAGATAAAGGTACGCCCAAAAAAGTAGGCCACTTACAAGTGAATGTGACAGTTCAGGACATCAATGACAACCCACCCATGTTTAGCAGCTCACAGTACCGAGCTAGAGTTGAGGAAGATGCCCCTGTGGGTTCAAGTGTTCTTAAATTAGAGGCCACTGATAGGGATGAAGGGGACAATGCTGCAATTGTATACCAACTGGCAGAGGGAACCCCTTTTCAGATTGACCCAGAAAGTGGACTGGTTACCATTAGGGAGCCATTGGACTATGAAAGCCAACAACAATATACCCTAAGCATTGAGGCCAAAGACCTTGGCACCCCACCACTAACTGGTCGTGCAGAAGCTATTGTTTCCTTGATTGATGTTAATGATAATGATCCTGTTGTAAAGTTCCGCTATTTTCCTGCCAGCTCTCGTTATGCCTCAGTGGATGAGAATGCCCAGGTTGGCACAGTGGTGGCTCTACTTACCGTCACTGACTCAGACTCACCTGCTGCTAATGGAAACGTCACAGTGGCTATACTAGGAGGAAATGAGCAGCGCCACTTTGAGGTACAGACGCTAAAGGTTCCCAACCTAAGCCTCATCAAAGTGGCTAGTGCACTGGATAGAGAGCGCATCCCTTCCTACAACTTGACTGTTAGTGTGTCAGATCAGGGTCATCCCAGGCCAAGATCATCTGTGGCTAGCCTTGTCATCTATGTGAATGATATCAACGATCATCCTCCAGTCTTCCAGGAGCCACAAAGTAAAGTTGAAATCAATGAGGACTTACCACCTGGATCTTACATCTGTGGAGTATCTGCTACAGATGGGGATACTGGTCTTAATGCCAACCTACGATATTCAATTGTATCTGGAAATAAGCTTGGATGGTTCTCCATTAGTGAGAACAGTGGACTGGTGACCAGTATATCTGCTTTAGACCGTGAAACAGCTCCACAGTTGCTTCTTAATATCAGTGCGCGAGATCAAGGCCCTCAACCGAAAACAAGTTATGCTACCCTACTTGTCAATCTCTTGGATGTAAATGATCAAAGGCCCACTTTTACTAGCCTTCAAGGGGATAACCAGCAGTGGGTCTCCATACCAGAGAATTCCCTTATAGGTACTGAGCTGATTACACTAAAGGCCACGGATGGTGATCTAGGGAGCAATGGCACTATCCGTTTCTACCTTGACTCTGATAACCCAAGCCCATGTCAAGCATTTTTTCGTTTGGACCCTTTATCTGGACTACTCAGTACACGAGCAGAACTGGACAGAGAGCATCAAGAAAATTGCACTTTAGCCATGCTGGCTACTGATCTTGGAACTCCAGCAATTTCTTCCTCCGCTAAAATCACTGTTACTCTGTTGGATGTAAATGACAATAGTCCTGTTTTTTATCCTGTGCAATACTTTGCCAATATTCAAGAGAATGAACCACCGGCAAGTTTTGTTGTTTTTGTGACAGCAGCTGATCCGGACATGGGTGCAAATGGTACAGTTAAATATTCCATCCAAGCAGGGGACACTTCCAAATTCCAGATAAATGCTAATACGGGAGCCATTACTACAAAAGCTGCATTAGACAGGGAAGAAAAAATGGCTTACCAGCTAAAAATTGTTGCCATTGATGGAGGAGGCCTACAATCCCATAACCATGCTATTGTTACTATCACGGTGTTAGATACCCAAGACAACCCACCAGCCTTTACACAGGACACGTATACTTTTGTTATGTTTGAAAATGTGCCTTCAGGATATAATATTGGGACTGTCATAGCAACCACTATGGATCTTAATACTAATATCACTTACCTTATAACGACGGGGGACCAAAAAGGCATATTTACTATCGATAAAAACAGTGGCCTCATCATGACTGCGGGGGTGGTTGATAGAGAAGAACAGGGCTCTTATCATCTTAAGGTTGTGGCTACTGGTGGAGCAGTAACTGGTGAAGCAATAGTTAATATAACAGTGAAAGACTTAAATGACAATGCTCCCCATTTTCTGCATGCAGTAGAAAGTGTAAATGTGGTAGAAAATTGGAAAGCAGGTCATATTATTTTTCATGCTAAGGCCGTTGATCCAGATGAAGGTGTAAATGGCAGGATTGCTTACAGCTTAAAACAGAACCCACTAGGCTTGTTCCAAGTGGATGAAGCTGGTGGAGCTGTGAGCATCACTGGAGTCCTAGATGTCACCGCTGGGTCATACCAAATAGAGATTTTGGCCTCAGACATGGGTGTTCCTTTGCTCTCGACTAGCTTCATATTGACTGTCTCCGTACACGATGTCAATGATAACCCTCCAGTTTTTGACCAGATTTCATATGAAGTTACTTTGTTAGAGTCTCAACCGGTTAATTCAAGATTTTTTAAAGTACATGCCTCTGATAAAGATTCTGGGACAAATGGAGAGATTACATATCATATTGCAGCTGGGAATGTGGGGGATGCATTTGGTATATTTCCTGATGGACAGTTGTATGTAAAGAGTGAGCTTGACAGAGAAGTTAAAGATATTTACCTTTTGCTTATTACTGCTTCCGACAGAGCCGTAGAGCCCCTGAGAGCTACAGTAAATGTCACCATCATCCTTGAGGATGTTAATGATAATAGGCCATTATTTAACAGCACAAACTATGTCTTCTACTTTGAGGAAGAACAGACAGGAGGGTCGTTTGTGGGTAAAGTCTATGCTGTAGATAGGGACTTTGGTTCTAATGGGGACATCATGTATGCATTCGAAACTATGCAACCTGACTTTCAACTGAACACAATTACAGGGGACATAACCAGCACCTATCAGTTTGACCGTGAGACTCTTATGAGACAAAGGGGAGCAGCCACATTTACTCTTAAAGTGGTCTCAACTGATTTGGGTTTACCAAAACCACTGAAGGACCAAGCTACAGTCCAGGTTTACATAAAAGATATCAATGATAATGCTCCTAAGTTCTCTAAAGATCTCTATCAAGCTAGTATATCCGAATCTGCAGCAAACATGACCCCAGTGTTACGTGTCTCTTCTTCTGATGTCGATGAGGGAAATAATGGATTGATAAGCTATTCTATAATTAAAGGCAATGAGGAAAATCACTTTTCAGTTGACAGTAGCACAGGACAGGTGTCCCTGATAGGAAAGTTGGACCACGAAGCCACAGCTGCCTATTCTCTTATGATACAAGGTGTGGATTCTGGAAAGTTTCCACTAACCTCCACATGCACCTTAAGTATTGATGTACTTGATGAAAATGATAACACTCCTTCTTTTCCCAGGTCGGCTCTATTTGTAGATGTTTTAGAAAATATGAGAGTTGGGGAACTGGTGTCTTCAGTTGCAGCTACAGATTCAGACACTGGGGACAATGCTGACATTCACTATAGTATTACAGGGACTAATAACCATGGGACTTTTAGTATTAGTCCCAACACTGGAAGCATCTTCTTGGCTAAGAAGCTGGATTTTGAAACCCAGTCATTATACAAATTGAACATTACAGCGAAAGATAATGGTAGGCCTCCCCGTTCCTCCACCATGTCAGTTGTCATACAAGTCAGAGATTTCAATGACAACTCACCCAGCTTCCCAGATGGAGACATTTTCAAGTCGGTGACAGAGAACGTCCCTATTGGTACATCCATTTTGACTGTGACTGCCTCAGATCCCGATGCAGACATTAATGGACAACTGAACTATGCGATCATCCATCAAAAACCAAGGGGCAGTCACTTTGTAATTGATGAGTTGCGGGGAATCATTTTCACTAATGCAGAAATTGATCGAGAGTTCTCCAATCTTTTCGAACTCACTGTTAGAGCCAGCGACCAGGCCGTACCTGTAGAATCCCGAAAATATGCCTTGAAAAATGTAACTATATTAGTAAATGATCTTAATGACAATGTTCCTACATTTGTGTCACAGAATGCCTTTGCTGCAGATCCTACTCTGGTTATTGGCTCTGTCTTAACAACAGTAGCAGCTTTTGACCCAGACGAGGGCCCCAATGGGGAGATAGAATATGAAATTGTTAATGGAGACACCGAAACTTTCATTGTGGATCGTTACAGTGGGGACTTGAGGGTGGCCTCTGCAATGGTGCCATCACATCTCATTTACAACCTTATTGTGGCTGCCACTGATTTAGGCCTTGAAAGAAAGAGAACTACAACTGAGTTGACCATTATTCTTCAAGGGACCGATGGACCAGTCTTTTCCCAGCCGAAATATATAACAATTTTAAAAGAAGGGGAGCCAGTTGGTACAAATGTTATATCTCTTGATGCATCAAGTGCTCGGGGCTCAGAGACTTTAGTGGAATACTTCATTGTTTCGGTAAAATGTGAAGGAAAGACTGTTGGACGTGTATTCACCATTGGGCGCAATACAGGTGTCATCCAGACTGCAGCCGTTTTGGACAGGGAGCGTGGAGCAAAGCTATACCTGCTGGATGTCTTTGCTATTGAGAAAGTAAGCAGTTTTCCCAAGACTCAAAAAGCCGAGGTAAGATTTTCTGTTTCACTTTTCTGTATTGTATATGAGTATTGTGCAACTTTATGCTTCTTGCGTGTTTTAGAAACTTGTCTCTACTGCTCAGGAAGCATTGGGTTTATGGACTGTTAGTGCTTACCCCAGAGCATGCCCAAGAGTGCGGTAGGAGCTTGGATTTTATGATGGAACTTGTAGATTAAGGAAAGATTGATGGATACTGGACAGCTCAGGGGAATGACAACTAATGCTGAACCCCGTGCTGTTCCTTTGTACATAATAGTTTAGTTCACCTAGTCTTATTTCAGATGGATATTATAGTGTATAACCTGATATGTAGCATGTAACCATCCTGATAAGAATGAATTGTAATTGTCTACATGGTTTCTTGGCTGTTATGTGTTTGTAGGAAAGTTGGGTATCTAAGAGATCCACCATTATGGTGTCTGTTTTGGTTGGTACCAGGAATTCTGTCAGATATGCCCATTTATACCATACTAGTGCCAAAAGTATCACACAGTTACCAGGCATATTGGCCTTTCAGGAGCACAAGGAAGCTGGGTGACTACCTCTGTGGGAGTTGTTACTAAGGCACTCAGCTTTTTGCAGAAATAGATATAACCAAAAAATGGCTGCATGGAAGAGTTATCAGATGAGGACAAGATACTATCATTCCTGGTGATTTTTCTCTCTGTACTTGTTGAGTCCAGAAGTTCTTGGGATCACATACAAAATCATAGAAAGTGTCCCCCACTTTTTTTTATTTTCATAGTTTAAGGTCTATCGAGTTCAACCTACAGCCTAAAATGTTTCTTTTTCTATCCATATTTATATCAGTTGTCTTCTTACGTGTTGTGTCTTCAAATGAGGACATTGGGCCGGCAGTGACAGGTACTCCTGGGCCCCCTATATCTTGCAAACTGGCTCCATTGGCAGAACAGCCCAATGTCTTGTGTACATTTTATGTGTCCAGATTTAGGCAGATGGAAATTGTTCTACATGTGCTAAAGGACCTCACTTAATTAATGAGTAGGGCCTCGTTCAGACATTCATGAGTGACATGCATTCTATCCATGGTTTTCAGGGATCCCTTAGCTATACATGTCCATGGGACGGCTCACAAATGGCATCAGTGTATAGTCTGTGTCCTGTCCGTGTTTAATCTATAGGAGAAGCGTTGTAGTTTACCTTATTTATTTGTCCAAATGTGAAAATCACTGATGGAAATAGTGACGCACGGCCCAAACACTGATGAAACTCGGACCATTGTTTTGCGTGCGTGAAGAATCACGGATGTCTTCGGCCTAGTGGGGTCAATTTCTGTCTTGCAGAGAGATTGCATGCTACTACTCTAAGCACTGACTAAACCTCTGGAAAGTTGTGTGGCCATAATCTAAACACAAGATTAGGTTCTCTCTACTTAATGAAAACATTTTCAAAGTGCTCAAGTTCTGTCGCTGACATGCTCAGTGTCTCGTTGCAAGTTCTCAGTGGTGGAGTGAACTCTGGGTTTCCAGCCAATGCTGAAGTCTCTTTGGTTGCAGTAGCCTGAGAAACGTTCTTTTGCTTACAGAGCCTTTCTACATACGAGTTATGGCTTTTTCTGGTAATCGCAAGTCTTACCTCAAATGAAAAACAAATGTTTTACTAGTGAAGCATTTCAAGCTCTTCAGTTTGAGGGTAAAGTTGATGCCTGCATGGCTTCTTGCCTTACATTTCAGACAAATAATAGCTTTTCTGGGAGATTCCTATAGAACTGCATGCACTTTTCTGAATACTAGACAGATGTAGCTGGTGTTATTAATAACTGCCCCCCTAGAGAACTTGACCAAGCAGGGGTCTCGGATTATTACACATATTGCACTAGAAATGGCTCAATTTCAATAGTAAACTTATTTTTAGGTTTTTTTTTTTCCTTTGTCTCTTTTGGACACAGAAATACTTTCACACAGATTTGCTGATCTGAATTCTGCAATCTGGCAGTGATATGCTGCTATGAGCAAACTTATGTTAGATAATGGATTATATAATGACTTTTTTATAAGCTTTTTTTTCACTTTGGCCCGTTTCAGACCATTTTACTATAACTGCAAGATGCAGACACCCCACAGTTCTAATTAAGTGAACTATTAACACCTATGGTAATGTGTACTGGGCTGATTAGAAACACTCATTTCTGATTGGAGCAACAAATGGACCATGATTTGGTTCAATGCGTCCTTTTTTTCTAGAATATGATGCATAACTAGGCTGATTGGGGATCTGGAGTCTAGCAAAGCTGGGTGACCCTAGGGAGCTGTAATGACAGCCGGGTTGGTTGTTGCCTTCCTATAAACCGATACCGATGTAGCAAATGCCAAACCCACACGTTAACAAGTGATCACATTGCATTCATTTGCATAGCATGGCCGCCCTTTACGTTTGTATTATTTTGGCTGCTTTTCTCAAATAATGTAACATCCCGTTTTGGCGCTTGTCACATCTGTTTACTGAATAGATTTATTTGGGTAGATTCACACAAGGCAGATTTTGTTGCAGACATTTATACATCTAAATAGAGCTTGAAGAAATCCATGCGCTTACCACCAAAACAACCCCAACCAAATGTTTGGAACAGAATTTAAATTTCTGCAATAAAATCTTCCATGTTTGGATCCACCAAAGAAACTTCTGTTTGTGGAAACTATGTGCTTACATATGATATGCTGAAGTTAGAGATAAGCAAAAGATTTGCAGTTCCTAGTTCTGATCTTATGTCTGGTCCTTTGTTGCAGCTAGACTTCACTTCTTTGGCCATCTTCCTTTGCCCGACATCTCCTGGACACCTTTGCTGCTTCTTAGGATTAACACAACGTTATGAAGTGTGTCATTCCACATTGTCATGCATGTTGCATGGCCTAGAAAGTATCCATGCAACATCCATGACAATATGGCACGACACACGTCATTACATTGCATGAGTCCTAGGAAGTGGCAAAGGTGTCCAGGAGATGTTGCATGGCTTAGAAATTAGTTAAGGTACCCAGGAAATGCGGGCAGAGAAGTCAGAGCAGGAGGTCAGAACTTGGTACCGCAAATCGTTTGGCTCATTTCTAACAGCAATATTAATGCACATTGGGTTACACAACTTTAAGGCTACTTTTGCGGCCTGTTTTTACGAGCCGATTTTGTGGGCCATATTGCCATGATTTTTGCGGTCTCCCGCAAAAGCGGTCCGCATAAAACCTTCTCGAATCGCCATTTTTCCCTGTTATAACAAATAGCAGGGAAAAAACGGCGATCCGCAAATATGGTGTACCGCAAAAACAAGCTAACTTTGTTTTTGCGGTACCATTGAAATGCATTGCGGCCATGTCCGTAAGCCGTGAAAAATATCGAGCCAGCTCGATAGTTTTTCACGGCCATACGGAGCACAGCCCTCCTACTAATTTTTGCGGCCCCATAAAAATACATGAGGGCCGCAAAAATGGCCAGCAAAAACACGGCAAGTGTAAAAGCAGCCTAAGGCTGCTTTTACACTTACCGTGTTTTTGCGGCCCCAATAGATTTCTATGGGGCCGCAAAAACAGCCCGCAAAAATACATTGGAGCGCCGTGTCCCGTATGGCTGTGAGGGCCGTGTATATGGCCATGAAAAAACCACACATGCAGCACCATGACACCCCCATGTATAGCACCATGTGCAGCATGTCACTCTCATATACAGCACCATGTGCAGCATGTCACCCCCATATGCAGCACTATGTGCAGCATGTCATCCCCATATGCAGCACCACGTGCAGCATGTTACCCCATATGCAGCACTATGTGCAGCATGTCATCCCCATAGCCTCCCTATGCCCACCTAAACATCCAATACACATGAAAAAAAAGAACACCACATACTCACCTCGGTCCCGTTTCGCGGCGCTCTGCCTCTCTCCCTGCCTCCGGTGTGCTGACTCTCCGCAGTACACAGCTGACGCGATGAAATGATGTCATCGCATCAGCTGTTTCACATGCTGATTGGTGGAGGAAGTGGCCAGAGACCCCTCCTCCACCAATGCAGTCAGTGCCTATGGAGACAATGGAGGCAGCGAGCGGGTGGGCACAGTGCGGACCGTGGGCCTCTGGTTTCCAGCCCCATGGCCGCCCTTTGCCTAGATCTGGTGTAGAGGGATCATCCTTATTCTCACTTGCACATGGAAATACAAAATGCAGTGAAATGCAATTAAATGAAACTGAAGGAGATAAGATACAGATTAGATATTAGAAGAAACTTTTTGACAGTGAGAGTGACTAATGAGTGGAGCAGGCTACCACGAGAGGTGGTGAGTTCTCCTTCAATGGAAGTCTTCAAACAAAGGCTGGACAGACATCTGTCTGAGATGGTTTAGTGAATTCTGCTCTGCACTGAGCAGGTGGACATAATGACCCTTGAGGTCCCTTCAAACTAACATTTTATGATTCTATGAACAGTTACGAAAATGAAGTCAGCACCATTTGCTAGATGGTCCAGTTCTCAGCTTCTGATCAGCATGGACAACCATCAAATAAGTTGTGTTTTTCTTGCACAAATGTGTAACAAAAGTGTGCAGATGTGAACATTCTATGTATTAGGGCTCATACTCATTTGCAAGAAAAACGAACGAGTGTAATCTGAGAAAAAATCGGATTGCACTCGGACCAATGTTATTCAATGGGTGACGTCTCATCTGCAATTTTTTTCTCAGCTGTAATCAGTCTGAGAAAAAAAAATCGCGGCATGCTGCGTATTGCTGCGTATCTCGGACGAGACTCGCCAATGCAAGTCAATGGGTGCGAGAAAAACATCACACAGCACTAGCACCATGTGTATGGCGTCCGTTTTTTTACAGATACCTTGCCATTCTGTGCCATAGAACACTGTAAATGGTCCTGTAAATGATTGTAAAATAATAGTTTCAGAGGAAAAAAAACGCATTGCATACACATGTTCTGTTTAAAAAATCACATGACACTGGCATGACACATGACCATTTTTTCTGTCACATATGGGTATGAGCCCTTAGTTGGTCACATTCTATGTATCAATCTATGGCTCCTTTCAATTCTGTATTTTTTTTTATCTATTTTTTTTTAATGAATGTAGCCTCTTACTATTACTATTAAAAAGACGATTTGGTGGATTGAACGCCATTTATTTCATTACACAAATTAGATTTAAATGTAATTTTGTAGTCTGTAATAATGGCTCCGAGTGCTCTGCAGCAGACGCTGAGCCGTGATTGCCTTCTCCCGTAATGGGTTCATTATGTTGTTTGGTGTTCAGCCATGGTTTATGCTCTGCTGATCATCTCTCACTTGAGGATTGCAAAATAATTATTAATAAGTAATAACGGAATATTCTTTTTGCCACAGTATATAAGGAGAGCGTCTTTACTTTAAACTTGCCTACATTCAGACACCCATCTCTGGGGAGCACAGGACACCTCAGGATCCTCTACCTACACCAATCTCCCATGCACTATAAGTCATGGATAGGAAACGGGTAAATGTTCAGCCTTCACAAGATTTGCTTAATTGGGATAATATATGTCCTTCCCTCAAGTCCCAGATAAAATATTGTGCACAAAGCAAGGAACATTGCTTTTCCCTTAAATCAACTGATTTTTTTTGCAGAAGAAGCAAAAGGAAATTAACATTCACCTGATTAGGCTGGTTTCACATTTGCGCTTTTGTGCGCAGCGCATCGTGCGCACCCGTGCGCATGCGCACTGCGCACCTATGTTTATCATGACGTGCGCATGTTTTTGCGCACACTTGCGTTTTCGTGCGCAGCGTTTTTTTGTCTTTTGCGCCAGGTGCGCCAGACGCAACATGTTGGATTTTTTGGTGCGCCCTGTCTCGGCAAAAAAACGCATGCGCACGCTTGCGCACGGAATGCGCAAAAACAACACATTGAAGTCTATGGTAACGCATGCGTGCGCATGGTCTTGCGCACGGTTGCGTTTTTTTACGCATGCGTTTTTGAGTGAAACAAGTCTAGAATGTTCTCTAGACAATGGAAAAAACGTCACACTTAAAAACGCATGCGCATAAAAAACGCCAACGCATGCAAAAAACGCATGTAAAACGCAAACAACGCTGCGTTTTTTTTTACACATCAGCGTGCGCATGACGTTAAAAAAACGCGCGTTTGTTTTGCGTTTTTCTTTGCGTTTTTTATGCGCCCGATGCGCTGCGCAAAAAAACGCTAATGTGAAACTAGCCTTAATCAATGGCTCTTCAACGTAATACATCTTCTGAGTAACGCTCCCCTATTCCCCCACCACTTCCCATATTGCCTGCATACATTATGAGGGAGCGCAGAAATCTGTTCAGCAAACCCCTCTGCCCTGTCTTTGGCTTTTCTATAGCCCTGCTGGGTGATGCTCCTCCTGCCCTTTGTCTGTATTGCTCCTGCTTATAATGCATTTATACTATAATATCCTTGTATTAGAAAACTGATGAAAATGCCATTCCTAGATAGAATATTTTATTTAGCTTCTTCTTCACTCTTGTATGATGTAAAATTATACTACCTGTTAGAATTCCTTTGTCTTTTAGGGGATAGGAGTCTTCTTGATCATATGGTGACCACACAGGCACATGGCTCCGTGGTATTGTAGTGTAACTAATGAACCATGCTTATAGTGGTCATATAATACTTTAAACTGTACATATCATTTTTTTTTTAAAGTGATTGGTACTAATGGGTCGCCCTCCCAGGGCCGTGGGGTACTCGGTACCGGGCCGGTGTCAGCGGGATGTGTCACAGCAGCAGTGACCCGGTCCGTGGCCCTGGGCACCCAATGTAAAAAAGGGGAATATTGCAAATGGTGGAATGTAAATGAATAGTTCGTGACGCCACCTGTGGTGTTCGGCAAGTGAGATGTTGGGCCGACGCTGCATGCAGATCCTCTGGGGCTGGTGGTGTGTTGCAGCCAAGATGGTGAAGCTCCCTACAGCTGGAGCTGTAGCCCCAGGGAAGTGTAGATGTAGGGGGAGAGGAGAGGCACAAGCGGTGTGGAACTTGGTACCCAGATGTAGTGGTGCTGGGTGCGTTGGCACAAGAATGAATGGAGGATACCAGGGCTTGTAGTTCCAAAGCTTTACTCACAGTCTGTAGTACACACAGGTGCCTGCCTCCGTGCTGTGTCCTCCGGGTCAGGGACTCAATCAACCTCCAGGCCAGATGCAATGCTCCCTTCCAACACTCCGCCAACATGTGCCTTTCTGAACGTCTCCTCTTATAGCGCCTTTAAGTGTGAAGCACTCCTAGTACTGAGTTACACTGGAGTGCCTCCTGACAGTTGTTCCCAAGAACTATACTTGTACGGCAGACAGCTATAGCCTGCTTCGGGGTCTCCTTACTCCTGAGTCTCGGCTCACTATCAATGTTGCTGTTGTGCCCCCAAGTCTTAGATGGAAGTAGTGCATTTACAGCCCACTACTCCACCTGTGTCTGCTGTAGAACCATTAGTGTCCATACAACCTCGGGGACCGGGCCCCGGCCTTGCGCTTAGAACTTCTAGGCAGGGTTCTTCCTCTAACCCACGTCCTCTGTTCCCTTTTACTCCTACGTTCTGTACTAGTCTTTCCTTCTTATGGAAGCTCAGGTTTCGGTTCAATGTCTTTCTCCTTCTTTCCTTTCCCGTGCCAGCAGACCCAGGTCACTGAGATCTGCTGCAGCACCTCCTTCCTCCATCCCTCTCCCAGGGATCTTCTCTCCTCACTTCTCTCTGAGTGACTCTCTGACTGACTGACCTCGAACTGCCTGAAATTCTAAACCTTCCCACTCTTTTATGTATTCTAACTCCACCCGCCTCCCAGCACGTTTCTTGTTCCCAGCAGGGAGCCACCAAAGGTGCTCTGCTACACTCCAAGCAGGGAGCCGCAATGTGGCTTTGATGAACTACCATGTTGTGTGGGATGCAGGTGTTGGAGCCTGGTCAGGAGCCTCCAACTTACCTGGATGGTGGGGTACCACACCTCAGGAGGAGGTGCAGTACCTCTGTGGCGACTGAGCATCGGGTGCCACACTAACTTAAATGTGCAGTAGATTAATGGGGTTCCTGTTCCTGAGAACCCACCGATCACTCAAAAAAAGCAGTCAATGGTTCACAGCTCAGCAGGCAGAGGTGGTCTGAGCACTCTGTAAAAGGATATGGTCACGTACTCTACTCCGTGTACAAACTCATAGGGCCCGATTCATGAAGACCAGTGGTATTCACACCTGTCTTGATGAAAGGACATGCTGCATTCAGATGCTCCTGATTCACAAAGTGGTGCACGCATCTTTATGAATCTGGAGCATCTGACAAGTGCGAGTGCTTCTGTGTGACATACCAGAAATCTCTCTCCAGTCATTGACTAGAGTGGGATATCTGGCATCGGGAACACCAAAGCTCATTATGAATTAGACAAGTTGATGCCGTCCTGCCAGCTTTGTCAGCAGGGTGAAACTGAAAACCTAAATTTTGATGCAACTCTGAGTTGCATCTAAACTTTTGGACTTTTCAAAGCTTTTACACCAGAACTCTTGTGTGAAAACTTTGCTGAATCAGGTTCATAGACTTTGTGCTAAACCTGTGCACCACTCTATGCACACACTCAGATAGAACCTCAGCTCTTCTGTCTGCTGATCATTGATTGTAGAGTAGCTACATGAGCGATTGGTGGTGGTCACAGGACGAGGTCCTCTGCTGATCAGCAGCATCTTAGCTAGTACCTATCATTAAAAAAATGTAAATTATATGTATTCTTTAAATGGGTGGTCTGTGCCCAGAATCAATGTTCGATCAATAAGTCAATAAGGTCTGACTCCCAGTACCCCTGTCATCATCTGTATGGAGGGGATAGGGTGGTCTTTATTTACCATTCACAGCTCATTACTTTTTAATAGCAATCTGGGATTACAGTTAGGACTGACCTGCAGTATTATAGGCAGTTGCTACTAAAATAAGAAGCTGTGCCTGGTAGGCAGTGAGGTAGATGATGCTTATTAGAGCACCAAATACCCTTTAAAAGCTCATCAACGTGGGTTACCAAAGTCCGACCTCCACTGACTTGATATTGATAACTTATTAGAAGGATGGACCATCCATATTAATGGACCCGAATGTTTCCATTCAATGACAACAAGCAGGGCATGAAAATCAACCAAAACTGATGCACGAAAGTTCCAGAAATGGCATGTCTTTTTAATTATGCAGTGACTGGCTGCAGGACTTTGTGATTTTCTTAATTCATTTTCACTGTCGCTTTCATTGTTATAGCCCCTCATTTATAGTAATATTTGCCGAGATGTGAATATGGCTGTTCAGTGGAGGGTTTTCACATCATAGATTGTGTAAGAATCAATTTGTTCTCAAATCCCTAACATTGCGTGATCCTGCCCGAGCCTCTTGCCTGCTAAGCCCCTAGCATTGCGTGATCCTGCACGAGCCTCCTGTCTGCTAAGCCCCCTAGCATTGCGCAATCCTTCCCGAGCCTCCTGCATGCTAAGCCCCCTAGCATTGCGTGATCCTGCGCGAGCCTCCTGCCTGCTAAGCCCCCTAACATTGCGTGATCCTGCCCGAGCCTCCTGCCTGCTAAGCCCCCTAACATTGCGTGATCCTGCCCGAGCCTCCTGCCTGCTAAGCCCCCTAGCATTGCGCAATCCTTCCCGAGCCTCCTGCATGCTAAGCCCCCTAGCATTGCGTGATCCTGCGCGAGCCTCCTGCCTGCTAAGCCCCACTATCTGCCGCATATCAGGTAGATTTCTTGTTCCCATACAGTATGTCTGATCTGATCCTCTGCTATTTAGGACCATCCCCGTCACCTCGCGTCCCAGTCTAACGTGCATTTTTCTCTTAAACATCTGTTTATAGGCAGACATTAGATTATATTTGCTAAACCTGAGATCTGCCACAGACTGTAAATCAGCTGCAGCCTACACAGGCCTCTAGCAGGAGAATGGTCAGGGCTTCCTTTTGTAATAAAGTAGAGAACAAGAGGAAACCGGGCTCTTCCTGTTGAATTGTTCAATAATTTTTATTGTTCCAATGACAAAAGATCATTTTTATTCCACAGGCCCCTACATACTTGTCCGAGTCATTTTCTGCAGTGGGCATCGCTGTAGGGTTTGAGTTCCCAGTGCCGGACCCTCGTAGCACTGGGTTCCCCCCAGCCTATAGCACTGGCATGCCCAGCTGATGTGGTGTTGCTAGGTAGCTCATTAGTTCCCAGACTGCAGTTCTTGTTGGCACTTTACTTTCTGAAGTTTAATAAACCCGCTGGACATACTTGAGATGCCATTGTTGATTAATTGCATCCTTGCCATTTGGTATCTGCCAGCTGATATGCTAAGTGCTTTTGTGCTCACTACTGGACCTGATACACTTTTCACTTATTGTTTTCTCTGCTCTCGTATACACTCCATACATAGTGTAATGTAGGAGTTATGGCCCATGAATGAAAATACCTCAGGTCCGAACAGTGGCATGTGGATAATGGCTGTAGTTTTGATAACATTTCATTTTCATAAGCAGGAGATTAGCCCTAGAGAACTAGTAAACTTGCTGACAAATAGTCCTCCATATTCATGAACTCTCTTTAACCTGCCCCAACCACTGATTGGCAGCTTTCTGCCTTTGCACAGCGCAGACAGAAAGCTTCCAATCAGTGTGGAGGGTGGGATTATACAGACCTCAGCATTGAGAAAACTGGAAGATCTGTAGCAAATAAAACTGTGATTTTATCAAAAGTTCAGCAAGCAGTGACACATTGCTGGAATCACAGTCTCTACCCCTACGTCATGAAAGCTTGCTTCTATCAAGCCGGCACACAACGACCGCATGTAGGCAAATCACATAGTTGCGGTCACGCATCCACTGCTCCCGACGCTAGCACTAAGGAACCCTCATAGAGCAGTGCAATATGAGGATTCACAAGGCTGCAGTCACATAGAATGACTGCAGACTTGTAGCCTAAGGTTGCACGACCCATTTCAGGTTGATATCATCTGTGGGTGAACCTTTGTCAGGTCAGTAGCTATCATACTAAGGGACATGTTGTGGTGGGGGGAGGAGGTCCAATGTAAAACCCATTTCTTGGCACCGAGAGGGTTTGTCCCATCCCTAACTAGTGATTCTACTGCTCGAAGCATCTAATTTAATGTCATACTGATATACCATAGAGAAGAATGGACAGAGATAGAAGAGGACCCCTGTGCAAGAACAGTATGTGGGCAATGTGGAGGCTAGTTCATCACATGCTGCTTTGTAGTTATAATTGGACCCCCTACGCCTTGGACCTCTGTCACCAATGGCATGTCCGCCATGGCCACTAGACCATTCTAGGTCATACATAGGTTGTCCCACACCATAGTTTAGGAACTTCAGGTTGAGACTCTATAAACTCTCCATAAAATGATGAATATTAGGTGTTAGAGGGAGAAGCAGGGTGGGGGGCAAGCTTACTGTTTTCTGAGCCCCGTTTTCACCTTTTGGTGGGACACGCTCCTGTATGCTTGCATTTTTTGATCAACTACATTAGTATTTGTGTTCACACCACCCCATGTGATTATTTTTAAAGTTGTTCATAATCTAACAACTGAGACGTTCTCCATGTTTAGTGAAGGCTCCTTATCAAACAATGATATCAGAGTGCAGACAGATACGAGTCTCTGAACATCTAATTCCAGCCATGATTCTGTACACATAGTTATTTCTGCGAGTTCCCAGGCCAAATGATACTTAATAAGCAATGTAATGAAGCAGACTCTGTGGAGCTCTCCGTTCACTGCAGAATCCAAAAAATGCTGGAGAATCCGATCCAAGAGTCACAGTTTAGCTGCAGATTATGACCTCTGGCTTACGAGACAGTGTCTGATATCTCTTTAATAATATACAGAACAATATATATAAATTACTTTCTCTGTTACATTACCAGAGACAGTGACCTTGCTTAAAAATATATATTAATAACAACTGTCTTTCCCTTCATCTCCAAACATTGTTGTTCCCATTGGGCCTTGCTTGCCCCTCATATGGTGAGATCAGTAACCCGTGCACAAGCTGTTAGACAGACAGACGACAAACAGGCGCAATGCAAACAGACTGATCGGCTACAGGCAGATAGTGAAGCTGGAGTTGTAAAAGGTTATTTAAGATGCTGCAAAGAGACTGACCTGCAGTTCAACTGATGATTTGCTGCATCAGATGCCGAGACATCTAATGACCTCATAAGTTACGTGACTTCACAGTTCTAGCGGTAAAGGTCATTGACTGCAATGATCTTGGGCACATAATGTAACTATCATAAAAGTAATCAAATCAAAATATATATTATTTATTATTTTATTAAGTCTTATTCTTCAGGCTGAACTAAGACATAAAGACTATCCCTGAATCTTGCCCCTTCAATGCATGAGTTGGAAACAGGCCACAGGAGAACCGGTAAATCCTCCGGTAGGCCCCTGTGCAGGAATGCGGCCATGGCCTCCCTACATGGGCAGTAGTTGGCACAATACACTTGATTCACTATATACAGACAAAGACAGCTTTTCATCATTCATTTTATAAGCTGCTCAAGTTATTATATTGAAGCATTGGAAAATTACTGAATGAGGGATATGTAATATTTGCCCATGGCTGAACAGTTGGCCCCAAGAGTTAATGTTACTGGTGGTCTCTTGGTTCTCTACTCCAACATTGGTTGAAGAGTAAAAAACCCCACAAATCTATATTAAATTAAAGGACAAGAAGTACAGATTGGGCCTCAATGAGGGCTTTCTTATGGATCTGTACAGCATCGGTCATGTATAATGGCCTAGTCAGTATTACGTGTCAACTGCAAGTTACTAAGAATGGGAACTAGTTAAACATAGCATTAAAGGATTTGGCCACTTTATCTTTATTTTAACAGATGTGTCAGAGATATAATTTTGTGGCACTTAGAACCCCATCACACACAGCGATGATTTTGTGACGCCACAATGATCTCACCAGCGAAATCGCTGTGTGTGACAGGCATCAGCGACCGGCCCCCCTGCCAGGTATCGCTGATCGCGCTCCATCGTCCCGGGCCGTTTTTTGATCGTTGGTCTCCCGATGGCCAGCATGCATCGCTGCGTGTGGCAGCGAGAGACCAGCGATCAGCGACTCTGGATGCTGGTTTCCAAGGTAAACTGCGGGTATCTAAGAGCGGGTATCTAAGAGCGTGCATGCTGGTTTCCAGGGTAAACAGCGGGTATCCAAGGGCCGCGCGGCTCTTGGATACCCGCTGTTTACATTGGAAACCAGCTTGCTCGCTGGTCCTGATCGCTGGAGGGGCTGTCTCTGTGACAGCTCACCAGCGATCAGCCTAACGATGTCCCAGCGATCCCATCCATGTCGGTTCGTTGGTGGAACCGCTGGGACATCGTTATGTGTAACGGGGCCTTTCCTAATAAATGTTGCCGTTTCTCCTACACTTCATAGTAGAGATTTCTTCATAGACTGCACAGCACTGCTGTTCTCACAATGACCACATACGGAGGGACAACCAGATCAGCCCATCAACCTCTTCCAGTTGAAAAACAATTCACATTTGAAAGCTGTTTTCCAGTTGGAGGAAGTTGATAGACAGATCTGATTATAAGCTGTTTTCACACAAGTCAGTCCAGTGGCCAGGACAGTAATCTGTGGTCACTGGATAGGAGCCCTAAGGGTATGTGCACACTTTGCGGTTTCTGCTGCGTTTTCGCAGCGTTTTTGGCTCTGCAGAAACGCAGCAGATTCTGCTGCGTTGTACAGTACCTTTATTTCCTATGGAAATAAAAAAAAGCTGTGCACATGCTGCGTTTTTTTTCCGCGCGGTTTTGCTGCGGTTTTCAAAACGCAGCATGTCAATTGTTTGGTGCAGAAACGCTGCAGTTTTACACCTCATCCATTATGAGGTGTAAAACCGCAGGGCAAAACCACAGAGAAACCGCAGATGAACCGCAGGTCTTTATCCTGCGGATTTACCTGTGGTTTTCTCTACAAAATCCGCAGAGACAAAAAACTATGTGTGTACATAGCCTAAGAAGCGCCTCCAACCTCATGGAATCCAAGACTCTTCTTTTAATTAGCTGGCCTGACTAGAAATCACATGTGTGTCATGCCACAACAGTGATGTTATACCAGGCTACTCAGAAGAAAAGCTGCGGATTTCGATAGGTAAAAGGCAGGTCTCTGGGCTCCCATACAGTGGCGAAGGATTACGGACATGGACGCTGGATTGGGTCCTGAAGCACATACGCTAGTGCTCTTCCAACAGTGGTCATTTTGAGAACAGAAGACTGTACTAATAAGTGCAAAAGGAGAATCTGTTATACTTATGTAATTGCAAGCACCAAAAATCATGTCTCAATACTTTTATGAAGATAAAGTGGACAACTGCCTTAACTCTCTATATTTGTACAAATATGGTCTTCATTTCTGGACACACAAGGACATTTCCAGTAACCTCTATTTGGACTGACACTGGAACATGCAATATATCTATATTGTTGAGTGTTGGCTTTTCTTGCTCCATCATATAGACATGTTACATGGTAATGTGAATACCCATAGATGACACACCAAATGGTGTCTCATCCATTGTGATATCCATGGCCAAGTCACGTACTGATGGACATGTCATTCTACACTGAGTGTGTCACGGGGCAGAGCGCTAAGGCAGTATAGGATCATTGGACAATATTAATTTTATTTTTACATTTTAGGTCCTTAGAGAGGTTATTACACTAGAACTCTTAACATAAACTATTTGCAATACTGCAGCCACCCAAAGTTGTTTGTATCCTTATAGCATAGGTAAATTAATACTCCAGTGATTTTCCTTTTTTCTTCCTTTGTCAGCAAAAATGTGTGTATGTGCACTCGGAATGAGTGTAGTAATATCCTCATTGGTTTCAGTCTTCTGCCATTTTCAGCGTCACTCTGGTCCACTCTGATACTGTGTGGAGCGATTGTTACTTTGTCAGTGAAAGTCTATGTGACTGAGAGCAAGGCTAGTCTGAGTCTCCTAGACTTACATTTGAGAAAACTTAAAAAGTGATCACTGTGTGATCTGGCCGGTTACAAATGCGCTCATGTGGTGCAGAAGACCGGACAGCCGCTGAAAACGGCCGAAGACGGCAATCTGTGATTATACTACTGCACTCATTATACCTAGACACATGATTGCTAACATTGATAGAAGTTGTAAATAATCAGTTGGGTGATTCTTTAATGGTAAAAAGGCAGCAGTCAGATCAGTGCGTGCCCATAGGTGAAGCCAAGTCTGTATTGCACTTCTAGCTCCCGATATGAGTGCTGCAAATAATGTTTCATATAATCGATGAGTCAGTACATTTTGTTTCATATTATTTCAGTTGTTTGTATATCACTGTATTTGATGAGATACATGACATCATTCCATACTCTTCTAAATCCAACCCGCCACCTGATCGCTGTGTTTCCTTCTATTAAACAGTAGGTTTAGTCATTGTTGAGCAATGTGGGAATTGTTGAATTTTCCAAGAATGCTGAAACAACAGACCTCAGTATTGAGTATCGTAACCCGTGCAATAGAGTTTTTGTGAAGGTTACTGAATCCAATTTGTTTTTTTAAACAAATAAAAAGGTTCAGATTCAATATTCTGATTTCACTTTTTCCTAGTCTCTTATTCAGCAGAATGAGATTCATCCACTACTGAATACTGAGCAGGCTCTGGGCACGTTAATAAGATTATATTAAGCTGAAGCGGTGTGAAGTGAGCTGTACAGCATGTCGAATAAAGGAATAAGCATGGAAAAACTGTCATTTGGGCTGCGATTATTCACTTGGTGGAATTTCGCTGATCAAAGCAAAATATGACCCTAGAAGATCCGCACATCTACATATTCATAAGAAAATGATTGACTATTTACTTGGTAGAATACTTAAAGTATAGACTTCACTACAAAGTCGTTTAGAGCATGTATTCATCTCTGAACGTAATGTTGGCTATACACCTAAATAGTGTTACTGTGTAATACATTGTTTTACCTATCTCATACTTCTCCTGAGTTACTCACTGCAGGAACTTAAACGGAACTTAAACCCTTCCAACATTTTGGTTGGCCCAGAGATTTTTCTGGTGATTTGCATTTTGGAAAGTTTGGGCTTTTACACCAGATAATGCGCAAATATTTGATACTTGAGCAGAAAATTCGTCTAATACACTTAGTAGCTAATAGAAATGCTACCAGACGTCAGTGTGTCTGGAACGTATTGTGATGGGTGCTGAAGACGGCTCTCATCATTCTCCCCTGCTCTGCTGGCAATCAGCGCGAGCAGGGGAAAATTATGAGAGTTATATTCAAATGATATCAATGAGAGCAGACGGTGCGTGATGGGACTGTTACTCCCATCAGCCTACACCTGCTGCAGCTCATAACAGTGAGAGGAGGAGCGGCTGATGGGAATATTCATCACCCGCCACCTGCGGTATAAATAAATAAAAAATCCAGCATGGGTACCCCTGTATCTAATATAACCAGCAGGCAAAACTCACAGCTGTCAGCTTCAGCAAGGTTGGTTATTGTGAGGGATCTCACAGGGGAAGGGGGGCGTCGACTTCGCTCACCTCGGGGGGAGGGGAGAGAAGGATCCGCAGGGATCGGCTCTCTGGCGCCACCACTTGCTCCAGATCAGTCAGGGAACTGCACCGAGGGTAAATAGCCGCCGGAAAGGCATCCCTTATAGGTACGAGTTAGTGAGGCACTCCCAGTGAGGGGGGATATATATCACATGTCGAGGCTGGGGATATATATAAACCTCCCGGCCGTCACTGCCAGAGTTCCTCACTAAAACAATACAGTATTCTGCCACCAGTTCCTCGTTCGACATAAGTCCTGTCCGACAACAGGCTTATATTGGGTCAGAAACCAACCCGGGTAGCGTACAGTTGACCAAGTGAGCGTGTGGACGTGGGGATTCGTGAATCGAGTTAAAAGAGCAGCCCAAGATTAATTTTATATTTAATTGCTGAAAAGGCGGACTAGAAATATACAGGTATATATTTGCAAGAACAATATACAGGTATACAGTCACAAGTGTAGTACAAGGATAGGGTATAGATTGCAATTACCGTGTTATGTAGCATGTAACCACAGGGAGGCGCTGATGGATCACAGGTCCAAATCTTAGTTACAGGCTTTCCTGCATCAGCTAACGTATCCTCCGGCCATTAGAAAACCAAGTCCAAAATAAGGGTCTGCCTTATATCTCCTAGGCTGTTCCTCCCACACTCTGCTGCTACCCTGGACCAGGGTACAATTTTATTTGTCCAAATTGGGCAACAATTTGTAATGGTTACTGACTCAATTACACAGCAGCATCTCTGCCATGCACTGTGCTGGGGATCTACTGCACAACTCAGTTCAAGTGAATGGGGCCAACTGCAATTCCCTGCACAGCCAGGAGTGGTGCAAAGAAAACAATGCTGTGCTAAAGCAGTGCTGGAGCCTTTCTTTCTCAGGAACAGCGGAGTTCGCAGAGGTCAGACCCCAATTGATTACAAAGTGATGGAAACAAGTAATGGTAACAAGTCATCCAGGGAAGTACGAAGATATTTCGAGGCCCCATAGCGAATGTGTGAATTGAACTCCACCCATTGGCCTGAATTGAGCCCAACTCATCAAGTCTTTGAGATTACACTGCCACAATGTATAGAGTGGACTCCCAACTTCTGCTGTAGATCTACAGCAGATGGTGGATGAACTGGGCAGATGCCCAATAAAGGGCAGGAACATTTTCCGCTGAGCTTCTCCCATTCATGGGCCTCATACAGATTGCATGGCTTGTAACCATAGACGGAACACCACTGATGCCATCATTATATGGTCAAGGAATACTCCTTTCATATATATTAATCTGCTTTAAGAAAATATGTTGATTAAATGTCAGTTGGCTTTTCTGTGTGCCTTATAGAGTATATTGTCAGGCACAGAATCTTGTTCACATTCACTCTATGCAGTATTGCTGTACGAGAGGCATAACCTGGGAAAAAAGGAAATGCTTAGTCACAAGGAGCTACCATAGCCATCTCTCCAGCTTTGAAGACATATTAGTGCAGTGGAAATAAAGGGTAAATGCTGGAATTCACAGCGCTGAGTGCAGAGAACAATACATTGCACCTTTATCACTAACAGCCATCTGTGTTCCCTTAGTCCAATGCAAGGATTTGGCACACGGACACTGCTTCCTCCTATGCTCTGTGATTTTACTCTACACTTAGTGTTTTCAGTTCAGATTCTTCTATTTTTATTAGAGAAGACCCAAGTCATATAAACTTGCAAAATTGTTTCTGGCAGAAGTTAAGACCGGAGGAGCAGCGCTCTTACTTGTGACTCGATAACCTTGTGCTATGTCTTTGGCAGGACGCTCGCTGAGCATCATCGGTCCGGTGGTGACATTCTACTGCAGTTTTGGCCAAACCATGCAGAATGTTTTAGAAACCTTTTGGATTCTGCTCAGTACACCAGACCCCTTTTCTTATGCCTTCAAAAACCTGAATGGTTACTATTCAACTTGTGGTGCAGAGAGAATACAGAAGTGTGAGACAGGGCAATAAATTCTTACATGGGTCTAAACAGCCATAAATTATTTCCTGTAATTTAGCACTGGTTGACGCCAATTTCTAACCACCCGCTGGGGTGAAAAATCTCTGTTTTCTTCTGTTTTGCTACTGAGCCAGCAATTTAGTAAATGAGGTAAACAAAAACTGCTTAATACACAAAATACGGCCGAATCGCGTCTGGATTTGCTTTTTGTCTGGGATTATTATGACCTTGCTGGGGTTTAGTCTGTTAAATAATACTAAGGTAAAATAAATGGGCCGTGTTTAAAATAAATAACCTTTACGGTTTTAGCATGCAGGGACCACATGGAGACAGTATTTTTATGAGATGATCTGCAGATCTTATGTGGGAACCATATTCTTTTGCCTTACAAGTTTCACAGTATAGGTTTAGTGTAAACATGATCTCACCTCCCAACGTGAATTTTATCTGCCACAAATGACCTGCTTTTTCAGCGTACTGTTACCAGGTCATGTTAGATGGTGGGATATGAGAAAAGTTTAACGTCCTGCCAAAATTGGAATTGTAAAAATAATTAAAAAGAAAAAAAATCCCATAGCACCCGTTCATAGTAAGAGAGGCTCATTGCACACCTACGCCAAAGCTATTTGATCAAATATTGCTGTTTATTTTTTTAGTCCAGTTTTTTTTTTTTTTAAGAAAACTTGTGGGACCTAGTGGGGGATGGAATATAACCTGGAATCAATTATTATCAAAATGTTCCACAGCTTTAAGCTGCCATAGATTTCAGTTTTGAGAATATAGAAAATGGTCTTAGGAGCGCAGGAAAGAGACTCAGACGAGAGATGGGGTTAAACCACAACGTGTTTCGACGGAGGATCCGTCTTCATCAGGTGGAAAATCTACCTGATGAAGACAGATCCTCCATCGAAACGCGTTGTGGTTTAACCCCATTTCTTGTCCGAGTCTCTTTCCTGCGCTCCTAAGACCATTTTCTATATTCTCATTGCTCCTATTCTCCATCGGAGGTTTTCGGCTGGAGCTGCAGTGGAGACCTGACAGTCTAGTCTGCCCCTGGACTGCTTCCTAAGCACTCCTCTATGACTGCTCATTACTGACTCTAATAGATTTCAGTTTTGGCACATAAGCTGTTCTGTGCAACTCTTAAAGGGGTTGTTCAGCCAAGCCCCATTTTGAGGCAAACAAGAGCGTTGACTCTTAACATTGTATAAAATACCCCCTGTTAGGTCTCATGCAGACGAGCGTATAAATCACATGGGTGCTGTCGGATTTTTATTCAGATAGAATACGGGCAGCACATTGACCAATGTTATTCAGACAGACATACCATTTTTTTTCTAGGTCCAATGAAAAAAATCGCAGCATGCAATACTTTCTTCTGAGTCTTGGCTGGGGCTTACCCATTCAAGTTTCTATTATAAAGCTAGGAAAACTGTATTTGATCATGTATATTTTTTAGTGTACATGTATGAAGTCAGATTGCACACAGACATCGAAAACGGACACACGGATGGCACATGTGCGTAAAAAACAGACACACGGATGGCGCAAGGATGAAAATGAAAACAAAATAAGTTGACTTTTCTGGATGAAATTAAGATGATTTCTCATAAGGTCATCTGCAGCCGGCCTCGGCATTCTTATCTGCTTGCAGTTTGAGCGGTCGTCACATGATTGCAAGTATGAGATTTGCATAGTTGCGGTCATTTACCCACTAGCTTTTCCTCTGTTTGTCTCAATATAGCCTTGACAGGAACAAATGAGAAGCAAATTGGCACGTGACCACACCAAATTTGATACTTGAAGTCATGTGATGACCACTCAGACACTCAAGTAGAGCCGGATCTTAACAGTCTATATGTTACACACTGCCAGAATTCGGCAAGCTGTAGTGCGTGCCAAACAGTTGCACACGGATGGACAACCCCATTAATAAATTTGGTACATCTTGCTTCCGCGCTGTTTAAATTCGAATCGGCACATGAACATTCTACTTTACCGGCGTCACCACTCTGTGCTGTGCCATGACACCAGTAGTAGGGAACGTGATCGCTGAAACTACTGATTGGTTGCAGTGTCACAAAATGGTCTTTGAAAAAGAAAGCCTGAAGAGCCAGGGCATCAGTGATGCATTCCTGGAGAGAAGATGATTTCTTTGGCATTTTATCACATTTATCTAAATTGTAAGACCCCTGTTCATTTGCCCGATTAGTGCACATGATGTCATGAAGAGGGCACCCCTCTCTATTAGCCAGGGTGGAGAGCCTCTACAGAAGTGACTCCTTGGACCTCTCCAAGTGGTAGTATATAGTTTGCTGATACGCTCCACTGGAAATGATATTTTCTATGTCGCCTTCCTTTAGATTCCACAATTGTTGCTAGAGAAAATTGTAGATAATTAAATTAATTAACCTTTGCGCCTCCAAAGTGGACATGCGTGGTAAATCTATACCAAAACTGTGGTCACCGAAATCATGAGGCAGGTGGGTTCATACGAATGAAGGAGAAGCCGGTGTTGCGAACATGACTTTGAAGGGGTTTTCTGATATCACCATATTGATGGCCTGTTCTAAGTACACATTTGATTTCTGCAAGAAGTGCTGAGACTTTAGCTGTAATACTTTTGAATAAATTTGCATTTCGACTACAATTTCTAACCTCCACATCTTCCATTATTTGTGCTTATTTTACTTTAAAGTCTACAGAATGTGGAGAACACCATAATACGGAATATGCAATAACTCTCAGTATTGTCCATTTCATGACTTTGCCTCTTTAATGAAATTGTCTGTAGTTCTAATAGTAATAATTTATTATTTACTTTGTCTCTTCAGTAAAAGATGTCTGTTAAACCTATCAGCTAGGACCCCGGCCAAATAATGTTCATCTACAGTATTGACTTTCAGCAGATTTGTTCCCAGTTATGGAGAGATTTGGTTACCGTACCAAAAGCCAGGGAATATAATCGTGCAAGTTACTCCCCAGCTATATATTTTACATACATTACATTGTACTTTTATATTGATTCTTGGCATTAGATTTCCATCAAATAGTTTTAAGATATTTCTTCCTCTATGTCATTTTTACTTTAGCTTTTAAGGTGAGCGGTGTGTTATCCCCAAGTTTGGAATTTTCGAATTAATATTCCTTTTTAAAGAAATGGTATTTTTTTATTTAATTTATGAAAAATTGTAATGATCTGCAAAGGACAAGGGGTTAGGTAGTCTCATTGTTCTTGCCTTGCAGATTCATCATTGCACAGCTGTCACGGTCACGTGTGTCTGGACGCAGCGAGTACCACAAGGCGAACCCATGTGACGCACGTGACCCTGGATACACCGCCTCCAGTGGGGCGAATTTAAATAATAAACACGTGCAGCTGGATACACCGCCTCCAACTGGCGAATTTAGACATTACACGTATATACAAGTCTGGAAACCCCGCCTCCAGTAAGGCGAATTTAAATAGTAAGGGAAACCTGGGAAACATTAACAATGGTGGGCCCTGCGATAGGGAATAGGGAAGTGGAGACCTCCTGAGCTCCCCTGAGCCAGTGTCCCTGCACTCCTAACGTTCCCTATGCCGATTCCGCACCGGGCGCGCAACAGGAACCTAAAAACCCTAGCTCGCCCTGACCTAAACCCTCACTAGGGAATTGGTCGGTGCGGAAACTAATCCCACCACTGCACTAAAACACACATGAGGAAAGATGACAAAACAGGGGAAACACCACTTAGCTTTGCTCTGTTACGTACGCTCCTACCAACAGAGCCCACCACCTGTGTGCATCTTCTCCACCCGGATCCATCACCATAACTGGATCCTTCACCATAGTGCAGCCTTGGAGCAGAGTCCACCACCAGTTGCAGCTGTCCAGTAACAGAGTCCCAAAGATGAGTTCAGCTCCTGCCCAAAAAGTCCAGCATGCTTGAGTCCAGCTCTCAGAAACCAGGTCCAGCATGGTGAGTGCAACTCTCACCATCGTCGCCACTCCACCAAGCCATGCAAACACCTCCTGCCGACACCATAAACTGTGACTCCACCACGCCATGCCAGCCCTTCTTGCAGACCACCTAGCTGCCACTCGTCCCGTCTGGCTGGGCTGTGCAGGACTCATGTTCAGCTCCTTCATTCACCCAGGCTTCCTTGTGAATGACTAACACACAATATCACCAACAGTGATTGAACCCACCTGGCTCCCTTTTATAGAGCCTAACACCTGATTTGTAATTGCGTGCATATTAACCCTAAAACTAAGGTGCGATACCACTCACCACCACCGGGGCAACTTAGAATGAACGACACTACGTGTAATAATTCTAATGGCCGCCGGGGGCAATCACATCACACTTTGGCACACAGCCAAAGGAAAAAAAGTTCACTTATCCATGTACCTTGTCAGATCCAGCCTGGATCATGACAACAGCAACCTAAGAGCTCATATTCTCATCCCTACAGGTCTATTACAAGACGGTCAGGATGTGATTGGGAGAGCATATTATTAAAGGGATTGTACCAAGTTTGGAAGCTATCCCCTATCCATAGGATAGGGAACAACTTGACAACCACTGAGGGGTCCAACCCATGTGGGAACCACACAGATCCTGAGAACCAGGGCAGAGAAGAGCCCTGTGGGAATGCAGTGGAGGTCCATCTGCTCCTTTCACTCTAAATTGGACCGCCTAGGATAGCTAAGCTAATCCTATGGATTGGAGTTAACGTCCAAACTTGGTACAACCCCTCCAAAGAAGTTTTCATCTATTCAATTTCCTAATGTCTTATAAAATGTATTCAAGCATGACGCTGACAACAAGGTCTACTGTACATGGCAAAACTGTGTGCACAGATCCAGTATGGTGGTTCACCAATTTCGTATGGTTCTTAAGATTGGTCCATAAGCTCTCCATGGAGCACCATAACGTGGCAGATTTGTACTATGCCAATGTTCATGAGCCCATATAGACACTGCACAGCATTGGGCTGCTCAATCACACTCGTAAGAGCTCTGAAAACAGGACTATAGGGTTTTTTGTATTAAATATATATTGAAAATGGGTGCAGAAATTGCATCAGAATTGCTAGGTGCAGGAGACTGACTTTCATGTACTATTTGGTATCTGGCACAAACAAATACATTACTGATAATAGATTATTTTCTGTAATAACATATAGTATTGAATAATCCTAGCCAGTATTGGCGTGGCTTGCCAAGAGCCCACCAGTAACATTGACTCTGGGAGCCCACTGTTCAGCTACATGCAATTCTCCTTTTTAACAGATTTATGTTTCTCCTGTAGAATAATAACCTAAGTAGTTTTTTAAATGACTGATGAGACCCTGCCATTATTTGTACATAGATTTCAGGGCCAACTACCACTCATATAGAGAGGTGGGGACCACCGGGAGATACACAGTATTCGGCCCCCTGGAACTTTTCAACCTTTTCCCACATATCATGCTTCAAACATAAAGATACCAAATGTAAATTTTTGGTGAAGAATCAACAAGTGGGGACACAATTGTGAAGTTGAACGAAATTTATTGGTTATTTTACATTTTTGTGGAAATTCAAAAACTGAAAAGTGGGGCGTGCAATATTATTCGGCCCCCTTTATCTTAATACTTTGTTGCGCCACCTTTTGCTGTGATTACAGCTGCAAGTCACTTGGGGTATGTCTCTATCAGTTTTGTACATCGAGAGACTGAAATTCTTGCCTATTCTTCCTTGGCAAACAGTGAGCTCAGTGAGGTTTGATGGAGATCGTTTGTGAACAGCAGTTTTCAGCTCTTTCCACAGATTCTTGATTGGATTCAGGTCTGGACTATGACTTGGCCATTCTAACACCTGGATATGTTTATTTGTGAACCATTCCATTGTAGATTTTGCTTTATGTTTGGGATCATTATCTTGTTGGAATACAAATCTCCATCCCAGTCTCATGTCTTTTGCAGACTCCAACAGGTTTTCTTCAAGAATGGTCCTGTATTTGGCTCCATCCATCTCCCCATCAATTTTAACCATCTTCCCTGTCCCTGCTGAAGAAAAGCAGGCCCAAACCATGATGCTGCCACCACCATGTTTGACAGTGGTGATGGTGTGTTCAGGGTGATGAGCTGTGTTGCCTTTACGCCAAACATATCGTTTGGCATTATTGCCAAAAAGTTCAATTTTGGTTTCATCTGACCCGAGCACCTTCTTCCACATGTTTGGTGTGTCACCCAGGTGGCTTGTTGCTATCTTTAAACGACACTTTTTATGGATTTCTTTGAGAAATCGCTTTCTTCTTGTCACTCTTCCATAAAGGCCAGATTTGTGCAGTGTACGACTGATTGTTGTCCTATGGACAGAATGTCCCACCTCAGCTGTAGATCTCTGCAGTTCATCCAGAGTGATCATGGGCCTCTTGGCTACATCTCTGATCAGTCTTCTCCTTGTTTGAGATGAAAGTTTAGAGGGATGGCCGGGTCTTGGTAGATTTGCAGTGGTATGATACTCCTTCCATTTCAATATGATCGCTTGCACAGTGCTCCTTGGGATATTTCAAGTTTTGGAAATCATTTTGTATCCAAATCTGGCTTTAAAGGGAATCTGTCACCCTTTTTTGAGATATCATATAATGATATCAATTGTGTTCATATAAGGATTCTCTTAGTACTTTTGCTTCCCCCTGACCCCGCACCTTTCATGCATAAATACCTTTTTTATATCGGTTCAGATGTATCTAAACTGCCACGGTCCGATCTGATGGGCGGGGCTTGTTAAACTGCTCCCCCCCTCCCTGTCTTGCTCTACACAAGAAGAAATGCATAGAGCAAGACAGGGGGGGGGGCAGGTGAATAAGCCCCGCCCAGCGGACCGGACAGCGGCAGTTTACATACATCTGAACCGATATAAAAAGGTATTTATGCATGAAAGGTGCGGGGTCAGAGGGAAGCAAAAGTACTAAGTGAATCCTTATATGAACAGAATTGAATGATATCATTATATGATATCTCAAAAAAGGGGTGACAGATTCCCTTTAAACTTCTCCACAACAGTATCATGGACCTGCCTGTTGTGTTCCTTGGTCTTCATGATGCTCTCTGTGCTTCAAACAGAACCCTGAGACTATCACAGAGCAGGTACATTTATATGGAGACATGATTACACACAGGTGGATTATATTTATCATCATTAGTCATTTAGGACAACATTGGATCATTCAGAGATCCACAATGAACTTCTGGAGTGAGTTTGCTGCACTGAAAGTAAAGGGGCTGAATAATATTGCACTTCCCACTTTTCAATTTTTGAATTTCCACAAAAATTATAATATCCAATAAATTTTGTTCAACTTCACAATTGTGTCCCACTTGTTGTTGATTCTTCACCAAAAATGTACATTTGGTAGCTTTATTTTTGAAGCATGATATGTGGGATAAGGTTGAAAAGTTCCAGGGGCCCGAATACTTTCGCAAGGCACTGTATATTAGGAAGTATTGTTTCTGCATTTATATGTTTTCATCCTTTTGTGTTTCACCTTTTTAGATTTCACAGTCGTCTTTGCTCATGTAACGCCCACTGCGAGGAGTTTGAAGTGGTGACCCCTTTGGTGTGACCTTCCTACAATTCATGTCCTTTCAGCACATTAGAGTCCAGGAACTGCCCCAATGAAAATAGCTCAGCTTGGATTATGGGATTGTAAAGATCACTTTGAAGGCAGTAATGGATATTCTCTAAGAATCCAGAAAACACAATTAGTGTCAGGTACATCGGTGATTTCTATCCCATGTCATCAAATACACTTGTGAGAGATTCACAGATGATCTGTGAGGTCTATGTGTCACATTAACCTTTTAGGGCCAGGAAATTAAAGATTCATCACTAGCCCTATGTCCATTTTGCACTTTTTTTCAGCAGTGGATCAACAACAAAGCAAAAAACCAAGTGAGCACAGGAGCATGCATAATTAGAAGATCCCATGCCCCCAAGCAAAATATGTCAAATAGAGCCCCTAGTAGGCATCATTTTAAAGTCCCCTGAGGATCTAGGGTCCAGGCGTCAGTTTTATTTCCAATCACTAACATGATGGCACTTCTGACTACAGTACTAAATTACGGGGGGGCCATAATCACAGATCAAGATACTGGGAGGAACAATAGCAGATTCTTTATTTGCCTCTTACAGCATTCCTTGAATATGCTTGTGAGAGATGCAAGTGACATTTATGTTTGTAATGCACGATGTCACCAAAGCCTAAAAGATAAGTAGCCCACTCTTATGTACCTATTTTCTGAGATTTTCGGGACACTGCAGCAATTCCAGGACTATTCTTATATACAGATGTATTGCGAGCACCACAGTGCCATCTAGTGGCCTCATGGCAATTGGGTTGCATTAATGTCTAGCATTGAATTTTCATTTCTTTGCTGACATCATCTAATGAAATTTCCTATGTCCTTAAATTTATACTGATTCTTGAATAAAAAAAAGAAATCTATTATTGTACACTTCCACAAAGTATGTCAAATATATGAGTTGCGGTGATAAAGGACAGTACAGAATGTACTTTTGCATTTGTAAACTAATCTTCGCTCTTAATTAGTCACAGCATAACCATGTGCGAGGTATAGATTTTTCTTGTTTATGGAAGATTTATTATCAGTGCTATTTTCCAGTGCCTTCCTGTAATTCCTCACCTAATCATTTACACTTGTCATGTCTTTTACTAAGCATTTCCCTTGGGAATGAAAATGAGAAGGACTGGGGTGAGGGCGAATGAGCCAAAGACTAGGGACTCAATAATGATCTATTTCCTTAATGACAAACTGATGGTGCTTGTGATTTAGGCACAAGCTTCAGTAATTGAATAGATGACTGCACACATATAATGTGCCAACTTTATTTGTATTTCCCATAGATATATATATACCGTGTGTATATATATATATATATATATATATATATATATATATATATATACAGTGGGGAAAAAAAGTATTTAGTCAGTCAGCAATAGTGCAAGTTCCACCACTTAAAAAGATGAGAGGCGTCTGTAATTTACATCATGGGTAGACCTCAACTATGGGAGACAAACTGAGAAAAAAAAATCCAGAAAATCACATTGTCTGTTTTTTTTTTCATTTTATTTGCATATTATGGTGGAAAATAAGTATTTGGTCAGAAACAAAATTTCATCTCAATACTTTGTGATATATCCTTTGTTGGCAATGACAGAGGTCAAACGTTTTCTGTAAGTCTTCACAAGGTTGCCACACACTGTTGTTGGTATGTTGGCCCATTCCTCCATGCAGATCTCCTCTAGAGCAGTGATGTTTTTGGCTTTTCGCTTGGCAACACGGACTTTCAACTCCCTCCAAAGGTTTTCTATAGGGTTGAGATCTGGAGACTGGCTAGGCCACTCCAGGACCTTGAAATGCTTCTTACGAAGCCACTCCTTCGTTGCCCTGGTGGTGTGCTTTGGATCATTGTCATGTTGAAAGACCCAGCCACGTTTCATCTTCAATGCCCTTGCTGATGGAAGGAGGTTTGCACTCAAAATCTCACGATACATGGCCCCATTCATTCTTTCATGTACCCGGATCAGTCGTCCTGGCCCCTTTGCAGAGAAACAGCCCCAAAGCATGATGTTTCCACCACCATGCTTTACAGTAGGTATGGTGTTTGATGGATGCAACTCAGTATTCTTTTTCCTCCAAACACGACAAGTTGTGTTTCTACCAAACAGTTCCAGTTTGGTTTCATCAGACCATAGGACATTCTCCCAAAACTCCTCTGGATCATCCAAATGCTCTCTAGCAAACTTCAGACGGGCCCGGACATGTACAGGCTTAAGCAGTGGGACACGTCTGGCACTGCAGGATCTGAGTCCATGGTGACGTAGTGTGTTACTTATGGTAGGCCTTGTTACATTGGTCCCAGCTCTCTGCAGTTCATTCACTAGGTCCTCCTGCGTGGTTCTGGGATTTTTGCTCACCGTTCTTGTGATCATTCTGACCCCACGGGGTGGGATTTTGCGTGGAGCACCAGATCGAGGGAGATTATCAGTGGTCTTGTATGTCTTCCATTTTCTAATTATTGCTCCCACAGTTGATTTCTTCACTCCAAGCTGGTTGGCTATTGCAGATTCAGTCTTCCCAGCCTGGTGCAGGGCTACAATTTTGTTTCTGGTGTCCTTTGACAGCTCTTTGGTCTTCACCATAGTGGAGTTTGGAGTCAGACTGTTTGAGGGTGTGCACAGGTGTCTTTTTATACTGATAACAAGTTTAAACAGGTGCCATTACTACAGGTAATGAGTGGAGGAAAGAGGAGACTCTTAAAGAAGAAGTTACAGGTCTGTGAGAGCCAGAAATCTTGATTGCTTGTTTCTGACCAAATACTTATTTTCCACCATAATATGCAAATAAAATGAAAAAAAAAACAGTCAATGTGATTTTCTGGATTTTTTTTTCTCAGTTTGTCTCCCATAGTTGAGGTCTACCTATGATGTAAATTACAGACGCCTCTCATCTTTTTAAGTGGTGGAACTTGCACTATTGCTGACTGACTAAATACTTTTTTTCCCCACTGTATATATCCTGCATGAGAACTTGGAGTGATTGAATAGATGACTTTATACTGCATTTGTATAATACTGTAACCCTATTTGTATTGTATATATTCCTACGTGCAGTCATTTACTGTATTTCATCAATCCAAGTTTGCGCTTAAAAGACAAACATTTGTCTATATATATCCCATATGTGAACCTGGAGTAATTGAATAGACACTCTAACTTTATCTATATATACATATATGTAGTAATTTTTTTTACATTTTAACAAGTACAATTGGGAAAGTGGGCCAATGCAAAACTTTGGGCACCCTGCATGGTTAGTACCTAGTAGCACCCCCTTTTAAAAGTATCACAGCTTGTAAACGCTTTTTGTAGCCAGCCAAGAGTCTTTCAATTCTTGTTGGAGGTCTTTTCATCCATTCTTCCTTGGGAAATTCTTCCAGTTCTGTGAGATTCCTGGGTTGTCTTCCATGCACTGATATTTTGAGGCCTAGCCACAAATTTTGATTTTCAATGATGTTCAGATCAGGGGACTGTTAGGGCCATTGTAAAATGTTCAGCTTGAGCCTTTTGAGGTAGTCTATTGTGAATTTTGATGTGTTTTTAGGATCGTTAATTCATCTGTAGAAGCCATCCTCTTTTCAACTTCAGCTTTTTACAGATGGTGTTATGTTTGCATCAACAATTTGTTAAAATTTAATTGATTCCAATTTTCCCTCTACCTGTGAAATCTTCCCTGTGCCATTGGCTGCAACACAACCCCAAAGCATGATTGATCCACCCCCATGCTTAATGGTTGGCAAGATTTTCTTTTACTGAAATTCTGTGCCCTTTCTCTCCACACATACCTTTGATTATTGTGGCCAAAGAGCTCTATTTTAACCTCATCAGTCCACAAGACTTTTTTCCAAAATGCATCAGGCTTGTTTAGATGTTCTTTTGCATACTTCTTATGCTGAACTTTATGATGAGAACGCAGGAGAGGTTTTATTCTGATGACTGTTCCATGAAGGCCATATTCCTGATGGTGTTTCTGAACAGTAGAGCAATGTAACACAACTCCAGAATCTGCTAAATCTTTCTGAAGGTCTTTTACAGTCTAAACGGGGTTCTGATTTATCTCTAGCAACCTACGAGCAGCTCTCACTGAAATTTTGCTTGGTCTTCCAGACCTCATCTTGACCTCGACTGTTCTTGTTAACCGCCATTTCTGAACTAAATTTCAAACTGAGGAAAGGGCAACTTGAAAACGCTTTGCTATCTTCTTATATTCTTCTCCTGCTTTGTGGACCTCCACCATTTTCATTTTCAGAGTGCTAGGCAGCTGCTTAGAAGAACCCACGGCTGCTGTTTGGCACAAAGTTAGAGGAGACTGGGTTTTTATAAACTTAGGAAATTTCCATCGCCTGGCCTCTCCTAACGATGATAGTGAGCAAGCCATAACCCAGGCTAATTATGGGTTTCTGAAACCTTGGTGAAAGTTATCAGAGTACACAAATCTGCAAGGGTGCCCAAACTTTTGCATCTGCCCATTTTCCATTTTGTAATTTTTAAAATGTAAAAAATTACAATATATATATATATATATATATATATATATATATATATATATATATATATATATATATTTTATGCCTAAAATGCAAAGGAAATTTGTCATCTTTAACCTTAGGTCTTTTAAAGATCATTTCATCTTCAGCTTGGTTAACTGTTCACAATAACAGTAATTTTGACCAGGCAGGGATGCCCAAACAATTACATGTCACTGTACACTATATATTCATATATAGTATGAAGGCATCGGGGCAATGTTAAAGTGTAATTGAATGAAATCATATTAGATCAAAATGATATGAAATGCTCCATCCTTTCTAATTACGGTATGCCATTTACCTGCTTTCAATCCATGTTCCAAAAAACAGTGTGTGATATTATAGATGCTGTAGATATTGTAGATGCTGATCATTTTGAACCATACTGCAAGGGTTGATAACCTGTTGCAGTATTTCTTTATATGTGTTGCATCTACAAGTTGAGGTGTAACTTAAGAGGAAACTATCAGCAGGTGTTAGAGAACTCAACTGAGAACAGCCTGATGTAGCAAGGCAAAGAGAGCCTGAATCCAGCTATACAAAGGAAAAAAGTGGAGAATCAGCACTGCTGGTTGATGAATGCAAATCCACAATGGGATATTGAACGTTTTATTAAGTCTATGCGTTTCGAAGTACCATACTTCTTCCTTAGGACAAAAGCCCTTATCAAAGCCAAAGATGTATTACTTAGATTACTGAGTGCAGCCATTCTGACACAATCAGAGTTTTAGATTTCGCAATGTAGCAGTGCTGAGAAAGCTAACACCACCCACACCAGGCTCTCTATGTACATTGTCTAAAGACAGTGAGCTGCCTATCACAGGATGGGTCGGAGTCAGATTAGGATGCACATGCTGCTGTAGTCTGGACAATGATAATCACTAGGTAATAAAACCTTTAGTGCAAGTAAACAGCAGCACATAGCTTGAAGTGTGACACAACCCTGACCTCATGCTGTCCTCTGGTTATATGACAAAAACCTGCTGACAGATTCCCCTTAAACCCAGGGATGTCAAACTCAAATACACAGAGGGCCAAAATTAAAAGCTTTGAGAAAGTCACGGGCCAATCTTGATATTTTTGAAAAAATGTCTACATTTGAGGAAGTTTTCCTTATCATCAAATGATGAACATTTTCATATGGAAACAAACTTACAGTAGTTGTACCACCAACAAAGTACATTTAACAGATCTTAAAATAAAATATTGGACTAATATATGTTATGTAAGAGCAGAAAAATGCACATGACCAAATGACCTATTTTAAATATATAATAACAAAGTATAAAGACCATGAATATTACAGATAATAAAGTATGATGCAAACAAAAGTATCCCCAAACACAGTAAGACACCCCCACAGTGAATTCCGCCACAGTATCCTCTACACGCACTGTATGATGACACCACTGTACCCCCCTCCTTCAATCTTCCCGACAAACACTGGTGACCCCTTCACAGTTTGATTCTCCAACTGTAATGCCCACGCAGCCCTCCATCCCGTATAATGGCCAAAAAGTGCTCTATACAGTATAATGGGCCCACATAGTGCTCCATACAGTATAGTGACCCAACATAGTACTCTATTTATTTTTATTTATTTATTTTACTCACCTTATACAGAGCCATTAATTCCACAGCGCTTTACAGACATCATCAACACTGTCCCCATTGGGGCTCACAATCTAGATTCCCTATCAGTTTGTTTTGGAGTACAGTATAATGGCCCCACATAGTGCTCCATACAGTATAATGGCTCCACATAGTGCTCCATACAGCATAATGACCCCACATAGTGCTCCATACAGTATAATGGCTCCACATAGTGCTCCATACAGCATAATGGCTTCACATAGTGCTCCATACAGTATAATGGCCTCACATAGTGCTCCATACAGCATAATGGCCCCACATAGTGCTCCATACAGCATAATGGCTTCACATAGTGCTCCATACAGTATAATGGCTCTACATAGTGCTCCATACAGCATAATGGCTTCACATAGTGCTCCGTATAGTATAATGGCCCCACAGAGTGCTCCATACAGCATAATGACCCCACATAGTGCTCCATACAGCATAATGGCTTCCCATAGTGCTCCGTACAGTGTAATGGCTCCACATAGTGCTCCATACAGTATAGTGACCCAACATAGTACTCTATTTATTTTTATTTATTTATTTTACTCACCTTATATAGAGCCATTAATTCCACAGCGCTTTACAGACATCATCAACACTGTCCCCATTGGGGCTCACAATCTAGATTCCCTATCAGTTTGTTTTGGAGTACAGTATAATGGCCCCACATAGTGCTCCATACAGTATAATGGCTCCACATAGTGCTCCATACAGCATAATGACCCCACATAGTGCTCCATACAGTATAATGGCTCCACATAGTGCTCCATACAGCATAATGGCTTCACATAGTGCTCCATACAGTATAATGGCCTCACATAGTGCTCCATACAGCATAATGGCCCCACATAGTGCTCCATACAGCATAATGGCTTCACATAGTGCTCCATACAGTATAATGGCTCTACATAGTGCTCCATACAGCATAATGGCTTCACATAGTGCTCCGTATAGTATAATGGCCCCACAGAGTGCTCCATACAGCATAATGACCCCACATAGTGCTCCATACAGCATAATGGCTTCCCATAGTGCTCCGTACAGTGTAATGGCTCCACATAGTGCTCCATACAGTATAATGGCTTCCCATAGTGCTCCGTACAGTGTAATGGGTGTCACATAGTGCTCCGTACAGTGTAATGGGTGTCACATAGTGCTCCATACAGTATAATAGGACCACATTAAAAAAAACATACTCACCTCCCCGTTCCCCCACTGCTCTGGTCTCTTTATGGTGTCTTCAGATCCTCTGTACATCTTGGTACAGTGGGCGCGTTGTTATGACATCAGTTGATGCTCTCTCCTCCATCATTGCTTTCAACTGAATCGGCATCTAGGCATGCAGTGGCATCGCTGTATAGCACAAACGATCGGACAGTCGCAGGGCAGCACGGTGGCTCAGTGGATAGCACTGCAGCCTTGCAGCGCTGGAGTCCTGGGTTCGAATCCCACCAAGGAAAACATCTGCAAGGAGTTTGTATGCTCTCCCCGTGTTTGCGTGGGTTTCCTCCCACAGTCCAAAGACATACTGATAGGGAATTTAGATTGTGAGCCCCATCAGGGACAGTGATGATAATGTGTGCAAACTGTAAAGTGCTGCGGAATATGTTAGCGCTATATAAAATAAAGGTAAAGAAAGATCCCCTAAGAGGACTAAGAACAACAGTGGAAAATAAAGAAAAATGTTTTGAAAAAAATTAAAATAAACAAAGTTCAATTTTCCCCCAATTGAAAGGAAAGGTACTAATTTTTTTAAATAAAAATACACATATAGAATCATAGAATCGTAGAGTTGGAAGGGACCTCCTGGGCCATCTGGTCCAACCCCCTGCTCAAAGCAGGATTCGCTAAATCATCCCAGTTAGATGTCTGTCCAGCCTCTGTTTGAAGACTTCCATTGGAGGAGAACTCACCACTTCTCGTGGCAGCCTGTTCCACTCATTGATCACTCTGTCAAAAAGTTTTTTCTAATATCTAATCTGTGTCTCCTCCCATTCAGTTTCATCCCATTGCTTCTAGTCTTTCCTTGTGCAAATGAGAATAAAGTTGATCCTTCTACAATGTGACATCCCTTTAAATATTTGTAGACAGCTATTAAGTCTCCTCTCAGTCTTCTCTTTTGCAAACTAAACATTCCCAAATCCTGCAACCTTTCCTCATAAGACAGGGTTTGCAGACCGGTCACCATTCTGGTCGCTCTTTTCTGAACTTGCTCCAGTTTGTTGTTGTCTTTTTTAAAATGTGGTGCCCAAAACTGGACACAATATTCCAAATGAGGTCTGACCAAAGAGGAGTAGAGGGAAATAATTACTTCACGTGATCTAGACTGTATGCTTCTGTTAATACATCCTAGAATTGCATTTGCCTTTTTTGCTGCTGCATCACACTGTTGACTCATATTCAGTCTGTGATCTATTAGTATACCCAAGTCTTTTTCACATGTGCTGTCACTTAGCCCTATTCCTCCCATTCTATATATGCTTTTTTCATTTTTATTGCCCAGATGTAGTACTTTGCATTTCTCCCTGTTAAAAACCATTCTGTTAGTTGCTGCCCACTTCTCCAGTTTATTTAAATCTTTTTGAATCCTCTCTCTCTCTTCTCTAGTATTAGCTATCCCTCCTAGCTTTGTGTCATCAGCAAATTTAATCAGTTTACCCTCAATTCCTTCATCTAAATCGTTGATAAAGATGTTGAACAATACAGGGCCCAGGACAGAGCCCTGTGGTACCCCACTTGAGACATTCTTCCAACTGGATGTGCAGCCATTTACGACCACTCTTTGGGTCCGATCACTAAGCCAGTTATGAATCCACCTATCAGTTGCCTTGTCCATTCCATACTTAGTCATTTTTTCAATCAGGATTGTATGAGAGACTTTGTCAAATGCTTTGCTGAAGTCAAGATATACTATATCTACAGCATTTCCTTGATCCACCCAATCAGTAATACCGTCATAGAAGGAAATTAAATTAGTCTGACATGACTTATTAGTTACAAACCCATGCTGACTCTGTTTAATCACTTCATTCTTATCCAGGTACTGACATACATGTTGTTTAATAATTTGTTCAAAGATCTTTCCTGGTATAGAAGTCAGACTCACCGGCCTATAGTTGCCTGGGTCCACCTTCTTCCCCTTTTTGAAGATAGGAACAACATTTGCTCTTCTCCAGTCTTCTGGCACTTCTCCTGTTCTCCAAGAATTTTCAAAGATTATGGAGAGGGGTTCAAAAATTTCTTCTGCTATCTCCTTCAGTACTCTGGGGTGTAATTCATCTGGACCTGGAGACTTGAATTCATTTAGGTTAGCTAAGTGTTTCCTCACTATCTTTCTGTTTATAGATATCCTGGATTCTTCTATTCCCTTAATAGGACAGTGAATAACAGTTGATGTTACATTTCCTTTCTGAGAGAAAACAGATGCAAAATAGGAATTTAAAAGATCAGCCTTCTCAACATCCTGTCTTACCATTTCATCATTTTCATCCTGTAAAAATCCTATAGCATCTTTGACTTTTCTTTTACTTTTGACATATCCCCAAAATCCTTTATTATTGCTTTTGACATCTCTTGCAAGCCTCAATTCATTTTCAGCTTTAGATAATCTGATTTGTGCCCTGCAGGTTCTGCAGACAGCATTATATTCTTCTTTAGATATGCCTCCCTCTTTCCATTTTATAAACATTTTTTTCTTCCTTTTTAGCATGTGCATAAGTTCTGTGTTCATCCATCCTGGTTTCCTTAAATGTTTCCTATTCTTCCCTCTTTTTGGAATTGTTAACAACTGTGCTTTGAGAATTTCATTTTTCAAGATTTCCCATCCTTCCTGGACATTTTTGTCTTTAAGGATATCCAGCCATTGGATCCCTCCAATTCTCTTTCTGAATCCCTTAAAATCTGCCTTTCTGAAATCTAACCTTGACGTCTGAGTCTTCACAGGTCTTCCTCCTCTAGTTATCCAAAATTCTAAAATAGCATGGTCGCTACCTCCTAGGGTCCCAGCCACTTTTACCTCCTCAACCATTTCCTCCCTGTTTATAAGGATTAGATCCAAGGAAGCAGTTCCCCTTGTTTTCTCCCTTACCTTTTGGAAGATAAAGTTGTCAGCAAGAGAGGATAAGAATTTCCTTGACCTGTTAGTTTTGCCTGAGAGAGATTCCCAACAAATGTCTGGATAGTTGATATCTCCCATGACAACTATGTCATATTTTTTGGAGAACTTGGCCATTTGATGCATAAAGAGTTCATCCATATCTTCAGCTTGCACAGGCGGCCTGTAGTAAATGCCTACAATGGTGTCATTTCCATTGTTCTGTCCTTGTATTCTTACCCAAACAGTTTCCACAGAACTCCCAGTCTCTGAAGCTTCAATCTCTGTGCAGATATACGCGTTTCTAACATACAATGCGACACCCCCTCCTCGTTTATCAAGTCTGTTTCTTGCAAATAAGTTGTATCCTTCTAGTCTTGTATTCCAATCATGTGTATTGTCCCACCAAGTTTCAGTGATTCCAATGACATCATATTTCTTTTCCTGTGTTAGTAGTTCCAATTCTCCTTGTTTGTTGCCCATGCTTTGTGCATTAGTATAGAAACATTTTAGTTTTAGTTTGTGATTGGTTTCTCTTTCTCCAAAATTTGTATTAATTAGATTCTTTTGTCTTTGTTCTTCCTTTCCACTTCTAATAGCAGAGTTCTCAATAGCATTTGTCAGGTGTATGGCTTTTTCTGGTCTTTTGCTTCCCTTCCCATGTTGTTCTAGTTTAAAGCTCTCCTTACAAGTGTAGCAAGGCGACTTCCAAATACCTGCTTTCCAGTCTTCGTAAGGTGCACCCCATCTCTAGCAAGTAGTCCATCGTATAAGTAGTTCACTCCGTGATCCAGAAATCCAAATCGTTGCTGACGGCACCATCGACGTAGCCAGTTGTTCACCTGCAGAATCTTATTCCACCTCCTTGTTCCATGGCCATCCACTGGGAGGATGGAAGAGAAGACCACCTGCGCTCCCAGTTCTTTCACTTTCTTGCCTAAGTCTTCAAAGTCTCTGCATATGGTTTCCAGGTCGTTTCTTGCGGTGTCATTTGTCCCCATATGTAGTAGCAGGAATGGGTAGTCATCTGTAGGTCTGAAGAGTCCTGATATCCTGTCAGACACATCTTTAATTTTTGCACCTGGAAGACAGCACATTTCTCTTGAAGTTATATCCGGTCTGCAGATAGCGGCCTCTGTTCCTCTCAGCAGGGAATCCCCCATGACCACCACTCTCCGTTTCTTCTTCACAACATTTCTCTTTCTCCATCCAGGAGGACTCTGAAGGCGTACAAGGTTGCTGTTTGTTGGCAAAGTCTTATCCTGATGTATTTCTTCATCGCTTTCCTGCGTGAGAGCCTGGTACTGGTTCCTGAGCAGTATGGGTGCTGACTGCCTCCTGATCCTCCTGCTTCTCTGGGTCACATGTTTCCATTCCTGTTTCTTCAGGTGCACTTCGAATTTCTTCTCTTTCTGTAACATGAAGAGATAATTCTGCTCTGTCCAAGAACTCTTCACCTTCCTTAATGATCTTCAACGTAGCTAACCTCTCTTCGAGATTTTGCAACTTTTCCTCCAACAGGGTCACAAGCTTGCATTTGTGGCATGTGAAGTTTGGCTTTTCCACTGGTAAATCTGTGAACATGTAGCAAGAAATGCAGCTCACCAAATGGCTCCTGGCCTCTTCCATCTTGAGATTTCTTAAAAACAATGAAAGATGAGCCAAAATTATATGCAAATGATCTCCTCAAGACTCTTCCCCTGGTTTTCCGATTTCCTCTTTTCAGCTGCAACGGCCAAAACCCAGTGATCGTTGAGCTCGCGGAGACTCTTCACTTATCCCAGAAGGCACTGGGAATATGCAAATGATCTCCTCAAGACTCTTCCCCTGGTTTGCCGCATTCAGAAAAGACCGATATCAAAACATTAAAGAAAATGTAAGAATGAGACAATTGCATTTTTTGGTCGCTGCGATTTCACAAAAAAAGGCTGTAACAAGCGATCAAAAGGTAAAATCTATCCCAAAACATCGTTTTGCCATTTCATAGCTCCATTGGACAAAAAAGACAAATATTACGGGTCTCGGAAAAAGACGACACAATCCCAAAAATTTTGTTTGCGAACTTCTGATTTTTTTTTTCCACTGCTAAAATAATAAATAAATTGGACATATTGGGTATCACCGCAATCGTATTGATGAGGAGAATCATATTGCAATGTTGTTTTCACTACAAAATGTACACCGTAAAAGCAATTCCCAAAAAACGATGTCAGAGTTGCATTGTTTTCACAGTTTTACTGCACATGGAATTTTTTCCCATTTGCCAGAACACTATGTGGTAAATTGGAGTCTATGTGGACAGAAATACAATAGAGTTATGGCTCTGGGAAGAAGGGGAGGAAAAAATGGAAATGAAAAAATGGAAGTGAGAATGTGCCCATCTGTGTGTGCTGGAGATAAGAAAACTAGATTGTAAGCTCCAGAGGGGACGGGGATCTACAACCTATGGACAGCGCTGCAGACTGTGTTGGCGCTATAACAGTTACGCTCCGTATAAATCACTTGTGGAATGTGTTGACCGATAGAAGAATATAAAATCCTTCCCACCATACAAAGGGCCTTTGATACAAAGTAACAAAGAAAATCGGGATCACTAAAACACTGGGCTTAGCTAGAGATCCCCATGCCTCACAGATATTAAAGCACAGCCGTGTTTATAGACTGAGCCAGCAGGTCATAAACTGCGATCTACATCAGTGTCTTTGGGATTGTGGGTAAGAAGGAAAACAAGGAACAGACCCGGGCTCTTCTACTGAGAGGGAGACTTATTCTTGTCTGACCATTTAATTTCTTAACACAACATCGATGGAGCAGGAAAAGTGCATGAGACGAGATCTGGTTCTTGTATAAACAGTTTATTTCGTTGGGAAAATGAAGTATTAATCACCAGATCGCTTTTCACAAAGACCAATATTATGTAAATATTTAGCTCATATTGTGACTCTTTTACTGGGTCAGGAAAATACATTTGTTTTCTATAGAATTATTAGGACTAGCATGTGCTATTGACATTAGGGCAGACATCCTGGCCTGTAAGTCACTATTATTTCTTTCCAGCCTTGTCATTTTTGTTTCTAGTGACACATTATTCTGATCCGAGTACATGCTCTTATTTGTAATGTTTGGGGGCTGAGCTATCAATGTATATGTTTATGCTAGCAAAAAAAAAAATCTCTGTTAGTGCTCGTGCACACAACCGATTATATCGGACCAGTGCTATCCATGGTTTTTACAGGTAACACTTGTAACCAGGATATTCTCTGGGGCTGTGCACATGTCCGATTTTTATCCGAGTGTCAGATTAAAATTGGCAATGAAAGTCTATGAGTCCGTATAAAACATTGTATGGCGCTCAGATGACATCCAAGTGCGGTACGATCTTCACTGAGAGATTGAGTGCAGAAGTTAGAGATTTTTTTTCCCCTTCACCACTGATCCCACACTGATCAGGATATTTTGACCCTTTTCTTGGATGAAAAGGAAACGGCAGCACATTGGGTCATGTGCTGCTGATTACACTATGTGGTATGTGGGCAGAATGATGGTATTAGCGACCACTCTTACGTTGTTCATCTGTCTGTGTAAACAGGCGGTAAGGAGTGCTGAATGACCTGCAGATAGGCGATCGTGCATTGATGGGCCAAAATCGTAAATGCAAGATGCGAGGAAATAGACCCTTTTTTTGACCATGCCCTGTGCTTCTTCTATGTACCTGAATGTGTGTTAGGACTTTGCTACAACCTCTTAGAAAACAGGTTTTAAGAAGGTTTGGTGGCTCGCATTTTGCAGTTCCCTGTTGGACCTTCTGGGAAAGTTAACAGCAAGTATGCTTTTATTACATTGTTGTTTTTAGTGTTTTTTTGTGTTATCTATTTATTTTTTACAAACGCCTTTATGCGTAATAGTGTTTGCACGGCGTATGTAGCATATTAGTATATATGTCATTGGCTACAGAAGAAATTGTACTTGTATACATGTCTTAAGCCCAGAAATCCTTTGTTTCATTTGCATGCTGTTGCATCCAGCTAATTATACATTTACTTTAAAATGAGGCTTTTTAATTTTGTGACTAAACAGCTCTTTTTATTTAGGAAAAAAAAAGTTTACCCCCCTACCCCTTTAAATTTCACTCAAGCACCGCTGCAGATTTCAATAGCGAGTGCTGTTCTGTAGATTGCTGCGAGGTGAGGTCGGCGCAGCGCTCTGGGAGTCCGGTACAATGCTCATCCATAAATATACTTTTAGGACTCATTAAAGAAGTGGTTGCTTAGCAGTGCAGCATGCCAGAAAGCTTCACACAAGCCAATCTTTTAATAGTGTGAATCCTTTTCCGCAGTCTCACAATGTTCAATCACTTTGCAATGCTGAATAGAGAGGCAGCAATCTGCATAGTTGATCACAATGAAGGCTTGACACTGGAGGAGAAGAGCGAGGGATGAAATAAAAGAAGACTGCAAATTCTCTCTTGTGATGTCTATAGACACTGATTAATTAGGACAGTTAGCATGTCTGTTTTCTGATGGAGAAGGGTTAATTATGAACTAAATATTCTTTTCTCTTTGGGGCACAAAGCGGTTGTGAAATGTGTTATACTCTAGAGCTGTGCCATCGCGGTACACAAGTGGAACATAGCAGCTAGGATAGTAGATAGATAGATGATAGATAGATAATAGATAGATAATATATAGGTAGATAGATAATATATAGGTAGATAGATAATAGATAGATAGATAATATATAGACATAAAGATAGATGGATAATAGATAGATGATAGATAGATGATAGACAGATTGATAATAGATGATTGAAAGATAAATAGATAGGAAATCCAGAAAAATTGGAGGCAGCTCACCGTTTGTAGTGAAAAAAGAGCTATTTAGTAAGCCCAAAAGGTGACGTTTCAGTCCAAACAACAGTAACCTTTCTCAAGCTTGGATTTCCATAATTGAAGTTTGGTATTTGCCTCCGGGGCTCTGCACCTGGACTCCTTCTTTGTGTTGCTCTAATTTTCTTCTTTTTAGATAGATAGATAGATAGATATGGGATGGATAGATAGATAGATAGATAGATAGATAGATAGATAGATAGATAGATATGGGATAGATAGATAGATAGATATGGGATAGATAGATAGATAGATAGATATGGGATAGATAGATAGATAGATATGGGATGGATAGATAGATAGATATGGGATGGATAGATAGATAGATAGATAGATAGATATGGGATAGATAGATAGATAGATATGGGATAGATAAATAGATAGTTTAGGAGGATACCCTTGCAAAAAATTATCGGTAGTTATCATTTTTGGGGGGAATCAATCAGCAAATGAAAAATCAAGTTAAATTTAATCATTGTAGAATATTGAGATGCATGGTCTGTCTGTGTATTTTCTGGGAGGGGTCTTTTGGTAAGTGCTTTCTGCTCTGTTTGGTAGACGGGATCTTAAATTAAGAAAAATGCAGCAATAGACAATTTTATCTGGCCTCTTTCAACAAGACCACCCCTTCTTGATACTGTCAAGTGTTATACAGGGTGGGCCGTTTATATGGATACATCTGGGTGGGCCATTTATAAAGCTGGATCCAAAATGACCGACTTCAAAATGGCCGCCATGGTCAACACCCATCTTGAAAAGTTTCCCCCCTCCCATATACTAATGTGCCACAAAGAGGAAGTTGATATCACCAACCATTCCCATTTTTTTAGGTTTATCCATATAAATGGCCCACTCTGTACATTTAAACCACCTCAAAATTTTAAATCTGGGGGTCAGTTGTTGGGTCTCTATAAGACATGAGACTGTGGGTGGCCTTGTCTGCGGCTCCGGATGAATGGGTGGCTGTTTCAAAATAGTCGCTATATGAACTGCTATTCCTCCAGATATCTTCTTTTTCATGACTTATCGTTCCAGAAACTTCTAGAAGCTCTTAGAAGCCCAAATATCCATGTAGTCAAAGAAGCACTCTCATCAAATTTGTATCCACTTATTATTTTGCAGTCTTTATATTATACAACACTGTGCACTTACAATTGCTCATTTTGCCTTTCTACTCAGTTACCGTATATATTCAAGTATAAGCCGAGGCCTCCTAATTTTGCCACGGAAAACTGGGTAAGCTTATAGACTTTAGTATAAGCCGGGTATGCATTGTCCCCTCATCCCTGTCCTGCTCTGTCTTGCTCGGCTTCCCCGTCCCATCCTTCCATGTATGGCTCAGCTCCCTGTCCTCCCCCCATGTTCCCCCGTCCTCCTCCATGCTCCTCAGTGCTCCCCCATCCTCCTCAGTGCTCCCCTGTCCTCCTCAGTACTCCCCTATCCTGCTCTGTGCTCCCCCATCCTGCTCTTTGCTCCCCCGTCCTGCTCCATGCTCCTTTGTGCTCCCCCGTGCTCCCCCATCCTGCTCTGTGCTCCCCCCGTCCTGCTCCTTGCTGCTCTATCCTCCTCTGTGCCCCCCCTCCTGCTCCACACTCCTCTGTGCTCCCCCATCCTGCTTTGTGCTCCCCCGTCCTCAGTGCTTCCCTATCCTGCTCCATGCTCCTATATGCTCCTCCATCCTGCTCTGTGCTCCCCCCGTCCTGCTCCGTGCTTCCCCCATCCTCCTCTGTGCTCCCCCATCCTGCTCCGTCATACTTGCCTTCCTGTGCAATCGCTGAATGTCCCCTGCATCCTCTGTTGTCCCGGCTTCCTGCAGCAGCTCTCCTGTGCTGAGCAGTCACGTGGTATCACTCATTAAGGTCATGAATATGGATGCCACGCCTATGGGAGTGGAGTTGCGTCCATATTCATGACCTTAATGAGCGGTGCCATGTGACCGCTCAACACAGGAAGAAGCTGCCATCCCTGGGACAACGGAGGATGCAGGGGACGTTCAGCGATTGCACAGGAGGGTGAGCATCATGTTCCACCCACCTGCTCCTGCAGCCGCTCCCCCTCCCCCGCTGGTTTCTGCACAATGCACAATGACTCGTTTATAAGCATTGTGATGAAAATCTCGGCTTATACACAAGTATATATGGTAATTCTTCTCGTTTCCATTAGGTCTATGACATCACGTGATTAAAAAGTGAGTAACTGAATCCTTCTAAACTATGTAGGAACACAGTCTCTTTTTGCTGCATGAGTCATCACTTCAAAATCTCTGGCAGGGGGAGGAGTGGAGCAGCTGGGTCAGGAGTTGAAGAGGGGGAAGACTCCTGCACAAAAGAGACCTCCGGTTTCTACATAGTGCTTAGAAGGATTTGGTTAGTCAGTTTTTAATCACATGATGTCATAGACCTAATATTCGAATAGAAGAATTAACTGGGTAGAAAGGCAAAATGAGCAATTGTAAGTACACAGTGCTTTATAATATGATGATTGTAGTATATTAAGAGGATAAGTGCTTTAATGGGAGGCGTCCTTCTTTAATACTTAAATTAGTTTCATGGGTTTTGACCTGATGTATGAATTAATGTGTGTATCTACAGTCCAGCCTGACTCTAAAACCCTAATTACCCCCATAACCCATATATCTCTCAGGTTCCTATGCTTGCTAGATCATATATCTGTTTTCTTTTCCTTTATACTTTTTATATTCAGTAGAAGGAATTATTGTATTTAACTTTGATTAGCGGAACAGACATTTCTTTGTGAATGATGAAAAGACATATGATATGTCATGGCCATTCAACATATGCAGTAAAAAAAAGTAAGTGCTAGTTGAATCCTTGGCTTTGTCAGCCACACCCGCTGCGTGAAATAAGCCCCAGCCGAGAGTCTGACGGGCACTGAACAATCCCTGCAGGTCACCATTGTAGTCCTGACAAGGCACATGCAGGAAGTTCATGGATGATTATATGAAGTGAACTCGACTTTTGCCAAAAAAGAAAATACTCTGTTGTCGAAACAATTACCCTAAAATTAGCACAAGCAAATAGCCCGTGGTATTACGTAATGGATGGGAAATCAGTGTGCCTGGGTGCAAGTCAGCCGGACTTTCTCCTTTTTCTTGATATTTTTTTCTATATTTGGTAAACTCTTAGATGATGTCCTAAAATATAATTATTCAATATCTATTCTAAACTAGATTTAATACATTGTGTAATTTAGAGCTCTTTAAGTCTAGGTTCCAGATGCCTGATGTGGCTGCCCCCAGTTATTTCCCAGGACAATGGACTAAGAAGAGTATAGAATTAAAGCGAACCTGTCAGCAGTTTTGGCCCCTAAGAGAATCAATACCAGACAAGTGAGGGTCCAAAACCCCCCACTGATCGGCTGTTATTAGCTCCAGTGGTAGTGGGATGTACCAGTTGGATAAAGCCAATCTGCGCGGTTTAATATGTAGCAGCCGCTGCCAGGTGCTGTGGATCTGCTCTTATGCAATGAATAGGAGTCCCTCTGCACAGAGTTTTGGATTTTTCATCCATCTCATACATGGTCCTTTCACAATTTAAAAGCCACTCACCAGATATGGATCGGGATTTTACCACTCATCGGCATTAAAATTCATCTTACCTTTTTTAAGAAAGTGCATTTTTTTTATCATATATTTATGTGCAGTGAGTCTGACAATTATTGTTTGGTTAAACTTATGCGCATTAAATATGCACATACGCATACATATATTTTGGCCGATGTACAGGGAAAAATGAACACCAGACCCCACTGCATACTATATAGGCAGCTGTTAACCACTAAAATTCCCAGTAATACCACAGACTACCTGCACATATTAGGACTGGTATAGACGCTGCTAAATACCCAGACTTCTGAGGTGTAGGGAGGTCCGGAGACATAAACAGTACAGGTAAACTTTATTGAACTGAACACTGGGTGTCTTCAGTTTATAATGTGTATTCTGTAACAAGTTGCTCATTGCCCATGTCAACAAAGGATGGGTTTCCCTTGACATCCATCATCAGCGGAAAAGCCGAACCACCCCACCCACATTAGACGTATGGCTAGTTTCATCTAATGTGTTTTGCCAACTTTAAAGGGAATCTGTCAGCAAGTTTTTTACTATATAATCTGCGAGCAGCATGATGTAGCACCTGAAAGCCTGATTCCCGTGATGTATCACTTTCTAGGCTTTGTAATGCTGTTTCAATAAAATCCAGTGTTTTATCAGCAGGAGATTATTATTAGAGGACTATTGGTCTTGTGCCTTCTAGACCTTGTGCTCTGTATAACCAGCCCCCACCACTGATTAGCAGTTTTCTGTATGCACAGAGAACTGCCAATCAGGGATGTGCGCAGGTTAAGCAAAGCTCAGCATTTTGAGCACTGCTAGATCGGTTGCAGAGAAAATAGTGATTATATCAAAATGATAGCAAGCAGACCAGCAAGTTACACATCACTGGAATCAGCGTCTCTGCCCCTACATCATTCTGGTCTCAGATTACATATAAAAACCTTCTGACCAATTCCGTGAATTTCTTTAGCATTATTCCCACCCCTGACATACCTGAATGAAAATAGTAGTATACAGGGAGCTGTATCTGTGTTTTCCATCTAGTGAGACTAGTGCCCCACATATGTTTCCCTTTATATATTATTTCTCTGTTAAAAATGCATTACTTTGGTATTTTATAACGTTGAAAAATTTAGACGCTTTGAAAGTATCTCTCTTTTCTTGGTTGACTCTTGCTGTGTTGTCAGAATTGTAATTGATTCATGATGTTGATCAATGATATTTTGAAACGTGTTGAGAACTTGAGCAGAGTCTTTTTTTTTTTTTTTTGTCAAAGAATAAAAGATCTGCTTTTGTTTTCCGTAGAGCATTCAAAACCACATGATTTCCAGGACTGGTTTGCCAAATTTGCAAGAATTATATGTCTGCGTAAATGCTTGGTGCACGTTAAATAATTATACCTTGCAAGAGTTGGCATAGATGCTGGGTCTCACGGGAAGCATCTGAAAGACAAAAGAAGGAACATAATGTGAATCGTGTTCTTATTGACGTTCCCCAAACTGACATGATACCCGGCGTTTCAATCTTGACCTATCCACTGCTGTGACTATTCCTATGTGTGAGGAGGTGATCTCTTTCACAGCTTGGCTGGGTCATTATCGAGGTAGGTTCTTTACGATGTCAAAGTATCAGATGCAAAATCCCCTCCTGTCTCCAGTGTTCGCTCCTCGTCGGCTTACGCTTCAGGCTGCTGGATCTTATCTGGCTCAATCTCATGGAAAAAAATCCTCCCAATTTGAATGATCTCCAAGTTGTCTTTCTTTAATTTCCTACCGAAATCCATGCATTACAAGCCTCCCATTAATCACTTTACCAGACTCTTTTTTTTTTCCCCTCAAAATGCTTGTTCTAATTCCTACCACAAGAAGTATAGACCTCCGCTCAATAAGTCACTATCAAACTAATTTCATTGTCATTTTCTCATACAGAGCTTTTGCAAGTTTTCTCATTTTGATGTCATAAATAGTTATTTCTCCACTAATTGCAATAACTAAGGACACATTTCCCTAAGCTGCCCGGAGTAGCTGTAGGATATCCAGGCCCATGTATTAGAAAGTGTAAGACAGGCTTCCTGAGACGACATCTCCCCATTTCTGAGGACTCCACCCTGACTAGATTACGGCTACTCATTTTTAACATCTCCTGTTTCCTGAATGGATAAGACCTTCTGTTAGTTTCTTGAGAATTTGTTCTATAGATGACCCATCTCAATTCGAGAGCATTTAGCACATCAGATCTCTATATGTTTAGATTTCTTTTTAACTATATATACAAATTATCTCTGTTCTGGAAAGAAAATAAACTTTTCGACTAGTGCCACCTTGTAAAAGTAGCTACCCTATATACTGTAAGTCAATGCCCAGCCCAATGTTCCTAACATCACTAGGGGTATTAGTAAACTTACAGATACATATTTCAGGGCACTTGCCCCTCATCAGTGCAGAGCAGTCTTTGATTAGCTGAATGAAACACCTTTAATGCAGCTTTTTGCGTAACTGTCTCTCTTTATAGAGACCAGCTGTGTATGGAGTCTAAGGGTCCCGTTACACATAGCGAAGCACCAGTGATCCCGACAACGATATGACCTGGTCAGGATCGCTGGTGTTTCGCTGTATGATCGCTGGTGAGCTGTCAAACAGGCAGACTCACCAGAGATCAGGACCAGCAAGGACGCGGGTAACTAATGCGCTCGTGTCGCTTAGTTACCTGCTGTGTACCCTGGATAGCAGCATGCTCATGCTGGGAGCTGGTGTCCAGGGTACACAGCTGGTAACTAAGCATGCGTGCGCTTAGTTACCCGCTGTTTACCTTGGATACCAGCTCCCAGTGCGAGCATGCTGGTATCCAGGGTACACAGCGGGTAACTAAGCGACGCGCGCGATTAGTTAGCTGCGGTTTACCTTGGATACCAGCTCCCAGCGTCTGCTTACAGCGCTGGGAGCTCGCTGATCGATGGTCTCCCGCTGCCACACGCAGCGATGAATGCTGGCCAGTGGGAGACCAATGATCAAAAAAAGGCCCAGGACACTCCTGCACGATCATCGATACCTGACGGGGAGGCCGGTCGCTGATAGGTGTCACACACAGCGAGATCGTTACTGAGGTCGCTGTTGCGTCACAAAACTTTTGACTCAGCAGCGATCTCGCTTAGTGTGACGGGGGCTTAAGGTTCTGTTCACATTCTGTTTGTTCCTAAAATGGAATAAACGATCAAAATGGATCCATTTATTAATTGATGCAAATGAAATCAGAGGGTCCCCACTGATTTATTTCAAAGTCCTGTTTCAGATGCAAATAAAAAATGCACCATGCAGAATCTATTTTTCCATTCCTAAAAATTTACACCAAATGGAATTGAAAGATTCTATAATAATCTTTGGGGCCTCTGCTTCCATTTGCATCAGTTATCAAAGGAGCCTATTTAAAGGGAACCTGTCACCAGAAATAATGCTGTAAACCTACAGACATGGGGTTAATCTGCAGGTTAACAGCGTTATGCTGTCCGGCGCCTGCACGCAGCCAAATGCAGCAGGGAAAAAATTATCTTTATTCTCCCCTTCGGCATTTGGTTAGGGACAAGGGTGGCGCCGGATCAGTCACCGCTCTGAGTATACAGAGAGGCCACTGTAACCGCACCCCCGACCATATTTGCATTTTTCTACAGGAAAATAAACATGCTCTTTACTAGAGGTGAATAAAACTATTTCACTACTGTCACAAATTAGAGGTATGTACTTACCCTGTAATTTGATGTTGACCGTTTAATGATCCTCACATACAGTTAGGTCCATATATATTTGGACAGAGACAACATTTTTCTAATTTTGGTTCTAGACATTACCACAATGAATTTTAAACAAAACAATTCAGATGCAGTTGAAGTTCAGACTTCCAGCTTTCATTTGAGGGTATCCACATTAAAATTGGATGAAGGGTTTAGGAGTTCCAGCTCCTTAACATGTGCCACCCTGTTTTTAAAGGGACCAAAAGTAATTGGACAGATTAAATAATTGTAAATAAAATGTTCATTTCTAGTACTTGGTTGAAAACCCTTTGTTGGCAATGACTGTCTGAAGTCTTGAACTCATGGACATCACCAGACGCTGTGTTTCCTCCTTTTTGATGCTCTGCCAGGCCTTCACTGCCGTGGTTTTCAGTTGCTATTTGTTTGTGGGCCTTTCTGTCTGAAGTTTAGTCTTTAACAAGTGAAATGCATGCTCAATTGGGTTGAGATCAGGTGACTGACTTGGCCATTCAAGAATATTCCACTTCTTTGCTTTAATAAACTCCTGGGTTGCTTTGGCTTTATGTTTTGGGTCATTGTCCATCTGTACTATGAAACGACGACCAATCAGTTTGGCTGCATTTGGCTGGATCTGAGCACACAGTATGGCTCTGAATACCTCAGAATTCAAAGTACAGAATATAATACACTGCACACTAAAACTTGATAATTTTGCAAAAAATTAGTGAATTTTATTAATGAACATCCAGTCCAGACAAAAAAGTGTCAAAATTAGACAAGCAGTGTGCACAATTTATCCAATTAGCTACCCTAAATTGTGCACACTGCTCGTCTAATTTTGGCACTTTTTTGTCTGGACTGGATGTTCATTAATAAAATTCACTAATTTTTTGCAAAATTATCAAACTTTAGTGTGCAATGTATTATATTATAAAAACATAAGCACAAAGGCGCAGGTTCCTATATGATAACGCCTGCAGCTGCAAATAAGGACAACAACCACCCAATTTGTCCAACAATAAAAGTCAAATTAAAAAATGAGTAATTTGCGCTAGCAGGATACCATTCAAAGGTTGCAAAGAAATATCTACAGTGGAGCTGGTTCACAAAATATATGTACCGATACCTTCGTTCAGATGAGTAAGGAACTGGTCGAAGGCTCCTTCCTCAAACAGGGTCCCGATGCAGAGATGATGCTGCAACCAGTGTTGATGCTGACGAAAATGAGCTTGTGAACGTTAGAGTTCAGTTTGGTGAATGCAGGTATTGGACGCTACTCCGGCCGGTAGCAAGCGTCCTTCTAATCGCGTGACCGCCGCCGACACCCGGCGAGTATAACGGCACGAGTACAGTCCAAAAGCCGGCAAGGTAGCAAAAAGGTGCAGGACCTTGTGTGACGTCACGGTCACGTGGAACACCACGTGACTGGCTAGTTAGCACAAAAACGACCAAAAAGCTGTCTTACGCGTTTCGGAATCGCCGGATTCCTTCTTCAGAGATGGTCTATGGTGCTCAATTAAGTTCATATATACCCGCAGTCTCCAAACTCCATGTTCATTGATTAAAGGCAAACAATTCAATCTCGCTGTTTAGTCCATTAGGAACAAGTGTATTCATTTCAAAAATCAGTCTACTTTCTTCTCTTGACATTTGTTGAATAAAGTTCCCCTTCCGCCAGCTTTTTTTAACCACTTTGATACCCGTAACTTTAACATTTTTAATAGAGCCTCCATGCTGATTAGCAAAATGGTGTGAGAGCGGGTGACCCATAAATCTGTTTCCAATATTGCGCAAATGTTCTGCTAACCGGACATGCAATGGGCGTTTTGTCCGTCCTATGTACAGTTTCCCACAGGGGCATGTAATGCCATATATAACCCCTGTGGTATCACAGGTTATGAAATCTTTAATTTTTACCTCCGCAAATTTGTTAGTAATCCCTCCCTGTTTTTTAGAGGTCAGTTTTTTACAGGGGCCACACTTTCCACACGGAAAAAACCCCCCTGGTAATTTCTCCGGATTTAAAGTGATACTACTTAAAGGTTTAGAAATAGAGGGGGCTATAAGATTGCCCAAATTTTGCGCCTTCCTAAAAATAAACCTAGGGTGTGTTGGTAAAGATTCCCCTATAACCTTATCATTTCTCAGGATATTCCAATGTCTCCTGACAATTTTTTTAAAAATGGTACTATTAGAGTTATATTGTAAAATTATAGGGGTGTCTTCCATAAAAGCATTGGCATTTTTTCTCATACGTTGTTCCAATAATTGATCCCTTGGAATTTTTTCCACTAGTTTTTTTGTTTTCACTAAAGATGTTGGATCATAACCCTTGTTGGAGAACTTCTTCATCATTGCCTCTGCCTCTCTATCAATGCCATTGGCTCACGACTATACCATAAGCCTACAGATTCTAATAATTTTATTTCACTTGACAGTTGCCATTTACCTAGCTGGCTATTGAATGTTCCAAAAAGTCAATTAATTAGAGCCTATCGCAATTGTTCAAAAAGGGAGGATTTTGATAGAGAGGCAGAGGCAATGATGAAGAAGTTCTCCAACAAGGGTTATGATCCAACATCTTTAGTGAAAACAAAAAAACTAGTGGAAAAAATTCCAAGGGATCAATTATTGGAACAACGTATGAGAAAAAATGCCAATGCTTTTATGGAAGACACCCCTATAATTTTACAATATAACTCTAATAGTACCATTTTTAAAAAAATTGTCAGGAGACATTGGAATATCCTGAGAAATGATAAGGTTATAGGGGAATCTTTACCAACACACCCTAGGTTTATTTTTAGGAAGGCGCAAAATTTGGGCAATCTTATAGCCCCCTCTATTTCTAAACCTTTAAGTAGTATCACTTTAAATCCGGAGAAATTACCAGGGGGGTTTTTTCCGTGTGGAAAGTGTGGCCCCTGTAAAAAACTGACCTCTAAAAAACAGGGAGGGATTACTAACAAATTTGCGGAGGTAAAAATTAAAGATTTCATAACCTGTGATACCACAGGGGTTATATATGGCATTACATGCCCCTGTGGGAAACTGTACATAGGACGGACAAAACGCCCATTGCATGTCCGGTTAGCAGAACATTTGCGCAATATTGGAAACAGATTTATGGGTCACCCGCTCTCACACCATTTTGCTAATCAGCATGGAGGCTCTATTAAAAATGTTAAAGTTACGGGTATCAAAGTGGTTAAAAAAAGCTGGCGGAAGGGGAACTTTATTCAACAAATGTCAAGAGAAGAAAGTAGACTGATTTTTGAAATGAATACACTTGTTCCTAATGGACTAAACAGCGAGATTGAATTGTTTGCCTTTAATCAATGAACATGGAGTTTGGAGACTGCGGGTATATATGAACTTAATTGAGCACCATAGACCATCTCTGAAGAAGGAATCCGGCGATTCCGAAACGCGTAAGACAGCTTTTTGGTCGTTTTTGTGCTCACTAGCCAGTCACGTGGTGTTCCACGTGACCGTGACGTCACACAAGGTCCTGCACCTTTTTGCTACCTTGCCGGCTTTTGGACTGTACTCGTGCCGTTATACTCGCCGGGTGTCGGCGGCGGTCACGCGATTAGAAGGACGCTTGCTACCGGCCGGAGTAGCGTCCAATACCTGCATTCACCAAACTGAACTCTAACGTTCACAAGCTCATTTTCGTCAGCATCAACACTGGTTGCAGCGTCATCTCTGCACCGGGACCCTGTTTGAGGAAGGAGCCTTCGACCAGTTCCTTACTCATCTGAACGAAGGTATCGGTACATATATTTTGTGAACCAGCTCCACTGTAGATATTTCTTTGCAACCTTTGAATGGTATCCTGCTAGCGCAAATTACTCATTTTTCAATGTATTATATTCTTTACTTCGTGTCTAGGGCCTCTACGGTCCAATACACCAGAACCTTATTTTTAATGACCTGAGTGCACGCCATCCTACTACTACCTCAGAATTCATTCGGCTGCTTCTGTCCTGTGTCACACCATCAATAAACACTAGTGATCCAGTGCCATTGGCAGCCATGCATGCCCAAGCCATCACACTGCCTCTGCCGTGTTTTACAGATGATGTGGTATGCTTTGGATCATGAGCTGTACCACGCCTTCATCATACTTTTCTCTTTCCATCATTCTGGTAGAGGTTGAACTTGGTTTAATCTGTACAAAGAATGTTCTTCCAGAACTGTGCTGACTTTTTTAGATTTTTTTTTAGCAAAGTCCAGTCTAGCCCTTTTATTCTTGATGCTTATGAGTGGTTTGCACCGTGCAGTGAACCCTCTGTATTAAATTTCATGCAGTCTTCTTTTTATGGTAGATTTGGATATTGATACACCAACCTCCTGGAGAGTGTTGTTCACTTGGTTGGCTGTTGTGAAGGGGTTTCTCTTCACCATGGAGATTATTCTGCGATCATCCACCACTGTTGTCTTCCGTGGGCGCCCAGGTCTTTTTGCATTGATTAGATCACCAGTGCTTTCTTTCTTTCTTTCTACCAAACTGTAGATTTTGCCACTCCTAATGTTGTAGCAATTTCTCGGATGGGTTTCTTCTGTTTTTGCAGTTTAAGGATGGCTTGTTTCACCTGCATGGAGAGCTCCTTTGACCGCTTGTTTCCTTCACAGCAAAACCTTCCAAATGCGAGCACCACACCTCAAATCAACTCCAGGCCTTTTATCTGCTTAATTGAGAATGACATAATGAAGGGATTGCCCACACCTGTCCATGAAATAGCCTTGGAGTCAATTGTCCAATTACTTTTGGTCCCTTTAAAAACAGGGTGGCACATGTTAAGGAGCTGTAACTCCTAAACCCTTCATCCAATATTAATGTGGATACCCTCAATTGAAAGCTGAAAGTCTGAACTTCAACTGCATCTGAATTGTTTTGTTGAAAATTCATTGTGGCAATATCTAGAACCAAAATTAGAAAAATGTTGTCTCAAATATATATGGACCTAACTATATGTCTAGAGATAGCTATATGTCTAGAGATGTTATCCAAGACTGACACATCTACAGACTGCTGTTTTGGTGACCGTGCCTCTCATTAGTGAAAAGTAAGGTTTAACCAGCCATATGGGGCAGAGCTTCACCTGGGGCAAAACGTACAATATACTGCCCTTTCTCTGTATCTAAGCACCTTTGCTCAGGCAATGTTGCCGGTTGGCTCCCTCTGACTCCCAATACGTAGGACAAATACCCTAGCTGCCGCTCATAGCTAAGCCCTTGTAATGAGAATCTTTGTCTCAGCTTTGGGGCGGTGGGGATACTCTTTACATATATAAATATTTTGTTATTTACAAATCATAGATCTTGAATATTCCAAGGTTCCAAGTAAAGGCTCATAAGGTTGGAGAGATGAAATATTAAAAGCTAAAATATAATTCTATAACTCATCTGCACATCTGCTAGTATTGGGCAAGTGCTAAAGCAGGTGGCTTGCTAAATTGAGCTATTATTCTTGCCGGTTGCTTTGCTTCTTGCCTATGTCCTTGAAACTGTCTTCACTCAGGGGGTGGCCTCTCAGCAAGGCACTTAGGGTGATGGTCTTACAATAACATAAGTATCAAGTCTCACTAATCAACTTATGAAGCATATTTAGGATCGGGATTGTCTCACAAGACTGCTGGGTGTCCATTGTAATGATTTTAAGGTTTTTCTAATGAAATATTGGAAGGGATTTGGCACAGACCAGAACTTGCTTTCACTGGAAACATGCTTAATGAAAAGATATTAACCCTTTCGCGCCTGAGCCTGTTTTTGCCTTCGTGACCGGCCAATTTTTTCAATTCTGACCAGTGTCACTTTATGAGGCCATAACTCTAGAACGCTTCAACGGATCCTGCTGATTCTGACAATGTTTTCTCATGACATATTGTACTTCAGGTTAGTGGTAAAATTTCTTAGATATGAACTGCGCTTATATGTTAAAAAAAATCGAAATTTGGCAAAAATTTTGCAATTTTCAAACTTTTAATTTTTATGCCCTTAAATCAGAGTGTGATATCGCACAAAATAGTTAATAAATAACATTTCCCACATGTCTACTTTACATCTGCACAATTTTGGTAACATAATTTTTTTTTTTTAGGAAGTTATAAGGGTTAAAAGTTGACCAGCGATTTCTCATTTTTACAACAAAATTTACAACACCATTTTTTTTAGGGACCACCTCACATTTGAAGTGAGTTTGGGGGGTCAATATGACAGAAAATAACCAAAAGTGACACCATTCTAAAAACTGCACCTCTCAATGTACTCAAAACCACATTCAAGAAGTTTATTAACCCTTCAGGTGCTTCACATGAATGAATGGAATGTGGAAGGAAAAAATAAACATTTAACTTTTTTTCACAAACATTTTACTTCAGAACCATTTTTTTTATTTTCACAAGTGTAAAAACAGAAAATGAACCCCAAAATTTTTTGTGCAATTTCTCCCAAATACGCCGATACCCCGTATGTAGGGCTAAACCACTGTTTGAGCACACGGCAGAGCTCAGAAAAGAAGGAGTGCAGTTTGACTTTTTCAATGCAGAATTGGCTGGAATTGAGATAGGACGCCATGTCGCATTTGGAAAGCCCCTAATGTGCCTAAACAGTGGAAACCCCCACAAGTGACCCCATTTTGGAAACTAGACCCCTTAAAGAACTTATCTAGATGTGTCGTGAGCACTTTGAACCCCCAAGTGCTTCACAGAAGTTTATAACGTAGAGCCATGAAAATAAAAAATCATTTTTGTTCCACAAACATGATCTTTTAGCCCCCAATTTTTTATTTTCACAAGGGTAACAGGAGAAATTGGACCCCAAAAGTTGTTGTCCAATTTGTCCTGAGTACACTGGTACCCCATATGTGGAAGAAAACTACTGTTTGGGCACACGGGGGGGGCTCGGAAGGGAAGTAGTGACGTTTTGGAATGCAGACTTTGATGGAATGGTCTGCGGGAGTCATATTGCATTTACAGAGCCCCTGATGTGCCTAAACAGTGGAAATCCTCCACAAGTGACCCCTTTTTGGAAACTAGACCCCCCCAAGGAACTTATCTAGATGTGTGGTGAGCACTTTGAACCCCCAAGTGTTTCACTAAAGTTTATAATGTAGAGCCGTGAAAATAAAAAAATCATTTTTTTTCCACAAAAATGATCTTTTAGCTCCCAATTTTTATTTTCACAAGGGTAACAGGAGAAATTGGACCCTAAGAGTTGTTGTCCAATTTGTCCTGAGTACGCTGGTACCCCACATGTGGGGGGGGACCACTGTTTGGGCACACGGTGGGGCTCGGAAGGGAAGTAGTGACGTTCTGGAATGCAGACTTTGATGGAATGGTCTGCGGGCGTCATATTGCATTTACAGAGCCCCTGATGTACCTAAACAGTGGAAACCCCCAATTCGAATTCCAACCCTAACCCCAACACACCCCTAACTCTAGCCCTAACCCTAGCCCTAACCCTAGCCCTATCTCTAACCCTAGCCCTAACCCTAACCCTAGCCCTAACCCTAGCCCTAACCCTAGACCTAGCCCTAGCCTGCCTACCTGCTTTTTTCCTCTTTACTTTTTTTTTTAATTTTGTGTTTTTTATTTTTTGTATTTTTGACTCATAGTAACGCCACTTCTCCTCTGATTTCACACTGGCAGATGATCAGAGGAGAAGCAGCATTACTATGTGACAAGATCGCTGCCCGGCACATAGTAACGCCACTTCTCCTCTGATCTCACACTGACAGATGATCAGAGGTGAAGCAGCGTTACTGTGTGACAAGATCGCTGCCTGACACAGCTGTGCCAGGCAGCGATCAGCTGTGCCAGGCAGCGATCTAGTCACACAGTAACGCTGCTTCACCTCTGCTCATCTGTCAGCATGAGCTCAGAGGAGAAGTCGCGTTATAATGAGGGAGATCGCCGGGAAACAAGCAGCTTTCCCAGCGAGCTCTCTCATTGGCTGCTGTGACGCGACGTCATCAGTACCTGAACCAATCAGGTCTCGATGACGTCGGGGGTCCCAGCATGCATTGTGCACCGGGATCCCCGCGTTATAAGGTATGAGGGGGTCCCGGGGGGCACAAAACCGCCGACAGTAGATAAACGTCGGCGCTGCACAAAGCCCAGCAAGCGCCAACGTTTATCTACTGTGGGCGGTCGCAAAGAGGTTAATATAATAATGGGTGTTCCTTGCAAGTAAAATGCCAAATTTAGATGGGACGGCTTAATTTTTTTTCAATCTATAGTTGTAAGAAGATCCTTTATTACCTATTTTAATAACTATTGTGAGAAATTTCGGCCAGTGGCTTTCTTCAGTGTTGATACCGGTAGCACATTGTTCTTTAATGTCACTGGTGGTTTTCTTTCAGTTTGCATTAACATTTGGTCTGTTGCCCACAAGCTCAATGATAATAATGATTTTTTTTAATAATGATGTTTCACCAAGAAAGACCTTCGCCTTTTCCTCTAACCCCAGAGCGGTGAATTCAATCCCTTTCTATTGTAATAACAGAAAAGGAAAATAATGCGTCTATTGCAAGGAAATTTGGCAACTTGCTTTCATTTGTTGTATTGTTGTGCTTGGCAGTCTTTAGGTTTGGGCTATAATGGACTACACAACCCATTAAAAGATGAGGACCGATGACAAACACACTGGGACAGAGAGTGTTACCCTTGCCAACATTCATGTAGGCCAATTTATCTCATGTCAATGTATCTTCCATGCATGTTGCCGTAAGACTGACTTACTATATCTGGTGAAGTCATACAGAAATGGCTTTTCCATAGAAACAGCGCTATCTGCTTCTGTAGGACCTGAACCTTCACCGCGGAGAATGATTCATTTTACGACGGCGCGTTTGTATACATTGAGTTTAATAATGGTCTGGGATCCTTGAGTGTTTCTCACAAGCTCAATTCGGCTCAGTGTGTGTGATCTGTTCGGGATTAATCTTTTGGAGAAGGATTTCTTATTTAGCTTGCCGTCTACAAGTTTTCCTAAAAGTAATGCTCTTAGAAGGTCAGTAGGCTTTTAAAGGTTATTCAGTTTGTTAGCCCAAACACTGAAAGTTTGTGTCTTTTCATTCTGATTAGTGACACTTTGATAAAGTAATTTGAAGTTCAGTGGACTGAATTTTCGACCATTTCTAATGTTTCTATGGTCACAGAGAAGAGTCCTGAATTTAAACCTACATATAGTCATTTTGATGCAAATCCGTCCAAAGTGACTGTGTAATGTCGTTATCAGATTCCTTTCCTCCTGGCACACAGTTTTTTTTTTTTTAAGACGAAAAGACAAAAAAGATGAAGCTTTGTCGTTTTGATATATATTTGTATGTGACATCCATTCACCGTAGCGGAGTCCCTTTTTAGATAACAAAGAATTGAGAAGATCTTGAAAACGTTTTATTGCTGCTCTCTGGATGGGCCAATGGGAACAAAGGCCTTTTGTCTTCCACTTGATTAGGTAATAAAGCTAAGGCAGACTTTAAGGAAAACAGTTCTTAACATAGCCAGAGTTATTTTTTTTCCACCCTGAAAGTAAGGAAAAGTATGTCTAATCGCTCACAATTAAATCATTCATGGTGTGCTCACATTGCAGGAATTAATGCATTTTGTATTAGGTAACAAGTGAACTTTTACAACATGTGAGAACTAAGGGGGAAAATTATAGTCCCCCTTGGCTTCACAAGGGGCTTGGTAGTCAGGTCAATGACTTGATTTTCATGGGAACCCTGACTCTGCACAGCATATTCATAGGGTAAACAGCCCCTTTATTGACAGCTGCGGTTCGGGAACGGAGCGCAGTGTAGTGCCGCACTATGGTTTGTTGAGAAAAAACAAGGCAATATTTAAAACAAAGAGCTGAATGGGAACAGTGGCCCTTGTGTCCTGAAGTTGACTGACTAATACTTGTTAGCGTCCAGATAAAAGCACTTCTCTCCTCTCTCCTCCTTCTTTGTGTTATTTTTATGTAAATTGACATGAGAGATGGGTGAGTTGTAATTAAACAATTCTGCTGAAAATGAGAACATGGAAAGAGGAGTGTAACAGAGCACCGGGGGGCTTAAGTTATAAATGCACACTCCACAAGACTGGCCTTGATACATTTCTCTTCACCATACCTCACATGAACAAAATGAAATATCACATTCACTTACGGGTGTAGACACGGACTATAGAACGGGAGACTCATTGTGTAAAGCGGGCGAAGACACCGAGATCATTTTCTTGAATGATAATGAGAGAAGTAGTCTATGGTAACGCAGCAGTTGCTGCCTGTCAATAGAAATGGATTTATTTTGTAAAGTATTCTTACTGGACTGCAACTGTAACTTCTATGGTGGCGACTCTGGTCTCTACTTGACAAATGTTCGACTTACAATAGACACTGACAGTGCACTCTCTTGCCGGCTTGTCGCATCTCACCACAGGTGGCGAGGGAGAGCACTGTCACTGTGCATTCAAAGCATATTGCATAGTGACAAAATCCTATTGAGCAAATGTCAAAATTGACAACCGAAGCATGCTCAGTAGAGTAGGGACTAGCCAACCCACTGAAACAGCGATCACTGATGATGCTTCGTTTCAAGGTGAGGGCAGAGGCTTGTTTGAGTATCCCGGCATGCACTGGGGGTTGTCAAATGAAGCTTCATCAAAAAGAAAGTAAGTAAAAAACAATAAAGCAGTAAAGCGGGAGTCACACATAGCTATCTCGCTAGCGAGATCGCTGCTGAGTCACGACATTTGTGACACAACAGCGATCTCACCAGCGAGATTGCTGTGTGTGACAGCGATCAGCGACCGGTCCCCCTGCCGGTATCGCTGATCGCTGCAAGAAACCTCTGGACATATTTTTCGTCGCTGGTCTCCCGCTGGCCAGTACGCATTGCTGCGTGTGACCAGCGATCAGCTGTAAAAAATAATAAAAAAAATAAAAAATATTGTTATTCTCACCTTCCAACGTCCCGCGCAGCCATCCCGCCTCTCTCCACGCTCCCGATCCCAGTGATCCTTTGCACGAATGACCGCGAGACGTCGCGCTGCCGCGAGACCGTGGCATTCTCGCCGTCATTCTCGCAAAGTATTACTGGGACCAGAGCGTGGAGAGAGGCAGTATGGCTGCGCGGGACGTCGGAAGGTGAGAATAACAATATCTTTTATTTTAATTCTATTTTTTTACAGGGATATGGCATCAGCGCTACGAACACAGCGATGCCGGGCGCTCGGCATTGCTGTGCTGATCGCTGGTGAAGCTGTCTGACAGCTCACCAGCGATCACATAGCAACTTACCAGCGATCCTGACACGTTGATATCGTTGTCGAGATCGCTGGTAAGTCGCTATGTGTGACTCCAGCTTTAGATAGCGTAGTGAGGGAATGATAAGGACTTTTCAATTAAAGTTTGGTGCATTCCCAGTGATATGCAATTTTTACTAAAATGATGCAAAAAAAATTTAATCATTTTTTTAAAATAAATAGTTGTTTTTGACACTTACCTCTCTGGATTTGTTGCTGGACATCTTCTCTACCAAGTTGACTTTTTAATTAAAGTATGTTAGAAATGAGATTAGATTATGACATTAAGTAAACATACATTTAGGATTAAAATAAATGTTAGTTTCGATCTACCCCTTTAAAGGAAACCTGTCACACCCCCCCCCAAGGCATTTTTAAGTAAAAGAACCACCTTGTGCAGGACTATTGCTTACACCTTTGGCTTGGGACAGCTCATAGAATCCTACGGTTTGCAGTACCACCTCTATGCCGATGACATGCTGATCTACCTATCTGGACCCAACCTCGCCTCCTTACTGACTGAAATCCCACAATGTCTGTCTGCTATCTCTGCCTTCTTCTCTGCTCGCTTTCTCAAACTGAACATGGACAAAACAGAATTCATCATCTTTCCCCTATCTCACTCTACCCCTCCACTAGACCTATCCGTCAATGGCTGCTTTCTTTCCCCAGTCCCGCACGCTCGGTGCCTTGGGGTGATCCTCGACTCTGCGCTCTCTTTCAAACCACATATCCAAGCCCTTGCCTCCTCCTGCCGCCTCAAACTCAAAAACATTTCCCGGATCCGCTCATTCCTCAACCATGAAACCACAAAAACACTAGTTCATGCTCTTATCATCTCCCGCCTCGACTACTGCAACCTCCTACTCTCTGGCCTCCCCTCTAGCACTCTGGCTCTGTTCCAGTCCATCCTACACTCTGCTGCCCGACTAATCCACCTGTCTCCCCGCTATTCCTCAGCCTCCCCCCTATGCCAGGCCCTTCACTGGCTTCCTATTGCCCAGAGGCTCCAATTCAAAACCCTAACCATGACATACAAAGCCATCCACAACCTGTCTCCTCTATACATCTGTGACATGGTCTCTAGGTACCTACCCGCACGCAACCTTCGATCATCTCAAGGTCTCCTTCTCTACTCCCCCCTTATCTCTTCTTCCCACAACCGCATACAAGACTTCTCCTGTGTTTCCCCCATACTCTGGAACTCTCTGCCGCAACACATCAGACTCTCACCATCAACGGAAACCTTCAAGAAGAACCTGAAGACCCACCTGTTCTGACAAGCCTACAGCCTGCAATGATCCTCGGTCTACTGAACCACCGCACGACCTGCTCTACCCTCTCCTACTGTGTCCTCACCCATCCCTGTAGACTGTGAGCCCTCGTGGGGCAGGGCCCCCTCTCCTTATATACTTGTGTGTCCCTTGTCTTACACATGTTTATTATACTTGTCTATATTTCCCCTTTTCACATGTAAAGCACCATGGAATAAATGGCGCTATATAAATGCATAATAATAATGCTGCATTCTGTCAATGTGGCTCTTTTATTTGGCATCCCATCCACCACATAAATAAGCGTTTTTAAAATTTGTCTGACATACCAGAAGTTTGACCGGGGGGCAGGTCTTTCCCCCTCGGATACAGACTCCTCACATCCATCAGTCATGTCCTCCTTTTGAAAATGACGCCGCCTCCTCAGCGTTCATTTCAATTCCTTGGGCCTGCCCTGTAATATCTTTTCTTGGGCATGCGCAGTTAGCGCTGCCCGTCCTCTGACATCACGTGAAGTCTGAGCCATCTCGCTTGCATGGACGCGTGGCCAGAGATCCCGCCTCGCAGTCTCTTCTGATTTATTCACACTGCGGGGCTTGGAATCTTGGGCATGCGCAGTAGTTCTCTGCGGCTCTCCCTCAAATCCCTCCGCCTCTTTCCTAATGTGCAGCATCATAGGAGGAATCGTCAGCTCATCCCTAATTGACGATTTCTCCTCATACCTTTTTTGCTTTCTTTACAACATATCATTACATTGTCCACAAACATTGGTGGAACATACCACCTAACTTTTGTGCCCCGGGGGAATGTATGTAACGTCACCACCAGAGTGTGACGTCACTTCCGGTGACGTATTTCCAGTTTCACAGCCGGAGTTCGGTCCCGCCCCCAGCCTTCATATTATGGCGCCTACATTCTGTCTCTCTGCTCATGAACTAGCGGTGGACGCCGCGTTCCACTGCAGCAGGAGACACCACTATATACCACCGGTAAGGGACATCATAGTTACCACTTTTTTTATTCATATGAGACACATAGCGTGACCTTTGCTTCTCTACACAGAAAACATTGGTGTACATGTCTCTAGGTCCGGTTCACATTGAGGAGCCATTATATGGTGTGTATATGCATACCCCATTGTAGTTATGTCCTGCACACTGACCGCTTAATATTTATAATATACTATGGACCATTCTTTCAGGTGACACTATTTTATTGGCTAACCGCCCCACGGTGATAAAAGACAAAAGGCAATACGGACTTCACTTAATTTGTCTACTCTACATAGACGTTGGGTACGTTGTTTGATATGTCTCTCAAACACATTACACATAACCCTGACATACTAACTTTTATTTTATTTTCATTTTTGTCACACACCATCCAGACCAACTGATGTCAGCGACGTATGCCATATGAGATTTGAAACCTGAACTTTGGCATATTTTTACCACAGGTCTGTTACCGTACACATATATGTGTTTGCATATCTGTACCAACACACAATATTCCAGAGTCTTCTAATACGCTCCTGTTTTAGGTCTATTTAGGATTCAGATAGAACCTCATACAACTTAATCACGCCAATCGTGGGTCATCAATTATTCCTCACATGTAAGTCATCTCACTAGATGACAGTTTCTTGTCACATTTGATAACCATACCTTGTGAAATATGTATTTAAATTTTAATCTAGGTTGAGGTCACCTACTCCTACGTCACAAGAGCAGTCGGGTATGTTCTATATTTCATTTCTTTTCCTTTTTTTCCCCCCCTATTTTTTCCATTATCTCCTTCGTCACCCGTGCACAATTTTTGGAGATCGTTGTTTCTTGATTAGAATCTTGGATAAAATATTCATGGTTTATTGGTTTATTTTCTGTATTCTTACATTATTGCAGTGTACTGAGGAAGGTCAATGTGTTTTTGACCGAAACGTCTAGTGTGACTGCGAATAAAACCGCTCTACCATTCAAAGTTGAGTGCCAAAAATTTATTTATACATTACTCTGGTGTGGGAACCTTTTTTGTGTACCACTTCAGCTGTGCCACGGTAATACATTTATAAATTCAAAAGGAGGACATGACTGATGGATGTGAGGTGTTTGTGTCCGGGGGGGGAAAGACCTGCCCCCTGGTCAAACTTCTGGTATGTCAGACAAATTTTAAAAACACTTATTTATGCAGTGGAAGGGACGCCAAATAAAAGAGCCACCTTGACAGAATGCAGCATTAGTGCTGCACAAGGTGGATCTTTTACTTAAAAACGCCTGGGGGGGGTGACAGGTTCCCTTTAAAATCAATAAGCAGTACCACAAAAAGTTACAATGTAGGCCAGGCCTTATATTCTTGTATATATTGGTGTTAAATGTTGCAAATACTGGCAGTGCAGTTCCAATCAATGGGCTTCTATCTGGAGATTATAGCCGTTGATTAATGGGGATGCCAAATATTGGACCCCTCCCATCTGGTGTTGCTGACATAACCTTTGAAAAGGTCATCAATATCTGGTACCCAGACAAGCCCTTTGCAGCACTGGAGTTCTGGGGAGTTCAGGGCTCAGATCCCATCAAAGATAACTTCTGCAAGGAGTTTGTTTGTTCTCCCCATGTTTGCATGCATTTCTTCCAGGTACTGCAATTTCTTTCCATATTGTAAAGACATACTAAGGCTATGTGCACACGCTGCGGTTTCACCTGCGTTTTTTTTTGCCGCGGAACCGCAGGTAAAGTGACCTGCGGTTTTCCTGCAGTTTTGCCCTGCGGTTTCACACTTCTACTATGTTAAAGGAGTGAAACCGCAGCGGAATCTGCAGAAACAATTGACATGCTGCAGAAAAAAAAATGCAGCAAAACCGTGCGGAAAAAACCGCAGCGTGAGCACTGCGGTTTTGAAAACCCATAGGGTTACATGGTACTGTACCATGTCTGCGGAACTGCTGCGGTTCCGCAGGGCCAAAACCGCAGCGGAACCGCAGCAAAAAACGCAGCGTGTGCACATAGCTTAAGATGGAATTTAGATTGTGAGCCCCAATGCGGACCGTGATGACAATGTGTGTAAAGCGCTGTGAAATATGATGGTCCTATCTAAGCAAGTATGACAAATAAACCCTTTTAAGTGTGATTAATACTGGATGCAGTCACAGGTGTAGGTTTTATCAAAGTTTGCAGGGTGCTTTTGGCTAGACTTTAGCAAAAAATAATAGTTTTAAAATGTAGAACTTCCCATTTTTTTAGAAACAAATTGTGCCAAATTAACCTCTACAACAAAACTACATAAAAACGTGTCTTATGGTGCCTGATGGTGTATATTCATATGAAGCGGAGATTGTGTGGATGAAAGTCATACTAATATTCTGCAGCTAAAATATAGAAGTATTTTGTATTAGTGCACACAATTATTGCTGTTTAACCATGTGGTTTTAGCAAAGTTTTGTAGAACTACTCTTTAGAACTTTTATGGGGCCCCCTGTAACTACTGTCAATGCGTTTTTGGCAAAAACTTCCCAAAGGCGTCACTTCTTAGGCATAGCGTAGTTTTATCTGCATTTGGCTATCACGGGGATTTATGATAGCCTAAAAATGCTGCAAAAAAACTACAACAATATGAATACTGTACTCTCTGTACAATATTACAAATCCTTGATTATTAATTATTGTTACTATAAGATACAAATGTCAAATGACTTCTACAATATTTTATTAGAACCATATGGATGAGCAAGTAGTGTGGAGTTGAGCAACTTCCTAGAACACAAGCATATTGCATTTATGCAATATGTTACGTTCTGTCACTCAGACAAGCGAGGAGCCTGAGTGACTTTGGAAGGTCTAATAGCCCAGAAGTTCTTCAATTTCCATAGGTTGAGCGATACCAGACCCAGTATGGTATAGACCACAGTGTTCGGCGTAAATAAAAAATCACATGAAGCAAGACTGGAGACTCGCGAGGGAAGGAATTCTCATTAACAACTGCTTTCTATACACAAACAAGACTTTGTATGCGCTCTGACTCATAAATGTTTTCTTTTTCAATTGATGATATAGCAAGCTGTGAGCAAAAGTCGCTGCAGCCAAGTCTTCCCAATGGTCAAAGATTAAAGAAAAGGCAGAAGAATTTCTGACGCTTCTGACATGGTTATTACTTATTCTCACTGATCGTCTCAATGGAACACAACATCATTGATAGGGAAAACAATAAGAGTCATTTACGGACTCGGAATCCATCGCATGCCAGGCCCCATTCTACTTCATAATGGACCATTGAGGCAAATATTTGGAAATTGTATTTGTAAGGGCAGTTTGTATGTCAACTAAAAGAAGTATAATAGCCACTCGAATATCTGAAGTACTTCCTTGTTATAGCTCTTTACCGACTATTACACAGCTTTAGTATTATAATTAGTGTTACTTTTACTGCTAATTCTATTAGCAATATTATATGTTCTCTGATTTAGTCAATGTTCTTTATATGACACTTTGTTATTTCTCGCAGTCCTTTGATTTTATTTTACTATACAATGATATTTAAAAAAGTGACACCCCATGTAAAACTACGGAAATCAGTGGTGCAGCGCTTCTAAATACCTCAACTGCATTTCTAGAAACCAGCATTGACAGCAGGAGACGTTGTTTGTTCTCTACGTTCATGTATGCAGTATCTATGTCATATGTGGAAAAGCGTATGTACTGTAGATATGTTTCTCATTCCATGGAGTTATAAAACCTTTAAATGCCATCACCACATCATCGCCACCATCACCATGCCGTACTCTGATGAACTGGATGCTGTAGCCAAACTACAAACTAAGCTGACCGTCTACCTATATCTTCCCTAAATTTGGTAAGTTGTCTGCAAATTTGGCAAACGTGCGTTTATAAGAGTGTTCAACGATTTGTGTAAATATTCAGCATATCGTCTGATGAACAAAACTATTGGTCGTTTGGTGATTGGATCACATCAGCATCATACGACTACCTACCTCCTGTGTAGGAACAAAATAGTCATATTAATGTTCATTCTGTTCCCATCAGTGTTCAGCGACCTGAGTAAACAGAACAGTAAACGACCACTAACTTATTGAACAATGTATATTATTAATTAGTGATCACTAGTTGTCCAAAATAGGTCCATCTAAATGCGTCTTTAAAAGCTAGGGAGCCTGTCCTTCCCAGTTTATCAATTTACATGGTAAAACCTATGGATTACTGAGTGATACTTTGTGATCTTATAGAGAAGCTGTCATCAGAAATGTATCTATTGTTTAAATCAGTATTTTTTCAAAATCAGTATTTGTTCCAAATATATGGTGACATGTACAAGTTTAGGCACTGGTCAAAATTACTGTTGTTCAGAACAGTTAATCAAGTTGAAATTGAAATGATCTCTAAAACGGTTGAAGTTAATAAAAAAATGAAACATTTATGAAATATATATACAGGGTGGGCCATTTATATGGATACACCTAAATAAAAAGGGAATGGTTGGTGATATCAACTTCCTGTTTGTGGCACATTAGTATATGGGAGGGGGGAAACTTTTCAAGATGGGTGGTGACAATGGTGGCCATTTTCAAGTCGGCCATTTTGGATCCAACTTTATTTTTTTTTTTTTTCAATGGGAAGAGGGTCTTGTGACTCTTATTGAGAATTTCACAAGAAAAACAATGGTGTGCTTGGTTTTAACATAACTTTATTTTTTCATGAGTTATTTACAAGTTTATGACCACTTATAAAATGTATTCAAAGTGCTGCCCATTGTGTTGGATTGTCAATGCAACCCTCTTCTCTCACTCTTAACACACTGATGGCAACACCGCAGAAGAAATGCTAGCACAGGCTTGCAGTATCCATTGTTTCAGATGCTGCACATCTCATATCTTCACAGCATAGACAATAGCCTTCAGATGACCCCAAAGATAAAAGTCTAAGGAGGTCTGATCGGGAGACCTTGGTGGCCATTCAACTGGCCCACAATGACCAATCCACTTTCCAGGAAACTGTTCATGTAGGAATGCTTGGACCTGACACCCATAATTGATGGTATGGTGTGGTATATGGGGTACAAAGATAGTGGGGCCATTCTTCATCAATGGAAACCTCAATGCCACTGAATATCTGAAATTGCTACATGATGATATGTTGTCCTCTTTATGCACTGAAGATGGCATGTTCCCTGAGTTTTTCCAGCAAGATGGTGCACCACCACATTATGGGTGTCGAGTCCGAGCATTCCTACAAGGAATCTAACCCCCTTAGACTAGCATTTCTTCTGCGTTGTTCAGTGTGTCAAGAGTGGGAGAAGAGGGTTGCATTGACAATCCAACACCATGGGCAGCACTTTGAACACATTTTATAAGTGGTCATAAATTGTACATAACTCATGAAAAAATAAAATTATGTTAAAACCAAGCACACCATTGTTTTTCTTGTGAAATTCTCAATAAGTTTGATATGTCACATGACCCTCTTCCCATTGGAAAAAATAAAATTGGATCCGAAAAATTTAAGGTGGAATGTATTGAATATATTGAACACCTGGGACAAATGTATGAATGAAACCTCATAATGATAGCCCACAGTGTCTAGATCAAGGGCTGTAAAATTTACAGAGGGTTGAAACATGGGCTGGAGATATTTAAAGTAGCAGTGGAATTCTGGATAATGGATCACACTGTCATCTCAAATAAATGTCTCATTACATATGAGCAAGTTTCATTCATCATGGAAATGATGTGTGCAAAAATCCATATTGCTAATATCTATCTATCTATCTATCTATCTATCTATCTATCTATCTATCTATCTGACACCAATAGTTCTTCAGACTGTTAACTGTGAAATGCAGATCACCAGAGCCTTAACATTTTATCCTTTGCTTTATATACGGTAATTACGTATGTTTTGATCCAGATCAGCTTAGGCTTGGTTCACATCTTCAGCTGAGTTTATTTTAGGAGGCTCCATCAAAGGGTGCGTCATTTACACTGGAAGAAAAAGGGCAGCATGCTGGACTTTTCTTTCCAGTAAAAATGACTGACACACTCTAATGGACAATGGGACACTATTAAAAGTTGTAAATAGTAAAAAAGATCCTTTGGTTAAGTTTATGTCTCTCATATGATGGATCCATTTCCTGCATGAATTTCATTTTTCTGTCCCAACAATGAGACAGTAAAACTGCGTTCCGGACACCAGTGTAGACCTAGCTTAAGATGCCAATTTCCCATTGGATTTCCTAGTTAGCTCAGTGAAACCAGCACTCTAACTCTGTAGTCCAGAAAAATGTTCTGTTAACAGATAACATATGGTGCCAATTATGATAGAAACCTATAGAATTGCAACCAGTCCAATAGCAGGAAGACATAGAAGTCCTATTGAATGAATCCTTATCTATGAATCTCATTCATAATCAATGAATCTACAATAATTGGATTGAGATATATATCAGTTGTTGTTTTATTCAATGTGATGTAGTCAGCTATTGATATGATGTAGTCAGCTATTGTAAAAAAAAAAAAGCATTGAGAAAAATGTGGCTAGAACTGTATTTTGCTGAATCCTGACAGTGTGTAATATGTACACTGTTAGGTGTGTAATACATACTGTACACTGTTAGGATGTGGCTCTACTTACTAGTTTGAGCAGTCATCAAGTCATCACAAGTTTGCACTGTGAATATTTGTGCTCAAGTGCCAGGAAGCCTCTCATCTGGTTCTCTGAATGTTCAAATTGCGGGCTTGCCGTCACCAGATGACCACTCGAACCATCAAGCAGAGCAGAAGTTGGCTGTAATTGCCATACATTTCCCCAAGGCTGGACATTGCTGTTTTTTTTGGAATTCGAGTTAAAATTCCTGATGTGTCTTTAAGACCTTTACCTTTTTTAATTTAGAGTTTTTCATTCAACAATCATATTTTCTGCATCCTTACTTTTGACCTTTGTTGGTGGGCGATGTCAACAGAAAAGTTTTAGCGTCTCCATATTGAGCAGTGTAGTTCAGTTCAGTCTGGACCTGGATGATTTCACTTTAAAGAGGGGTGAGACTTTTTTCCACTGTTGAAATTTAGCTGACAATTTGAAGTGTCTCCAGGAAATTCACTTCCCCTCCAAAGAACACATTACTGGCTGTATAACCGACTCCTGGCTGGTATCATGTTGCTCCTTTATGGCTTTCCTGTTCACTGCCTTTATGACAGTGTTGGGGTCCTCCCTTGATTTTCATGTTAACCCCCTCTCCTGTTCCCATGCCATCAGCAGGAAAGGGATTATTCTTTCTCCCTGAATGGCAGACATGGCGATGGGATTGTTCCTAGGCTAAGACCTCTTGTCTCAGCCATTCACCCTCTTCCCCCCTACACAAAAAAGACACGTACATAATGTTAGTTGTGAAATCTAAAATTTGCAATCTTTGATTTAATTTAGGGAAGTGCGGTGCATAGAGGCATTAAAATAAAGTCTGGTTAGTTTGGAAATCCATTGATGCACAACTCTGCACGGAGGCTAAAGCTATTAACTGTTCAGTTTTACAAGGAAATAACCCTTTTTGTATGATACCTTAGATTTTACAGGAAATTCTTTGAGCATTGTGTAATTTTATTATAAGGATATGAATTAGCTACCACATTTGGAAAAAGTAGTCTCTTGTGACATCCGAATTTTGAATGATTGATGTAGCATACTTTATTATTTACTTTTCATAAGGATCCGTCATCTTCCCTAATATGTCTCTTGTAGAGAATAATTGTTTTTCCATGAAATAGCAATTCTGGAACATCTTTTCTTAGAATGCTATGTTGTACCATTCCTTTGTAATTCCTACTAAAACTTTATAAATAAATTGACAACTGGGCTTTACCTGTTGGTGGTGCATCCTTACAGATTCTGACTTTATCCAATCAATTGTGTCTTTTGACGAGGTGAATGGTAACACCCAGTTGCCAATTAACTCATACATTTCTAGGAGGAATAACAAAGGAACAGCACAAGACAGATTTCTAAGAATTTTTTTTTTGGGGGGTAGTCAAATATTTACTTAGACATGTTTGTAGAGGCCACAGGTCATTTACTTCTGTAACAAATCAATAATCTCTTTTGTACAAATAGATATAACAGATCTTTAGACTACATGTCATCAGTTATGCATCAATATTAATGATGAGCGAATGTGTCGAAATTCAAATTAGGTACTTCTCTAAAATTTGGCATGACTTTAAATTTACATTTTCTCTATTTGATGCAAACTTAATGTTCATTATTATGCTCTGAGATCTCTCCAGATCCCAGAGCAAAATATACATATGTAACTAAGAATATTCTCACCACTTACCCTTCCAGTAACGCAGCTCCGCTCACACCTATCTTTTTTTCCAGTTACCAGTGTCATGTTCACTTGTGCCTCTTCCATCGCCTGATATCTTTCGCATCTTGCTGCGCCAAGTATGTCCGATGCCTCCTACACTCACTCGGCCGCGCTGTGACATCATGACTAGGGATGAGTGGAGACAAACTTAAAAGTTCAGCATTTGTACCAGAAAGTTATTGCTTAGTGCTAAATGCCGAACATCGACTTTTCCTGGAAGTCCGTTGCAATGTTCGGAGTTCTGGCAGAAGAGATAGAGAGAAAATGTTTGATTTCAAAAGTCTGGGTCCTCATTGTTTCCAATGGGGTTCTGGTTCAAGTTCAGGTACAGTTCTCGTACCCGAACTGAACTTTGGAATAAAGGTCTGGTCGAGTACCAGAACCCGAACTTCCACTGGTCTTCTCATCCCTAATCATAGGCTAGCAGGCGCAGGAGATACCAAGGAAGTCAGGCACCGGAAGATGTTGACAATAGCTCAATGAAAACTGCACTGGTAACCGAAGAACATAGGTAAGAGCCAGGTGAATTCACTAATATCTAGTCAACATAAAAAAACATGAAGTTTGTATGTTCTCTTCGTGTTTCAGTGGGATTCTTCCAGGTAATCCAGTTTCCTCCATCATTCCAAAATACATTCTGATATCAAATTTAGAATAAGAGTCCCGATGGGAACACTGAGCCATAACAGCGTCTATAGAGTGCTGCAGAACATGTTGGCACTATATATGCATAATAAATTAAGTCAAACCTCATTATTAAAGAATAAGGTTATCACGGTATGGGTTATGAGTGGCACATGCATTAATTCTTCTAACTGTGGAAATGTATAGGCAGATTCAGATCGGCGCAGTTAAAGCAAAAGGTTACTTTGGGTTAAAGAATCCAGACCTGTGCAATTAGTTAAGAAGAAGTTGTCTGGGTGTGACAATCACTTTAAGTAATAGTTTAACATATAAATTTTGATGATGTGTCATATAGGCTTCCAACATCGCTTAGTAGAGTTTGGGAAGAAAAAAGCTGAGATGTAAAACATTCTCTGGACGCCGTTGTCGTAACTGCCAGTCATCTGAATAAAGAAATACTCCCTCTGGTAGATATCACAGGACTCAGTAGGGGTGGTATTTATTTATACAGAGGACAGACGGATCATGGCTATGTTGAGTGTATAACATATGTGTGTCTTGATCTGGACAAATCAGGACAGGAGAGCCCTGGCAATCTATTCACTGCAGGGCCTTAGATAATACGATTTTATCTTTCCTCAACTACTGTAACGCACTTCTCTGTAACCTACCATACTAAAAATTTTGCCCCTCGGCCATGGTTTCTTTTCAGCTCTCCAATTCTCCAATGTTTTGTTTCTCTACTTCTTAGTCCACTGGTTTCTCTGATTTATGATGCCCCCTACCATGAATAATATTACCTCTTAATCCACTTTTCTAAATGATTACACATTCGTTAGGCTTTAAAGGCATTTTTCACAACTCTGCAATCTCTGTTATGCTTAGCAGTCCCATAAACAATGAAGAAAGTGTTGGCCATTGCTCCAGTCTAGCAGGGCATTTCAGAACTCCTCTCTCGGAATCGGTATGGTCTCAGTGGTTGTTCCCAGTGAATAGTAAGTTATCATCTAACCTGTAGATAAGTAATAACTTGCTGAGTTGGGATGTGAGGAAAGGGAAAAATCATCATCTCACTAGTGAAGAAGGAATGCCAGATAGGACGCTGTCTATGGACAGTTCCAGGCCAGTTCCTGGGTTGAATATGCAGGATAAAAGGGTTTTGATTCAGCAGCTGCTATATCAAAGCGCAAAAAAAATTAAAACTTCACATTAAAAAACTGGGAAAAAAATAAAATCATAGCAGTAAAAGTCCAGACATTTGGTCTATGTGTGTGGAACAAAACACTCTTAATCATGACAGTCTTTTCCATCCACTGGTGGCAAATGTACATGGATTGTACCAATAGCAATGTCCATTGGACACTTGAAATGTTTTTAAAGTGCTTTGTTTTCTGATTTGGCCATGAGGTGCTTTGTTTTCTGTGATATTGGCCCTATTGTTGTATGTTTGCCCAAGCAAGGCTAAAGTAAGCCCTACTGGCCTCAGGGACTGACGCGAGTGCACCATTATAATAAAGATAGAAATAAAAGAAAATATATGAACCTACAGAATAAAATCATTTCTGCGGGACTTTTGGAAAAGCTCGTCCAGCAGAGTTTTCAATCAGCTTTATGTAATGTGTACTTGGAGAATTCAGACTCTTTCCTACTTTAGAGCCTATTCATATCCTAATGTAAGGGATCCGTCTGGATAAAAAAAATACATATTTAGAGCTGACTACAGTAAAATGTGCTGCGTGCGCGACTTGTAATGGAGACTAAATGAGGGGCTTCAAAGCTGCTTGTTGAAAGACAATGCAATAAAGCCGGCGTGCGCGGAAATGGTGTAATATTGTGTTACCCTCTTCATTTACTTGTAACATAATCTTTACAGTTACAAAATTGGTGGCTATTGACATTCCCGAATAGCGCGGTGTGAGAATTCCACAGATTTGGGACTTGCTGTAAATCTCAGGATAGGGTGATTATGCCGGCACTAATTATAGTGGGCTGACATCATAAGATGCAGTTAACACATCGCGAGCAATGTCTCTGCTGGTTTCCTAAACGGTAATTATTACGCTGTTTATATGTTTCCCCTAATCTTTTTGATAATATTATATCGTGCTCAGTGTTTGTACAGAGCCCTACTCTCTGGTCCTTGGCATGAGTAATGATGACAGCACCATTTGTCGGAAAGGTTAAGAGGAAAGGACAATAATTACCTGATAACATTTTATTTAAACAGTTCATGAGAAAAGTGAAAAGTGACCGATGTTTACAGGAGAACGTAGTTGGAGGGGATCATTAGCTCATCTCACTCGTTGTACTAGTCTCTAGTCATATCATCGATTGCAGGAAGTCCTCATAGATTGCAGTCACTATTTGGCGATGATTACAGCATTTTATTTTCATCTTATAATGTAAAGCTACTATTTCTGTCTTGTCTATGCAAGTTCACATGCAGTAGAGAGTTTTTGCTGCAAAAACGGCATGAATAACCCAGATTTTGCAACCAATCTAACTGCATAATTCAACCATTGCTATGGGTAATATTTGGTGCAAATCAGTGACAGATAGGACATGCCGCAGGTTTGTATAAACCGATTTACACCCATTGTGTAGCACTTTGTGGAATATTTTCTGAAACGATTGCTACGTGTGTTTTTTTGGCAATACAAGCTTATGGGCACTTTGCAGGATATGTCTGAGGTAGGCCATGAAATTGGAGAAAAGCCTAATACACGCAGAGTAACAGGAGAAAACGCTGTAAAGACCAGAGAGGTAACTGTAAAGACGTGTATATAGACAAACCCAGAGATTTTGGTGGGATCAGCCACCCATCTAATATGTATGGTGGCCTTTAGAATCTCCCTTAAAGTGTTTGTCCGGTCGTAAACTACACGTCTGCAGTCACACTGTTACACTCTTGTTCCGGGTCCGAGGTCTGTTCCCCTCGCCCCATTCCACTCAACTCTGTTTTGCTTCAGTTGCCGGTGTGCTGCCATGTGATCGTCTGCCTAGGCCTATTTAAGGCCTACCAAGACACACACCTGTGTATTGGTATTAAGAGTTTTCATCTGTGTCCTGTCTGCTTGTCCAGTGCTTACTCCAGTCCTGTGTGCCTTACCTGCTGCACCGACACCCGTGGTCCATGTGCCCACCCAGACCAGGGCCTTGGAGGATACAGCTCACCAGGTGAGTCAAAACACACTCTGTGACTTTACAGACTTGTGAATCGTCACTGTGCGTTATGAGAATTCTCTGGTGCCAGCATCAAGAACAGCGATCATGTGACCGCAAGTATACAATATGCATACTTTTGGCCACATTCTGACTAGATGGGCTCAGCCTTGCTTAATTCAATTGTATTGAATCAGGCCGGAAACAGTCTAGTCGGAATATGGCCGGAGTATGCATGTCTCATGCTTGTGGTCACATGACTCCAGCGCCACCATCAGAGAATCATCTCAACATGAAGCACGCGCGATGTGAGGATTCACAAGTCTGCAGTCACATAAATTGACTGCAGACTTGTAGTTTAACACCTGACAACCCCTTTAACAGTTAATGTCGGCTGAGAGAAGGTTGAATAGTATAAATTTAAATGCGCGATCCTCTTGCTCTCAAGAGAGCTGAGCCGCCTCCAGAGGTGTTTGCCATCTTACTCTGCTCTCTCCGTAGAAAACACTTGTACATTTGGGGGGAGCTGAGGCGACATACTGTAGGTACTGTATAGGGGTTTTGGATTGCTGTATGTCCAACCTAACTCTATATAAAAAAGTATAATTTTACACCATTCAGCCTCATGGGAGGATTAGTGACGACCACTGTGGTCACTGTATGGACTGTCACTGATATGGATGATTGGGTAGTTTTTTGGGAAAATACTCTATAGAGTTGTAGAATGGCTGCCTCATCCCACAGGTAATTGTGCCATTTAACCACAGCTGCTTCTTCCATAATGTGTTAATCTGCTAACCTTTCTACCACTTTATACTACCGTACAATATATGTCTTATTACCTACCGATACAATATGTATCTTATTACCAGTCTGAGCGCCCAATCTTTATTGGTTTAAGCAATTTTGGCATAATCAACAACAGAAGCAGCACTGCATGTAAGTAGACTGATGTTATTCTGGTCGTGTTTGGTCAGTATCTTGAGAAAAAAACAACTCCTTGTAGCTAAGGTGCTATGAGCTATCGCCACAACATACACAATCCATAAGATCTATGACAATGCTCAAACTGATTCTAAAGTGAAAGATTATTTACACTGGTCCAGACTTGCCTGTCCTGAAGGTGTTAAATGTCAGCGGTAACTGCTTTATGTCAATTTCCAAAGAGCTGTGCAATGACTTCATGCACTTCTGTTCTCCGCTTCATCAAAGAATCCATCTTGCATTTGTTTTAATGGTATCTTGAGGGATTTGGAAACACAACGCCAATACCTTTTCCGTTGCCTCTATGTTGTCAGACATTTCAGTAATAAAGGGAATATGGCTGTATATACAGTACAGACCAAAAGTTTGGACACACCTCATTCAAAGAGTTTTCTTTATTTTCATGACTATGAAAATTGTAGATTCACTCTGAAGGCATCAAAACTATGAATTAACACATGTGGAATTATATAATTAACAAAAAAGTGTGAAACAACTGAAAATATGTCTTATATTCTAGGTTCTTCAAAGTAGCCACCTTTTGCTTTGATTACTGCTTTGTACACTTTTGGCATTCTCTTGATGAGCTTCAAGAGGTAGTCACTGGAAATGGTCTTCCAACAGTCTTGAAGGAGTTCCCAGAGATGCTTAGCACTTGTTGGCCCTTTTGCCTTCACTCTGCGGTCCAGCTCACCCCAAACCATCTCAATTGGATTCAGGTCTGGTGACTATGTAGGCCAGGTCATCTGGCGTAGCACCCCATCACTCTCCTTCTTGGTCAAATAGCCCTTACACAGCCTGGAGGTGTGTTTGGGGTCATTGTCCTGTTGAAAAATAAATGATGGTCCAACTAAACGCAAACCGGATGCAATAGCATGCCGCTGCAAGATGCTGTGGTAGCCATGCTGGTTCAGTATGCCTTCAATTTTGAATAAATCTCCAACAGTGTCACCAGCAAAGCACCCTCACACCATCCCACCTCCTCCTCCATGCTTCACTGTGGGAACCAGGCATGTAGAGTCCATCCGTTCACCTTTTCTGCGTCGCACAAAGACACGGTGGTTGGAACCAAAGATCTCAAATTTGGACTCCTCAGACCAAAGCACAGATTTCCACTAGTCTAATGTCCATTCCTTGTGTTCTTTAGCCCAAACACATCTCTTCTGCTTGTTGCCTGTCCTTAGCAGTGGTTTCCTAGCAGCTATTTTACCATGAAGGCCTGCTGCACAAAGTCTCCTCATAACAGTTGTTATAGAGATGTGTCTGCTGCTAGAACTCTGTGTGGCATTGACCTGGTCTCTAATCTGACCTGCTGTTAACCTGCGATTTCTGAGGCTGGTGACTTGGATGAACTTATCCTCCGCCGCAGAGGTGACTCTTGGTCTTCCTTTCTTGGGCCAGTCCTCATGTGAGCCAGTTTCTTTGTAGTGCTTGATGGTTTTTGACACTGCACTTGAGGACACTTTCAAAGTTTCCCAATTTTTCGGACTGACTGACCTTCATTTCTTAAACTAATGATGGCCACTCATTTTTCTTTACTTACCAGCTTTTTTCTTGCCATAATACAAATTCTAACAGTCTATTCAGTGGGACTATCAGCTGTGTATCCACCAGACTTATGCACAACACAACTGATGGTCCCAACCCCATTTATAAGGCAAGAAATCCCACTTATTAAACCTGACAGGGCACACCTGTGAAGTGAAAACAATTTCTGGTGACTACCTCTTGAAGCTCATCAAGAGAATGCCAAGAGTGTGCAAAGCAGTAATCAAAGCACAAGGTGGCTACTTTGAAGAACCTAGAATATAAGACATATTTTCAGTTGTTTCACACTTTTTTGTTAATGTTATAATTCCACATGTGTTAATTCATAGTTTTGATGCCCTCAGAGTGAATCTACAATTTTCATAGTCATGAAAATAAAGAAAACTCTGTGAATGAGAGGGTGTGTCCAAACCTTTGGTCTGTACTGTATATACATATTTATATATATATATATATATATATATATATATATATATATATATATATATATATATATATATATTAACAAGTAATTGATGTTTTAATTGTGGTTATTCTCTTATGAGGGTCGCTAGTACCTGTCGGCCAAATAGTCTAGCAGAAAGTACATGTGTGAAGTTAAAAAGGGCAGCAGCGTTGATATTGTCCAGAAAGATTTTTTTTTCCTTACTTATTTTAAATACTGTATGTATTCTTTAAGTTGTATAGTTATGGAGAGGGAACATTTGTCTAATGTTTCATTAGTACTTACTCAGTTCTGATCCTTGAGGGATCAGTTTTGTTGATATTAAGCAGAAGTGTGACCATAAAAAGGATTACTTAGCAAAGAATAAAGCAGCAAAGAGATAACCATAAAAACATCAAGTGCAAAAAAACCCCTGAAAACTTAAAAAAAAGGTGGGTGGCCTGACCTGGTCCCCGTTGCAGCAGGGAATGTATGATGAGCGTAGGGGTATATATAGCTACTAGCTGAAGAGCCCGGCGCTGCCCGGGCATAGTAACTAACTGTGGTTAGTTATAGCAAATTATAATTATCCTCCATCCCATAGTCGAGTGCCCATATACCCATCACACATCCTCCATCCCATAGTCCCATGCCCATATACCCATCAAACATCCTCCATCCCATAGTCCCGTGCCCATATACCCATCATACATATCCACGATCCCTTAGACCCGTGCCCATATACCCATCACACATCCTCCATCCCATAGTCGAGTGCCCATATACCCATCACACATCCTCCATCCCATAGTCCCATGCCCATATACCCATCACACATCCTCCATCCCATAGTCCCATGCCCATATACCCATCATACATATTCGCCATCCCATAGTCGAGTGCCCATATACCCATCACACATCCTTCATCTCATATTCCCATGCCCATATACCCATCATTATTATCCATCCCATAGTCCCGTGCCCATATACCCATCATATGTATCCGCCATCCCATAGTCCCGTGCCCATATACCCGTCATACATATCCTCCATCCCAAAGTCTAGTGCCCATATACCCAACACACATCCTCCATCCCATAGTCCCATGCCCATATACCCGTCATACATATCCTCCATTCCATAGTCCAGTGCCCATATACCCGTCATACATATCCTCCATTCCATAGTCCAATGCCCATGTAATCATCACACATCCTCCATCCCATAGTCAACCATTATGACATCATAGTGAGCGGCGGAGCTTGCAACCTATGATGACATCAGCGTCGCCATGGCAACTATTATGACATCATAATGAGGGGCGAGGCTTGATACACACACACTTTTTCCCCATTATGTAGATAGGGGCAAAATTGTTTGGTGAATTGGAACGCGCGGGGTTAAAATTTTGCCTCACAACATAGCCTAGGACACTCTCGGGGTCCAGACGTGTGACTGTGCCCAATTTTGTTGGCTGTAGCTGCGACGGTGCGGATGCCAATCCTGGACATACACACATACTATACATACATACATACACACACTTCAGCTTTATACATTAGATTAGCCAAATGCTTGTTCTACTTACGTCTTTCTCGGATCTCTGTCCACATGACCCAAGTGTGTACATGTTGTCAATAGTGAGTAGGGAAAAAGCCAGTCTCAGACACTTCTGCAGGTGGCTTTACACCTAGAGAAAGAAGGATGGGTATGTTGAAATCTGACATGCTTAACCAATCTTTTAGCAAACATGTGCCACTGGGGGAGCATCAGAAGACCACTGTGCACTTAAGACAATGCCCTGTTTAGTGGACACTCATCCAATGTGTATGATTTCCATAATTTCTCCTTGTATTCATGTTTCACATGTATTAGAGCCATGAAGAAAACTGAGCAGATACTACCACTAGGCAATGTGTGGCCCCACAGTGAGTGTTCCCAGCTTATCCCACCATCAGATTACACCTTTTCTCATGTCAGCTTAACTACATTTGTCTCTCCTTGTTCTTTCTAGCCAACTACTTAAATAGCAGTAAATGACTTTGACTTTTCCAAGTGAAGAGATAAATGCACATCTTGCATGATAAGAAATAGATGATATTAAACATGAAATTCCTGTAATAGATGCATCTTATTGATGAGTGTCGTGGGAATGATAGACATTATGTCACACCCTGTCAGTCATAGGAAATGTATAGTCAAACAAGGTCTCCTTATGTGTCCTTCATTATACGTCCTTGAAGCTGAACACTAAAGATTGTTCACAAATATATCATACTCAAAGCGACCTGTCTCCAGGTCAAAAGATCTCCAGTTTATCTGTTATTACCTTTGTGTTTTTAAAATCCGACATTTGAGTCAAAAAATAAGAACCTTTTAATGTATTTCTAATTTTTATGGTCTTTATAAGGGGGCGTACTCGCAGGATTCTCTGTGGGTGTGTCTTTAGGCTACTCTACAATATTACCCTGTGAGCACAGCCCCCTTAGTAAAGGGAATACAAATCAGCACCAAGTCCCATATCTCAGAAACCATGTGACGAATTTACAATGAAAAACAAATAACTTAGGATATAAAATAAGAGCAAAAACCAGCCAGTATTAAATTGGTGTCAGTTCTTCTTTAAGCTTAAACAGTAACAATGTGTGTCCTTGGATCCTTGGAAGGACCATAAAGATGAATTCTGGAGAATGCTGCAGTCTCCTATTGTAATTATACATAAGTAAATCTTTTAATCTCATCCTCTGTATTTTCTATGTATTTGTATACATAGCACCAACATATTCTAGTGCACTGTACACAGATTACCATCACTTCTCGCAGTCCCTGTGGGCCAGGCCATTGCATAGAACGGCCCAGGAGTGACACATGCAGGTCACATTACTCCTTTGGACATCAGAATGCGTGTCCTGTTGTGTTGGTAACATTAGCTTGTATTGATGTATACTTTTCTGAGTAATGGTGTCAATTAGTGCCCATTGAAAAGCAATTGTGCACTCAGCTGTCACTCTCAGAAATCACTGTGATAAAAGGATTTTCCATAATTTCCCCAATTTCATAAACCTACAACGGGAAGATAAAAAACGTTTTTGCAAAATACATCAATGACGCCTTTGAAAAAAATGTACAATCATCCTGATTTTGACATGAAATGGTTAAAAATGTTTAACAATGATTTCTTCCACAATGCATTTTTTGCAGTATAGAGTACCTGAATTGCTCACACTTTTACTGATACGCTTCACCATAAGATGATCTGTGGGTCAGCATCTTTGTAGATATGGTGGACTTCAGGCCGTTTCTTTCTTCTTCACATTGTTCTCTTTTTTACTTGACCCTGCTTTCTATTTATAACACACATTGTTCAATATCTTTCCTTGAACAGTTGGTCCCGTGCCAAGTTTTTCTTGCCAAGAATGTATTAGAGCTAGGCTTAAATCACTTAACCCACCCCCAAAAAATGTTTATTGCTTTTTAAAGTTTAATAATATCCCTAGGAGTTGAAATATAAATCTGCATTTTTTCCTTGAATTTATGGTACATGTTGTTTGTTTTTAATGCACATTGCTTTATACACTTGCTTTGAAGTTGAAGCCAGAGTAAGAACACCGGTGTAAACTGCAGCTAAAAGTATACATGAAATATAGGCAGGAGGTTGCTAATGCTACAATTATGCACCTGCATTGGCCAGGAATGGTTAGTTCATTTATCTGCCGCAATAGTCACTTCTGGTGGACCTACGCTCAAGCACTAGGGAATTACACATTGTGAGACAACCCCTTTACACTTACCTCCAGCCAAAAATTAAGGCTTGTCTTTTAATTGTTTACATGTCATGACTTTTTACCCATTCCCTGTCTACTGCATTTCATTATTAGTATAGGAAATAGCTGACTGAAACATACTTCATAGCAGCTAAGGCTACTTTCACACATCAGTTTTTTGCCGTCAGGCATGATCCAGCTTTTTTTTAGAAAAAACGGATCCGGCATAAATTTTGGAGAACTGTAGAAACGGATCCGTTTTTTTGCTGGATCCGTCTCTGTTCCTGGAGGCTGGCCAATTGGATCTGAGCATGCGCAGACTTAAAAAAACCGGATCCGGTTGCTGGATCCGTCTTTTTCTGGATCCGGCACATTCCGGCGCCCATAGACTTTCATTGTAGCAAAAAGGCTTTTTCGCCGGAGACAAAAAACGTTACAGTAGACTTTTTTCAAGACGCCGGAATGAGACAAGTTGCCGGATTCGGCAAAAAACGGATGAAACGCAATGCCATCCGGCACGATCCGGCGCTAATGCAAGTCAATGGGGAAAAACCGGATCCGGCATTGCATTTTGCCGGATCCGTTTTTTAAAAAAAAAAAGCCGGATCGCGCCTGAAGGCAAAAAACTGATGTGTGAAAGAGGCCTAAGGGATAAAACTGCACATGAGTGTCATGTTAGAATGCTTCAAACACGATTTATTGTTAATATCTCATGTCCCTTAATCACGCCATAGTAGGTACAGGGATAGATAGCAATGTTTTGCCAATTTTAAAACCCTTCTTCAGGCTAGGAAAAGGATCAATGCACATATGTTAAGGAAGATCCAAGGTTCGGGTTGGGCTTCATCTGGAGGCAAACTAGGACACACATGTACATAATACACCTTCCTGTGGATGCCCAACTTTGATCTCTGGATCTTCCTTAAGATATGTGCATCCTTTTTTATACTCCTGATGAAGGGTGTTATACCTGAAACATAATCTATTTTTTACGTACTGTGGTATGATTAATAGACATTTGAAGCATTCTTCCATGCAACTCAGTGTGCAGTTGTAGGGTCGGTGGGCCGGACTGGGGGGTGGTTCCTCTCTATACGGCGCAGTAACGTACAGACACAAGATGGAGGCAGTTTTCGGGTGCAACAGGTCCAAGTTTATTTACCGCCGTTCGACTGACGGCTCTGACAACACACCGCAATTCCTTCACGGCCCTCCATTTCCAGGCCCCGGTACACACACACCGTACTTTCACTTGGGACGTAGATACACACACCGTCCCTTTCTCAGCTTAGTAACGTTCCTGCCAGTTTGGTCACTGTGGCCGCCTTAGGCCTGTACACCAACAGTAATTTTACTGGTCAGCTGTCCTCGTCAAATTCGGTATGCTTTCCCTCGGGACCTCGTCTGTACTGCGGTACTTCGTGTCAGGACCACCCCCCTGACTTCTTCTCTCCTCAGTCCCCTGGTTGAGCTTTCCTCACAACACTCACTTTGTCACAGGCTCCTCTCCTCTTGAGCTCCTCCCGGGGACTGGAACTTTCTGGAACCCTCCTGTAAAATTTATAACTTTCCCGGTTCCTTGTAACTCCGCCCCCCCATGACCAACTGTTTCTAAAGCCCTAAGCTACTGTCAAGTCCTGAACTCACACTCCTCTATGCCATCTTGTGGTCAACCCCAGGTACTGCACGTCACCTACACTTTCCTAGCTGTTTCCCCACTGTCATAACTGCTATCTGCCTAAAATGTGCAAACCCTCCTTCCTACTTGCTGACAAGTCCATTCGTCAGGTCACCTTCCCTGTCTATTGTCGTCCTCGACAATCTTTGTCCCTGCCTGTGTCGTTCTGAAACTTCCCCTACTTTCTGTTGTCGGACCGGTGGTTGGGCCAATCCTACCATCTGCGGGGGCCGAAGCAAACCAGGAGCACCATGCTCCGAGCAGCCTACCGCCACTCGCCAGAGCACACGCCACATGACAACTCCTTTCAAGTTGGGCTAGGTACACCCGGATTCTCTCTACGGCGTGTACCTTCCCCTACTCTCCCCTTCTGTCGCCTTCCACTATCCGGCACTCCATGATCGAGGCCTTACGCCTACCAGATTATTGTCAGCGTCCGCTTCCTGCATCGGGAATGTCCGTGGTGTTAGGGACCTGACTTGGGACTTTTGTCCGTCTCACATCTTCCATCTCTTTACCTTCCTCTTGGTAACAAGTCATGGTCGGCATCTCGGTCACACAGACCTTCCCGTATTTTACTTTTGCATATTATATAACAAAACAACTCTATAATAGCACAAGTACCCCCTTTTTTCTTTTTTTTTTCATTTACTGTTTTTTTTTAACCAGCATGCAACAAAAACCACAAAAACATAACAAGTTTCCTCTCCCCCTTGCTTAGACATTGACACTCCTTTTCTTTTTCTTTATAGCATCCCCGTGATGTCAGGCAAAACAAGAGAAAAAAAAACAACAACATTCTCCGTCACTCAGGGCGCAAACTGTCCCCATATTCTGCATAAACGTTGCAGCGAATTCCCGACAGTCCACGCCATCTCCTGGTGGCTGGTAGCAAGGGACCCCACAGCCGTGGAGCTCCCGGGATGCAGGGAGTGTCCTTAAAGTCCTTTCTACGGGGGCTCGTGATCTTCGGGTTCGGCGAGCACGGCTATCGCATAGTAGCCGCGGGGGCAGTACTCCTTATAATAGGACACCAAGTCCCCTTCTTGCAAAGCTCGGCCATGGCGAATAGAGGTCATATTTAGATAAACTTTCTGGCCGGTAGCAAGATCTCGAATAAACCCGTATCCCTTTGATATATTTGTGTATACGAGCCGTCTCAGAGATCGTGTAGCCGCCATGCCAGCCTCTCCCTTTGTATGGAGCAGGTTCCACACTTCCTGCTCCCTGGCTTTTTTCTTCTTTATGACTCCGCGACCCAAACGGAGGGTCCGGTATAGGCCCTAGAGTCCGGTGGGCAGGACTTTGCCGGGAGGTGAAAGCGGGGCAGAGGCGGTCGTTGATGTCAGCGGCCGAGCAGCCGCTGGGGCCGGGCGGGTGGCAGGGACATCCATATTTACCGAAGAGTGGGCCACAGGACCTGGCAAGTAGGCCGCAGCCGACTCCAGCGCCGGCATAGTTGCGGCCGCTGGGTAGGCCGCACCCGGAGTTCCAGACGGAGCCGGAGTAGCTGCTGGTTTCTGGGGTGAGGTTGATTCTGAAAGGGGAAACACAGCAGCGCCATCCGGAGGCAGGCTCCGCACCGGCGCCACCGGGCGTGGTGCCACCAGGCGGGGTGGCTCAGAGCCGGGAGCGGAGGCCCTGCTCAGCTCAGCGTAGACAGTAAGGGCCTCCTTGGCCAGGCTTTCAGGGACACAGGGGGCCGCGTGCTGCGGCTGAGTGGTGAGGGCTGCTTGCGGTGCCGCTGGCGGAGCCGGGGGAACTCTCACCTTCCCTGGCGCCATGACCTCCGTCATATCTTCCCACGGCTCCTCCCGCAGCCTCCGTTCTTCACCCCACTGTCCGGTGGGGTTAGCCTCCAGGCTTGGGCTCCGCGGAGAGACTCTCTGATGGTATCTTAGGCGGCCGCTCCCGTGGGGTCCGCAAGGGCTCTGCTCCTCCACCCGAGATCCGACTGCCTGCCCGTGACTCTGAAGAATTGGTCTTCTGGCGAAGCTCGACCTCCCGACGCCATCGCCACTCCAGCCTCCCGATGCCTCGACAACCACAGCGTCGCATCCCGTCCGGTGGGCAGCAATCGAATGGCGCCAAGCAGCCGCAGCCAATCTTTTCCTCTGTGCCACTCCCTCTGCTGGGTGGGGCGATGGCAGGCTTTTCCACCCATCTGCGTGGGTCCAGTATGTGTTAACGTCGGCCTCCTGGTACATATCGTTTCCCCCAGGAGTACGTTGGAGGGGGTCCCAGTCCATCCGGAATGATGGCAAACACCTGGATCTCTCTCCTGCATTGGAGCAACACCGCCATCTTGCACAGAACCTGGTACCGCCCCGGATCCTCTGCCAGCACCGCAGTTCCGCCACAGCGTTCCCAGTTTATAATCCACAGATTAGTGATTTGTAATCCACAGGTGTTTAAGATCCAAACAAAGCAGTCCAGTTCCTCTTTCATCTCTCAGAGGCAGGCTTGCCGCAAAAGATATCGTATTAGCGGCGGCGATCCTGCCGACTACGCCAAGTGTAGGGTCGGTGGGCCGGACTGGGGGGTGGTTCCTCTGTATATCGCGCAGTAACGTACAGACACAAGATGGAGGCAGTTTTCGGGTGCAACAGGTCCAAGTTTATTTACCGCCGTCCGACTGACGGCTCTGACAACACACCGCAATTCCTTCATGGCCCTCCGTTTCCAGGCCTCGGTACACACACACCGTACTTTCACTTGGGACGTAGATACACACACTGTCCCTTTCTCAGCTTAGTGACGTTCCTGCCAGTTTGGTCACTGTGGCCGCCTTAGGCCTGTACACCAAAAGTAATTTTACTGGTCAGCTGTTGTCGTCAAATTCAGTATGCTTTCCCTCGGGACCTCGTCTGTACTGCGGTACTTCATGTCAGGACCACCCCCCTGACTTCTTCTCTCCTCAATCCCCTGGTTGAGCTTTCCTCACAACACCCACTTTGCCACAGGCTCCTCTCCTCTTGAGCTCCTCCCGGGGACTGGAACTTTCTGGAACCCTCCTGTCAAATTTATAACTTTCCCTGTTCCCTGTAACTCCGCCCCCATCACCAATGGTTTCTAAAGCCCTAAGCTGCTGTCAAGTCCTGAACTCACACTCCTCCCTGCCATCTTGTGGTCAACCCCAGGTACTGCACGTCACCTACACTTTCCTAGCTGTTTCCCCACTGTCATAACTGCTATCTGCCTAAAATGTGCAAATCCTCCTTCCTACTTGCTGACAAGTCCGTCCGTCAGGTCACCTTCCCTACACAGTTCCTTCCACTAACTGCTGCATTCTGATGGGGAGCTGTGTGTTTGACTCTATAGGAACTAGCACCCACCGTAATCTACCAAACAATTAATGAGAGGGCTGTATATCCTGTTTATTGTTTGAAACCTTCTTCCTACCCTTCATATTTTCTTTTTCTATTTTACGCTTTTATTATATTTTACTCTTTAGGAGATCCTTTGCTCTTAAATTACATAGAATGACCTTTACGACCACAAACTATAAAAAAAAAATCTTGTAAAATGTCATCTGGTAATAGTGAGTGAATGCTTATTTGTCCATCAGATGCTCAAATGCTATATCACTAATAAAGCTTCATCAAGCAATTATCAGCAAAAATCTGTCATAAAAATGCTTGAAATATCACATAAATTTTGAGAAACTGAAGTTGAGCACTTCACTAGTCTAAGTTAGCAACTTTTTGAAAAGTAGATGGAGCTCAGGCTGGATGGAGTGCGACTCTGCAAGCCTTACGTATTCATCTTAATTTATGCCACAAAACAGCAGTAAATTACAATAGAAATGTATACCAGCCCATGTAGAATTTTTATATGGTGCAAACCGACTAGATAGTCTCCAAATTTATCAAAGTGGTTCTTGCGATTTGTTACATCGGCCTAATTTTAAGACTAAGTTTACACCTGGTTTACCTTCCTCCAGAAATTTGCAACACAATTTTGGCACATTTTTTGGTGTTTAATGTCGCATTTTAAGCCATGCCCATTTCTTAATAAGCCTTTCAGCACAATTGCGTCCCCTTTTCTACAAGTCATAATAAATGTCTAAAACTCATTATAAAAATGTTGCAAGTTGTGATGAAGGAGTTAACTGCTCCTACCCCCCCCAGGGCCTGTAAGCATATTGAACAAAGTAGGATTTAGTGCTCCAATTTTGAATAGCAAGGCCTTTTAGTATGATAATGAGATAAGGCCCAAAACAGAGGTAGCTTGACTGCCATTAGGTACCGAGATGAGCTCCTCAGACCCCTTGTGAGACCATATGCTGGTTCGGTTGGCCCTGAGTTCCTCCTAATGCAGGACAATGCCAGACCTCATGTGGCTGGAGTGTGTCAGCAGTTCCTGCAAGATGAAGGCATTGAAGCTATGGACTGGCCCGCCCTTTCACCAGACCTGAATCCGATTGAGCACATCTGGGACATCATGTCTCACTGTTGAGCGATACCATCCGATATTGAGAAATATCGGATCGGATTGGATCGGCCGATATCCAAAAAGTATCGGGTATTGCCGATTCCGATCCCGGAAGTCCCATTCAAGTCAATGGGCCCGAAATATCGGAATTAAAAAAAACCCCTTTCTTTCCTTGTAGGTTAGTTCTACATGAAGAAAAACAACTAAGAATAATGTAGAATGTATTGGGGGAGGTGGATGAGACATTAAAGGCATAGAGGTAGCCCAATCAAATGGAATAGCAGGAATTAATTTTTTTTGTAAGACGTTCGTAGTTACAAAGATATTGACTATGTTAACCTCTTTTATATTTTGTCAGATATGTATGTTCCACTACTTCCATGCTCTTCACCTTCTTTTTTACGTCTCCCACACTTTCTCCTTCATGATCCTCAGCAGCAGCAGCATCTTTTTCATCATCTTCTTCTTCACATTATTTATCTTCTTCTTCACCTTCTTCCTATTATTCTTTTTTTGTACATTATTCATATTCTTCTTATTCAACGATTATTCTTCTTCATATTCTATTTCTTCATCTTCTTCCTATTCTTCTTCTTCATCATATTCTTATTTGTGACAGGCATTCCTGTAGTTATCTATAAAAGTTTGAAGATTACACCTTCCGTTCTGCCTGTCACAAAAGATTTACAACAGGATTTGTCCGCGTTCAGTTTGGCCTGCAGCAGCAGGCATTTTCCCAGGGCACCACGAGGAGGAACGGACTCACCCCCATACACTGCTTAGTCTTCTTCTGCTTATACTTTAGATAATATCTTTTGCTCTGATTTTTAGTCTTATGCTTAATGTTCTTCTGATTTTGGTTCTTCTGCTTTTTGTTCTTCTGCTTCTTGGTCTTCTGTCTCTTGTTGTTCTGCATCTTGGTGGTTGTCTTCATGTTCTTTGTCCTCTTGGTCATCTTCTTCAGGGTCATCTTTTTGGTCTTCTTCGGTGTGGTCTTCAGGGTCGTCGTCTTCAGGGTCGTCGTCAGGGAGATCCAGAGTGAGAACCAAAAACCATTTCCACAAGCTTGAAAAGTAGCAGAAGGTACAAGAAGGCTGAGGAACTGCTGAGAACCAGCTGACGGTACTGGAACCCAGATGGTTAGCAGAAGGAACAAGAGCAAATGGAACTAGCGAGGACCAGCTGACGGTGCTGGAACCCGGAGGGGCAGCAGAAGGAACAAGAGCCAATGGCACAACCGTGGACCAGCTGACGGTGCTGGAACACGGTTACTAAGCAGAAGGTACCTGTGCTAGAAAGCACTACCAAGGACCAGCAGACGTTGCTGGAACTCGGATACCGACAAGGAGGCACCTAGGCCAAAGGCACTGCCGAGAACCAGCTGACGGTGCTGGAACCCGGATGGGTAGCAGAAGCTGCAAGAGCAAATGGAACTAGCGAGGACCAGCTGACGGTGCTGGAACCCGGAGGGGCAGCATAAGGAACAAGAGCCAATGGCACAACCGTGGACCAGCTGATGTGCTGGAACACGGTTACTAAGCAGGAGGTACCTGTGCTAGAAAGCACTACCAAGGACCAGCAGATGTTGCTGGAGCTTGGATACCGACAAGGAGGCACCTAGGCCAAATGCACTGCCGAGAACCAGCTGACGGTGCTGGAACCCGGATGGGTAGCAGATGCTGCAAAAGCAAATGGAACTAGCGAGGACCAGATGACTGTGCTGGAACCCGGAGGGGCAGCAGAAGGAACAAGAGCCAATGGCACAACCGTGGACCAGCTGACGATGCTGGAACACGGTTTCTAAGCAGGAGGTACCTGTGCTAGAAAGCACTACCAAGGACCAGCAGACGTTGCTGGAACTCGGATACCGAGAAGGAGGCACCTCGGCCAAAGGCAGTGCCGAAAACCAGCTGACGGTGCTGGAACCCGGATGGGTAGCAGAAGGTACCTGGACGCGTTTCGAACACGTGTAGTTCTCTTAGACCTCCCATGGAGGACTACATGTGTTCGAAACGCATCCAGTTATCTAGGACATTCCTTCCTCTAGTATACACTGGTTGTCAAGCAGCTTATTACCTTTTAATTTGTTTCAATAAAGATTTGGGATTTTATCTCCGGAGCTGGATACCTTTTTCTTTCACAGGTGCTGTAGGTTCACCTACGTCTTCAGTGTGTCTTTGTAACTCCACCACGTGCTTGGTCCGCACATGTTTCCACATATTTGTAGTATTGAGGTTGCTGACACTTTTCCCTCTTTTGACTTTCTGATGACACAGCTTGCATTTGACAAAGCAAATGTCATCTGCAACTGTGTCAAAAAAGGACCACGCACTGCAAGTCTTGGGAGCGCCCGTTTTGGCTTTTGAAAGAGGAATGCTCCTAACTGGTGCCTAAGTGGAGGTTACAGGCAACCAAGTCTGCCCCCTCCCTCTCCCTCCTGTTTTGGCCATTCGGGGAATCTCTTCCTCAGAGCTGCTCCCACCACCTTCCTGTTCCTCACGCCATGATGGGTCAAGGACCTCATCATCTACACTCCCCTCTTCAAACACCTGCTTCTCCTGGGTAGTCTCGCCAGCACCGTACGCACCAGAAAGTGGCACCTGAGTCTCGTCATCATCTGATGCGTACTGAGGTGTGCTGACCATAGGCACTGGCCCTCCCGCCTCTTCAGATTCAGAGGGACAAAGCAGTTGCGCATCACTGCATACTCCCACTTCTTCACATTCTTGAATGCTTCTTGGCTGGCCCCCTCTTTCCAAGCCAACAGATTCAGAGAACAGAAGTAGAGACAGTGATGGCTCCTGTCCAGGGCTCTCTGACTGCCTGGGCAATTTGGCAGGTGGTGAAGAGACAGATGGTTGCTCTTCAGTGCTCTGGCCCTGAAAGGACGTGGAAGTCATTGAAGTCGATGCGTTAGCTGCCATCCATCTGACAACGGCTTCAATTTGTTCCTCCCGCAGCAGTGGGGTACGGCGAGGTCCTACAAAGCTGCGCATAAAGGACTGTTGCCTGGGAAAACTGGGGGATGCTGACTCACTGGTGCCCGAAGCAGGCACAGAATCCCCACATCCTCTCCCTGCAGAATCCCCACGTCCTCTCCCTGCTGAAACTCCACGCCCACGTGCCTTACTCCCTGTCTTCTTCATCTTGATAGACTGATAAAGATAGGCAGAAAAGTACAAAGGGGGGCTTAGTGTGCTTATTCATGAACAGCTGCAGGTATAAGAAACACTAATTTTATAAAGTGTGTGTGTGTGGACTATAATATGAGCTAATGTGGCCTACACAACTGTCAAATGGATTGTTTGATGAACTTTATTTTGTTTTTTGTTTTTTCAAAAAAACAAAAAGGATGTTACCAAAGATTTCAAAGCTATAGTATCACAAACTTTTTGGAGCTATTACAATGCAGGAAGGTAGCCTACAATGCAAAAGATGAGGCTCCAAAAAATAGGGTAATACTAATCTGGCTGCGGCTGAAGGGCACAAGCCAGAAAAAAGGCTCCTCTATCTACTCCTATATAGTGTTTGCAACCAACCAATGTAGATGGATACGGATGGATGCACACTAATAGGAGAAAGAAAAATGAGCTGCAATAAAAGAAAAATATTTGTGAGGCAGTGACGCACGCTGAGTGGCCTACAACCAGACGTAGCTGCAGGACACACTACAGCGTGAGCTGCACTCACACACAGAGACCTCTCAGACAGCCGTGAACATTGCAGAAAACTGGGCACTAGCACTGAAAGACTGCAGAGAGGCTCCGCTGTCAACTCCTATAGTGTTTGCAACCAACCAATGTAGATGGATACGGATGAATGCACACTAATAGGAGAATGAAAAATGAGCAGCAAAAAAAGAAAAATATGTATGAGGCTGTGACACACGCTGAGCAGCCTACAACCAGACGTGGCTGCAGGAAACACTACACAGCGTGAGCTGCACTCACACAGACCTTGCAGACAGCTGTGAACACTGCTGCAAAGCAAAAGAAAGCTACAGTGGTTTATTATGTAGCCTGAGTAAAGCTAACTCTCTAACTGCCCCTCAGAGTCTTGAACAGCAGCCTGTCCCTAACTGAATTAACAGCAGAGTGAACCCGAAATGGTGGCGCGGCTTTTATAGTGCATCATGACATCATTTCAGCAGCCAATCATAGCCATGCCATTACTTAACATGCCTACATGCCTAACAGGATGTGCCCACACTTCTGAGGATTGTCATTGGCTGAATCAAATCAAACTGGCTCATAGCATTATGGGAACTTCCGATTCCGATATTCGATATGCTAAAAGTATCGGAACTCAGTATCGGAATTCCGATACCGCGAATATCGGCCGATACCTGCGGTATTGGAATGCTCAACACTAGTCTCACTCCATCCACCAATGTCACGTTGCACCACAGACTGTCCAGGAGTTGGCAGATGCTTTAGTCCAAGTCTGGGAGGAGATCGGGAGGAGATCACTCGTGACAACATCCGCTGACTCATCAGGAGCATGCCCAGGTGTTGTAGGGAGGTCAAACAGGCACGTGGAGGCCACACACTACTGAGCATCATTTCCTTGTCTTGAAGCATTTCCACTGAAGTTGGATCAGCCTGTAATTTGATTTTCCACTTTGATTTTGAGTATCCTTCCAAATCCTGACCTCCATGGGATGTTAATTTTGATTTACATTGATCATTTTTATGTTTTCTAGTTCTCATCGTATGCCACTATGTAATGAATAAAGATTTGCAGCTGTGATATTTCATCATGGGCAGCACGGTGCCTCAGTGGATAGCATTGCAGCGCTGGAGTCCTGGGTTTGAATCCCACCAAGGACAACATCTGCAAGGAGTTTGTATGTTCTCCCCATGTTTGCGTGGGTTTCCTCCGGTTACTCCGGATTCCTCCCACATTACAAAGACATACTGATAGGGAATTTAAATTGTGAGCCCCATCGGAGACAGCGATGATAATGTGTGCTAACTGTAACGCTCTGCGGAATATGTTAGCGCTATATAAAAATAAAGATTATTATTATTTTTATTCATTGATATCTACGATGTGGTATCTTAGTGTCCACTTTATTTTATTGAGCAGTGTATATATTTTACATAATTGTATGTAAAATATATAAATAATTTTAAATATATATATATCTGTGTTTATAGTTATAAACGTAAGCCTTAATTATGCAGTATACTGTACATATTTATTTACTTATGCAAATAAAGATATCTTTGCAACTGTACTCACGCATACATTTGCATTGAATTCATCCTAAAGATGCATTTTAAAAATGTTATCAACTGTCATTTGTAGATTGTCAATATTATTATTTACTTTATTATGGAAAAAATTAGGGGCAATTTATATAAAAAAAAACAAAACATTTTTTTAATAGATTTAATTGAAATTTTAGTTGTAGAATATTTTTTTTTTCCTTTCTCTTTCTAATGCCATGAAGTGACCAGCTAGCGCTGGGACTTAGACCTGAATACCTTTGCGTGTGTTAGTTCATTTACAGCCCTGCAGTTTGTCTCAGTAAAATCTCTACAGCTGAGTCCAGCTGTGCAGCTCCCCCGAGACCCATTTCCTTCTTCTTTTCTTTGAGATCCAAGGGACTGTTGAAGAATTCTTCTAGATTTGTAGAACCGTTCTGTAGCTGTGTACTCCTCTGGTGGCCTCGTGTTGGTCTTTACAGTCATGAGCATACAAAGTTCATGTTTCATTATGGAGATTATCTTTGAAGAGTCAAATCTCAAAATTATAAAACAAACAAGATGTGAATGCAAGTAAAAACCTTCAGCCTGACATAGTATGGCTATGTGTAGAGCCTGTGCTGAAGCTCTGCTGACCTCTACAAAGCAGTATCCAGTGAGCCTGGAGAAGACTGGTTTACTCACAGCATGTATGGCCTCTCCATTTGAGGCTCCGGTAAAGGGTAAGTAAACATAGTATTCAGTCTGCTCAAATTTATGATGGTGATGTATATAAATTTTCAGCTTGTTAAGAGTAATAAAAGTTTTACCAGAGCAGTTATGTTAGCGGAACGTTAATTTGCTCCTGCGCCCTGAAGATATCACTTTAAGAATATCCACCACCTTGTTTAGCCATGTTCTCTTTAAAATGGAAAGAATTGATCATTAAATAGTTGCTGCTGAGATCTCTCCACCGCAAGTTATACTAACCATAAAGTGTATTTTCTTTAAGCATTCTTAATGACTGCTTATATGAGCACAGGCCAACTGCTATGACGCCATCTTTTCCATGTCCTGTTTGTATGTATAAGCCAGAAGAATGGCGTTGTGTGACAGCTGATAAAGCTACGGCTTCTTGATAACTGTAACACCGGGGATACTGTTACACAATCCTTATTGTAGTGTGTTTACTGCATACTTGTGGATTTAACAATGTACGGCACTTTGGAGAAGCAGTCATTATGGTTTGTATCCGGAGACAGCAAACATCTCCAAATGTGTGGTTCTATTGAGTTGGCTACATAGAATGGGCATTTGCTGACATTTGATTAGTTGCAGTAAATGTGTTTATTTTGCTTGCTTATATAGGGCCATCCTATTCCACAGCACTGTCTCCATTGGGGCTCACAATCTAAATTCCCTGGCAGTATGACTTTGGAGTGTGTAAGGAAACCCACGCAAACACGGGGAGAACATACCAACTCTGGTGGGATTTGATCTCAGGGCTCTAGTGCTGCAAATTAATGAATTATTTATTCTTATGAAATTGATACATTTTGCATCTTTTATGTATACATGCCAGCTATAAAAAAAAATCTGAAAACAATTTTTTCTTCTGCAGAGATTTCAGCATCACCCGTAAGTAATCCGAACTTTAGTAGGACTTCTTTTCTCCAGAAGGAACATCATCATAAATAAAATCTGATCAAAGAGTTATGGCTCTCTTTTATCCAAAATAAGATAAGAAGGAATAAAATGCCCCAATCGCTTATCATGAGATAGGGGATAAGCTCCCGGACCATAAGGTCTAATATATTTTTTGTGTTGGGCTCTCATCCTCTGTGAAAGTCCTTGCCAGTGACTTGATAGGGCCTAAAATGAAACAGCTAGAATAAAGTGAAAGAAATCATTCTACTAGTAAATTATTTTACTTTTGAGTTCTATATATATTTTTATAATGGATTATTCTCAAAGTCTTTAATATAATTGCTGAGTTCTTGTAAAAAGAACCAACTTTGCAATATACCTCTTTTTAATTGTATTTGTGTACTGCTCATTGCCTGGGGTAAAAGCCACATCTGCAGTTTATCAGTGATGGCCATTCTCATAGACAAGGAGTGCAGGGTTTATAAGATCTTTTCTAGAGCTTGTAAACGCTGTTCTGAAGCTGAACACATCATTGGATCCAGCCAGCTTCAGTGCCCTTGTGCTTTTTGCGATGCAACAGAGGCAAAGATGCCTTAGGGTACAGTTACACTAAGCGACGCACCAGCGATCCCGACAACGATACGACCTGGTAAGGATCGCTGGTACGTCGCTAAATGGTCACTAGTAAGCTGTCAAACAAATCTACTCAACGACGCAGCAGCGATCCGTATAACGACCTCGGCGGTTATTGGGACCTTGTCACACAGCAGCGATTCTGATGACTCCCGCCTACATCCCTGAGTTCTGTGTCGCCAACGAGGTCGCTCATCGGTGTCAAACACTGCAATGCATGCTGGCCAGCGGGACACCAGCGATCAAAAAATGACCCAAGACATTCGAGCACGATCAGCGACATCACAGTGGGGGCCCGGTCGCCGCTGTGTGTCACACGTAACGAGATCGCTGGCGAGGTCGCTCTGTTGCGCCTCAAAATCTGTGAAGTTTTAGCGATCTCGCTATGTGAGATGGGGCCTTTATACAGCAACATCAAAAGTTCTAAGATCAAGCCAGTTGCACAACAATGCTCAGATCTGAACTGTCAATCAGATTGAAGTGCACTGCTCCTCTGCAAACTGCAAGTCAGAACGCAGGGGAGCAGTGCACTCATAAAAAGCCAGACATCGCTTGGTAAAAAAATGGATTAATATTTAGCACAGTTGCTTATTGTTTAATATAAGTAAGCTTGGAAGAGCGAAACTGATACCTGTTTGATAAGTAGACATTTTGACAGATAAGCCAGGTTCTAAAAGGAACCATGTAGACAAAATACATATTTTTTTTATTATTATTTTGCTGACTTAGGTTTACCAATATGCTGTTAATTAAGCAGAAATTAGTTTTGTTTTTTTACAAATATTCGAAGTGACACCGTTATTCATTTATGATTACATTATTCTGCCCTGGAAATGGTTAATACACATTATCATGGCTTTTATTATATTTACAGTTTCTCCTTTAATCTAGGTTTTTACACTATTTTAAATTAGAAAAAAAATCCTCGGCAGAATCAATCATATTTTGAAAATACAATTTTTTTACGGTGGATTTTCTGCAGTATCTTACACCGCCACATGCTCTGGAGAAGGATCTTATCCCTCGTTCATGTTAGAAGTAGAACTTCAATTTAAATTAATTTCAATATTTTAATTTTTATCATGTATTTTAAATGCCCTAGAAAATATTTTCCATTTTTTTTTATAATAGGAAAAAATTGCAGAATTTCATGCTAGGAGATATAAGGAGACAATATTACAGTAGACTTTCATGCTTGGAGATATAAGGGGAATATCATTTCTATGCACACTACTAAGGATAGCACTATTAGAAGAGTCCATTATTGAGAGATTAGGTTTAAAGAGATACACTAGGTTTTTTCCAGGAATATAGTCTAGCATAACCAGCCTGACTATCATTTGACTTTTCTTTCCATGTCTCTCAGCGCGCCTAACTGAATTATTTGGACAGTCTTACTGTGAGTGAAGAGGTGTAGGAAAGTTGACAATAATTTTACGAGAGCTGTGGATGGTCAGTATATTACTCCTCGTGTGGGGGAATTTCATCTGGCTGTTTTACTGCAACTGGCAAAAGATCAAAAGAATTGTGCTGCGCCTAAATCTATTTCATCTCGTGCTTGTTCCACCTCACATCTTCTTATTTATTGCGGCAGCTCGTGTGAGTGAGTGGTGGTGGTACTGCATGGGACTGGTATTATGTCTCACCAGCTCATGATGTCACTTGGTGTCTGGCGTCCTCATCTACCACGTTAGCAAAATTATATGGCAGCTCTATTGTGTGCAGAGGCAACTTATGTTCTAGACATGACTTGACGAGACTCCAGGTATCTCTCGGAAGACTTCTTTTTTTTCATCTATTTTTACATGTACCATTTTCATGATTAATTTTACACACACCTACAAAAACCGAACAATTAATCCCCTCATAAATTGTTTTATGTGTCCAGACAGTGATGAGGACTGGCTGCTTCTATAATATATATTAGAATAAAAAAATTGGAATATATGGGTAGCATACCCTTGCCAGATATAAGTCGGAAGCAATAATTATTGTTTCATATAAGGTATCACATCTACATACACAGTATGCATGGCGGTATCTGGAGTTTACAACCTAAAGGACTGTCGGCATACATTGCCCCACCATGCAATTCTCTACTCGGCAGTATATTACCTAGATATACTATGTGGTGTGGGGGGACTAAAACTTGTATGCTTTTTTCTTGAAAGCTAATTGCATATTATGAAATCAGGCAGCTCAGAAGACCTGATGCCTATAATCTAGTTACTAGGAGTGGTGCAGCTGTAGTTGGGTTGGGAATTGACTAATTGACTATTAAGTTCCCATACACATTATATGGCTGTCGTCTTAATAATACTTCGGCTGACCATTCATCCGGCAGCCGACTCTCCCATATGCAGGAGCGCTCATTTGGCCGAGTGGTTTCGTGCTCTCTATGAGAGATCTGCTGCTAGACCTGTCTCTAAGAAAATAAAAGGAGCAGCAGTCCAATATCGGACATGCTGGATCCTTACCTCCCATGAGAATCAATTGTCCGAGGTCCACAAACACATACTGTCACCTGAACCTATCGATATCGGTGTGTTCAGCTGACATAATTGTAGTGGAGGCTTTACTTGTGATGAGATTTAATAATTATCCCCTTCGTGACCGGGCCAATTTTTTAAATTCTGACCAATGTCACTTTACGTGGTCATAACTCTGGAACGCTTCAACAAATCCCAGTGATTTTGATACTGTTTTTTCGTGGCACATTATAATTTAAGGTAATAGTAAATTTAGACTGATATGTTTTGTGTTTATTTATAAAAATATCAGAAACTTGACAAAAATGTAAAAAAAATTGCAGTTTTCAAACTTTGAATGATTATCCCTTTAATCCAGATAGTCATACCACAGAAAAACATGAATAAATAACATTTCCCACATGCCTGCTTTACATCAGCACCATTTTTAAAACTGTCATTTATTTTGTTAGCCTTTTAGGAGGTTTAAAAATGTAGCAGCAATTTTTCATTTTTTCAAGGAAATTTACAAACTTTATTTTTTTGAGGGACCTATCCAGGTTTGAAGTGACTTTAGGGGTCCTATATATTGGAAAACCCCAAACGTGATACCATTTTAAAAACAGCACCCCCTGACATATTGAAAACTGCTGTAAGGTAGTTTATTAACCCTTCAGGTGATTTTCAGGAATGAATGCAAAGTGTTATAGCTGGAATGGAAAAGTATTTGTTTACCACCTAAATGTCGCTAACTTCTGAACTGGCCGCTGTAGCTGAGAGACTCTAAGGCCGCTATTTGGCCATGAACTGCTATGGCAAACATCAGGACCACACAATCATGATCTCAGTGTATCAGTTAGATTAAAGTGCATGCCCCCACAATCTTTTAGCCATTTATTTGATGTAGTCACTTTTGACAGCAGCAACTAAGGGGTTTAACAGATATGGACAGTGCCAACACCGAGCATTTGTGATACAGCAAGTTGTCAGATATAGTGGACAGCTGAAAGCTGCTGGATTGTCACCTTTATGGGGATGATATTCTCTTATATCTCAGGTCAGTATATATACGTATTGGCGGTCTTGAAGGGGTAGATAGTTGGTCCCTAGAAGGAGGAAGAGAAGTGGGTGGCCATTTTGGTTTGCCACGAGTCCTCCCTCCTTACTATTCCCAGTTCTAGTACATGGGAAATTGAGAAAATGATGTCTTTGTTAAAGAAGCACTCCCGTGAATATAATAGTGTGAGTATATTATGTTACCTACTGCTGTTTTCTCCAGTGTCCATTGCCGTTCTTCTATTCTCAGTGACGTCACCGCTCTGCAGATTTTCCGGGTCACACTGCACCCTGTATGACCCTGTATGACCCAAAAGTGGCTTGTAAAGTGTAAGTCTACGGAGTGTAAGAGCAAGATTTCATAGCTTTCATTGGAAAATAGACTTCTGTCTCTCACACAGAGAATAGAGTGATCCAGCTAGTGAGAATCGTGGCGACATAACTGAGAAGGAGAGCGAGACGGTGCTGGATCCTGGGGAAAGCGGTAGGTGAGTATATTAATACACAAACACTACATTACATACACAGAATTAATGGAAAAAAAAATCATGGGAGGGCTTCTTTCATAGGTATTGACAACTGCACAGTTTTTTCTTCCCTGGGCACAGAGGATACCAGTAGAATACTTTCTACTATAGGCTCCATTTCACAACTGCTTTTTTGAGATGCATTCTTGTTCATATGTAATATTTATAGATAATCAATACATTGGGCAGCATGGTTGCTCGGTGGCTAGCATTGCAGCACTGGGGTCCTGGGTTCAAATCCCACCAAGGACAACATCTGTAAGAAGTTTGTACTCCTGTGTTTGCGTGGGTTTCCTCTGGGTTCTCCGGTTTCCTCCCACATTCCAAAGATATACTGATAGGGAATTTAGATTGTGAGCCCAATCGGGGACAGTGATGATAATGTGTGCAAACTGTAAAGCACTGCGGAATATGTTAGCGCTATATAAAGATTACTATTACATTAACGTTGGTCAGTAAAAGATTTGTAGGGTTAATCACGGAACTGGTAATTCTTATAAAAAATTACAAGCTGATGTACATTATAGAGTCAGAGAAAAGATGCATTAGTTTGTTATTTTTCAGTTATGATTCTTTTCACTTGTGGTTTTTGGCGGCGGCCCCTTTTTCTCATTGCCTTACTTGCTTTGCATCCTAATACCCATTAGGCTGATCTCATCCGAGCTCGGCATACATAAGCACAAGGAGGCTGATTAAGCTCATTTCCGTGCAGTAGAGCATTGTCTCAGTCACAGCTGCCCTCCCTGATTGACACACCAATATCTCAAAAGACGCTACCCTGCTGCTTCAATCATGTTTTGTCTTCTGTCATAAATGCATCACACGTATCCCGCTCAGTTCATAAACCCAAAGGGAGAGCTGATAAAGAATGCCCCTTGCCTCTGCGCCTTTGAACAACTGAAAAAGTACAAAAAATGCAGCTGAGCTCATTCTATTCTGTCCTGGTGGTCATGACCAAAAAGCAGAAAAAAAGAACATTTTACAGTTGTGGCCAAAATATTGGTCATGGGTATTTTTTATGAAAGAAAATAAAGCCTAATAAATGTAGTGTAAAACACCTTAAAAAGATGCCATTTTTTTGTACAAGGAGCAGTTGCACCAAAATATTGCGACTTTTGGCACTTTTACACCAGTGCCGACCAGTTTCACCAAAATGGGCTAAGCTGGGGAGGGACAGGGTCTAAGCTAAGCCTGCCTGACTAATTCATGACACTTCAGGGAGTAAATTTTGCAAGAAATGTGCGGAGTGCATCTCTGGCGGGGGTGCACGGCACTTGTAATACGTGCCTAATTTATGAAATGGCAGGGTCATCTTAAAGAACTTGGGGCATCGAATTCGACTATGTCCCTTCGTTAAGGCTCGCATGTACAATCCCAGTCATAATGAATCAGGCCCTATGTTCTCTCTGAAAACTCTGTTGTGTTTCATGGAAGAATATTGATGACTGCAATTATGCAGCTAGGCTCTGATCAATGCTTCAAAGATAATGACTGACAAAACAAGATAGCCCAAAAAATTGAATCCTTTGCTGAATTCTCATGCTGTAGATGGATTGACACTGTGTTTGAAACTTTTGAAGCATGCCACTAAACCTGTCTCAAAAGTAGTATGTCTATTGGCTATTGAAATGCACTGTATATCTTGAGAAAGCCTGTATTTTCTTCTGCATATAGTTGTACTAAAAAGCATTGTCCACTACACCTATCAGTACAGTGGAGAGAAATACTGTAAATATCCCAAAAGGCCATTGCCACTTGTGTTAAAGAACATATTAGATACACAGAATGCCAACTGTTGCTCAGTTTGCCATAGTGCCCAAAAATACTGAGAAAATGGTGCCAAAAGCAATTCAGTTCCCTCTCAGATAGAAGTGGAGAATATTCCTATTTTAAATAGAAGATGCATTGTAGTGCTTTGTGATGGGAATCACTGTCCAATCTCATTATTATCTTTTATATTGCATATATATCGGCTGAAATAACTATTGGATACGTCACCAATATTCTAAGTCAATATATTTCTATAGGTGCTATTGACATGAAATTCTCACCAGATCTCGGTAACAAACCATCCAATCCACACAGGCAAAGAAATCAAACCTTAGATGTAAAGAAATTAAGTTATGTGTAATAATGAGAAATGACGCAAGGAAAAAGTATTGAACACGCTTAAGGCCCCTTTACATTTAGCGATGCACCTGCGATCCCGACCAGCGATACGACCCGGTCAGGATCGCTGGTGCATCGCTAAATGATCGCTAGTGAGCTTCCACACAGGAAGATCTCACAGTGATGCAGCAGCGATACAGCGGACGATACTTACCTTTCAGACGCGGCGATCCTGACGTCCTCCGTCCACGTCCATGCGTCGCTCGTCGGCGCCAGCTGCTGCGTCACCAAATCGGTGATGCTTTAGCGATATTGTTAGCGATATCGCTATGTGTAAAACCCCCTTTACTGATTTAATAATTTGTACAAAAGCCTTTGTTGGTGATGACAGCTTCAAGATATCTCTTGTATGGAGAAACTAGTCGCATGCATTGCTCATGTATGATTTTGGCCCATTCTTCCAAACACTCTACAAATCCTGAAAGTTCTGTGGGATTTTTGTATGAACTCTGAGCTCTAGTTCCTTCCATAAATTTTCTATTGTGTTCAGGTCAGGTGATTGGGTGGGCCATTCTAGCAGCTTTACTTTCGAGCTCTCAAACCAATTGAACGTTTACTTTGCTGTGTGTTTGGGATCATTGACTTTCTGAAAAGTCAGTCCATGTTTAATCTTCATTATCCTGGTAGATGGCAGAAGATTTTTTTCACAAATGTTTCGGTACATTTGTCCATTCATCCCTCCTTCAAACATATGAAGTTTACCAGTGCCGTATGCTGAAAAACAGCCCCACACCATGAAGTTTCCACCAACTTCATTGTTGGTATGATGTTTTGTGGGCTTTTGGCCTCCAAACATGGTTGGTATTATGGCAACCAAAGAGTTCAATTTTGGTCTCATTTGACCAGACTCTATTCTCCCAGTATTTCACAGGCTTGTCTAAATGTTGTTGAGCAAATTTTAAATGCTATTGACATGCTTTTTGTTCAGCAATAGTGTCGTTGTGTGGTGATTGTGCATACAGGCCACAGAGGATGAGTGCATTACTTGTAGTTTTCTTTGAAATAATAATAATCTTTTACTTTTATATAGCGCTAGCATATTCCCCAGCACTTTACAGTTTGCACACATTATTGTAGCTGCTGATTCCAGGTCTTTCTGTAGCTCTCCACAGGTGGCCCTTGGCTCTTAAGGGTATGTCACACTAAGTAATATCGCTAGCAATATCGCTATAACTAGTGACGTTATAGCGATATTGCTAGCGATATCTCTGTGTGTGATACTTACCTACGACCGGCTCCCCCGCTGGTTATCGCTGATCGCGCGAGAACGTTCAGGACTGTTTCTCGTCGTCAGCTTCCTGTGGCGCTTCCTGCTGTGAGGACGAGCGACGCATGGAGCCGGGCGGGAGGACGCAGGATCGCCTGGTGTGACAGGTAAGTAGCGATCCCCGTCCCCAGCGATGTCGCTGGTGAGATCTGCCTGTGTGGCAGCTCACTAGCGACCACTTAGCGATGTACCAGCGATCCTGACCGCGTCATATCGCTGGTCGGGATCGCTGGTACATCGCTAAGTGTGACAGTACCTTTAAACAACTCTTTTGATAATTCTTTTTACTCCTCTGTCCGAAATCTTGCAGGGAGCACCTGCTAATGGTCGGATTATGGTGAAATTATGTTCTTTCTTCTTCCGGATTATGACCCCAACAGTGCTCAATGGAACCTTTAGTAGTTTAGAAATTCTTCTGTAACGAATGCCATGAGTTCCTTTTTGCAACAATAAGGTTGCAAAATCTTGAGACAGCTCACTTGTTTTACTCATTATGAGATGTTTCTTGTTTTGCACCTTGGTAATGAGACACTTTTTAATAGGCCATGAGTTCAACTAGCTGTCGTTATTTTTCACTAAGTGGCGGGATTGATTTCTAATTACTGATAGATTTCAGCTGGTGTCATGACTTTCCATGACTTTTTGCACCTCTCTTCATGTGATCAATACTATTTATTTGTGTGATTTCTCATTATTAAACATAATTTATGGACATCTATGGTTTGATGCCTTTGCCTGTGTTGATTGGATGTGTTGCTACCGACATCTGGCGAGGATTTCATGTCAATAGCACCTTTAAAAATATATTTGCTTAGAAAATTAGTGACGTTCAGAACTTACCGTATTTTACCCTCTCTATGTATAATGAATAACTCTTCCCTTGCTAACAGCAATATTCTGTATGATTACAAAAAACAAAACCACTTTCTATAAAGTTGGTTTCCATTCTCTCCCCGTACAGATGATGTTGAGGGAGAGATGTATTCGGCCTGCTGATCTTTTTGTGTGGCACTTAGATAAGAGATGTGTGGCAGCTCTCATAAAGGGTATGGGAACACTCGGTTGACCTAAGCGTTCTTGTTGGCTGAACTACTGGATCACATCTATATCCTGCAGAACATATATGCAGTGCAGGAAAGAAAAGTTCATGCTGCAAACTTTAAAAACCAGTTGATTAGTGGATTTTATCTACAGCCATGGATAATCATAAGCTGAACTTTTACTATAAACCACTTGAAGCAAAAGGCTTAGATTTCTCTGGAGACAATGATGAAGATTCAGCTTCTCCGGGGACAATGACAACAGTTTATTGCACACAAGTCTGTTGGAGCGAACAATAAAACTGTATTCTGAGCTGTAATGAATGCCATGATTTCAATTACAATGCTGAGCATCTACAGAGAAAGAATGTATTTCATTGGCAGTACCATCCCTTGTGTTTGAAGTGGAAACATTATTTTAATAGCAGCAATCTCCCTTTACTGTAGATTGGATTTCAGGCTTATGTGTGGTACTAAAGCTTATGACTGCCCCTTGGAGTTCAATCAGATGACAGGATGTGCCCCATGTTTATTCTCATTCTTTTTTTTTTTTTAAATTTAATTTCAGTTTTCTATTTTAATTGAGATTTGGGGGAGGCTCAATGGAAATAGGAGATAATGGCATACCATAAAGGCCCCGTCTCACATAACGAGATCGTTAGCGAGATCGCTGAAACGTCACAGGTTTTGTGACGCAACAGCGACCTCGCCAGCAATCTCGCTACGTGTGACACATAGCGGTGACCGGCCCCCGCTGGATATCGCTGATCGTGCTCGAATGTCCTGGGCCATTTTTTGATCTTTGGCGTCCCGCTGGCCAGCATGCATCGCTGTGTTTGACGCCGATAAGCGACCTCGTTGGCGACGCAGAACTCAGGGACGCAGGCGGGAGTCATCAGAATCGCTGCTGTGTGACAAGGTTCCAATGACCGCCGAGGTCGTTATACGGATCGTTGCTGCGTCGCTGAAGAGATCTGCCTGTTTGGCAGCTTACTAGCGACCATGTAGTAACGCACCAGTGATCCTTACCAGGTCGTATCGTTGTCGGGATCGCTGGAGTGTCGCTATGTGAAACAGGACCCTTAGGATAAGCTTGATCTTTTTATTTAGTTAATTTGCTTATAGAGCTACACTAATTTCCGCAGCGCTTTACAGATATCGGCACTGTCCCCATTGGGCTCACTACGTACATTCCCTATCACTATGTCTTTGTAGTGTGGGAGGAAACGTCTTCAAGATGTTGTCCCTGGTGGGATTTGAACCCAGGACCCCAGTGCTAACCACTGAGCCATATATTGATATATACCAATCTTCAATAAAGAATCTAATATGTTACATTTTATTTGGAAAAAAACATTTTTGGCTGATTCTACTTTAGATTTAGGTGCCACATTAATTATTCTAGGAAATGTTACTGGTATTGATCAATATCAACTAAGGGTCTGTTTACACTGACCGGCGGCACTGAACGACTGCCAATCCATAAACGTTTACAGATTGGCAGTCGTTTCATAGCCTGTTTACATAGACAGGCAGCAGTAGACGATCCAAGCAGAATAATCTGTAGTAGATCGCACAGTGCACATAGACTGCTATTGTTAGCGCGATTTTATTGAGGACGATTTACCACCGAGAACGCTGCACAAAAGATCATTTGACCTCACGAACGATTGATTACTGAAAGATTTTCGTTCATAATGTAAATGCCGCTTCAGATGAACATCTATCACTTCCATACTGAATATCCTAATTGTGGCAAATAGAAAAAAAAACAAAAAGTATACAGTGTGTGATAACAGGGATACTTTAGCTTCCACATGAATAATGGCCAGTCAAAAACACTGCTCTGTATAAGAGCGCCTGTCAGAGAGCAGACTGTTCTACCGGCTGTGTCTTCATAAGGTGTTAAGAATCCACCAGAGGGGTATCTGCAGGCCCTTCACACAGTTACACCATTAGCACCTAGGCTTGGTAACATCTGTCATCTGTAGCCTTGCTTTTTAGCACCACAAGAGTTTATTGTTGGCACAGCAGTGGGGCAGTATCCTCATTTTCACTTGCCTTGGCTATTACAATATGGGTCACCGTGTCACAGCCACATTGCTTGTAATCTCTTTGCAGACAAACATTGGTTAAAAATGGTATTAGAGATGGTGAGAACTCTTTTAAAATTAGGATCCATTTCATGAATTTATCGTAAACCGTTTAGTAAGGTCTAATCGTGTGCCCATGTGCGTGGTACATCACATCTCTTTGTGCCTATATGCATGGTTCATCATATTTGTTTGTGCCTATTTTCATTTTACATCGCATTTCTTTGTACCTACAGTTGTGGCCAAAAGTATTGACACCCCTGCAATTCTGACAGATAATACTCAGTTTCTTCCTGAAAATGATTGCAATCACAAATTCTTTGGTATTATTATCTTCATTTAATTTGTCTTACATGAAAAAACACAAAAGAGAATGAAGCAAAAAGTAAAACATTGATCATTTCACACACAACTCCAAAAATGGGCCAGACAAAAGTATTGGCACCCTCAGCCTAATACTTGGTTGCACAATCTTTAGCCAAAATGACTGCGACCAACCGCTTCCAGTAACCATCAATGAGTTTCTTACAATGCTCTGCTGGAATTTTTGACCATTCTTCTTTGGCAAACTGCTCCAGGTCCCTGATATTTAAAGGGTGCCTTCTCCAAACTGCCATTTTTAGATTTCTCCACGGGTGTTCTATGGGATTCAAGTCTGGACTCATTGCTGGCCACCTTAGAAGTCTCCAGTGCTTTCTCTCAAACCATTTTCTAGTGCTTTTTGAAGTGTGTTTTGGGTCATTGTCCAGCTGGAAGACCCATGACCTCTGAGGGAGACCCAGCTTTCTCACACTGGGCCCTACATTATGCTGCAAAATTTGTTGGTAGTCTTCAGACTTCATAATGACATGCACACGGTCAAACAGTCCAGTGCCAGAGGCAGCAAAGCAACCCCAAAACATCAGGGAACCTCCGCCATGTTTGACTGTAGGGACCGTGTTTTTTTCTTTGAATGCCTCTTTTTTTCTCCTGTAAACTCTATGTTGATGCCTTTGCCTAAAAAGCTCTGCTTTTGTCTCATCTGACCAGAGAACATTCTTCCAAAACGTTTTAGGCTTTTTCAGGTAAGTTTTGGCAAACTCCAGCCTGGCTTTTTTATGTCTCGGGGTAAGAAGTGGGGTCTTCCTGGCACTCCTACCATGCAGTCCCTTTTCATTCAGACGCCGATGGATAGTACGGGTTGACACTGTTGTACCCTCGGACTGCTGGGCAGCTTGAACTTGTTTGGATGTTAGTCGAGGTTCTTTACCCAACATCCGCACAATCTTGCGTTGAAATCTCTTGTCAATTTTTCTTTTCCGTCCACATCTAGGGAGGTTAGCCACAGTGCCATGGGCTTTAAACTTCTTAATGACACTGCGCACGGTAGACACAGGAACATTCAGGTCTTTGGACATGGACTTGTAGCCTTGAGATTGCTCATGCTTCCTCACAATTTGGTTTCTCAAGTCCCCAGACAGTTCTTTGGTCTTCTTTCTTTTCTCCATGCTCAATGTGGTACACACAAGGACACAGGACAGAGGTTGAGTCAACTTTAATCCATGTCAACTGGCTGCAAGTGTGATTTAGTTATTGTCAACACCTGTTAGGTGCCACAGGTAAGTTACAGGTGCTGTTAACCCCCCGTCAGGCGCAATATAGATTCTCCTCAGTTCATGCGCAATGTGCCTGACAAGCACAGGTCAGAAAACCACCTATAGTAGCTACATATTTCAATTTCAGGACTATAGAAGTAGTCAGTGACCTTCATAGGAATGTATTAAAAGATTACACCAAATCAGATGCAAAAAAAACCATTTATTAACCATAAACTTATTAAAACTAAAAGTACCACTTTTCGGTAGTACCGCCAAATAGGCTCCAGTTATCTTTACTTAACTATTGCTTAAATATAAAATTATGGAAAAAAACTTAAAGGATATTGCACTTAGATGTTACTTAATTATTTTCTACTCATCTTCAGTGGTTTCAATTGCAGCAGAAGCAGCACAGGTACACTTAGAAAAGCAAGGCTGGCAGACGAAAGTTGCATGGGAAAGGCAGATTGATTCTTTACATATTTTGCAGTCATATTTAGAAAGCCTTCTGAAACCAGATACAAATGAGCAGGTAGTACAACTGCGTCTTTTAGAAGGTGGTAGAGTCGGTGTTTGTTCTGGAACGTCCTTGGGACGATATCTCTTCAACCGGTGTTGCAGGGCAAGGGGCATTCCAACCGTCTTTGTACTTCTTAGGCTTAGCTCTCCACTCACCAGTTCATTAGCCAATTGTTTTAGGTACATTCTTCTGCGCATTTGTTTAAGTTCATTACCGAGGTAAATTACTTGTGAGTTGATGCCACCCACATTCAGCATTGTAAAGAAGATTACCATCGGCCAGCGTTTGGTATTTCGACTTACATTGAAATTGCCACACATTTGGTCAGCAGTGTCAACGCCGCTTTTGGTCAAATTATAAAAAGTTATGATTTCTGGTTTCCTTAGCTCCCCAGACTCTGGATCAATGGTGTAATCATTATGTAATGAAGAGACCAAAATCACATTTTTCCTCTCGCGTGGGATGTAAGAAACTAAAATCTTTCCATTACTGAACCCAAACATAGTGCTATACTGTTGTTTGCCTTTTGTATATAGAAAATCTGGCAGCAACTGCCTTTTGTTTTTTCTAACAGTTCCCACATATGACAGCTTTTTCGTTTTTAAAAAATCAATCAGATCAAAGTCAGTAAACCAGTTGTCAGCAGTGGTATTTCGACCAGATCCAAACATTGGCTCAGCAATTCTCTTTACCACATCACTAGGCTTGTTGCTCACATTGAAAGGACCTGGTGGCTGTCTTCCACAATAAACTTCCATGTTCATAGTGTACATCATCCTTGCATCAACCATGGCAAAAATTTTAATTCCATATTTGTTTGGCTTTGATGGTATATATTGCCGAAAACCACATCTTCCACGGAAACCTGGAAGCATCTCATCAATAGTGAGGTTTTGCCCCGGGCAATAGCTTTTTTGACAATTCATAATAAATTGTTGAAATATGTCCCGAATTGGTGCAAGCCGGTCATAACCTTTTCGTTCTGTCCGGGTACTTCGATCATCGAAACGGAGGCAACGGATCAGGACTTTGAATCGTTTCAGATTCATCACAAGGCTGAATTTTTCGATGCCATCACCGTCTGTCCCCCACAGCTCCTCCAAACTTTGCCTATTTGCTCTGAAAGCACCAGCTAGGTATAACAAGCCAATAAATGCCTTGAGTTCAATCACATCAGTGTTTTTGATGTCCCTCTCTCTGGAGAATTGCTCTTTGATTGTGTCAATATACTGGTTAGTGAACCGAACAATAGTTTCCAACATGCTATCTGTAATTAGATTACTCCAACATTCCACTGCAGTTTTAGCTTTTCTAGCACTTCCAATAACTCCAGGAAGGTGTGTAATAATATTGTGGGATTCTCTGCGCTGTTTGTTCTTGGGTGCCTTTTTGTTCCACTTTGTATTTTTATCTTTGCCCAAATAATAAGCTAGATCTGTGTCTGTTTCCTCTGTATCAGTGTCATCACCATCCTGCTCTGTTCCAGAATCAGAATCTGCTACCTCATCTTCAGATGAAATGTCACTAGATTCCTCTAAATCCTCAGTTACTGCTGGTTCTTCCTCATCATCTTCTAACAAAAAAATCTTCATTTCTTCTAAATGAAGGGGTTTAGATGAATCATACTGTTTTCTGGCCATTGCAGCAGAAAATCTGAAGCAAGAGAGAAAGAGTATGTGTTAGGGCGCAATGTGCCTTAGAAGCCACCCTCCTTTTGTCTAAGAAAACAGTACTTATGTACACTAACTTAGCATTAATCCTTCATAAAGCTAAATACACAATCGTGATGAATAAAAAAAGAAAATACTAACCTTTCAATTTGTGTTGAAATCAGGCGCAATGTGCCTGAGAAGCCAAAGTGTTGATATCTGCTCACTAGAAGGTCTGCTGAGTCACTGTGATATCAGGTTTCACAGAGCCTGTAGAGTCAGGAGATAACTAGGAGGGGTGGGGTTTTCTGATAAGTGGGCAAGGTGAGAGAAGTGAAACTAATTACTGTGTGCCTGTCAGATCTATTGCGCCTGAAGGAGGGTTAATTACACAAATTAGAGAAGCATCACATGATTTTTCGAACAGTGCCAATACTTTTGTCCACCCTCTTTTTTATGTTTGGTGTGGAATTATATCCAATTTGGCTTTAGGACAATTCTTTTTGTGTTTTTTCATTTAAGACAAATTAAATGAAGCAAATAATATGAAAGAATTTGTGTTTGCAATCATTTTCAGGAAGAAACTGAGTATTATCTGACAGAATTGCAGGGGTGTCAATACTTTTGGCCACAACTGTATATGCATGGTACATCACATTTCTTTGTGCCTATATGCATCATAAATCGCATTTCTTTGTGCCTATATGCATGATACATCACATTTCTTTGTGCCTATATGCATGTCCATCACATTTCTTTGTACCTATATGCATGGTACATCGCATTTCTTTGTGCCTATGTGCATGGTACATCACATTTCCTTGTGCCTATAGGCATGGTACATCGCATTTCTTTGTGCCTATATGTATGGTACATCACATTTCTTTCTGCCCATGTGCATAGCACATCACATTTCTTTGTGCCTATATGCATGGTACATCACATTTCTTTGTGCCTATATGCATGATAGATCACATTTCTTTGTGCCTATATGCATGGTACATCACATTTCTTTGTGCCTATATGCATAGTACATTACATTTCTTTGTGCCTATATACATAGTACATCACATTTCTTTGTGCCTATATGCATAGTACATCACTTTTCTTTGTGCCTATATGCATAGTACATCACGTTTCTTTGTGCCTATTTGCATAGTACATCACATTTCTATGTGCCTATATGCATGGTATATCACATCTCTTTGTGCCTATATGCATGGTACATCACATTTCTTTGTGACTATATGCATGATACATCACATTTCTTTGTGCCTGTATGTCTGGTACATTACATTTCCTTGTGCCTATATGCCTGGTACATCACATCTCTTTGTGCCTATATGCATGGTACATCACATTTCTTTGTGCCTTGTATGCCTGGTACATCGCATTTCTTTGTGCCTATATGCATGGTACATCACATCTCTTTTTGCATATATGCATGGTACATCGCATTTCTTTGTGCCTATATGCATGGTACATCACATCTCTTTGTGCCTATATGCATGGTACATCGCATTTCTTTGTGCCTATATGCATGGTATATCACATCTCTTTGTGCCTATATGCATGGTACATCACATTTCTTTGTGCCTATATGCATGGTACATTACATTTCCTTGTGCCTGTATGCATGATACATCACATTTCTTTGTGCCTGTATGCATGGTACATCACATCTCTTTGTGCCTATATGCATGGTACATCGCATTTCTTTGTGCCTATATGCATGGTACATCGCATTTCTTTGTACTGGCTGTTAGACCTCTAAATGAGAAGGTAAATATTTTCCGGATAGTTTTACAACATTGGAGGAGAGTGTCTGTGCGTATACTGTACAGAAGGCTTGTGTCCTAGGACTTGTGTGCAGCTTGCCTCCACAAAGGCTACAGACCTTCTTTGTAGGGGGCTTGTCATTTACAGCACAGCCTGTTGTTGCCCTGGTGTGAATGGCCTCTGAGAGCCCTCACACATTGTTTTCTAAACTGTGTAAATTAATGAAGTGACAGGTCTGGTAACCCTCATCCACTTCAAGAAAGAGCGAAGCTCGGTCCTTCACATTTCCTATTGAGAAGTATATAAATAAGAAAGCTCTGCATGCTAAGTTGGTTAAGCGCACCACCCGAGGAGATATTTACAGTGTACTATACAGCAGTCATCCCTATGTGTTTTTTTTATTACATGATTTTTCATTAATAAGATCTTATTGTTAAAATATTTTACTATGGGATATAATATACAAATATAGCAGGTTTGACTTTCTCAGATGCAGCAGAGTTTATCATTTGGCAGAAGACGATACTACAATAACAATAAATTTAATATTGTTTTTTATACGGTGGCTCAGTGGTTAGCGCTGCAGCCTTGCAGCACTGGAGTCCTGGGTTCAAATCCCACCAAGGACAACATCTGCAAGGAGTTTGTATATTCTCCCCGTGTTTGCGTGGGTTTCCTCCGGGCACTCCGGTTTCCTCCCACACTCCAAAGACATACTGATAGGGAATTTAGATTGTGAGCCCCATCAGGGACAGTGATGTAAATATGTGCAAACTGTAAAGCACTGCGGAATATGTTAGTGCTATAGAAAAATAAAGATTATTATTATTATTATTATACAGAACTAGCTGAAGAGCCCGACGCTGCCCGGGCATAGTAACTAACTGTGGTTAGTTATAACAAATTATAATTATCCTCCATCCCATAGTCCCGTGCCCATATACCCATCACACATCCTCCATCCCATAGTCCCGTGCCCATATACCCATTACACATCCTCCATCCCATAGTCCCATGCCCATATACCCATCATACATATCCTCCATCCCATAGTCGAGTGCGCATATACCCATCACACATCCTCCATCGCATAGTCCCATGCCCATATACCCATCACACATCCTTCATTGCATAGTCATATACCCATCATACATATCCTCCATCCCATAGTCCAGTGCCCATATACCCATCACACATCCGCCATCCCATAGTCCAGTGCCCATATACCCATCACACATCCTCCATCCCATAGTCAACCATTATGACATCATAATGAGCGGCGGGGCTGGCAACCTATGATGACATCAGCGTCGCCATGGCAACCATTGTGACATCATAATGAGGGGCGGGGCTTGATACGCACACACTGTTTCCCCAGTATGTAGATAGGGGCATTATGACATCATAATGAGGGGCGGGGCTTGACGCGCACACACTTTTTCCCCAGTATGTAGATAGGGGCAAAATTGTTTGGTGAATTGGAACATGCGGGGTTAAAATTTCTCCTCACAACATAGCTTAGGACGCTCTCGGGGTCCAGACGTGTGACTGTGCCAAATTTTGTGGCTGTAGCTGCGACGGTGCGGATGCCTATCCCAGACATACACATATACACACATACATACATACATACACACTTTGAGCTTTATATATTAGATGTGAATGAAAGCCTCTATTATTTATAGTGTCAATCGCTGCATGAGAAATTAGACTTTTTCGAAACCAATCTTTGTATACTATGTGAAGCACCATCAGCAGGGCTGCCACTTGGAATTTCGGGGCCCCATATTGGCAACATTTTCAAGGCCCCCTTGAGACTCCACCCAGGCTACACCCCAGCCCCGCCCTCCACCCATCAAACTGTCCACAGCCCCACCGCTCTCTCTTGGAAAAACTCCACTTCTCACCAATCACACATTAACAGTTCCCATCTCTAGATCACACACAGCCAGCAGCTCTTGTTTTGGCCAAAAGATATTTTAAATATGCCACCACGACAAGGTAGACTCTTTTGGCTGGGCCCTACTCTACTCTAACCTATTAAAGTTTTGCTAAAATATCTAATACAATTTAGGTATATTTTTTATTTATTTTTCAATTTTTAAAATGACCAATAATATCACATTCAAAGGGAAAAATACCACCGCATCATGTCCAGACCACATATTACCACCACATAGTGACCTATAATACCACATACAAGGAACAAATACAGCCACACCATGACCAGACCACATATTACCACCACAGAGACAGAATAGTAGCACATACAAGGGACAAATACCACCACACCATGCCCAGACACCATATTACCACCACATGGTGACCAATAATGCCACATACAAGGAACAAATACAGCCACACCATGACCGACCACATATTACCACCAGTGACAGAATAATAGCATATACAAGGGACAAATACCACTGCACCCTGCCCAGACCACATATTACCAGCACATGGTGACTGGATACTACAATACTGATTAATAAAAAAAACAATACTATCACCATAAGTGCCATTATACACAGGGGATCTGTACTTAGTATGTAGTGTCTGTGTACAGGTAATACAGTGATCACCAGTGACATTATACACAGGGACTCTGTATATAGTGTCAGTGTACAGGTAATTCAGTGATCACTGGTGACATTGTATATAGTGTATAGTGTACAGGTAATACAGGGATCACTGGTGACATTGTACACAGGAACTCTGTATATAGTGTATAGTGTACAGGTAATACAGTGATCACTGGTGACATTGTACAAAGGCACTCTCTATATAGTGTATAGTGTCAGTGTACAGGTAACACACTGACTCACCAGTGACATCTCTAGGTAAAGTCCTTCATCTTTGCTTTTCATCTTTCATCCAGCACAGTCCGCCATCATGTCTTCCAGCCAGGGCTCATCTCTGCAGGAAATAACACAGTTATCTAGAGTTCCACTTGCAGAACACATTACTTAATTTTTTCCCAACTTCTACACTACACCAGATGAAGAAAAAAATGTGACATAGTGTCGCTCTGCACAGTAACAGAACCTCCCCCCATTTAAAACAGTATCCTCAAAAAAATAAAATAAATACATCACTGCAGTAATAATATCCCTTAATTAGCCCCTATGGTAATAATATCCCCCATCCTGGCCCCCGTGTGTCTCATTCATGGCTCCAGCCATATTTTCTCTCTTCCTGCCCTCATGAGTATCCATTCAGCCCCCATATGATCTCCCAATCCTGCCCCATCTGTCTACATCGTATCCATCCTGCCCCATGATCCTGCACCATGTGTCTCCCATCCTGCCCCCGTGTCTCACATTCTGGCCCCTCCTGTGTCTCACTGTCACATTCTGCCCCCTCCTGTGTCTCACATTCTCCCCCCTCCTGTGTCTCACTGTCACATTCTGCCCCCTCCTGTGTCTCACTGTCACATTCTGCCCCCTCCTGTGTCTCACTGTCACATTCTGCCCCTCCTGTTTCTTATTGTCACATTCTGCCCCGTGCCTCACATTCTGGCCCCTCCTGTTTCTCACTGTCACATTCTGCCCCCTCCTGTGTCTTACTGTCACATTCTGCCCCCTCCTGTGTCTCACTGTCACATTCTGCCCCCTCCTGTGTCTCACTGTCACATTCTGCCCCTCCTGTGTCTTACTTTCACATTTGGCCCCCATGTCCATTCTGCCCCCGTGTCTCACATTCTGCCCCCATGTCCATTCTTCCCCCGTGTCTCGCATTCTGCCCTCGTGTCTCCCATTCTGCCCCTTCTGTGTTTTACTGTCACATTCTGCCCCCATGTCTTGCATTCTGCCCCCATGTCTCACATTCTGCCCCCTCCTGTGTCTCACTGTCACATTGTGCCCCCTCCTGTGTCTTACTGTCACATTCTGCCCCATGTCTTCATTCTGCCCCCATGTCTTGCATTCTGCCCCAATGCCTTGTATTCTGCCCCCACGTCCTGCATTCTGCCCCATGTCTCATTCTGCCCCATGTCCATTCTGCCCGTGTCTCACATTCTGCCCCCATGTCTTGTATTCTGCACCCATGTCTTGCATTCTGCCCCCATTTCTTGTATTCTGCCCCCATGTCTTGCATTCTACCCCATGTCTGCATTCTGCCCCCACGTCCTGCATTCTGCACCCGTGTCTCGTATTCTGCCCCGTGTCTCCATATTTGTCCCTGTGTGTCTTCAATCCTGCCCCCGAGTCTCCATTCTGCCTCTGTTTGTGTCTCCATTTTGCCCCGGCAGGATGGAGACACATGGTTCATGTGTCTCCATCCTGCCAGGGAAACATATTGCCCCTTTCAATAATAAAATAAAATAAAAACTTTCTTCTTACCTGGCCACGCTCCTGCGGTGAAGATGGAGCTGCTGCTGTGTGAGCTAAAAGGACCTGTGGTGATCAGGGGCGGAGCTGATCAATGGTGAAGGCCTGTGATAATGATGACGTCACCACAGGTCCTTCAGCACTTCTGTAGCTTTCGGATGTCGGCCGCTGTAGCGGCTCTGCTGATGTGTGCGCTGCAGGCCCGGCCGCAGCGCACTCTTGGGGCCCAGCCGCAGCGCACACTTGGGGCCCAGCTGCAGTGCACACTTGGGGCTTGGCTGCAGCGCACACTTGGGACTCGGCTGCAGCGCACACTTGGGGCCCGGCCGCAGCGCACACTTGGGGCCCGCCCGGCGTCCAATGACGCATAGCCCTTGGGGCCCGATGACTAGAAGCACAGGAGCGGGGCCCCTGACCCACGGGCTCCCTTCTGTAATGCTGTTCACCGGGCCCCATACAGCAGTAAGGGCTGTCATGCCCTGATGGCGGCCCTGACCATCAGATGTTACAATGCAATTAAAAATGTCCAAAATTTTGCCCAATGGGGTAACCCAGTCTCACATTGTAAATTCAAAATTTTCAGAATCTTGGTGTTACACATATACTAGTAAAAACCATAAGCCATGATCTACCATCTACCTGCCATTTTTCTTTTTTGTATATAACAAAAACACAGTGGAACAAAATGTTACAGTTTGATCCGTTGAATTCTTTCACCATTTTCATCTGTGCTGAATTTTTGTTTTCTCAAATTGGTTGCGTGTTCTTGTTGGCTTCAATGATGCTGATGAAGCAGAGAGACAGTTTTCTAATGGGAGGAATGACCACAATGAAAGCACCAAGTGTTTGATCTGCTCTTATGTTTCATTTACTTTGTAAATGTGTGTGGGAAGCACATTAAAAGTTACTTTCTTTAGGTCATTTTACATGCAAATAAACACATGTTAAGTATCATAAATCTAACCAGGATGTAGATAAATCAATGGCAAAAGTAAAAAAAAATAAGCTCCTAATTTGCATCAGCACCCACCCTCATCCCAACTATGCAGAAAGAGTGGGATTTAGATGTTTTTATCTTTATAACCTGACATTAAACTACTGGCAAGGCTTCCTTTTACAACAATTAGCCAGGAGCGGTGCTGGAACTAAGCAGCAAGAGTACCATTTTTCTATTGTGCAACCACAGGGAACATTGACCGATAGGACTCTCAAATGGGGATCTGACCAGTGGGACTCACCGCCACCCCAAGGACAGGGCTCTGCAGACCTGAATGAAGAGGACTCCATTCATTGTCTATGGGACTACTAGAGAAAGCCCATTACAGTTCTCCACTTTTTACACAGACCCTTGACAATGAATAGGGTGGAGGCTCAGCATGGGCTGTCAGGGTTTTCCTAGCCCTGTTCTCTAGATTACCAGAGAACGGGCCCCTTCAGTCGGACCCTCAGTGATCAGTGAGGTATCCACTTAACTATAGATAGGAAATTGCTATTTTGATATTATTCTGCTGTTTTTCGAAAACCTCTTTAGGCCTAATAAAGTCAATGGCCGTAAATATTATGGACGGACATTCTGTAAAGTAAAAGATGCAGTTAGATGATGAGAATGTTTGCAGCCACAGATGCGTGCTCAGATTTTTAGATTTAGACAAGGCTTGATATAAAAATCACATAGTATTAATGACCGGAGCTTAATTCAGAGAAGGATGGAGTTAGAGAATTGCTAATTAAGTGTTTCACATAATGGAGAATTAATGCATAGAGAATATGCTCTTTACAGTATATAAAAGCTTAAAATTCATTGCTACGGTCATGAAAGCTTTTCCCTTTCTCAAGCGCCTTCTAATTTGTGCATTCAAGCAGATTGCAGAAACAAAGCGCCGTGCATACCATGCAATTCAGCGGGATTTGTGAGGAAGGCAGTACCATTGATCAGTTAGTTAGTGAATGCCTTTGAGAAGGGATTAATGTTCACAGTGACCTTTTCCCAAAGTCCTATTTGCCATCGCTATGCACTCGGCTAAAGCGCACTATTTACAAATATTACCTATAGTGGCGTTCCATTAGTATTCTGCCGGCGCACATACTGAAGCGCTGCTGCATCGCTGCGGTGTGCAGAAATTGGAGCGGTTTATTAAGAAATACAAGAATACTAGAGTGATCTATGAAAGTCCAGAAAAATAAACTTGTCCCTAATCTGCTGCCGATATGAGCTGAGCAAAAGGACATTTTGAAGCTGCTCAAGCCTAATCGTTGTGTTATGCGAGTTATGCTCCATTTTTCTTCTTTCTTGTGCTGAAGCTCTTCTTTTTTAAATCTTTTCTAGCTGACTGTCTGTGAATAAAACATTTAGGGGAGAATAACCTCTACCTATAACGTTCTGCTCACACAACTGTATGGTTCCATAATGGAGTATTAGAAATCAACGTTTTGGGGTATATTTATATGAAAAAAGATCAACGGTCCCTTTGCTCTTTTTGTGCAATAGAACCTGAGAGTAATGTATAGAAACAGGAGGAAAAGCAGATGGGTCATGTCGTCTGAGGTTATTACGGAGAGGATTTCTTTAAATTGTTACCGTCCTTTAAAAAAATCTTTTCATATGACATAGAGACACATCAAAAGTTTTCAGAAGTTGATGTTTGGGTAATAAGACCACCACCGATGCCTAACGTGAAGCAGTAGAAGCCAGAACTGATTTTTTCCAACTTTGAGAATGGACTCCATAGACTTTCTGTTGAACGTGTTTTTAAATACCAAAAAGAAAAAAATGGAACCAAGAGCAAATGAATAAAATATCTAATTTTATTATTTTCCAAAAATTGATAAAATACAAATTTATAATGACTCAGTCACATAATAAAAAAATATAAGGGAATCAGCAACACCCATTTACCACATACAGATAGAAGGAGGTAGAAGTGGCAATATGTAAGGCTACTTTCACACTTGCATTTTTTTGCGCTGCGCACCGTGCGCAGTGCAAACGCACATAAAAAATGCATCATGCGTTTTTTTGCGCTTTTTTTTGCGCATGGTCAGCGCACCCATAGACTATAATGGGTGGTTGGGTGAAAAAAAACGCATTGCGTGCACATGCGTTTTTTTGGGACAAGTCCGACACACAAAAAATGCAACTGGATGCAATTTTTGCGCCCGAGCGCACACTACAAAAAAACGCATGCGCGTACAAACGCATGTGTATGCACACCCATGTAAAGTATAGGAAAAAAAACGCATGCATTTTTTTGCTCAAAAAAGCGCAAGTGTGAAACCAGCCTAAGCAATTGCATATAATGATTATAACCTTGTGGAATGCACAGAAGTATATAAAAGGATACAAAGAGAATTACATATATATATATATATATATATATATTTTTTTTTTTTCATTAAAAAGGCATCATTTGTTCTCAATATTCATATAAAGTGCAATAGTGCATAATAAAGTGATCCATACTAGGACCTACAAATGAACAATGACCACAAATAGAAAAAGGTACAATATATATATATATATATATATATATATATATACATATATATATATATGTGTGTATATGTCTACTGCTGCATCCTTTATGTGGGAAGGCACAATTCCTTCTCAGCATTCATGTAAAATGTAACCAGTGCATAGCCTGATATCAAATATGACTGCTGCCATGAATAAATAAACCAGGCAAAACCCAGGTATATGCAAAAAGTAATAGTAAACCTGTTGCCAAAACCAACCTTTCTGTAATGTGGGCTGAACGTGTTTTTAGTAGCACTTAGCTGAGCACTTCTGCTTAGGAAACCCCTTTCCTCATTAATGTTTCTGGAAATGATAGTTACTCTTCAAGCATATCAGAGATCTTTCTTTCAAACAAGGAACAGACTACTAAGGCCTCTGATGTAGCCCCCGATCAGCAGTTGCTCAGTGTTTCGCCTCCACTGTATAACTTACATTTGTATACTTTGTACATTGACTTCTATTGTAAAAAAAAGTATACGGTATATGTTTTTGTCTCTGTAATGATAACTTCTTGAGTTTTGCTATAATGCAGTACTTTAAAGCGTAAGAAAAATTGAATGAATTTAACATACAGCAGGTTTGTCAGCTGCAAATAGTTCTTTAAGGTCTATTTTTCCCTTAATTTGATGCATATGGAAACATTAAAGTGTGGAATACATCTGTGCTACATATGCATTATTAGCCTAAAGACAGCTTTGACGCAACTCAAAGACTGGAGAGTAATTCTAGCAAGTCATTACCTTGCGCACAGTAAAAAATTAATAAGTTGTGTCTGATCTTCATGGATTGACTTGTTATTGAATGACAAATTAGAAGCGATCAGCAATTGCAGTTCACTAGGCAAGTTGCCAAACATTCTGAAGCCATATTAGAAATATGACAGAATATGCCTGGAGGAGCACAAAGGCGCCTCAGGCAGAAGAAGAATGTGTTTATGTGTGTGCATTTCTGTATGGATGAGAAGGGGGGAGGACACGATGTGGCATAGTAAATTTAGTTTGAGGGAGTACAGTTATCTCCCTTGGTGGGTGACCTAAGAACTTACCATTTTTTTAGCAATGGTTTGCTCCATTAATCATAGGATTTAAATACCCATTGAGTCAGCACTATGTTCTTCCTTGAACTGTTTCGTAAATTGATCTTGGGAGAATAACCCACCACAGCCATTTTCTCATCCACATGGACGTATTAACGAAATTCTCGTCTTTCAGGACTAGACTACAAATGGTGAGCGATTTGTGATATTTCATTTCTTTCTTCTACCATTTTCATTCCATTCATGGCTGAGAACATTCTTCCACCATTGTTGCTATTAGAATTTAGCTTAACAAGTATTGCCGTGTGATCTTCTTAAAATTACGCAACTTGTCTCAGTTGTCAGGCCTTAGTATCACTTTATGTGACTGCAGACTTCTGAATCCTAACATCGTGCACACGGTGCGCTAGGAGGATTGTACGGTGTCAGGAACAGCATGCAGATGGCGGCAAGTGTGTTATTTGCATACGAGTGGTCATGTGCTGACTAAATGGGTGTGGCCTTGCTCAGTTCAAGTGTATTGAACAAGGCAGGGTTAGTCTAGTTGGAATGTGGCCAGAAGTATGCAAATTGCTCCTGGCACTAGCACCAAAGAATCCTCACAGTGTGCAGTGCACATGATGTGAGGATTCACAAGTCTGCAGACACAAAAAGTGACTGGAGACTTGTACTCTAAGATGGCACAACCCCTTTAAAACACTTGTTCATGTGCCTTACATAGATGACTCATGAAGGGAGGAACTTACTGTTGTCACAATGCGACTATAGGGTAGCTGGGACTGTGGGCCCTATTTAGTCCCTCGAGCTAAAGGGGCCCTAGGCTGTCCCTGTCCTTATGATTCCCCCTGATGGTGAGGATGCCTGGGTTATGTACCTCACTCAACTCTAGAAGCATACTAATCTGATCCCCTCTCCCACCTCGAGAAAAAGTGGGTAGAATTAAAAGGGTTAACACAGAAAAGACAGGAGAAAACAGAAGATCAGTTACAAAGAACTGTGAGACAAATAAACTGCATGAACCACTTGTTGTTCATGCAGTTTATTTGTCTCACAGTTCCCAACAAGTGGGAATGAAAAGGTTTTCACCAAAAACCACACAAAACAATCACAGAGCAAACACAAAAAATGCCTGGATACAGTAAGTCCACCTCTCCAGACAAGGTTAATGCAAGCTATACCTAGCACTATCTGAACAGTCCAGTGCACATATATAGGGGAAAAGAAGATATGAGTGGTTCTCTCACCGCATGTGACCAAAGAGTACTAACAAGCTAACCCAGCAGAGATTTAACTCTTTGTAACCTGTCTACAAGCTACAAGGCTTTGCATTGATGCCCAAGTCCCCCTGCGCTGATTACAGCTATCCCCAGATCCTGACGCCACCATGAAAGTCGGTGATGTTTGCAAAAACCTCCTTGTGACAACTAGTTTCTTCCATGCGTTGGATGAGTCTCACCTATTCACGTCTAGGGGTGAGCAAAAACATCAGATTCTGTATGGTTCAACCGTATAACAATTGATTTGTACGGATACATTGCTATTCTTTAACATATGGAACTGTATGTGATCTTGCAGTAATTAGCTGAAGAATCTTGGACGATTTTTTAGACGCTCGTGTGAACTTAGCTTTTCAATGTATTTTCTTATTTTGTGCCCTATTTTGCTTTTTTTTTAACACATCACATCATGTATTTTTCATTGAACATTTTAGTCCCAGACCAATGCAAACAATGATTTGGTAGCAGGAGCAGAGTAATATTACAGTATAGTGCATGGGTCGCTCAGAGGAACAAGAAAACATCTATTATTTTGCGGTGACACATAATTACAAAGTACATTAACATGAAATAACATTTAAATTGCAATGTTCATTTTGGATTTGAAGTTAGAACAAACGGAACTGGATGGTGCAGGGAGTGTAGGAATCATCTTACCAATCTGTTTTACTTAGCCACGATATTTGTCCCTTAATATTGGTTACACATTGCTGACAAGCTGCTTGTACGATATATTACTTAGCAATATTATTATTATTACATGTTGGATTTTTTTTTGCTTTTTTGCACATTTTGTGATCATTATTGAAGTTGCTGCGGGACTGTTTTGGTATTTGTATTGGCTATGCAAAAGAGCCGAAGTCAATTTAAATGTTCAAAAAAACTTTACTTGTGGGAAAAGGCGTTTTCACTTCCAACTTATTCCCACGTTTCCTGGTGGCACAAGGGAAGAGAACTCATCTCTACTAAATGTGTCCTCTGTGCGCTATAGTGAAGCTAGAAAAAACATAAGAAAATTAATTTTTTTTTTAGTATATTTGGATTCATGGTGTCCAGTGCTAGCCAATGTGCACAGTTAAAGAAGTACTCCTCCTCCTATGAAAGTTTTTTATCATCTTAATGTATTATAGTCATCATATAATATAGCACTGGGTACTTACAATTGCTCATTTTTCATTTCTACCCAATTAATTGTTCTGTTTTCCAAGTCTATGACATTACGTGATTAAAAGCTGACTAGCTGAATCCTTCTAAGCTCTATGTAGAAGCAGGAGGTCAATTTTCCCTTTATGACCCACTGCAAACGTTCCTGGGTGGGGGGATGGAGGGAGCAGCTGGGTCTGAAGTTGAAGAGGGGAATGATAAATGCAGTTACAAGATACTTCCTGTTTCTACATAGAGCAAAGAAAAAAGAGAAGCATCAGCTGGGTAGAAAGGCAAAATGATCAATTGTAAGTACACAGTGCTGTATAATATGATGACTGAAATATTTTAAGAGGATAAAAACGTTGATGACATCAGCTAGTGATACAATCTTTTCAGACCAAAAGTAAAGATCTGGGAGTTCGATCTATGCATAGTGTACATTTCAATCAAGAGTCAACAGCAATCCTAGATTTAGGTTCAATTGTCTTATCAGCTAGATTATGTCCACTTTAGCCTCTCGGGGTCAAGTGGCCAGATCATTCTATATTTGGCTAACGTATAAGGGTGTGTGCACACGCTGCGGATTCTGCTGCGGTTCCGCAGCGGATTTGGCCCTGTGGATGCGGTGTACAGTACCATTATTCCCTATGGGAAATGGAAACCGCAGTGCAGATGCTGCGAAATTTTCCGCGCAGATTTTCCGCGGTTTCTAAACTGCAGAAAGAATTGACATGTCAATTCTTTCTGCGGATTCCGCAGCGGTTTACCATCTCCTCCATTGTGGAGATGGTAAAACCGCAGGATAATCCGCAGATAAATCACAGGTCTTTTGACCTGCGGTTTTATCTGCGGATTTTGAAAATCCGCGCGGATCAATCCGCAGCAAATTCCGCAGCGTGTGCACACAGCCTCAGAGGTCTTGAATAATGATTTGTGATGGCAGTAACTGGGCAAATCCTTTAGCATAACCTTCATTGATGACATTTTCAGGTGAAGGTAGCGGCAGTAGTAGTAGTCAGGCAGTGCATGGAGGCTTTGCATGGAATGGCACTTTTCACTGCACTCAGATTTCAACATTCAACCAATCAATCACAACATTATTTCCCATAACGTGACATCACAGCTCAATGCAATCAATTAACCCTTCAATGATTCTAAAGGACCATTATATAGTGCGCCACATAAGCATTCATGGATTTATCAAAAACGCTGTCGCTGAGTTTTCACAAGAGTATTTTTGCTTGTCTCAGAGAACACCCTATCTTTGTCCAACATCAGGTTCTTTTCATTTTGCAGGAAATGTTTGAAAGAAAAGTTATTAAGCTGCATCATTTATTTTAGAATTAGAATTTTATATATATTTCGTAAGTCTTTTACATTTCTTTATAAAAAAAATATGATGGTTTCTCACCACTTACACTACTGCCGGTAGAATTAAGAGGATTTTATTCCACTAGACGGTGAAAATAACTCTGAGGGGCTCATATTTAAGTAATGTAAACCGTTCGACAGATAGATATCTGCAATTAATTCAGTGGTGGCAAGTTACATACATTGAACTTACTGTTACCTTCTGCTTTCGCATCAAGTTTATTGACGGATCAGAATACTGAATGGTGAAATGAAATCCTGCATGTCTGGTCATGGTTGACAAGCTGCTGGGTTTTTCTGTTTCTCAGTCTTCTCTAATAGAGATGCTAGTTATTCAGATGAGGTTTTCAAAAGCAAATGCTTCTTACAACCCTTTAAAGATTGTACGTTATTCCAATGCACAAAACTAGTGTACCAAAAATACATGAAACATGTGAGTTGGGTTTTGATAATAACAATTCTTGTTTCTTATTGCATTTTACACTTTATGTAGAAATACAAATCCGGCATCCAAGGGCTCTAAGGACTTACTTATCGATATGAGACTTTTGCTCCATTGCGGTAAATGGATTTTCATGCAGCGCTATTTCAGATTACTGAAATATCCACATACATGTCACTTAAGGTCGCCATGGATGTTGTATGGGAATTGGCTGATGTTTGATCAACCATATTGCCTGTTACAGTCTTTTAGACTGACTATACATGTTCAATGTAGTACAAAAACTTGGCACTCAAAAGAAAAATTGATTTGACAGTTCCTTTATTGTAAAAGGCATCCAGTTAAATATACTTCTTTTACTTCTTTAAACGTTTTCGGTCATACAATTGACCTTCATCAGAAACAGAATTTTTTCACAGTTGGTTTTAACTGAGAGGAACTGTAATGGAAAATTCCATATATTATTATTAAAGAACCGCTGTCATAAGTAGGCACTATTCAGTACTGGGTATATTCATTAATAATGTGGAGAAACAGACGTCTGGGAAGCAGCAGCTACTGAGGATGAAAGGACACCATTCATGTAGGAAATCACCAGACCCACGGGTTTGACACCTTGGGTTATACAGGGATCGGTAGTTCCAATAATTGGTGTGGGTGTCCAGAAATTTGTACTGTAATATATTCAGGAAACTATCCTGTATTGTTTGTGACAGGCATGAATGTCCACAACTGGGTGCTGTGATTCTCCAAATGGTATGTCCTGCATGTGCTGCTGGTATGAGAGACGCGTCTCTCATACCAGCAGCACATGCGTCCAGCCACAGACTAAGCGCTATTCCTCTGCACCCTCAGTGCTTCTCCTGAACAGCGCGTTCACTCTCCCTGTGACACACTTGCCTCCCTGGGCAGGACATACCATTTGGAGAATCACAGCGGTTCTTTAATAATAATATATGGAATTTTCCATTACAGTTCCTCTCAGTTAAAACCAACTGTGAAAAAATTCTGTTTCTGATGAAGGTCAATTGTATGACCGAAAACGTTTAAAGAAGTAAAAGAAGTATATTTAACTGGATGCCTTTTACAATAAAGGAACTGTCAAATCAATTTTTCTTTTGAGTGCCAAGTTTTTGTACTACATTGTTAGTTGGCTGGATACCCGACTTGTGCACCTCCCTCCACACTGAGTGCCGTGTTTTTTCTATTATACATGTTCAATAACACCAGACATAAATCCTGTGATATGATTTATCATTTGTGAGAATTAAGGGCCTTTTACATTTAGCGATGCACCAGCGATACGACCAGCGATACGACCCGGTCAGGATCGCTGGTGCATCGCTGAATGATCGCTAGTGAGCTGTCACACAGGCAGACCTCACAGCGATGCAGCAGCGACGCAGCGCACGATACTCACCTTTCACACACAGCGATCCTGACGTCCTCCCGCCCGCCTCCACGCGTCGCTCGTCACACACAGCAGGAAGCCCAGCAGGAAGCGCCCAACGAGAAATGGAGCCGCCCGATCTCGTGCGATCAGCGATGGACAGCGGGGGAGCGGTCGGAGGTAAGTATCACACAGCGATATTGCTAGCGATATCGCTATAACGTCACAAAATCAGTGACGTTTTAGCGATATGGCTAGCGATATCGCTGTGTGTAAAACCCCCTTAAGGAGGCCTCAATACACATCAGATAGTGCCATCGAATTTAGCAGATTCTGCCAACCTTATTCTAATGTGCTTTCAGCAGTGTGTGGGCCTTTAGAGTTACTAGATACTGAGTAACCCTTTTACTATGGAAACAATAATTCAGTTATCTCATTGACAATAACAGTTAATCCCTTCAAGACTTTTGACATACATTTACGTCAAAGGTTATATCTAAGCCTCTGATGAGGGCTCACACTCCAAGACCAAATCTTTCCCTGCCTGGTTTATCAGCCATCATGTGCCTTTATCAGCCGCAGGTGGAGCGATGCTTCAGCCGCAGCTATTAACCAATTAAATCCCACTGGCAATCACTAACAGAGGGATGTAACACGACCACGAGAAGCGTGTCATTCATCCCACCCATTGACACCCCTGTTATGTAATCACGGGGTGCCTTTGGGTTGTCATGGCAGCTGGGGGTCTGCTGGTGATAGGAGATCATGATTTCTAATATACATAGGAGTGCTAAAGCTCTGTTATGTGTAGCACAAGTATTTGGATGATTGCAGCTTCAAGTCCCCTAAGAGGACTATTCAACGTAGTAAAAAGCGAGCAAAAAAGTTTTTACAAATATGGAACAAAAAAAACATAAGTTCAAATCACCACCCTTTCGCCCCATTAAAAATAAGTCAATAAAAAATGCACATATTTCGTATCACTGCATTCATAAAAGCCGGATCTATCAAAATATACAGTATAGTAATCCAATTGTTAAACATTTTAACGAGAAAAAAATCAAAACGCCATAATTATGGGGTTTTTTATGTCTGCCGCAAATTTTTTTTATAACTCAAATGAAAAAACTATACGTTTGGTATCTGTGTACTCGTACTAACCTGGAGAACCCTATTGCCAGGTCAGTTTTACCATATAGTGAACATGGTGATTAAAAAACCTAAAAAACAATTGTGGAATTGCACTTTTTTTTTCTGCAATTTCAACGCACTCGAAATTTTTGTTTCCCGCTTTCCAGTACATCACATGATAAAATGAATAGTGTCATTCAAAAGTACAACTCATCCCGCAAAAAACAAACAAACAAGTGCTCGTATGGCTACGGGGGCTGAAAACTAAAAAAAGTTATGGCTCTTGGAGTACGGGGAAGTGGGGAAATGAAAGCGCAAAAACAGAAAATCGCAAGGTTTAAAAAAGTTGGGTAGCTCTTCTCAAATTATTGCTGACAACAAGTTATAGCTTTCTTACATAGCAGTATAGTTAATTATATCATTATAAATGCAGCACATTTGTTGTGAGTACAGTGCAGGCCAATTAATATGCAAATCAAATTATATAATGATATTCATAAACTGCATAAACTTCACAAATAAATACGTGCAAATAAATCAGATAAGGAATATCTTGACTTCTCTGTTGCAAAAGTAAGCAATAGAGGAATACTCACAACAGATGCTGTTATTCTTGTGGCAGACTGTATAATTGGGTTTTAATGTGTAGGACCATATGTAGACAGGCACGTCTAAGCCAGAATGTAAACAGCACATTTTCATTGCTATTTGTGTATATGCCATTATCTTTATATTCCCATAACACGTGTGAGATATTGCTCTACACATTAGGCATCAATTATTTAATATAATGTTAACATGAAATAAATCATACAAATATGTTGAGTTAACCACAGACACAACCAGTGCCAAAGGCCCACCAGAAACATTGACTTTGGGAGGACCCACTTTTCACCTGCATATAAATATTACACTACCCTCGTTCACAAATTTATCTCTATATAAAGTAAACTGGGTAATTTGGTTAGTGAATGATGATATGCTGCTTTTTTCAGTTCAGAGGGAATCAAGCGAATTATGCCAAGTACTGGCCATACAGCGGGGTTAGAGGCCCAGATCTTCACAGGGACCCAACGGAGGATTCCTCTGTTCCCCTATGGGCCAGTCCTAACCTGGAAACAATTACAATATGACCAGAAAGTATACACAGTGGGGGTAATTCATCAAGATGGCAATTCTCTCAGTAGTATTGATGACGGGGCATTTTGGAGCAGACCCTCCTGATTCATTAAGTGGTTCTCTCACGTCTCCTGAATCTTGTGCTGCATTGAACAGGGGTGTGGAGACGATAACCCTGGAGGTCCCTTCGATTCTAACATTCTATGATTCTTAATGAATCATGCGAAGCGAGGAATAACGTGTGCCACTATGTGCTCCTCGCCACAAATCTTATGTCAACCTCTGAGTTTGAGGAGCGGGGGGTCACCCCCACCCCCGTTCCGGTCCCAGTCCATCCACTTTGTCAGAGCTGGGGCAAGAATGGCGTGAATTTGCCAATAATTTATTTTTTTGCTCAACCTCACATTTCCTTAAAAAAGTGACTTTTCAAAGGTTTTCTCACTAGAGAACTAGCGAAAAAGCTTTGATGAATCACCCTCACATTATATAGGGTAATATGGTTATTAACTGATTGGTTAAAAAGGTTACATGAATTGCTTAAAAGTAGTCAAAATTCACAGAGGAAATACTTTCATTATAGTATATTAAGAGGTTCTGCAGGGAGAGGAGTGTGGCTTGCATAGATTCTATAGGCTGCTTCCTCCTTTATGTTTGTGTATATTCAAAGATGGCAAATTTCTTTAAAAAAATGTTGCTTGGTGAAACCACATTTGACCCCAAAACAACAATATTCAATTAGATGGACTTAATATTCAGCTGCAGAAGTTTCTGTCCCAAATCAGTTGTTCGTGAATATACAGTACTGGGTTAAACGCCAGTAGCAAAATTATGCATGGAAATTTGGGTCATTGATACTTCTATCTTTTTCTTTTGGGATGGCCGTAGAGGTAAAGATTTTACTTGATATGATGAGCGTTCTGAGTTTGTTTTGTAGTTCAACACCTTGCCAGAAATTTGGGCATGCTGAAAGGGCACCAGACAGGAGATTAACGCTGCCCAAACTACAGGCTCTGTCAATTAGAAATTGGCAGCATTTTTAGAGCCAGGTATTTTTTACTCTGAAATGCTGCAGTGTTTCAGAGAAGACATACTTTGAAAAGTTGACTATGTGTTTTGTATAACTAGTCCAAGAGGCCAGTCCCGATTGCCTTCTTCCTGTCTTGCTCTCTTTTACGACCAGTCTATCCATAGGTGTGTGTGTATAGGGAGAGACCTGTCAGTCTAGGGGAGCAGAGTGAGGAGAAGTCACCTAGGATTGGTCATCAGTCCCTGTTTGGCTTATCAAAGTTTGTTTTTTCTGAAACGCGGCAGCATCTCAGAGTAAATCATACATGTCTGTAATACCACAACCAAACTCTGATCCATAGTGTAGAATCATTTTAAAGTTTAACTGTCACAGTTCCACCTCTCAGGGTTTCTGGGATGCAGTTACTGACAGCTCGACCATCCAATCCGGTACAGGGGCGTGCTGAAGCTGTCAGTACTTTGACAGCATGGCCATCCAATCTGATTCAGTGGCGTGCTTAGCTGTCAGTGTGTTATTGACAGCTCGACTAGCCAATCTGTGACTGGGAGGCGTCGGCTGTCTCAGGTATTCACTATTCCAGGTAATTACCATGCCTACTTAACTGAGCAGCTTCTCCCAGACCACTGCCAGACGTAAATTCATCTTGTGAGGTTTGTGCTTTTCTGTGCTTTGAGTTCTGTATGCTTGATCTGTTGCCTTTACCCTGGAGTTCATTCTGACCAATCCGCCTGTTTAACCCCGTCAGCTCTGATCAGTTATCCTCCCAGTAGTCTGACCTCGGAATGTTACCTGACCATGCTTTTGTCTCTTCCTTCTGTTTATGACGTACCCTCCTGGCTTCTGACCTTGGACTCCCTGACCACTCTGACTGTCACACTTAGGCCGGTTTCACATTAGCGCTTTTTAAGCGCACGCACGGCCGGGGGGTAGCTCCGCCCCCGAGCCGGCTCTCTGCCCGGCGTGCCCGCCCCTTGCTTGTAGCGCCGCCTACTAGCGGACAGCGGCGCCTGCGATCGGCGCACCCTATCTTTAGCATAGGGTGCGCAGATCGTGCGCAGGCCGTGCGCTAGTTGCGCTTTGACCTGCGCTGCGCACTTTTGACGGTGCGCCGTGCGCGCCAAAATCAAACTTTAGATATGCTAAAGATAGGGTGCGCCGATCGCAGGCGCCACTGTCCGCTAGTAGGCGGCGCTACAAGCAAGGGGCGGGCATGCCGGGCAGAGAGCCGGCTCGGGGGCGGAGCTACCCCCGGCCGTGCGTGCGCTTAAAAAGCGCTAATGTGAAACCGGCCTTAGCGATGCACCAGCGATCCCGACCAGCGATATGACGCAGTCAGGATCGCTGGTGCATCGCTAAGTGGTCGCTAGTGAGCTGCCACACAGGCAGATCTCACTAGCGACATCGCTGGGGACGGGGGTCGCTACTTACCTGTCAGACGAGGCGATCCTGACGTCATCCCACCCGCGTCCACGCGTCACTCGTCGTCACAGCAGGAAGCCCAGCAGGAAGCTGACGACGAGAAACAGTCCAGCCTGTTCTCGCGCGATCAGCGATAACCAGCGGGGGAGCGGGTTGTAGGTAAGTATCACACACAGCGATATCGCTAGCAATATCGCTATAACGTCACAAGTTATAGCGATATTGCTAGCAATATCTCTTAGTGTGGCATGCCCATTAGAGCCGTAATCTGGATTTCCATTAGGTGAAGCCTATCAGTGCTACCACCATAAATTAGACCTTTATGACACTGACTGAATTGCTAATATTAATCATATTTATATGAGAAGAGAAAATAACCATACTCTCAAGAAGGATTTTGAATTTTTCAAAGTTGAAGTTTATTCGTGCAAAAATAGCGTTATGTCTGATATTGGGACTTACACAAAAAATTAGAAGACGTGATGTTTCGACCTGCCCTGGGCTTTATTCATATAGTCACTGTTCCCAGAGCTCAGAGAGTCTTAGATGTCAGCTCAATGCGTCCTATGGTGAAGGTGTATAGCCAGTCCTGGTTACATTCTCCAATTAAATATTTGTGACTTGCAGGAATTATCCCAATATCTGAGCAATAATCTATTCACTGCCAATTCTTTGTGTCTATGGCTGCTTTAAACGGATGATTAATTAAAGAAATCCACTTTAAGCCACGTTCACACGTTCAGTATTTGGTCAGTATTTTACATTAGTATATGTCATCCAAAATCAGGAGTGGAAACATGCACACTGCTTCTTCATTTTTCACCTACTCCTGGTTTTGGGTTACATATATTGATGTAAAATACTGACCATGTGAACATGGCCTAAATCTCAGAATAGCCATGGCGATTAGTTTGTCGCCATAAGTCCAGTGCTGGAGATCTGAAGACATTACCTGGAGCAGTTCATATACTTAGTGGATAGTCAGATGAATGGTCACCCATGAAATACAGAGATTTTACGAACTCTAAGCTCTGGATCATATTCATAGAGAAAGGTCCCGATTTAGGAACCGTTGCCTTCTATAAGATCCATGTATCTTTATAGTCCACGGACAGGACACAAGGTTGTCCTGATGATGAGATTTTCTTTTATGCATGTGGTATATTATTTTGGTTTCTTGCCCATGGGTTGTTCTTGGCAGGCTATAGCGATATTGCAAAGACTTAGGTAGCGGTGTCATTCCCTAATATTTGGAGAGGTAAGTGTGATAATATGTACACAGCATAGCTATGGATAATTATATGAAGTCCCTTATTTCACGCTTGCTATATCCATCTTCCTAAATCTGCTTTTTCATGTCTGTCCATGCTGAGCAAGTGAGACTGGAACCCGCCATTAAACATAAGCACACTAATGAGCTTGTGAGTCATTGCTGACTTTTACTTGATGGATGCTTGGCTGTCAAAGTGATAAGATAAATTACAGGAAAAGCGGCCAGGCCTCTGTGTAGACGGATAAGTTGTGGGTGGGTTGGTGATGTTTTACCTGCTGCTATGAAAAAAGCCAGCTCGAGTATCTAATCCTCCCACAGCTGTCCCATGTCTGTGGTCCCAGAGGTGGCTCTCGTAGAGCGCTCAAGGACAGACGGCCCCTGTTTATGTTAGTCCTGTATATAAACAGCGGTGGGGGGGACCAGTGTAAACTCACCGTCGAGATGCACTTAACCAGTTCCCTGTGGTTATTTAAATACATGATGATGTTAGTAAAACAATATTTAATTAATGCAACTCTTTGGCACGAAGACACAATGGCTAAAAATGTCTGAGCAGCTCCTCGGCCTACAATGCTTCGTGTTGTTGTTCTTTTTTTACAGTGTTAAAACTTGTTGAAATTTGCCTGCAGTCTCAATGAAAACCAAATACCCCCCAAGGGGACTAGTTGAACCCCTCTAACTTGCCTCCTCATCCATCGCGGATATGTGTGTGAGATATGATTTTGCTATGTTAGAAAACATGGAGCATATGGCCGGAGCTGCAATTATGCGTTACAAGAAGAGGGATAATTAAGCAATAATCAGTAATAATAGTATTAGCTGGCAGTAAATGTTGTACTTTGGGATTATGAGGATTCTACAATGTGCGATGAATAGCTGCCATTGTATGAATTGCTAGCATAGGCCAAAACCATCTGTTTTACTGGAAGCAATTCTACCACAATTATAACTGTTCTGTGCTGACCGGTTTGGTGGTAGAAGTAGAGTTCAGCGAATATGTTCTGAAACGATCGCCGAATCCAAATTTGCCGTATTCGTGCCATTTTTGTACCCTATTCGTGCCGAATTTATGTTTAACGATCAGTTCCGAACATATTCCCTCAACTCAAGTCCCATTGACTCCAATGACGTCTGTGTTCAGTGAATATTGCAAATACATTATTCGCCGGTGATCGTTGTTGAACCGAATTTTGCTAAATTTGCTAAATTCTAGTTAGGAGTCATCTTATTACTTAAAATAAAGGGTTAAATCTGTGCTGCCGGTAAGAAAGGACAAAGAGGAGAAAAATTTCCAGGAATGTGGTTTCAACGCGTTTCAAAGTTTCAAACTTCATCAGGACAAAAGAAGTTTGAAACACGTTGACTATTAAAAGAGCGCTCCTGGTCATTTTTTATCCTCTTGAACCTTCCTTACCGGCAGCACAGATTTAACCCTTTATTCCATTTAGCTGTTCTCCATGCCGTTAGAGGTCTAAAAAAATGAATTAACCAAATGTTGCTCTACACATTCCGGATATCCAAGAATTTAAATTGAATCTGTCACCAGGCTTGTGCTAACCCTGAGAGTAGCATGATGTAGGACAGAGACCCTGATTCCTGCAATATATAGTGGGCTGCTTGCTGCGGTTTTGATTAAAAACTATTTTCTCTGCTGCACATTTGCCAGTTCTCTGAATGCTGAGCTCTGTATAAACCCTGCCCACGTCACTGATTAGCAGCTTTTTGTGAACGCTGTGCATAGACAGAAAGCTGCCAATCAGTGGTGAATGCATGGATATACAGAGATCAGGGCTGTGGAGTCGGTAAGCCAAACCTGCGACTCCGACTCCTCAATTTCCCTTACACCGACTCCAACTCCGACTCCACGACTCCGACTCCCACACATATTGCTTATATTTAAGTGAAAAATTTATTGTAGTACAATGTGAACCTCAGACATTTAATCATTTTTATGATCCAATAATCAAGATATTTAGATAGAACAGAATATATATTGGTGTACTACCCGGTTTTCATTCTTTTTGGTACAGATACGATATGGATAGACAGATATGGATAAATGGATATATAGATAGAGCAGATTTCTAATCTGCTTTTGCTATTGAAAACATTATCTATGAGCTCAAAAACCTTTCAGGTGATGCAGTTTTTTAAAAAGATGATCAGCTTTTGCAGCTGAAAAACATATCCTCAAAAAACACAGGAAAAACGCTGTGTGTGAATGTAGCCTTAGATCAGGAATATAACAGCCATTTATAGGACATTTCATAACTTTCCCAAACTCCTATAAAAAAATATTCAGCACATCCTGCATTGAATTACTGTACCCAATTTATTATATATTTTAGGAGTCGGAGTCGGTCCATTTTATACCGACTCCAACTCCGACTCCGACTCCACCAAAATGAGCACCGACTCCGACTCCGACTCCACAACTCCGACTCTGACTCCACAGCCCTGACAGAGATTATAAATATGGAGGTCTAAAGTGATTAAACCATGACTTTATAAAAACTACATTGAGCAGCCCAATACGTAAGGATCTCTGGGATCTCTGCCCCTACATTATACTATAAAGAGAACCTGTCACGTCGTTCGTGGCTGAAAAGCGCCACCCCTATGACTGAAGCAAAAGATATGTGAGGCAATCCCCTAACGTGGTTTTTAAACATGATACTAAGAACTTTTATTTAAGAAAACCTTGTTAGTAATGCACATTGCATCACTACCAACACACTGGGGCCAGTTTATTAGCTAAAAAGGAAATGACAGGTTCCATTTAAAAGGGCCTTCCATCCCCTGCCCCACCCATAAAAAAAAATGTTATCCGCTCTCCTTAAAATAGCTTGAGAATGGCTGGGAGTCTCACCACAGGGACCCACAGCATCCTGAGATTGGGGATGTGCAGCCCCTTCTTGAATGAAGCAGTGGTTCACCTCCTCTCCATACATTGTCAACTAAAGCACTCCACTATTTGCGGCAGTCCCATAGACAATGAATGGAGCAGAGGTCGAGCATAGACATCTCTCCATTAACGATAGAGCTGCAGATCCCCATTCTCAGGGTTCCTATGCTCCATTCTCAGGATTGCTAGGAGTCCCAGCGATCGGAGCCCCAGCGATTAGTACATCATCTGCTAACTTATGGATAGGTAATAATTTGTTTTGTTTTTATTTGGCAATAAACTAGGGCTAATGTTTATGTGCAATACAAAGTGGTTGGATGACACAGCATTTTCTTGTCCAGATGCGGATCCAATCACAGTATCAGACCATTACAAGTCAACATTTATGGACTAAACCCCGTAATTTAATGTTTATTTACTGTAAAACTGTACGCTTAAAAAAAATAATGTAAAAAGATATTAGAATTTACTTGACACTTGACAACTCCATTCTACTGTAATGTGTGTGGGAATTAAATCCCCTAGCAGTATTGTAATAGTATAATTAACATACCAGCATTACAAATGCTGAATATTAAGTATATAGATTATTACAGTACAAGGCTCACTCAGGCTTTTACAATCTGATTGATTATAGGAGCACAAATCTGCAAACACATGTATGCTTATTAATGCTTAAAGGCAATTAATTCATTATGACATATAATTAAGGGTTCCCCAGTGCTCGGGATAATCTTTACTGTTTAGACTGTGGCCATCTGGTAACATATTCAACTTGTGTCATGGTCACCGAATGATTAATGAACACGACTTCATGAAGAATAAAGGCTGCTCTCACCCCTCTAGCTTTTGCATACAGATTCACTGCACAAATGATCCTTACAAAAAGAAACTGTATATCACATTGGATCAGAATTGGCTTCTGGCTTCATGTACTGTGGTAAGGTCTTCATGTACTGATCATACCCGACAGGAAATTATCTCCCAATCACCTCATACCATGCACTGTCCTCCTTCCCCCACTGCATCTAGCTCACTCTCTGATTTTGGACCAGTCACAGAAGAAGAAGTAAGCAGGCTCCTTGCATCTTCTCGCCCAACCACTTGCACCAGTGACCCATTTCCTTCACATCTGCTCCAGTCCCTTTCCCCTGCTGTCACCCCTCACCTAACTAAAATATTTAACCTCTCTCTCTTCTGGGATCTTTCCCTCCTTATTTAAGCATGCCATCATACATCCACTACTTAAAAAACCATCCCTCGACCAAAACTGTGCAGTTAACTATAGACCTGTCTTTAATCTTCCCTTCATCTCTAAACTCCTGGAATGCCTGGTCCACTCCCGTCTGATCCACTATCTCTCTGATAACTCTCTTCTCGACCCTCTACAATCCGGTTTCCGCTCTCTACACTCTACTGAAACTGCCCTCACTAAAGTCTCTAATGATCTACTAACAGCTAAATCTAATGGTCACTACTCCATGCTAATTCTCTTGGATCTCTCTGCAGTATTCGACACGGTGGATCATCACCTCCTCCTCACTATGCTCCGCTCCATCGGCATCAAGGACACCGTTCTCTCCTGGTTCTCCTCCTATCTCTCTGACCGCTCCTTTACTGCATCTTTTGCCGGCTCCTCCTCCTCTCATCTTCCCCTAAGGCCGGAGTCACACTGGCGAGGAATACGGGTGCGTGAGAGGCGCAAAAAGCACGCATTAGACACGGACCAATGATTCTCTATGGGGTCCCTCGCACCAGCCGTATTTTTCTCATCCGTATTCTACGCTCCGTGCCACTCGCAGCATGCTGCGATTGTCAGCGTACTACGGCCGTAATACGCCAATGCAAGTCTATGGGTGCGCAAAAAATACGGATTACACACGGACCACACGTGTGACCTGCGAGAAATACGCACCAGGTGTCTTTTAGCAAAGCCGGCAATTCAGTGCACGATACAGTAAACTCACACTGACAGGTTTAATAAAGAAATGAAAGAATAGATATAGACACATAGAATACATATATATATATATATATATATATATATATGCATTCTATGTGTCTATATCTATTCTTTCATTTCTTTATTAAAACTGTCATAGGGCTCCATTATATGTCCATTTTGCAAGCCTGCGAGAAAATCTCACCATACGGATTACATACGGATGCTGACATGCGCAAAATACGCGACCACACCTTGATTACGGATGACATACGGAGCACTGTTTAGGGGTCTGTCATCCGTATTACGCATGTAAAATACTGACCGTATTTTACGCAGGTTAGTGTGACTCCAGCCTTACTGTTGGGGTTCCTCAAGGATCGGTTCTAGGCCCCCTCCTCTTCTCCTTGTACTCTGCCCCTATTGGTAAAACAATCAGTAGATTTGGTTTCCAGTACCATCTCTATGCTGATGACACCCAATTATACGCTTCTTCTCCTGACATCACGCCAGCCTTTCTAGAAAACACCGGCGATTGTCTAAACGCTGTGTCTAACATCATGTCTTCACTATATCTGAAACTGAACCTGTCAAAGACTGAACGCCTTGTGTTTCCTCCCTCTACTAATGCACCTATACCCGACACTGCCATTTCCGTGTGTGGTTCCACTATTACTCCCCAGCAACATGCCCGCTGTCTTGGCGTCATACTTGACTCCGAGATTTCATTCACCCCCCACATCCAATCACTGGCTCGCTCTTGTTATCTGCATCTCAAAAACATTTCTAGAATTCGACCTTTTCTTGCCTTTGACTCTGCTAAAAACTCTTACTGTTTCTCTTATTCATTCTCATCTGGACTATTGTAACTCTCTTCTAATCGGTCTTCCTCTTACTAAACTTCCCCCCCCTCCAATCTGTCTTGAATGCTGCAGCCAGGATCATATTTCTCGCCAATCGTTACACCGATGCCTCTACCTTGTGCCAGTCCTTACACTGGCTACCCATCCACTCCAGAATCCAGTACAAACTTATTGCCCTCACCCACAAAGCACTCCATGGCTCAGCACCACCCTACATCTCCTCCCTTGTTTCAGTATACCACCCTACCCGTGCCCTCCATTCTGCTGATGACCTGAGGTTAGCATCCTCGATAATCATAACCTCCCACTCCCGTCTCCAAGACTATACACGTGCTGCGCCAATTCTTTGGACTGCACTTCCCAGGTCAATACGATTAGTCCCCAATCCCTACAATTTTAAGCGTGCCCTAAAAACTCATTTATTCAGACTGGCCTACCGCCTCAACACATTAACCTAACTATCCCTGTGTGGCACAGTCAAAAGTTTTACCATAACCAGGTTCCCCATATCATGTTCCCACATGCTTTATGCATCTATTAGCCCTCTGTGTCCGTACTGTTACACACTTAACATTATGGCTGGTCCAAACAATCAGGGCAATTGTTACCACTCACCTTTCGTGTCTCCCCTTTTTCCCTCATAGATTGTAAGCTTGCGAGTAGTGCCCTCATTCCTCTTGGTATTTGTTATGATCTATGTGATTATTGTTATGCTGTAATGTCTATCATCTGTACAAGTCCCCTCTGAAATGTAAAGTGCTGCGGAATATGTCGGCGCTAGAGAAATAAAATTTATTATTACTGTGGTAAGGTCTTCATGTACTGTGGTAAGGTCTTCATTTACTGTGGTAAGGTCTTCATGTACTGTGGTAAGGGCTTTATGTACTGTGGTAAGGTCTTCATGTACTGTGGTATGAGCTTTATGTACTGTGGTAAGGTCTTCATGTACTGTGGTAAGGTCTTCATGTACTGTGGTATGAGCTTTATGTACTGTGGTAAGGTCTTCATGTACTGTGGTAAGGGCTTGATGTACTGTGGTAAGGACTTCATGTACTGTGGTAAGGGCTTTATGTACTGTGGTAAGGTCTTCATGTACTGTGGTATGAGCCTTATGTACTGTGGGAAGGTCTTCATGTACTGTGGTATGAGCCTTATGTACTGTGGGAAGGTCTTCATGTACTGTGGGAAGGTCTTCATGTACTGTGGTAAGGTCTTCATGTACTGTGGGAAGGTCTTCATGTACTGTGGTATGAGCCTTATGTACTGTGGGAAGGTCTTCATGTACTGTGGGAAGGTCTTCAGGTACTGTGGTAAGGTCTTCATGTACCGTGGGAAGGTCTTCATGTACTGTGGTATGAGCCTTATGTACTGTGGTAAGGTCTTCATGTACTGTGGGAAGGTCTTCATGTACTGTGGTAAGGTCTTCATGTACTGTGGTAAGGGCTTTATGTACTGTGATAAGGTCTTGTACTGTGGGAAGGTCTCCATGTACTGTGGTAAGGTCTTCATGTACTGTGGTAAGGGCTTTATGTACTGTGGGAAGGTCTTCATGTACTGTGGGAAGGTCTTCATGTACTGTGGTAAGGTCTTCATGTACTGTGGTAAGGGCTTTATGTACTGTGGGAAGGTCTTCATGTACTGTGGTAAGGTCTTCATGTACTGTGGGAAGGTCTTCATGTACTGTGGTAAGGTCTTCATGTACTGTGGGAAGGTCTTCATGTACTGTGGGAAGGTCTTCATGTACTGTGGTAAGGTCTTCATGTACTGTGGGAAGGTCTTCATGTACTTTGGGAAGGTCTTCATGTACTGTGGTAAGGTCTTCATGTACTGTGGTAAGGGCTTTATGTACTGTGGTAAGGTCTTCATGTACTGTGGTATGAGCCTTATGTACTGTGGGAAGGTCTTCATGTACTGTGGTATGAGCCTTATGTACTGTGGGAAGGTCTTCATGTACTGTGGGAAGGTCTTCATGTACTGTGGTAAGGTCTTCATGTACTGTGGGAAGGTCTTCATGTACTGTGGTATGAGCCTTATGTACTGTGGGAAGGTCTTCATGTACTGTGGGAAGGTCTTCAGGTACTGTGGTAAGGTCTTCATGTACCGTGGGAAGGTCTTCATGTACTGTGGTATGAGCCTTATGTACTGTGGTAAGGTCTTCATGTACTGTGGGAAGGTCTTCATGTACTGTGGTAAGGTCTTCATGTACTGTGGTAAGGGCTTTATGTACTGTGATAAGGTCTTGTACTGTGGGAAGGTCTCCATGTACTGTGGTAAGGTCTTCATGTACTGTGGTAAGGGCTTTATGTACTGTGGGAAGGTCTTCATGTACTGTGGGAAGGTCTTCATGTACTGTGGTAAGGTCTTCATGTACTGTGGTAAGGGCTTTATGTACTGTGGGAAGGTCTTCATGTACTGTGGTAAGGTCTTCATGTACTGTGGGAAGGTCTTCATGTACTGTGGTAAGGTCTTCATGTACTGTGGGAAGGTCTTCATGTACTGTGGGAAGGTCTTCATGTACTGTGGTAAGGTCTTCATGTACTGTGGGAAGGTCTTCATGTACTTTGGGAAGGTCTTCATGTACTGTGGTAAGGTCTTCATGTACTGTGGTAAGGGCTTTATGTACTGTGGTAAGGTCTTCATGTACTGTGGTAAGGGCTTTATGTACTGTGTAAGGTCTTCATGTACTGTGGTAAGGGCTTTATGTACTGTGGTATGAGCCTTATATACTGTGGTAAGGTCTTCATGTGCTGTGGTAAGGGCTTTATGTACTGTGTAAGGTCTTCATGTACTGTGGTAAGGGCTTTATGTACTGTGGTATGAGCCTTATATACTGTGGTAAGGTCTTCATGTACTGTGGTAAGGGCTTTATGTACTGTGGTAAGGTCTTCATGTACTGTGGTAAGGTCTTCATGTACTGTGGTATGAGCCTTATATACTGTGGTAAGGTCTTCATGTACTGTGGGAAGGTCTTCATGTACTGTGGTAAGGTCTTCATGTACTATGGTAAGGGCTTTATGTACAGCTAACATAGAAAAAATTAAAAAAAAAACCTCACACAACAAGATATGGCCTTACCAAAACCCTGCATGATGACAAATGCACATATAGCAGGATGCAGCTGGCCTCCACTAATAGAGGCAAGGGGCAGCTCAGGTGCAAACTACTGATAAAAACAATCACCTCACACCTAACAAACCATGGTGGGGTTGGCTGCCTAGTAGGAAAAATGCACACAGATAAGGCTTGCATAGGACTTCAGTCACACATATATAAGTGTGATGCAAAGTGTCTGGCTTGCAACCTATTAATGACACCCATGGTATTATCAGGCGGGCTGCTACAGCACTAAAATATGCAACACACAGTGACAGACGCCCCAATAGACCAAGCCAACAGAAAGAGGCCCGACTGCATCCTGCAAAAAATGATATAAGTGCAAAAAATTAATGCATACAATGAGTACATTAAATGAGGTATTGGTTAATATTTTGGCCAAAATAGATAGAGCCTGCAAGCCAACGTCAAGGCTCCTCATGATATTGCAGGTCCTTAACCCTAATATAAAAACAGCTAACGTAGAAAAAATTAAAAAAAACTCACACAACAAGATATGGCCTTACCAAAATACTGTCTGATGACAAATGCACATATAGCAGGATGCAGATGGCCCCCACTAATAGAGGCAAGGGGCAGCTCAGGTGCAAACTACTGATAAAAACAACCACCCCACACCTAACAAACCATGATGGGGTTGGCTGCCTAGTAGGAAAAATGCACATAGATAAGGCTTGCATAGGACGTCAGTCCCACATATATAAGTGTGATGCAAAGTGTCTGGCTTGCAACCTATTAATGACGCCCATAGTAGGGCTTTATGTACTGTGGTAAGGTCTTCATGTACTGTGGTAAGGTCTTCATGTACTGTGGTAAGGGCTTTATGTACTGTGGTAAAGGCTTCATGTACTGTGGTATGAGCTTTATGTACTGTGGTAAGGTCTTCATGTACTGTGGTAAAGGCTTCATGTACAGTGGTAAGGTCTTCATGTACTGTGGTAAGGTCTTCATGTACAGTGGTAAGGTCTTCATGTACTGTGGTAAAGGCTTCATGTACTGTGGTAAGGTCTTCATGTACTGTGGCATGAGCTTTATGTACTGTGGTAAGGTCTTCATGTACTATGGTAAGGTCTTCATGTACTGTGGTAAGGTCTTCATGTACTGTGGTAAGGTCTTCATGTACTGTGGTAAGGTCTTCATGTACTGTGGTAAGCTCTTCATGTACTGTGGTAAGGTCTTCATGTTCTGTGGTAAGGTCTTCATGTACTGTGGTAAGGTCTTCATGTACTATGGTAAGGGCTTTATGTACTGTGGTAAGGTCTTCATGTACTGTGGTAAGGGCTTTATGTACTGTGGTAAGGTCTTCATGTACTGTGGTAAGGTCTTCATGTACTGTGGTATGAGCTTTATGTACTGTGGTAAGGTCTTCATGTACTATGGTAAGGGCTTTATGTACTGTGGTAAGGTCTTCATGTACTGTGGTAAGGGCTTTATGTACTGTGGTAAGGTCTTCATGTACTATGGTAAGGGCTTTATGTACTGTGGTAAGGTCTTCATGTACTGTGGTAAGGTCTTCATGTACTGTGGTAAGGTCTTCATGTACTATGGTAAGGGCTTTATGTACTGTGGTAAGGTCTTCATGTACTGTGGTAAGGTCTTCATGTACTGTGGTAAGGTCTTCATGTTCTGTGGTAAGGTCTTCATGTACTGTGGTAAGGTCTTCATGTACTGTGGTAAGGTCTTCATGTACTGTGGCATGAGCTTTATGTACTGTGGTAAGGTCTTCATGTACTATGGTAAGGGCTTTATGTACTGTGGTAAGGTCTTCATGTACTGTGGTAAGGGCTTTATGTACTGTGGTAAGGTCTTCATGTACTGTGGTAAGGGCTTTATGTACTGTGGTAAGGTCTTCATGTACTGTGGTAAGGTCTTCATGTACTGTGGTATGAGCTTTATGTACTGTGGTAAGGTCTTCATGTACTATGGTAAGGGCTTTATGTACTGTGGTAAGGTCTTCATGTACTGTGGTAAGGGCTTTATGTACTGTGGTAAGGTCTTCATGTACTATGGTAAGGGCTTTATGTACTGTGGTAAGGTCTTCATGTACTGTGGTAAGGTCTTCATGTACTGTGGTAAGGTCTTCATGTACTATGGTAAGGGCTTTATGTACTGTGGTAAGGTCTTCATGTACTGTGGTAAGGTCTTCATGTACTGTGGTAAGGTCTTCATGTTCTGTGGTAAGGTCTTCATGTACTGTGGTAAGGTCTTCATGTACTGTGGTAAGGTCTTCATGTACTGTGGTAAGGTCTTCATGTACTGTGGCATGAGCTTTATGTACTGTGGTAAGGTCTTCATGTACTATGGTAAGGGCTTTATGTACTGTGGTAAGGTCTTCATGTACTGTGGTAAGGTCTTCATGTACTGTGGTAAGGTCTTCATGTACTGTGGTATGAGCTTTATGTACTGTGGTAAGTTCTTCATGTACTGTGGTAAAGGCTTCATGTACTATGGTAAGGTCTTCATGTACTGTGGTAAGGTCTTCATGTACTGTGGTAAGGTCTTCATGTACTGTGGTAAGGTCTTCATGTACTGTGCTAAGGTCTTCATGTACTGTGGTATGAGCTTTATGTACTGTGGTAAGGTCTTCATGTACTGTGGTAAAGGCTTCATGCACTATGGTACGGGCTTCATGTACTATGGTACGGGCTTCATGTACTCTGGTACGGGTTTCATTAAGGACCTTATGTATGGATGTGTCCCTTTTGGAAGCAATGCTTTTAGGCGGAAATCCCTCTGTGCATACAGAGACTGATGCAGCATAACACAATTGTTTTACAGTCATATTTGAATAATGTTCAAAAGAAATAACGTTTCTAATGCCTCCATCGGAGATAAATCGCATTGATTCTATGTAGGTGGCTTTTGAAAATGTGCCACCATGTAGGAAATGTATCATGTACAAGTACAGTGGAAATGACTAATGTGCCTATGGAAAACTACTTTTCAAAACTAAAAGTAAAATTCTATGAAATTGTGGTCTCCGGTAGCTAAAAATAAGCAAAAGTATAAAGTAATTGGACACATGTCGTACTCCTCGCGCGGTTCCAATTCTGCACTTGCAATCTCTTAGAGCTGGGTTCATCTGTCAAGGCATAATCTCCAAGAGTAAAATAATCTGCAGGGCCCTGTAAAATATTCATGTAACACAGCCATTGCCCTCTTCAAGGTGTATCACCTTAATGGGTCAATGTTATGATAAATAAATAAATAATGAAAAGAGCATTGCAAATGTTATATATTTAGTGGGGATTTAATTAACCATGAAGTTCACCCACAAAGTTACCACTACTAATCGAAAGTTACAGCTGTACATCTTTTAGCTGTTGTTTGTGAGGTTGTTTTACTTTTTCTTACCGTACATTAAATTGGTAGCTACCATCATATAGATAGACGAACATTTAATGCAGGGAAATAATAAATTCTCTTCAGAGTTGTACTTTCAGATGAGTGAAAATTAAAGGGAATCTGTTAGAACGATCCACCCTTCAAAACTGTTCAAAGTCATGTTGCTCTCTGAAAGAAAACATCATCCATATCATTACTGGTTCTGAACTGAAAAATTAGTTTTAATGCATATGCAAATAAGGCTTAAGTGCTGTAGTCATGATCAAAGCACTTCCCAAACCTCTGCCTCTCAAAATTATTCCCCACCCATCGCTTACTGACCACTGCTTGTCTAATAGCTCACTGGTAGAATAGTCAAACAATGGAGATGTCAATCAAACAGGATAGGTGAGGCTGGGAGGGGAATAGAGCCAATGAGGGAATTGGTTAATTTAAAAAAAAAACACTTTCCCATTATTTGATAGAATTCAATTATATGTCTGCCCCGTGTATCACAAAAGTGTGTATCATACAAGTGTGATGCTCAGAATTAATCCAGAATTGAACCAGTAGGGAATTTAAGGTAGCTGGATACAGTCACTGTAAACAATGTTTCTACTTGTTTTCACTCTCACCCCTATAATCCTTCACTTCCTGCTAACCCCTGAATCCCTATACCTAGTAAGGAACTATTCATCTCTCCCTCCATCCTTCCCATCCATCTCACCTCCTCCTCAGAACTGTTCCTCAACATACATTCCTTTGTCTCCAAACATAGACAGCCCTCTCATGCCCTCTTCTGCTCCCACCTGCTAACACTCTCTCTGCTCCTCCTCACTGCTGGTGATATCTCTCCAAATCCTGATCCTCCTCACCATATTCCCACAGTCATTCCTCCCATCCACGCTCTATCACAACTTTCCGTAACCTCTCTAACCTTATAACCATTCGCCCAGCCCCTGCTTCCCCAGTCCTACTAACAGGAGCTCAATGGAATGCTCGCTCTGTCTGCAACAAACTTTCCTACATCCATGATCTTTTTTGATTACTCATAAACTTTCCTTCCTCGCCATCACCGAAACCTGGCTCACCCCCTGTGACATAGCCTCTTCCACTGCACTCTCGCATGGCGGATTACACCTTTCCCACACCCCCTGCCCAAGCAGCAAGCATGACGGAGGAGTTGGTTTTCTCCTGTCAGATAACTGCTCCTTCACTCCAATCCCACTGCACATCTACTCCCCCTCCAACCTCCAACTGGCTGTCATTTACCACCCCCCAGGGCCAGCCACCACCTTCTTCGACCACTTCACCACCTGGCTACTTCATTTCCTTTCCGCTGACATCCCCACTATCATCTTGGGCGACTACAACATCCCTATTGACACTTCAATCTCAGCTGCCACTAAACTTCTATCTCTCACTTCCTCCTTTGGCATCAATCAATGGTCTTCTGCAGTCACTCACAAAGATGGCCACACACTGGACCTCATTTTCACCCACCCCAGCTCCCTATCTAACCTCTCTAACTCACCTCTACCTCTTTCTGACCACAACCTACTTACATTCTCTTCCCTCTCCTCTCCAGGTCCACAATCCCCACCCCACAAACTTGCACACCCTCGCAGAAATCTTAAACACCTCAATCTACACTTACTGTCTAATCTCTCCTCACTTTTACAGACATAAGTTCCCTACACAATGCGGATGCTGCTCTATATAGCACCACAATAGCTGTAGCTCTGGAATCAGTTGCCACTCTCACACATACCAAAGCTTGCAAAATCAACAGACAGCCCTTGCACACCAGCCTGACCAAAGAACTGAGGTGGGCTTCCAGGGTTGCTGAGCGGAGATGGAAAAGATCACACTCCAACGGACACTTCATCACTTTCAAACAGTCCCTCACTACTTTTAAGGCCACACTCGCTGCAGAAAAACAAACCTACTTCTCATCTCTCATATCGTTCCTGTCTCACAACCCTAAACAGCTATTCAACACCTTCAATTCTCTCCTCCGTCCCCCAGCCCCTCCTCCCTCTCCACTCATCTCAGCTGAATACTTTGCCTAATTTTTCAAGCAGAAGATTGATAACATCAGAGACAGTTTTGGTCAACAACCCCCAGAACCCTTTCTCCTAACTGCCCAGCCCTTCTCCTCCAAAACAAACTTCTCCACCATTACAGAAGATCGACTCTCCACTCTATTCACAGGATCACATTTCACCACCTGTGCACTTGACCCGATCCCATCCCACTTCATCCCAAACCTCACCACAGTCCTCATCCGAACCCTAACCCATCTCTTCAACCTATCACTAACAACTGATGTTTACTCCTCAAGCTTTAAACATGTCTCAATTATACCTATCCTCAAAAAGCACTCTCTTGATCCATCCTCTGTATCTAGCTATCGCCTTATATAACTTCTCCCCTATGCCTCAAAACTACTGGAACAACACGTCCATCTTGAACTGTCCGCCCACTTATCTTCTTGCTCCCTCTTCGACTGCTTACAATCTGACTTCCGTCCCACCACTCCACTGAAACTCCCCTTACTATGGTCACAATGACCTATTAACCGCCAAGGCCAAGCAACACTACTCTGTCGTCCTGGACCTGTCCTCTGCCTTTATTACTACAGACCCTCTCATCTCTTGGCGTCACAGACTTGGCCCTATCTTGGATCTCGTCATACCTAACATACCAGACATTTAGCGTCTCCCACTCTTACCACCTCACTTCGCTCCCCTATCTGTTGGAGCCCCACAAGATTCAGTCCTAGGGCCCCTACTCTTCTCCATTCACACCTTCAGCCTCAGACAGCTCATAGAATCTCACGGCTTTCAGTATCACCTCTATGCTGACGACACAGATCTACATCTTTAGACCAGATATCATCTCCCTACTAACCAGAATCCCACAATGTCTGTCTGGTATTTCATACTTGTTCTCTGCTAGATTTCTAAAACATAAAGGGGTTGTCCAGGCTTTTCATATAATCTCAGTGCATATCTGGGCTGCAGAATGCTGACAATAAGTAATTTACCTTCTGTGGCGAGTTTGCAGGGTTTCCAAGTTATGATCTCTTGCTTCTAAGAAAAACGTCCGGGTGGGTGTGTTCTGGCATTGAAATGAGAACTGGTTGTTTCCTCCTACTCTACTAAAAACATGCCCTCTATAGCAACAATCCCACCCTCCATAGCAACAGGCCCTCCACAACCACATGAAGAAGCCTATCCCTCCTCACACAGTAACAAATCCTCCCCCTCTAGCAGCCTCAGTGCAGAGAGCAGGACCACCCAGATGCTCCTTCCCCAGAAACACACTGAACAGTGATCTATGGAAAGTGAAACTAGTGAGGAGGAAACAACCAGTTCTCATTTCAATGCCAGAACACACCCCCCCCGGACGTTTTTCATAGAAGCAAGAGATCATATCTTGGAAATGCTGCAAACTGGCCACAGAAGGTAAATTACTTATTGTCAACATTCTGCAGCCCAGATATGCACTGAGATTATGTGAAAAGCCCGGACAACCCCTTTAATATGGACAAAGCAGAATTCATCATCTTTCCCCATCTCACTCGACCCCCCAGTGGACCTATCCATTAAAATAAGTGGCTGCCCACTCTCCCCAGTCCCACAAGATTGCTGCCTTGGGGTAATTCTTGACACTGATCTCTCTTTTAAACCACATTTCCAAGCCCTTTTGACCTCCTACCTACTTCAACTCAAAAATATTTCATGTATCTGTACATTCCTCAACCAAGAATCTGCAAAAACCCTAGTCCATGCCCTCATGATCTCCTGCCTTGACTATTGCAACCTCCTGCACTGTGGCCTCCCCTCTAACACTCTCACACCACTTCAATTTATTCTAAACTCTGCTGCTCGACTAATCCACCTGTCCCCCAGCTATTCCCCGGCCTCTCCCCTCTGTCAATCCCTGCACTGGTTCCCCATTACCCAAAGATTCCAGTTCAAAACCCTAACCATGGCATACAAAGCTGTCCACAACCTATCCCCTTCATGCATCTCTGATTTCATCTCCCGGTACTTACCTACACGCAACCTCCAATCCTCACAAGATCCCTTTCTGTACTCACATCTTATCTCCTCTTCCCACAATTGCATATAAGATTTCCCCTGCGCATCACCCCTACTCTGGAACTCTACCACAATATATCAGACTCTCGCCTACCTTGGAAACCTTCAAAAAGAATCTGAAGACCTCCCTCTTCCGACAAGCCTACAGCCGGCAGTAACAACCGATCAACCACGCCACTGCACGACCAGCTCTACCCTCGCCTACTGTATTCCCACCCATCCCTGGTAGATTGTAAGCCTTCGCAGGCAGGGTCTTCTCCTTTCCTGTACCAGTCGTGACTTGTATTGTTTAAGATGACGTTACTCATTTTTATTTATGTATACCCCTTTTCACATGTAAAACACCATGGAATAAATAATAATAAAATAGTAATAATAATATGGGTATTTTGGCTGAAAAGAGTCCTTGCTCATTTTTACTTCTTCTCTGGATAGGGTACAGCTGGTAGATTGAGGTGGTCCAACCACTAGGATGGATCCCCACCACTCACTAGAACAGTTGAACCCAAATCCTCTGTATGAATGCAGCCATAATTAGTAGGTTTCCCAGCCATCAAGCCACATTGATCTAGTACTTATCACCTAATCAGTAAATTGGTGAAACTGGAGAATAATTCTTTACAACCAGAATATCACCCTTTAGAATGTGTATTTAAATTAAAAAGACGGTTCTTATAAAGTGCATCCAACCAGTAGAAAGCAGTAGTCCACATATTACTTTCTTTCAGATAAGCAAACTCTTCCTTGAAGAAACAAGAAGAAAATCTGCTGTTTAAGATCAAATGGAAATCAGTGGTCGGATGCCTTGTCTCTGCGGTACAAGAATTTTTGTAGAATATGTACCATGTGTTCATGTCCTATCCTTCACATGATTTACCCAAAGTGAATATGCAGTATATTAAAAGTAACTTTAAAGTATAACTTTAGGCAAAAACTTATTAAACCTAGAAAAAATATTCCTCACATAGAGTTTTATCATACAGAAATCTTGGCTTTCTATTGTCAGACATGAAACATAAATGATGATTTGTTCATTCTTCCATATGAAGGCATTCACTCTCTGTGAATTTGCTGATGTTTCTTTTCCCATAGGGCAGACAGACACATCATGTCAATTTCTTCCCCATGTCTAAATATCACAAAAACAAGAGAAACCTACAAATATACTTAAAGCCTATTCAGATTCCTAACTTTTCCTAAATCATATTAAAACTATAAATGTGAAAAGCTTTCATTTAAAAATGTATCTTCTAATAGAACAAACTGTCCGCAATCTTGGTCATACAGTATCATAGGAAAAGAAAGTGAAGGAGCTCCATAATACGGTTCTTTTTAGAGGCACCAAATGGTGGTGAAAAATGTTCCAATGGATCCATAGGGATTTTGTGTGTTGCTGTAAATGTGCTATACACACAGACCTGAAATGTGCAAAAAAACGTAGTAGTAGTAGGAGCAATCAGCAAATGTAATTGTATTTCCAAGACAAACAAGAAAAACAAATTTTTGGGGAAAAAAAACGAAACTAGTTTCTTGTTATCTGAGTAATTGGTATAGTTTTAATAATTATGGACTCCCATTTGGCTATTAGATTTATCCCAGTGATTGATTTTTTGAAGCCTCTGGAGACTTAAGCATGGGACAAATGAGAACACACAACTAGGAGGCTTTGAAATTTTAAGGTCCATTAATTGCTCTTCTCTTGGGGGTCTTCACAAACATTGCTTTGGTGACCGACCTTGGCTGAAAAGTCTTTGGTCTCTAGTCCACAGCTATAGGGACATTAATCAGTTGACACTTGCTTTGTTTGTGCAGTATTGATGGAATTGGCATTAATCAACTTTTCATCAGTTGTTTTATTATTTTAGACATGAAAAGAAATGTCTATGTTTTGATGCCATATTGCCTTGTGCTTGGCAGGCTAGAAATTGTTTTGGGTAATGTACCTATTCACTGGGGGACACTTCAAAGTCAAGATGATAATCTAATGTAGATAGAAAATGGCTTGCTGAATCCTCTTAAAATAAGCCTCAGCTATAAAGTAAAAGAAAACTTCCCAGACAGACGAATTCAGGCAATTACGAAAAAAAGAAACCCGAAAAACTTTCCAAAATGACCAAATGGTCTCTATCTGACATTGGGCCTAATGGTTCTACATTCTTTGTTAGTGAAAAAATGTTAAATAGACCTAATTACTAAACATAATAAACCAGAATTGTTTTGAGACCTAAAAGCAAATGCGGGGGATGCAGGATAGGTCTGACTTACTCAATGACTTCCAGATCTAGTCCATTCCCAAGCTATCAAAAGTAGTCTTTGGCATCTAACAGATGTAAATAGCAGTGTCAAGGTCACAGTACGTGCTGACATTGTGTATATGTTGTCGGAGGCCAACACTATGAAATGTATTATCTTATCTTTCACCATGTATACTCCACTAGTCTTATTAAAAAATGTTCTCCTTATGTTCTCGCAGCTGAAAAAGGAGAATGAAGTCTTTCCTTAGGTGAATGTATGTACTCTAATGCAATCTATGTGGTCTAGCCTTTTTTCGATTGATCATGAGTAAGTGAACACTCTTTCATTAGAATCACTTAATCTATCATCTATCGCTTTTTTAAAGCAGGGATACTTCTGGAGGCCATCCTTTGCTATAATTTTAAGACGTGTTATGGAAGGCTGACATAACAGTTATTCCATGCTCTTCATGTTCCCATCTGAGCCGATATTATATCATTGTACATGGAATGTTTTACTTACCTTGCTTTCGGGTGAATTTACTTTTTAGGGTTTACCTATTTAGATAGTACACCACCCGAAGTCAACCATAATTTATAAAGCCTCAATCAGAAGGTCAACATGTAGCAAACTTTTATCATAAATAATCAAACAGGAGGAATTTCATATCCAGCCAGTTCATCACAGTAGTCAGTGGTTACATGAACATGGAGCTTCTGGGCCCCAATACCATCCATCTACTATGAGCCATTTCTACTATTGGTGGTTTTTCATGTTGAAAAGGCACCTTTGTGTCTCGCCAGGCCAAACGCAACTTCTACTTTGTTGACCAACATTTCATATGGCATCATATGTGTCATGTTACCTAAACTAGAGGTGCCTTGGCACCACTCTGTCTGATACAGATTGGACTCAGATCTGGTCCTTGACAACCCACGACCTGCTTAATACTCTAATGAAGGAAACAAACTACAAAGAGTGGCCAAAGCCATTCCTAACTACTCCTCTCAGTGCTTAAGAGGCTGGTTGTTAGGCGTCGGGTTTCTGCATCTGCTCTGCAGGAATCCAGAGCCTCATATTCTGCGGTCTCCTACTGTTTATCTACAGCAGAGGAGATTGCTCTGCAGCAAATCTCTCCAGAGACTAAGTCTCTCTGTCCTCCTACTGGGCATGCTCACGAAACGATCTCCCATTGGAGATCGGGAGTCATGTGCCAAGGTCCTGCTCCAGATCTCATTGGTCCATCGTGGAGATCTGGAAGCTTCCGGAAGATCCCGGCTATAAAAAGCGTATAATCTCTAGTTGCTACTGTGTGAATGATGATGGATGTATGATTCTGGTGACTGACTCATTAAGATCCCCTCCCTCTGATATTACGAATGTGTACAGGGACTTAGCTTAGAGTCAGCACAAGCACGTGGCAAGCCTCAAGACACTACTACATCATCCACAGTGCTAGCGTCCGACATTGCGCTTGCTTCCTTGCTTTGTCGACTAGCAGCAGTGTCCTACGCCGTGCTGCAGTTGCAGCCCTCTTTGGCGTCCGCAGTAGCGACGCCGCACGCACGGTAGGTCTAGACGGACGCAGCTCCTCTGTCTTGGGTCCCGCTCCTTTGACCAGATACCGTGTGTGCAGTTACCTGAGACCTGTGACAATAACAGGCTCAGCCTTTTGTGTTTACCTCTGCTGGCATCTCTGTGAGCAAACAGAGATTGCTTAGCGCACTTGGGTGACTTATAACCCGTGCACGTTATACCGCCATATTGCTCGTCTGTCACTACTTAAAATTAAAGATTATTATTATTATTATTACTTAGCAGCAGTGATATCATCTTCTGCGCGGTGGACACCGAGCGGCGAACGCACTTTATTATTTATTTTATTTAGTACGTTCCGCCGTTCCTAACACTGGTGATCTGAGGGCGATATGTATCACATACGGTGGTTTTGCCCCTAAGTGCACAAGCTCTGGATTAGAGTAAATTTTCTTTTTCTCTCAATCACAGACCACAATCTAAAGAAAAACCCCTTGGAGCATATTTCTAAATATTCCCATGCTCTCATTTCTTTAATCTTCTAGGCCACTAAGGAGACCATTGCTTCCACCTGTAGAAAACCAGGTTTAGATCTTACGAAAGTGGAAAAACAGATCTCCTGGTGCATGATTAATGACAAACTGTCATCTATATTATCTGACAAAGTAGGTAAATTTGAGAAAGTCTGGTCACCCTGTGCAGATTACAGTAGCAATACTCCCTTTGCTATACAGCCCTTGTACTTTCAAGTACCTATAGCTTCCGATTCTCCTTAACGAACCCCCTTTCACTAAGTAGGACTTCTATACCTATTGGGCACACTTCTTTCACAATCAGAAGTTAATATTACTGTCTGTTTGAAATGTTATCTCATTGTTTGTTTCAAAATTTTCATGAAAAATGTATAGTTTAAAAAACTAGTTGTGCCAGTTCAAGAAAAAATAGTGTCTTAACTAGCCTGTCTACAGGAAAAGATGCATCTGTGTGGCATATATTGAGATTATTCCTTGCTTCAAATGAACAATTCATAGTTCATTAGTTCATTGCTATTGGTTGCTATAAATGTGGCAATAAGGAGAAGTAAAAAAAATATATAGTAAAGTAGGTCTGATATATTTTCTGTACATTTTCTCGTGGTCACACCTAGGCGGAGAATTAATGAATAGAGTTTTTCACAATTCAAGTCTGATTTATGATGAGAACAGTGAAGCACGCAGCGCTATTAGGAGAATTGAGTCCCCTAACGAACGTTTTGCCATCCAAGGTGGCCGTCCGCAGCTGCATCCTGGTGGACAGTAAATAGTGGTGGCCCTACATGTCTGCAAGTCTCTGTATTCAAACCTTTGGGAGTTACACTGGGACCCCCCACAAGACAGATGTTTATGGCATATCTTATGGCTATACCATAAAGTTCGAAGGTGTAAAAAACTTCTGAGTTGATGACATTGGTTATATTAACGGCAGTATCATGACCTCCATGCCCAGTTTTATTAGGCATGTACTTTTGCTCCAACTTAACGTCCCAAAAACTGAGAACTTGACAACCTCCAGTATTTGTAAACCAAAGAAGAAACATAAGCCTTTCTCTCCATGTAGCATTTTCATAGATGAGGGTGAAAGGTCTGACTGTGATAACATTTTCTTTACAATTAAATCCACATGTAAGTGAATTACGGAATGCACTGAAGATGATGTCTTAGCTACTTAGCGCATGCTGGGCACATAAAGTAATATAGTCTGCGGGATGAGTCACAGTCCACATCGGCTGACAGAAATCTGACAGTAATGTTCTGACTACCATATTCATTGCATTAATGCTTTCTATGGTTAAATCACAGCACTCTGCCTCCTTTTAGAAATGTAGCGCTATGAATGCTCTGTCCTGTTAGTAGCTCTGCTGTTCCATAGACTTTATATGATATAGACATTTTATGGTCCCCTTACTAAGATGAGCAAATTTTTCAAACTTAATTTTGGGGTTTTTTTTTATCAGCAAAAAAAAATTAAATTTTAACCAAATCACTTAATCACATATAAAAGTGCCCTGAAAAGAAATGTAGTATGCGCTAAGTTCTCTACAGACCCAACCCATAATAAACATGAGGGAAGGGGTTGGAAAAAAATCAAGGATTATGTGCTGATCTTTCACTTTGTATCTTCCAGTTATGTGATTTGCAGGTGCAGACTAGGTCTCATTTGGTCATGTGCGGCATGACGCATGTCATTAATTAAAGTTTCAGGGGTGGTCATAAAACAAGTCTACAAGAATCAGATCCTTTTTTGGGATTCTTTAGTAATACACTATCCTCGCCCATTTGTGATGTGACTCTCGCATCATTAAAGAAGACAGTGGAGCAGCAATAGATAGCACTACATACTAGTTTCGGCCCCTTAAATGTTCCTCAAATTTCAAGTCCTTTTTCTGTAATTCTAACTATAAACTAAATTTCCTTCAGATTAAGTAATGCCTTGCTGAGTGTTCATTGCCCTGCTTCTCACCATGATGAATAGAGACTCGACGTGTCAAGCAATTCGGCTAAACTTCCTGGTCATTTGATTTAATCTTGGCTTACAAAAGATTGCCTTGGCTCAGAACCCTGCTGTTGCAGATCATATAAAGCTCTTTTTATGTATTTCCTCATGAGTGTTTCAGTTTCTTCAAGAATTCAGTGAAGCGTCCACAAAGGTGATGAAGGAAGCAGGTGCAGACTACTTCCTACATTACATCACATACCTCCCGTCTTTATCCTGACTTGTCAATTGCAACATGGTCTGTAATGGATCCGCAGTTCACCTGCTCCAGGGAAATAGCCAAATAGTAAATGATGGACAAGAATAAATCTATTCCTCTATTCTAATATGTGAGAATACTAAAATATAGTTTTCCTTGTACTTAAAAGAGAACTGCTAAGAAAATGGTGCAATTATATTATCTTTGATGGCTTCCTGTTTGCTGCCAAGATGCAACATCTAGGCTATGTGCACACATTGCGGATTTTGATGCGGATCCGCAGTGTTTTTGGACGCACGGAATTGCATCAAATCCACAGTTTAGTGCACAATGTTAGTCAATGGTAAATTAAGAATTGCGGTGCACATGCTGCAGAAAATTCCATGCAGAATTGCAGCGTTTTTTTCCCGCAGCATGTCAATTCTTTTGCGGATCCGCAGCAGCGTTTTCAGTCTGGCACATTCTCTCTCTCTCCAGAAAAAACGCATTACAATCCGCGAGAAATCCGCATCAATTACACAAGAAATCTGCATGCGGTTTGCCCTGTGTTTTCTGCCAAGAGATGCGAATTCTGTGCAGAAAATTCCGCAGGCTAATCTGCAACATGTGCACATACCTTTAAACCTTATTTGACACTCCAAGTGCCTGAGGTACCTACTGCGTATCTGCATGGCAACTCTTTTTACTGGCATATCTAGGGTTCTTCAGACATAGGAAAGCCCTCATACACTTAGATAGCTGTTGAACAAATAATGATTCAGTAGATTATTAGGCCGTCTGCTATCTTCCCCAATTCTCCCATACATAGGAGCACTCGTGTGTTCAATATAACAGGGCCATTCTGACGATGGTTTATTTCTTGGAGGACAAAGGATCGGTAGTCTGAAATTAGACATGTCAGATTCTAATCTCCCCTGACATCATCTATTGGTACTGTGGGGCTCTGATACACATTAGACTATTGGCCAGTGTTTTAGATGGTTGGGGTGCCTTAACTATGAGACCATTGATGGCATGAGCTATCAGTAAAGTGGATGTCTCAATTTAGCAATCCACATGATGGGTGATAACTTGCCGATCACTTTGTGTCCACATGCTGTGTCCCCAACAATCTCAAAAATGTGGTTTTCAAGTACCTCGTTTTAATGGGGCAATGCCCCCACATGTGCGTCAAAACTGGATTTATTGCCTGTAAGACTGCTGTCGGTGCCAGAGCATTGTTCTAAAGGCCCATTTACACTGCACAGTTATCATGAATGATCATTTGTAAGATCTCTTGCTTCCCGATAACCATGCTCGCTAAACAGCCTGCTGATCCCCAGACAAACTAGCAAAATGCTTGTTTATTGGGTGACATGATATGCACTGCCCCCAAAAATCATAATTCCCGGCTGCGCATTGTCACGTGTATGCATGACTTGTACTGCCAAGACCTACAGTATGGCAGCCTATGATCACTAAGTGATCTATTACGGATCATTCATTGCGCACCTGAATCCGAGTCACCCTGTGTAAACAGGCTTTTAAATGACCTCCGACTAGAAAGAATGTTGCTTGTTGGTGTTCGTCCCGCTTAAATGGACCATAACCCCAACAGTCATGTGGATAGGTGATAACTTACTAAGTTGAGACTGACTCTTTAACGTCTTTACTGAGAAAACCCCTTTAAGAGCTCAGACTTTTTATTCACTTTTTTCAATTGCTTGCACTTTTCGTTAACACACACCAGATGCAGCAGAGGAGAGAACATATAAGTGTGTCTGAGCCCATAAACTGCTTAGGTTGTGTTTTATGGGATCAACTTGAGCACAGACATAGAAATCCATAACAGAAAGTATTGAAGACCAAGATAATAATGGAGGCGCAAGCTTAGACCGTCTGCACATGTACTGAGGCTTTACGCCACACTCATTGAGTACTCTCTTAATTGTAGGGCTAGACAAGCACATTTCAGGAATTTACTAATTAACCGCATTTACGTCTGTGCTTCAGAATGTGAACAAAACGTATACATCATAATAAAATTAGAAACTATGCGGTAGAGTCATTTATAGCCCTGCAACCATTCTAAATGATTACATATGTGACGGAGGTCGACGGATTGTTCATATACCCAACTGTTCTTTGTTTTAATGGTTTCTAGTGCATCCATCAGTGATCTCATTTTGTCAGAGCCATGCCTTTTTAATATGAGCCTCAATATATAATAGAACATAACATGCCGCACATGGTAATTTGTCTGCTTTATATGGACGACGTCTGAAGGAACAATTTAAAATGTCACTGGTTTTGGCTTATGTCTCCGGAGACAAAATTATACTGTAAGACATGATGCATATCATAAGGAAGACTCTAGTAACTTCACAGGGGGTTAATCATACAAAAGAATTTTTTCAAATAGTTTTGGAGGAGAAAAATAAGGCTGTTAGCTATAAGTTCTATGCATCTATACACACATTGATCTTGTACTTAGCAAACCAGGACTTACAATAGATTTTGATCTGTTCTCTGATACCTCCATCGTTACAGACGTGTCCTTCCTTTTTTACTTTTTTCCTTGGCTTTTCAAGATCAGTGGTGAGAAATGAAAATCTAATTTTACAATACTCTGTCACAAAACTGTGTGTCTAATGCGTAGCTACCCAGTGGATGTGATGTCAGATAGCCCCATCATTACAGATGTGTACGTTCTTTCTTTTTCTCTTGGCTTCAAAAATCCTAAGATGAGCCAGTTCAAAATAAAAACGTAATTATGCAATACTCTGTCATGAGACTGTGTGTCTAATGTGTAGCAACCCAGTGATTATGATATCTGATACCCCTATCATTACAGATACTGTATGTCCTTCCTTAATTTTTCTCTTGGCTTCAAAAATTCCAAAATAAAAACATAATTTTGCAATACCCTGTCAATAGACTATGTGTCTATGTATGGCCACACAGGGGTTATGATGTCAGTTGTAGCCTGTCAATGGTTTCGATAGCACATTGTGATGCTGGATAGAATTAAATTTAAAAAAAGTGTGGTTGTTGTCAGCCAAATTCAAGAAAAGATAAGGGTAGATACATCTGTATGTTATAAAAAAAACTGCAATATGACTGGACAAAACCATACTGGAGTTATTGGTGGACTGAAATAATATGGAGGGGACAGGAGTAAAGATGGGCGGACCCCTAGATGTTCGGGTCCGGTGGGTTTGACTGAACAGTTAAAAAAAATTTGGGTTTGGGTACCAGAACAGTACCCGAACCGGGACCCCATTAACTTGAATGAGTGGTCTGAACATCCAGTGTTTGCTGCGCTGTCATGTACTGCTTCTGATATGTGGTATAATCATTATGGCCAATCAGACTGACGCGGTTCCCATGCTGTCAAATGACAGTGTGAACTCGCAGCCGTGATCGGAGGTAAAAAGTTAGCAAAGATGGTTATCAAGAACAGAGCGGTCCCCACTCCAATTTTTTAAATTATTTAAAAACAATAATTTAAAAAACTGGCATGGAGCCCCCCCATTTTTGACAACCAGCCAAGCTAAAGCAGAGCGCTGGAGCTGATGTCACCTTTGCTTGTCTGGTGACATCAAGCTCTCTGCTTAGTAATGGAGAGGTGTCTATAATATTTTGTGGAATAACCATGATTTTTAATCACAGCTTTCATGAGTCTTGGCATGCTTTCCACCAGTCTTTCACACTGCTTTTGGGTGACCTTATGCCACTCCTGGTACAAAAATTTAAGCAGTTCTTCTTTGTTGCATGGCTTGTGACTATCCATCTTCCTCTTGATTACATTCCAGAGGTTTTCAATGGGGTTCATGTCTAGAGATTGGGCTGGCCATGACAGGGATTTGTTGTGGTGGTTGTCTTTCATCCACACATTGATTTGTCTAGCTGTGTGGCATGGCGCATTGTCCTGCTGGAAAAACCAGTCCTTAGAGTTGGGGAACATTGCCTGATCTGAAGAAATCAACTGTTTTTCCAGGATAACCTTGTATGCGGCTTGATTCATAGTCCTTTGCAAAGATTAACCTGCCCAATTCCAACCTTGCTGAAGCATCCCCTGATCATCACCGATCCTCCACCAAATTTCTCAGTGAGTACAAGACACTGTGGCTTCTACACCTCTCCAGATCTCCATCTAACCATTAGATGACCAGGTGTTGGGCAAAGCTGAAAATTAGACTCATCAGAGAAGATTACCTTAGTCTAGTCCTCTATGGTCCAATTGTTATGGTGTTTGGCAAACTTCAGCCTTGCTCTCCTTTGCTTCTCATTGATGAAAGGCCTTTTTCTAGCTTTACATTACTTGAGACCTGCCTCTAGGAGCCTGTTGCAAACCGTTCTTGCCGTGCACTTCACCCCAGCTGCCATTTGCCATTCCTTTTGTAGGTCACTTGATGTCATCCTGCGGTTGCTGAGTGACATTCGAATAACATGATGGTCATCCCGGTCAGTGGAGAGTCGTTTTCACCCTCTGCCGGTCTGTAGCTTTGTTGTCCCCAATGTCTGCTGCTTGACCTTGTTGTAATGGACTGCCATCTTAGAAATTATAAGGATGGAGGCAACATGACGCTCACTTTACCCCTTTGCTAGTAAAGCTAATTTTTTATACTTTCCTTTGTTAAATAAGATTGGGTTCAGGTGATCACCTAATTAGAGGCACATTAATTATAATCAGGTGTACTCTGGTTGGAACTCAACTGACACTGAAATGGGATGGCTGTCAGACATGTAGAGAAGCTTATTTTTATAAAACTGTGCAGTGATCTTAATTTTTGCCAGAGCTGTATGTCATTATTGGAACTGAAGTTTCCCTATGTGTGCACCACCTCTGCCCAGGTAAAGCCACATCACGTCTATGGGAGCTGATGCTATGTTTATGTTTTCCTTACCCATTTTGCTCTCACAGCATCTTGAAAGGTTTGTTTGTTTTTGAGTAATTGGCTATGAATTTTGTATATGAATGGGTATATCATATTCTTAAATTATCACCTACTAATTGCCATATCAGTGTGGATTCCACTAATGCAATGGGGAATGGGGGTTCCTAAGAACAGAGTACATTTTAAGTAATAGATCTTAGAATAAAAATAAGTTTCACAATTGCATGTCTTAAAAACATATTCGTGCTGACATAATCTTATGAATGTGCCCCTGCTGTGTACTGTGTAATGGCCATGTCTCACCTTACAGGAACATGGTCTGATCACACCACAGCTCCTGGACAGGAGAGGACACAAAAGAGTATACAGACATTACAGCATCGGATCGCATCTGATTCTTTTTGTGAGGTTCACTGATTCACACTATAGGAACGGAGAGAAGCGCAAATAGGGTCTTATCCGATAAACAGGGTACAAAAGGATTTAAAATTCTACTCACCTGATAAAGGAGAGGTATAGCGCATGAAATTAACAGTCAGCTGCTGCACATCCAAAGGTCAAACCAGTGAACGCAGAAACATACAGTTTAATGGAACTTTTTATGGATTTCGTGCGCTGCTTGACATAACACACCAGTACTCGTGCATTAAAAGATCGATGTTTTATTCATTTACCAACGCGTTTCGAAGTATAAATCACTTCTTCCTCAGGGGATGATATACAGTTCCATTAAACTATATCTTTTTGGGAGGTAAAACATTTCGCTGCCTGTTTTTAAGCAATGTTTTCCCTCAAAGAAAGACTCACCTGCGACCTACTATAATGTCTGTATACTCTTTTGCATCCTCCCCTGCCAGGAGCTGTGGTATGATCAGACCATGTCCCTGTACGGTCAGACACGGCCATTACACATCACATAGCAGGGGCACATTTATAAGATTATCTCAGCATAGGAACATTTTTTTATATACATCCAATTGTGGAACTTATTAATATTCAACGATCTGTTGATTAAAATGGTTGATAAAAAATGTACTTTATTCGTGGAAATAAAACCTTTAAATTGGTGAAAATAAATACTTTACCATGTAAATAACCATATTGATTATTGAGATTTTACACGTCAGCTTTATATACATGGAATAACCCTTTCCCTAACACTAACATATTTTAAGAAAGAAAGTGGGAAAACTGTTTCACTTTACACACTGAAGCAATAACAATACATTTGAATGATACTTAAGCAATTTGTATTGAGACAGAAAAACTTCAGAGGTTCACTAAGTGGTGTCCCAACGTCAAAAGGTTAATTAGCGTTTAATGACGTGTTTTCCATTTTATCACATTCTCACCACTGCCCTGGTTCTTGTCAGCATGGAACATATGGAGGATGATGGATCTGTCCTGGAGACCACCAATATACAGAATAAACAACATCCGCACATTGAATCTGTTACTTGAGCCGATGTTTACATTACTAGACATTATCATTCTGCAGCCACCATGTGCCACCTAGAAATGGTCATCGTCATTCTTCCCAAAGACCTAGGACAATGTTCAGTTGCAGCTACTTAAAAAATATTATTTTTGTCACCCTCAGCTAATGAGAGGAAATGTCGATGTTATAAATGATATTGTTGATTCCAGTTAGACAAATTCGGAATCAATAAACATGAAATATTTAAAAGACCACATAATATACAATATAAGTTATTCATCATGATAGCAACCAAAACTTTACTTTTGTAGCGGAATTGCTCAGAAGTCTCATTGACTGGGCAAAATTTAAAGGGAATCTGTCATCAGCTTTTACTACCTGATGTAGGCAGAGAGAAGCTGAACCCAACAATGTACCACTTACGGTAACTTACAGGATGCAGCGGTTCTGACAAAGAGTTTTTAGATTTAGCAATGCAGCAGAGCTGAGGAAGCTAACCCCACCCACACCAGGCTCAATATATACAATTTCCATAGAAAGTGAGGCACCATCTTGCTAGGAAGGAAGCCCAAGCGAAATGCGCATTGGGGCCGCTTTGTGTGTGGTAGTGCTGGATCTATTGGGTAAGAATTTCCTGTATGATTGTATTTTGGCACCCTGGATTATTTGGAGCTAGCTAGTCTGTTTATAGGTGATTCACAATAAAAGTACAGTTATATATAGGTAGTCACCTATTTTCTTAGTGGCCATAAATGAATTGGGATAAGATTATGTGCTATTTTTATAGATAATTTTATTGGAATTTTCTATACCCAGTCCTCACATATATTATAGAACCTACCACACTGTTACTGTTCATGTCCTTCACATATATATATATATATTTGTGTGTGTTATTTTGAACAATGTGTTGTCCTATTAATATTTTATTATATAATATTAATAAAATTTGATACTTTTTGATATTATATACAGGTCTTTGTACTCTTTTTTCTGCGGTTTGATAAAAAGCCTACAATAATGGACAAATATGTCTCTACTACGCTGAAAGCCTACAATTTCAGTGGGCAAGTAGAATTGGTTGAAAACACCTGCAGAGGTGCTAGTCAGGTTTTTTTGCAAAGCTAATTTTGGAGGGTGTGGCTCCTTCTGCTCTGACATTGCACTCCTCCCATTGGCCTGCAGTTGTTCCCAACCAATTCTACTTGCCCATTCAAATTGTAGGCTTGCAGCCCAGGAGAGACATGTTTGTCCATTATTGTGGTTTTTTTTAGACCGAAAGTGGCTTGTACAGTAGGATAGGGAAGGGTTATGATAGTACCCATCAGAGAAGCGTCACCTTGTCATGGTTGATGGGCACACATGAATTGGCCAATTTTTGCGCTAAGAACCTTTTTTTTGCAAGTACACCTTACTAAGGGACAATGCGGTTGGAAGTTGATATTTCCATTAACTCTATATGTCCTGGCATTCACAGAGTGCTGCTGAGCTTTTTTATACATATTTTGTACTCACTACAGCTTGCACCTATTCACACTTGGGAGGTGCTGGTCAGGTTTTTTTTGTATAGATAGATAATAGACATGGGATAGATAAATGATTGGTAGTTACCTATAGATATAAGATAGATGAGTAGATATGAGTGGATCACTTCACCCAACCTGCTTCTCAGTACAGATAGACTGATAAATACTGATACAGATATACAGTACACAGACAGATCACTTTTGATCATACCATTGTTGTGCATTTTTTAAACATCAAGGTTTAAGGTGGAATTTTTCATAACATTTTACAATCCATATAATAGACCACTCTTTGTACCCTTTGCGTTGATCATTTCTGTTCTGTTCTTGAACATGAAACCTAAATGTTTCCTGTGGATTTAAGATTTTTTTTTAATAGACTTTTAAAATGGAAACAAACGCTGTTATGGAACACTCTATATATTCTATATGCTTTTGACCCGAATGTATAATGGTTTTTTTTTGGTCTTTTTCATATGTGACCCTTTTTTGCAGTTTATGGCTGAATTCCAGCCTTGCCTGTTGCACATGCATATTTGTTCATGGCTGCAAACACATTTCATTCCAAGGAACATATGCTGCTGACTGCCAGAAGACGTTTTGTGGTTTGGGGTTGTTGGAAACAATTGCTTTTTTTATGTTAACCCTATATTTCTAGAAAGACTTAAGAAGCTTTTTCTTTACAATAACTCTTTTTTTCTGTACCCCTAAAATGAGCATATTAAAAAGATCTCACCCCTGACAAGTCATGAGATGGAACTTTATTGCCTCCTCTCATTTTTTACCACAAGATTCCTCGAAAAACACTTATATGAAGGACTAGCCTAATGGCCCTGTCACACATAGCGACTCACCAGCGATCCCAACAACGATATCAACTTGTCAAGATCGCTGGTGTGTTGCTACATGATCGCTGGTGAGCTGCCAAACAGGCAACGTCACCAGCGATCAGCACCAGCGATGACGAGCGCTGGGGTCGCTGTGTACCTTAGTTACCAGCGCACTGATGCAGGGCTGGCAACCAAGATAAACAGCGGGTTTCTAAGTGTCATGCGGCGCTTAAAACCCGCTGTTTACCTTGGTTACCAGCTGCTAATCGCTGGTCTCCCGCCTGCCACACGCAGCGATGCGTGCTGGCCAGCGGGAGACTAGCGACCAAAAAAATGTCCTGGCCATTCCAGCACGATCAGCGATACCCGGCAGGTGGGCCAGTCGCTGATAGGCGTCACACACAGCGATCTCGCTGGAGAGATCGCTGTTGCGTCACAAAACTTGTGACTCAGCAGCGATCTCGCTAGTGAGATCGCTGTGTGTGACGGGGACTTAAGGCCGGGGTCACACTTGCGAGTGTGATGCGAGTCTCTCGCATCAATACTCGGCAGTCGGCACTTTGACCGGAGTGTGCGGCTGCATGTATTTCTATGCAGCCGCACACTCTGGTCCCGAGTGCCGGCGGCAGTGTCGGGTATTGATGTGAGAGACTCGGATCACACTCGCCAGTGTGACCCCGGCCTAAAAATAAAATACAAACTGGGAGAAATTGGTGCATTCAGTCTGATTAACCCTTAGTTCACAGTGTTGGCCTCTGATTTTCTGGAACTGATGTACTAACACCATTTAATACATATTTTAATAATTGACTGGTGATTTTAGTTAGTGATTATATTAAAGGGTAACTAAACTTTTTTTTGTCTTTTAGGTTCTGATATTGCCTGCAGATGAGTGGAGGTTCAGTTCATGAGACTCACACAAATTGCTCAATAGAGTGCTCCAAAGTGCGCATCTCAGGAGGCCGAAGCGCACGGCTGCTGCTTGAGCGCACACTCAAAGATCTGCGTTCAGATTGCTTTAGCTCTGTGCTCGTGCTGTGCGCTTCTGCATGTGACTTACTCACTTTTAGTGTTCCTTTGAGTGGTCAGCAGGGGACCACTACCCATCTGCAGTAAATTTAATGGTCTAAAAATATTAAAAAATTTAGTTTAGTTAAATGGGTTTCTCCCCTAAATACATTTCACTTATCTGCAGTTTAGGTGGTAAATGCATGATCGCTGGGAATCTGCTGGTAACCCCACTGTTCCTGAAAGCAGGGGTCCTAAAGTTCACAATGTAAATGGAGCCGTTTTGTTCTGTGAAACCTCAAATTATAGAGAGAAGAGAACTTCACTCGTGACAAAATTAGCAGGCTTGGGTGCAGTTCTCCTTTTCTAAAAGTCCAGTCTTTTCAATTTAACCATTTGTTTAGAGCACATATGTCAAACTCTAGCCCGTGAGCCAAATCTGGCTCACAGAGTGAGTATATTTGGTCTGCAATGCCTGGATGGGCCCCCTGCCCGCCTTCACACTTTCCACTATATCGTCCTCCTTAGAGTTGAGCGAAACGGGTCGAAAAAATTCAAAAGTCGCCGACTTTTGGCAAAGTCGGGTTTCATGAAACGAAACCCGACCCTAGGATGAGGTCGGCCACGAGGTCGGCGACTTACGCGCCAAAGTCGCGTTTCAAAAGTTTGTTTTGCGCTCTTTTTCAGCCAATCAGGATCCACGGACACTGTGGGCAACGTGATGACCTAGGCACGGGTCACCACCATCTTTCAGAAGGGCATGCAAGTGATTGGCTTGCTTTGGTGGGCGTCACAGGGGGTATAAAAGGGCATGCACGCCGACCGCCATCTTACTTCTGCCGATCTTAGTATAGGGAGAGGTTGCTGCTAATTCTGTAGGGAGAGCGTTAGGCAGGGAAGAAGACAAAAAACTGCTTCTGCTGCTAGCGATTTGGCCTGCACAACACACAAGTCACTGTGTGTGCAGTGCAAGGGGAGGCTATATTGTGGTGTATCAGTGGTGTTGGTTGTTGGGCTGCCTTTTAAGGCTTCCTGACACGCTGGCATTGCTGTTTACCCACTGCTCCGCAAACTGCTTTTTTAAAAGCAATCCAATCTCCCTTATCCTCTAGTCACTTTTGTCACAGCTGTGCCATCGAGCCTGTCACATAGCGCTCAGATATCAGTGGGCCTCACACAATCCACAAGTGTCCAGTGTCCAAAAGTGTGCGCAGAGATTCAAAATCTCCATTATCCTCTCGTCACTTTGGTCACAGGCAGCTGTGCCATCGAGCATGTCACATAGCGCTCAGATATCAGTGGGCCTCACACAATCCACAAGTGTCCAGTGTCCAAAAGTGTGCGCAGAGATTCAAAATCTCCATTATCCTCTCGTCACTTTGGTCACAGGCAGCTGTGCCATCGAGCGTGTCACATAGCGCTCAGATATCAGTGGGCCTCACACAATCCACAAGTGTCCAGTGTCCAAAAGTGTGCGCAGAGATTCAAAATCTCCATTATCCTCTCGTCACTTTGGTCACAGGCAGCTGTGCCATCGAGCCTGTCACATAGCGCTCAGGTATCAGTGGGCCTCACACAATCCACAAGTGTCCAGTGTCCAAAAGTGTGCACAGAGATTCAAAATCTCCATTATCCTCTCGTCACTTTGGTCACAGGCAGCTGTGCCATCGAGCGTGTCACATAGCGCTCAGATATCAGTGGGCCTCACACAATCCACAAGTGTCCAGTGTCCAAAAGTGTGCGCAGAGATTCAAAATCTCCATTATCCTCTCGTCACTTTGGTCACAGCTGTGCCATCGAGCCTGTCACATAGTGCTCAGATATCAGTAGGCCTCACACAATCCACAAGTGTCCAGTGTCCAAAAGTGTGCGCAGAGATTCAAAATCTCCATTATCCTCTCGTCACTTTTGTCACAGGCAGCTATGCCATCGAGCCTGTCACATAGCGCTTAGATATCAGTGGGCCTCACACAATCCACAAGTGTCCAGTGTCCAAAAGTGTGCGCAGAGATTCAAAATCTCCATTATCCTCTCGTCACTTTGGTCACAGCTGTGCCATCGAGCCTGTCACATAGCGCTCAGATATCAGTGGGCCTCACACAATCCACAAGTGTCCAGTGTCCAAAAGTGCGCGCAGAGATTCAAAATCTCCATTATCCTCTCGTCACTTTGGTCACAGGCAGCTGTGCCATCGAGCGTGTCACATAGTGCTCAGATATCAGTGGGCCTCACACAATCCACAAGTGTCCAGTGTCCAAAAGTGTGCGCAGAGATTCAAAATCTCCATTATCCTCTCGTCACTTTGGTCACAGGCAGCTGTGCCATCGAGCGTGTCACATAGCGCTCAGATATCAGTGGGCCTCACACAATCCACAAGTGTCCAGTGTCCAAAAGTGTGCGCAGAGATTCAAAATCTCCATTATCCTCTCGTCACTTTGGTCACAGGCAGCTGTGCCATCGAGCGTGTCACATAGCGCTCAGATATCAGTGGGCCTCACACAATCCACAAGTGTCCAGTGTCCAAAAGTGTGCGCAGAGATTCAAAATCTCCATTATCCTCTCGTCACTTTGGTCACAGGCAGCTGTGCCATCGAGCGTGTCACATAGCGCTCAGATATCAGTGGGCCTCACACAATCCACAAGTGTCCAGTGTCCAAAAGTGTGCGCAGAGATTCAAAATCTCCATTATCCTCTCGTCACTTTGGTCACAGGCAGCTGTGCCATCGAGCGTGTCACATAGCGCTCAGATATCAGTGGGCCTCACACAATCCACAAGTGTCCAGTGTCCAAAAGTGTGCGCAGAGATTCAAAATCTCCATTATCGTCTCGTCACTTTGGTCACAGGCAGCTGTGCCATCGAGCGTGTCACATAGCGCTCAGATATCAGTGGGCCTCACACAATCCACAAGTGTCCAGTGTCCAAAAGTGTGCGCAGAGATTCAAAATCTCCATTATCCTCTCGTCACTTTGGTCACAGGCAGCTGTGCCATCGAGCGTGTCACATAGCGCTCAGATATCAGTGGGCCTCACACAATCCACAAGTGTCCAGTGTCCAAAAGTGTGCGCAGAGATTCAAAATCTCCATTATCCTCTCGTCACTTTGGTCACAGGCAGCTGTGCCATCGAGCGTGTCACATAGCGCTCAGATATCAGTGGGCCTCACACAATCCACAAGTGTCCAGTGTCCAAAAGTGTGCGCAGAGATTCAAAATCTCCATTATCCTCTCGTCACTTTGGTCACAGGCAGCTGTGCCATCGAGCGTGTCACATAGCGCTCAGATATCAGTGGGCCTCACACAATCCACAAGTGTCCAGTGTCCAAAAGTGTGCGCAGAGATTCAAAATCTCCATTATCCTCTCGTCACTTTGGTCACAGGCAGCTGTGCAATCGAGCCTGTCACATAGCGCTCAGATATCAGTGGGCCTCACACAATCCAAAAGTGTCCACTGTCCACAAGTGTGTGCAGAAATTCTAAATCTCCCCTGTCCTATAGACACCTTGTACCTTGTTTTACATTACTATATAGTTTGTTGGATTTTGTCTACATTTCTACCAAAAATGAGGAAGGCTGGTGGAAGAGGCCGTGGAATTGGGCGGGGGTTGGCAGCTGGTAATGATGGTGTTGGTGGTGGATCTGATGGTAGTGGCAAGAGCAAAATAGGACCGAATGCAGGAGGTGCTGACCCTGCGTCATCGTCTGGCTATATAAGGCCTCGAACGCTTAGTTTTCTAGGAGTTGGCAAACCGCTTTTAAAGGCAGAGCATCAGGAAAAAGTTTTGTCTTACATTGCTGACTCAGCCTCCAGCTCTATCGCCTCCTCTTCTTCAGTTGTAAAAAGTAAAAGCACTGAGTCGTCATTGGAGGCTCATGTTCATGAACCACACCTTTCCTTGTGTCCTTCACCCCAACCAAGATTGAAGGATGACGCAGGCCATACTACTGATTACTCCATGGAGCTGTTTTCACATACCATGCCTGGATTATCAAGTGAAATGGTGAATTACCCAGGCCAAGATGAATCTGACATGGAGTGCACTGATGCACAGCCGCTGATGGATGATTCTGCTGGTACATTCACTCGGAGCACTACATTGTCCTCGCAGTGTACAGAGACAGATTTTGACCCTGATGAGACTCAGGTGCCCCTTCCCGCACACTATACCACCATACACGGTGACACAGAGAAAGGTGCACATGACATAGAAGAGGAGGTGATGGATGACCCAGTTGTTGACCCAGATTGGCATCCATTGGGGGAAGAGGGTGCTGCTTCCAATAGCTCAGATGAGGAGCATCCACAGCAGACATCGACATCGCAACAGCTGTTATCTGGCAGGCCCGGAGCACTCCAAAGACAGGTTCCAAACATCAAAAGAGTTGCTGGACAGCTTGTCCAGAGGGTCAAAAGATCACAGCGTGCTAGGCCGCAAAATGTCTGCCAAAGTAGGAAGAGTGCAGTGTGGCACTTTTTTGAACAAAATCCTCATGATCAGGCCAAGGTTATCTGTAAGAAGTGCGCAAAGACCTTTAGCCGAGGGAAAAATCTGAAAAATTTGAATACCAGTTGCATGCTTAGACATTTAACCAGCATGCACTTGCAAGCGTGGACACAACACCAAACCTCAAGTGCCACATGTGCAACTGATCACAACGAAGGTAGTCAGCAACGCTACATTGTTTCCCCCACTGTAAGCCCACCGGTTAGCACAGCAGCAAATGTTGAGGTGTCGTTGCAAGACCACAGCAGTCAGGGAATCCCACTGTTATATCAACGAAAGACTGATTCTAGGCCATCAGAAAGAACACCAACTCCATCACCATCATCAACCCTCTCTCAGTCCGCCCTGTCCACCGCTACTTCCACCATATGCAGCTCTCAAGTCCAGCTCACCCTCCCAGACACTATGAGTAGGTCAAGAAAGTACTCAGTCTCTCATCCGCGTACACTGGGTTTGAACGCCCACATTGCCAAACTAATCTCGTTTGAGATGATGCCCTTTCGGTTGGTGGAAAGCACAGCTTTCCGCGAACTCATGGCCTATGCAGTACCACGCTATGACCTACCCAGTCGCCACTTCTTTTCTCGCAAAGCCATCCCAGCCTTCCACCATCATGTGAAAGACCGCATTGTCCATGCACTCAAGCAGTCAGTGAGCGGAAAGGTGCACCTCACAACTGATGCATGGTCCAGTCGGCATGGCCAGGGCCGTTACGTGTCCATCACTGTGCACTGGGTTAATGTGGTGGGTGCAGGGTCCACAGGGGACAGCGGTGGTGGGACAGTGCTGCCTAGCCCATGGTATAGGAAACAGTTGGCTGTAGGCGTTCGACCCTCCTCCTCCTCCTCCTCCTCCTCCAGAAGCGAAAGCTCGTCCACAGAGCGCAGTCGTACGAGCACTCCATCTGCAGCTGCCACTGTTGCACACGATGTGTCCCCCTATCGAGCAGCTAGTGGAAAGCGTCAGCAGGCTGTGTTGCAGATGATGTGTTTGGGCGACAGACACACCGCCGAGGTGCTGGCCGAGTACTTGAAGCGACAAACTGAGTCATGGCTGGGCAGTGTACATCTTGAGGCAGGCAAGGTAGTTAGTGATAACGGCCGTAATTTTGTGGCAGCCATAGCCCTTTCAAAACTCAGCCACATACCTTGCTTGGCTCACACCTTGAACCTGGTGGTGCAGTGCTTCCTCAAAAATTATCCGGAGTTAACAGCCCTGCTCCAGAAGGTGCGAAGACTGTGCGCGCACATCCGCCGGTCGCCTGTACACTCCGTTCGTATGCAGAAGCTGCAGCGATTGCTCCACCTTCCCAACCACCGCCTCATTATCGACATTGCAACAAGGTGGAACTCCACCCTGCACATGGTGGAGCGGCTGTGCGAGCAGAGGCAGGCCATAATGCATTTGTGGGAGGATACACGGCCAGGCACTTTGAGAGCAGACATGGAGTTGACAGGCGTGCAGTGGTCGAAGCTGAAAGACCTTTGTAAAGTCCTTCAGTGTTTTGAGGAATGCACACGGCTGGTAAGCGCAGACGACGCCATCCTAAGCATGAGCATCCCACTTATGCATCTGCTCATGCAAACTTTGACGCACCTTAAGGAGCAGGCGTCTGCAGCCAATGTTGATGAGGAGGAAGAGGAGGAGGGAATCCTTGATGACATTCAGCCATTGTCTGCTCAGGGACCTCTCCTGGACGAGGTGGAGGAAGAAGAGGAGGAGGAGGAGGATGATGGGGATGATTACTTAGGGGAGGAGGATGCATCTCGTGGGGCAAGTGAAAATGTTGGCGTGGCAAGGTCTGGTACAGGGTTTGTGCGTGACTGGAGGGATGTGGATTTGCCAGAAAGTGCTCCTCCACCCAGCACTCGCAGTGCATCATTGACACCGGGAACATTGGCCCACATGTCAGATTATGCCTTGCGGATCCTAAAAAGGGACCCCCGCATTGCCAAAATGATGAACGATGACGACTACTGGTTGGCCAGCATCCTGGATCCACGCTATAAAGGCAAATTACAAAACATCATGCCACAGGAGAACCTTGACCTAATATTGGCTAATAAACAAGCAACTCTGGTAAATCGGTTGCTTGAGGCATTCCCAGCACACAGCAGCGGTGATGGTTCTCACACGAGCCGTACGGGCCGGGGGCAGCTTGGCAGAGGTGTTCGTGGTGCACACAGCAGAAGTGGCGTTGGAGACAGGGGTTTCATGACAATGTTGTGGACTGATTTTTCAAATACCGCTCACACAACTGGTAATACTGCATCAATGGAAAGTGACAGGAGACAGCAGTTATCAACTATGGTTACAAACTACTTTTCCTCCCATATCGATGTTCTCCCACACAGGTCATTCCCCTTTGACTATTGGGCCGCTAAACTGGACACCTGGCCTGAATTGGCCCAATATGCCTTACAGGAGCTCGCTTGCCCAGCTGCAAGTCTGCTATCGGAAAGAGTCTTCAGTGCAGCTGGATCAGTCCTGACAGAAAAAAGGACCCGTCTGTCAACCCAAAATGTGGATGATCTAACCTTCATTAAAATGAACCACGCATGGGTTTCCAAGGATTTTGTCCCACCTTCCCCTGATGACACATAGGGTGACAGAAAAATGGCTTGCTTTGGTCCACCTCTTCCTGGTACTTCACCTATTTCGCCTTTTGCATCAGCTGAATGTCCAACATCAACATATGCCACTTTCTAAAACTCCCTAACTGTGCTGCCTCCCCCCCCATGGCCGGGGTCACCACCTACCGCACGACACCGTGCGAGTGCCGTTGCCCTGGACAGGTGGGTAGGCCGACTCTTGGGCGCGGGCACTGGCACAGGGTCCCTCATAGTGCAATCAAGTGTCTCTGACGGTGGTGGTGCACACCCGCCGTCAGACACACCGCTGTACTATGAGGGGCCCAGTGCCAGTACCGACGCCCACGAGTGGGCCCCCCTTGCTTGGGCAGGGCCCCAGCATTTGCAATCTTTACCTCTCCCTGCTCCTCCGCTGTGTAATCTGGGCCGTCAAATCCATACTGTGCCTGACACCGTCTGAGCCTGCCTCCAGAGACATATATTTTGAATGTGTACGCTATCCATACATGTTATCCGGGGATACGGTACCCTTTCTAACCTTTGTGCAATCACGTGCAATCCATACTGTGCCTGACACCGTCTGAGCCTGCCTCCTGAGACATATATTTTGAATGTGTACGCTATCCATACATGTTATCCAGGGATACGGTACCCTTTCTAACCTTTGTGCAATCACGTGCAATCCATATTGGGCCTGACACCGTCTGAGCCTGCCTCCTGAGACATATATTTTGAATGTGTACGCTATCCATACATGTTATCCAGGGATACGGTACCCTTTCTAACCTTTGTGCAATCACGTGCAATCCATACTGGGCCTAACACCGTCTGAGCCTGCCTCCTGAGACATATCTTTTGAATGTGTACGCTATCCATACATGTTATCCGGGGATACGGTACCCTTTCTAACCTTTGTGCAATCACGTGCAATCCATACTGTTCCTGACACCGTCTGAGCCTGCCTCCTGAGACATATATTTTGAATGTGTACGCTATCCATACATGTTATCCGGGGATACGGTACCCTTTCTAACCTTTGTGCAATCACGTGCAATCCATACTGGGCCTGACACCGTCTGAGCCTGCCTCCTGAGACATATATTTTGAATGTGTACGCTATCCATACATGTTATCCAGGGATACGGTACCCTTTCTAACCTTTGTGCAATCACGTGCAATCCATACTGGGCCTAACACCGTCTGAGCCTGCCTCCTGAGACATATATTTTGAATGTGTACGCTATCCATACATGTTATCCGGGGATACGGTACCCTTTCTAACCTTTGTGCAATCACGTGCAATCCATACTGGGCCTAACACCGTCTGAGCCTGCCTCCTGATACATATATTTTGAATGTGTACGCTATCCATACATGTTATCCGGGGATACGGTACCCTTTCTAACCTTTGTGCAATCACGTGCAATCCATACTGGGCCTAACACCGTCTGAGCCTGCCTCCTGAGACATATATTTTGAATGTGTACGCTATCCATACATGTTATCCGGGGATACGGTACCCTTTCTAACCTTTGTGCAATCACGTGCAATCCATACTGGGCCTAACACCGTCTGAGCCTGCCTCCTGAGACATTTATTTTGAATGTGTACTCTATCCATACATGTTATCCGGGGATACGGTACCCTTTCTAACCTTTGTGCAATCACGTGCAATCCATACTGGGCCTAACACCGTCTGAGCCTGCCTCCTGAGACATATATTTTGAATGTGTACGCTATCCATACATGTTATCCGGGGATACGGGACCCTTTCTAACCTTTGTGCAATCACGTGCAATCCATACTGTGCCTGACACCATCTGAGCCTGCCTCCTGAGACATATATTTTGAATGTGTACGCTATCCATACATGTTATCCAGGGATACGGTACCCTTTCTAACCTTTGTGCAATCACGTGCAATCCATACTGGGCCTGACACCGTCTGAGCCTCCCTCCTGAGACATATATTTTGAATGTGTACGCTATCCATACATGTTATCCAGGGATACGGTACCCTTTCTAACCTTTGTGCAATCACGTGCAATCCATACTGGGCGTGAGAACGGCTGGCGAGCTGTTAAGCAAGCTACAGCACCTGTCCAGACAAGTACAGGGATTCCCTAGCGAGGAGACTTATTTGATTGTTTTCAATGTTGGGACAGCAATTTTTGGGGAGCACTATACTCTGGAGAATGATAGATGGGGCCCACCATACACTGGAACATTCCAAAGGTGGACATCAGACACTGGAGCAGCATTTACAGGGCCCATTATACACTAGAGCATTAGAAATGGGGCCCATTATGTTTGGAGCATTATTTGGGCCCATAAGACAGTGGAGCTTCATCCATGGGGACCAACATATACTGTAGCATTATGTGGAGCTCATCATATACTGTTTCAAACATTATATGGGACCAATGATTCTGTATGGAGAAATAGATGGGCCTCGTCATGAGATGTAAAAAGTGAGGTATTTTTCATTGTACTATACCGCTATTTATCTGCCGTATCGGAGCATGATGAGTTGTGGTATGTGTTAAAGGGGCTCTCTTTCGCCCAGGGCACATGAAAACCTGCAGCCAGCCCTCCCCCCCCACAACTTTAGCCAAATAACCCCCATTTTTCAGTGCGTAACTTGTATTATGAAGTTAATTAAGGTTGACAAGCTTAAGTAAGAAGAATTGATGCTTTTGGCATTCAAATGGGCACTGTAGGTGTGTTTCCTGTCCTCCTCTCACTGCCGACTTTTATTCCCCATTGACTTACATTGGGTTTCGTGTTTCGGGACGACCCTGACTTTTCCCTATAATCGGACGATCTTGCTCGACCCGACTTTTGGAAAAGTCGGGTTTCACAAAACGAAACGCGACCCTAAAAAACCAAAAGTCGCTCAACTCTAGTCCTCCTGGATTTATTTTTTTTTAAAGTGGGGCCCACTATTCTATATGGAGGACATTGTATTGTCTGTAGGGAGCACTATGTGGCACCCATTATACTGTATGGAGCATTATGTGGGGCCAATTATACTATATGGAGCGCTATCTGGGGCCCATTATATTGTATGGAGCACTATGTGGGGCCCATTATACTGTATAGAGCACTATGTGGGGCCAATTATACTGTATGGAGCACTATGTGGGTGCCATAATACTGTATGCAGCACTATGTGGGGCCCATTATACTGTATGGAGCACTATGTGGGGCCCATTATACTGTATGGAGCATTATGTGGGGCCAATTATACTGTATGGAGAACTATCTGGGGCCCATTATATTGTATGGAGCACTATGTGGAGCCATAATACTGTATGCAGCACTATGTGGGGCCCATTATACTGTATGGAGCATTATGTGGGGCCAATTATACTGTATGGAGAACTATCTGGGGCCCATTATATTGTATGGAGCACTATGGGGGGCCCATTATACTGTATAGAGCATTATGTGGGGCCAATTATACTGTATGGAGAACTATGCGGGGCCCATTATACTGTATGGAGCATTATGTGGGGCCCATTATACTGTGTGGAGCATTATGTGGGGCCCATTATACTGTATGGAGCATTATGTGGGGCCCATTATACTGTATGGAGCATTATGTGGGGCCCATTATACTGTATGGAGCACTGTGTGGGACCCATTATATTGTGTGGAGCAGTATGTGGGACCCATTTTATTGTATGGTTCACTATGTGGGACCTAGTATATTGTATGGAGCACTATGTGGGGCTATTATACTGTATGGAGGGCTATTTGGGGTCCATTATACTGTATGGATGACTGTGTGAGGTCCATTATAATGCATGAAGGGCTGTGTGGGGATTACAGTCGGGGAATCATACTGTGATAGGGTTACCATACTAAGCCAGGGAGGTTGAGGTCATCATACCATGTGTGTGGAGGAATTCACTGTGGGGGTATCATACTTTGTTTGTGGGACACTTTGGTTGGCATCATACTTTATTATCTGTAATATTCAAGGTTTTTTATCCCTTGTTAGTTATTACATAATTAAATTAGGCCATTGGGCCATGTGCTTTTCACTGCTCTTACATAACATATTATATTATTCCAATATTTTATTCTAACATCTATTAGTTAGTTAGTTTGACATCCCTGGTTTAGAGTAAGACTGATATTTCCACTTTTGATTTACAGTGACTCTTTAATCCATCATCTGACCATCATACTGATATACTAAATTCGCATTGTATGTTCTTTGTAGAACGTTCTTTTTCCTGAAAGGCTGAATTCAAGCCTGCAGTTGTCTGTTTGACCCTACTTGCCCTGAACAACTTAACACGACATTACTATCAATCTCAAGTGAAAAATCTTGACAGGATATCTAAACACATAAACAAGTCGGTTTATATTAAGAAGGAATGCCAAGAAAATAAAAGACCTTTGCTAAAGTGCTAAGATAAATTAATGAAACGAAATCTAGCGCTGTTGAAATATTCACTTCGGCTCTTGAGCGTCTATTCATTTCCATGTGAACTATAAGCATTTCATATTGTTGCCTATAATATGATTTGAAGATTTTGGAATATGTGCAGTTCTAACAGTGATTGTGTGTCTAGATTATATAAGAGCCAGCTGGAGATTTTTGCATTATATTCCACTTAAAGGGCTTTTCCAAGAATACAATTTTTATCTTTAAAGGGGTTGTCTGGTCTAAAGCTACAAGTCTGCAGTCACTCTATGTGATTGCAGACTTGTAAAGCTTTACATTTTGCGCACTGCATGGTTTTAGGATTCTCGGATGCCAGCACTGGGATCGGCTGGCGTGTGACTGCAAGTGATGCCCATCTAAGTCGGTATGTGGCTGGGAGTATGCATAGCGCATATGTGAGGTCATGTGACCCCCCGCTCCCGACTCACTTCACAACATTTACGTCACCCCCTTCTTATCTGTCCTGATTACAACTTTTCTACTGGTCATGTGGCGTAATGAACATAGACAAAGTAAAAACAGCATGAGAACGTGGCTCTGCGGGACTCGCCAGTGTGAGAAAACATAGGCCTTTATTCCATAATCAGTGCCTCTCACGTGGGGAATACAGCGGGCCGTAGATGCCGGTGACAGCCATACTCTTCCACTGGCCAACACACTTCCGTGTCCCCCTGCACCTACCACCCGCTGTACTCCCTGAGTGAGAAGTGCTGCTATTCTGATGGGAATTACTCGGTTATCGATGTGCACCACCATATACTATGGGCCTTTTTCAAAATTGCATTACTCCACTATAAAATTTGGAATAATCTGGTTGTGTTATACTTCACTCTGTTGGTTATACTGTATAGATACGCTAGACCAGTCCTGTAGTCAGGATATCATGAAAGGGAATCTGTCACCAGGATTTTGCTACCTAATCTATAAGTAGCAAAATCTAAAGACACAGACCCTGATTCCAGCGACATGTCTCTTACTGTTCTGCTTAATGTAGTTTTTAGTGTTGATAAAATCACTTTTTTCAGCAGGAGGATATTACTAGAGGACTAGTAACTTGGCTACCATATAGTCCTCGACATTCATGAGCTCTGTATAACCCCCCTCACACACACACACACACACCACTGATTGGCAGCTTTCTGCCTACACATAGTATATACAGAAAGCTGCCAATCAGTGGCGTGGGCGGGGTTATACAGAGCTCAGCATTCAGAGGACTGGTAGATCTGCAGCAGCTATATCTGCTATATCTGTGTTTAATCTAAACTACAGCAAGCAGCTCAGTAATTGACACATCACTGGAATCAGCGCCTCTGCCCCTGCAACGTGCTGCTCTCAGATGGGGGTTCAGAAACATGGTGATGGATTGATTCCCGTTAGTGATGTCCTGTTTCATTGAGTGTCAATATGCAGTTGTTGATGTGCATGTTCCTACTGATGCAGTATATGTGTGCTTCTCTTCCACTTCCTAAGGCCATGTGCACATGTTGAGTTTTTGGTCAGTATTTTACATCAGTATTTGTAATTCAAAACCAGGAGTTGGTGATGAAGTGTTGACGTATTTCTATTATGTTTTTCCTCTGTTATTCCACTCTTGGTTTTGACTTACAAATACGGATGTAAAATACTGACTAAATACTGAACGTGTGAACTTGGTCTAAGTAAGGTTTTGCTGTCTACGTAAGGCGCTGGGGGTGGCGGCCCACCCACTTCCGTGCAGTCACAACCGGCAGGAAAGACGGTGTTTTGCGGCCTGTGCTGGAGATGGTGTGCGGCGCCACCCAATCTCCAGCACAGGTCTAAAGCCGCGGTCTTTCCTGCCGGCTGTTACTGCACGGAGGTGGGTGGGCAAGCAGCGGCGGAATCCGGCGCGTGTAGTCAGGCGGTGGGTCCTGACGGGGGTCCGGCGACGGCATCCCTCTCATTACTCCCCCCTGATTACACCCTTTCGTTACAGCCCATCATTACACCCTCTCATTATACCAACTTCATTACACCCCTCTCGTTATTTCCCCTCGTTACACCCCTTTCACAGCCTCGTGATTGCAGCTGCGTCCGAGATCCGAGCGGAATCACTTGGGTGTTCCAAAATGGCGGTCGGTGTACTTCTGGTGCGGCGCATTGAATTGTGGGATTCGGGGACATCCAGACGGAAGTGGATGACAGACAATTTAAGGCAATTATATATATATAGATTTAATATGTTATTTTTATAGTTCAATGTAGCCTGGGGAAATGCCCATCTGAAGCACTACATTTGATTTTTTAGCTGTTCCCTAGATTCTTCTGTGCCTCCAGAGCCATCAGGCCGCCGGTACACCTTTTATCTTCACTTTTTGACTTTCAAAGTTCGTTTTATTAAGTGCAATGAATACAGGTTTTATCACACGCTGTCCTTGGCTCAGTTTTAGAGGCTGTTGGCAGATTCAGAACACACAGTAGTTCAATAGTAGTTACCTAATCTCTCTTGTGTCCCCCTTTCACCTCCTCCAACCCCAACTTCCCACATCTTGAGTTTGCGTGGTAAATCTTCTGTGCAAACGGCATTAAAATGTAGAGGCCGTTCCCCTCCAAACATCGCTCCAAGGTTAGCAAATAAATTGTGCTTTGGTGATTGTACAAGTGTACGGAAATGATAATTTATGTATCTTCCGAGCCGTAACTCACGCACAATGGTCTGTTCAAGCAGAGGGATAGCAGCACACCTGCAAGAACAGACCATGGTATAGGAAAATGTAGACAGGACAGGAATTTGACATGGGGTGTTCCATATTGTTTATTGTCCAAATATTTCTCTTTTTATTTTTTGGAACATATGTAAATCACCGGACACGCAGAGTATATTTTTCTATTTATTCTCCCATGCAGATTCTTAGAATGTGAGGTCTCAAACTCAAGGTCCTTCATCAGGTATCTTAGGCTATTTTAAAAAAATAATTAGGAGGAGGTTTTTTTGTTAACGGCCTAATATTGGCGGTAGCAATTTTTAATACAATCTGACCAAGAATGGACCTGAATTATATACGTTAACAGTAGATATTTTGGGCCTCACCGCTCGTTAGCCCGTGGTATTTTCTGCATGATTGTGAAACAGTCTTTTAAAAATGACAAGACTGGTTCTTTGTTCTTGTCTTGACTTGCTATACTTTATGATGGTGACAGTCTAAAGAGGTGTGGCCTAGCTGAAGGGGGGAAGCTCCTGCTGCAGAAATGTATGTTATAGCCACACACAGGTTATAGAGCAGAATGATTGGTAAGAGGGAAGGGCAAGTGTAAGCCTCTGGGGTACCACAAAAAATGTTCTACATGTATTTCTCAGGTTTATTGGTTTGATTGGAATACAAAACAAAATAAGATAAAAAACAAGGGGGAGTTTTAACTTTTACCCCCTTCACGACCTTGTGATTTTCCGTTTTGTGCGTTTCTGTTTTTCACTCCCCTTTTTCCAGAACCATAACTTTTTTATTTTTACATCAATATGGGCATGTGAGGTCTTCTTTTTGCGTGGCGAATTGTACTTTTGAATGTCACCATTTATTTTACAATATACTGCAGGGTACTGGAAAACAATTCCGAGCTCGGTGATATTACAAAAAAGTGCAATCCCACAATTTTTTTATTTTTTTTTTACCATGTTCACTAAATGCTACAACTGACCTGCCATTATGGTTCTCCAGGTCATTACAGGTTCACAGGTACAAAACATGTATAAGTTGTTTTTTTTATCTAGGTGGTGAAAAACTTTCCAAAATTTGTAAAAAACAAAAAAACAAAATGATGCCAATTTCCAAGACCCGTAGCATCTCCATTTTTCAGGATCTGGGGCTGGGTGAGGGCTTATTTTTTGTAAGCCGAGCTGATGTTTTTATTGATATCATTTTGGGGTAGATATTATGTTTTTATCGCCTGTTATTGCATTTTATTGCAATGATGCGATGATGGAAAAAAAACGTAATTCTGGCATTTTGATTTTTTTATAAAGGGATCTGAGTACTCTAGAAAGGGCCCTAAGTAGTCTCGAGAGCTTGCAATTTGTTACCATCTTTTCAGTTAGCCATTAAAAAGTATCAACCACTGAGGACTCTCAAATTTCAATATTTTTTAATGATCTAGACATTCATCTGATGGGTGAAGTTGGATCACATAAGCTAAGACTTTCTTATTTTCACCTTACGTAGGCTAAAATGCTCCTCTGTGACTCAAGGGGGAACAATCTAACCACAAAGCTCCATTGAGATGTGATGTGCCCATGAATTTAGCTTGAGAAGGCAGAATTATTCAGGATTTCTTGTTACTAAACAAAGGTTTCATGGAATGGTTTTCTATTAGATGGCATTTCCAATTAATGATGTGCTATTAGTGAATATCATCCTTCCTCGTTGGTTTATATGTGCTATTGTCCCATATTGCTTGTATTTGATCATTTACTTGTCCTAATAGTGGTTCAAAATGGTCTTTATATCGCATTTGGAGTGAAAGTTGTACTGATTTGGTTATACACCCTTGTCAAGGTATTGGCACAGCTAGCTCAGTTTTAGCATGGGTTAAATCTAAGTCATATGGTAAAATGCATGCTGGCATCCAACCCGTAGCAGAACTAGAGCAAATAAGAAACATTTGTTTGTATTTCATGTTAAATATCTGTATTGCATTTTCCACTGAATACTTGTGGATAGTAAAGTATTCACAGAATTTGGCAAAAAGTTTTGAGCCTAAAACAGAATGTTTTACTTTGCCGAGTTTTTATGTGCCAAACTAAGGTTATGGATATGGCATTTATGTTAATACTTAGTTAATTGTTTTAAACTGTGTGCATAATCTTTAAAACATTTGCAATTTTCTTTATTTTGTGTAATCACTTAACTTGTTCTTAGATCAAATCCAGACTTAATTTGACTGTTCTGTATACTTAGGGGGAATCTAGTAAGATTTCACACCCCAAACTATTTATATGCAAACTGTAGTTCTTTTATAGACAAATCCAGCAATGCCTTTACATGGCCAGTCCTTTCCCCCATTATAGAGAAATTAGTGTTTCAATAGATATGCAAATGAGTCTGATGATGAACTATTTGTAGATCTAAAACCACTGTCACTCCAGCTCCATTCCTCGCCCATTACTGTTTTCTCCTTTGCTTGAAGTAGAGGCCATCAGTCAAGCAAGAAGAGGCGGTGCTGGGTATGGAAAAGAGCTGGAGTGGCAGAGGCTTCAGATCTACGAATAGTTCTTCAGCCTCATTTACATATTAATCCAAATGCTGATTTCTCAGAAAGGAAGAACAGACTGACCATGTAAAGGTATTGCTCGACTTGACTTTGAAACAGCTACATGTGCATATATATAGTCTGTGTTTTAGTTAATGAAATCTTGCTGAGAGATTCCCTTTAAAGTAGTATATGACACTACAAAATGTTAGATAGCTAGAGTTCTGGCTCTGTGATTGAAGCAAAACTCAGTTCTGTGCCCCTGCCATAATTAACAGGAATGGCTCCATCCTTTTAGCGGTGGCTGTGCCTGGTTTTACACCTTAAAACATCTTTGCTCCATACAAGTAAAATGAGCTGCGCTGCAATGTCAAGCTCAGCCTTGAGTCTGGAGCTATGCCAGGTAAATTATAAAGGGCAAGAGTGCAGAGAGTCAGACCCCCACTGATCTGAACTTGCAAAACCCCTTTAACATTATCTGTACCATAAAAATTATTTTTTTGCCATCTGCTAAAACTTTTTTCAAATCCTCCCTCCAATCAATCCTGGCAGATATCCAGGAATTTCAGATCTTAGCATCACCCATTCTAGGAAAAGAAAAAAGTACTAACAAAAAATGAAGGTTCTTGGCGCATAAATTGGCAATTCATGTGTGCCCATCAACCACGGCAAGGTGACACTTCTCTGATGGGTCCTATCAAAAGGCATGTTGGTCAACACAGCAGATGGTCCACTGGGTCATCAGTAGATTATATTTTGTGTAATGAAGGTTTATGCAGTACATTCCATTGAAGACTTTTTCTCATGAGAATTACCTCTATGTTGTAAGCACTTGGAGGAATTCAGGTTTAATGAGAAACTGACTCATTATTGGCTTATCAGAATCTTGATAGCCTTCACCTAGACCTTGAATTTAACAAAGTGGAACAAATAAAAATTGGAAGAACTGATATGTGTGATACCCAGTAATGTTAGTTGTGAAATTCTCTAGTGTAGACTAGTGGCATCTCCTCTTTTAACTCCTTTTCTCATTTACTCAACTCTTTATATAAATTCCCCAATGTGCCATCATCATGAAAAGTTTAGAAAACCCTTTTGTCTGAAGAGACGAGACCATGTTTTACTCTAAAACAGTATGTACCTTCTTGGTTTCGGGATTAAATTACCATGCATTTGGCATATCATGTAAAATGTTCTTTATTATGGCTTTCTCATACCTACAGCATGAGTCACCAGCAAACCAGAACAGATTTTGGCTAAGCTGCATGATGAAGTGTTCTGGATGCACAGAAAATTTAATCCAGACTCCAGGCAGAGAAAATTCCCAGGGGCTACCTTAAGAAACAGCCTTAGAAAAACATAACAAACATGTTTTAACACCTTTAAAAAAAAAAAGATTGTTAAATATGCAAAACATGCAAGAATAGAATCCCTTCTGTAAGCTCCGATGGTCGGTCAATCACTCACTTCTGATTATTGTTGTTATTTAAAGCTGTTTTACATATGTCGTGGCCAAGAAATATAAGATTTCTTCTTAAGTATCCGCAAGGTTCAACTTCTCAGACAAAACGATCCATTTAGCAATATAAAGCAGGCGTAGTTTGCACAAAAATGTTTTAGCGTCTAACATGAATGTCATGCTCTAGCCCCCGAGTCCAGGAAATGTGAACTGCTAGATTTTAAAAAGGGAAAAGTAATAATATAAAACAAACCCATTTATTTCAACACAGTCCTAACAAGTCACTAAGAATAGAACAGGTATGTGATCTTCTAACCGGAATACCGGTAACCCAGTAACACAAAAAAGGGAATAATTGGCAGAGTGCACAAATTGTGTTTGGCCCAATTGACGAAAATGTTCGACTTTTTTTTATTCTCCATGTAGACTGTGAACGTTCAGTTTTGGAATGTAATGTAACTTAGTAAACATTGAGATACTAATCTGTGTTATTCTTGGATTAATCAAGGCTTGCTCTGATCTGAGTGATGTACTGGGTTGTTGGCGAGTCAATTTGGTGATGCGAGTTAGAAAGAACTGAAAGATCTGTGCAACCTAAACGATGCTCTATGTGACATTCTTATATCCTCCGTAAAAATATGGACGCCATCACGAGCAATTTGTTTTTTACTCAAACGCACATATTTTGGGCCAAAAACAATATTTGCTACGTCTATTGCTGGTTCCAGAATGAATTAACTAAGAATCCGTCAGTGAGCTACTTCGGGCATGGATTTGCTACTCTGTTATCTGTCTTTTATTGAGCTTCTCTCCACTGATTTATGCTCAGGTCTCTTTTTGGATCTGATTTAATGGTCAAAATTCAGCTTAAGGGCCTGTCACACTAAGCGATATCGCTAGCAATATCGCTATAACTTGTGACGTTATAGCGATATTGCTAGCGATATCGCTGTGTCTGATACTTACCCACAACCCGCTCCCCCGCTGGTTATCGCTGATCGCGCGAGAACGTTCAGGACCGCTTCTTGTCGTCAGCTTCCTGCGGCGCTTCCTGTGGAGAGACGAGCGACGAGCGTGGAGCCGGGCGGGAGGACGCAGGATCGCCTGGTGTGACAGGTAAGTAGCGACCCCCGTCCCCAGCGATGTCACTGGTGAGATCTGCCTGTGTGGCAGCTCACTAGCGACCACTTAGCGATGCACCAGCGATCCTGACGCGTCATATCGCTGGTCGGGAACGCTGGTACATCGCTAAGTGTGACAGTACCTTTAGATGAGCTAAATGACAGATTAAGGAGTTAAGACTTGCCTTTCAGCATGCGCTCACTGACAGATTATTTTGAAGCCAGAAATGAGCGCGTTGAGAAACAGACTATAGAAGCCAGACAGAGCAAAATTTGTAATAATATCCAACGATGCCTCTAAAAGTGTCCATATCTTATACTTGTAGTTTCATTGCAAAAATCTCCTTCTAGTGTTCTTGTACAGTCCTGATGAAAAGATACAATCTGTGGAAGAATCTGGCTGCAAGTATTTAGTTTCCCTGCAGCACCTCCACTGGCGAAAAGAAGCATTACACAATTCTTGTGTCAGTTACTGGCTGACTGTGGAACGCATGAACATGTCAGGTCCTTCAGAGAGAGACGGACTCTTTGCATTTGCTCTCAAATCTGACAAATAGATACGTGGGGAACCCAGGTCTATTAATTTAAAGTCCTCCATGGTGTTCTGAAAACACTTTTGAATGGAATGAATCAACAGGAATGACCAATGCTATACTGAATTATGGAGTGCCTGGTTTGGCTTTTCATCCCGAGTCATGCGGCAAGACTCTTTAAAGGGTCGATATTGGTTTTAAGAATGCTACTTCCTGTAGGTGGCGCTAGAGTTCCTGTCTTTTTCCTCTTTGAATAGGATATTTGCACATTTAAACTACAGTATAAAATGCTAACAGCAGGGGGTTAGGCTCCTGGACATATGTGGTAGCTTTGTTCTTCCACAGTCAGTAGCAGTGAGAAGGCTCAAGTGACTTTCAGGTGAAAACATCCAGCTGTAAAGGAATCCAAGAACGTGTCATGTGAGCTTCTAATTAGCAGACATTGCAACAATCCACTCATGGGGAAGGGGGGCTTGTTTGGGGGTGCAATTCCGATGCTCTAATTTAAGTATTATGTCCTGTGACAGTCATGGAAATATATATTGAGTAGTTACAGCAGCAGAATCTGATGCAAATACAGATGTGTTGGCAGGAGAAAATGCTGCATAAATGACAAACATTTTTACATGCATTTTTATACGTTGTTTTCCTATTGATTATAATGGATGAAAAACACTGCAAAAATTGACATGCTGCCAATTGTAAACTGCTTCAAATCTGCAAGAAAAAATAAGCAACACGTGCATGAGACTTCAGGGATCTCATTTATTATGCTGGGAAAGTTAAATTTGTCATGTCAAAAATGTGAGGGAAAAACATGTTAAAAATGCTACTTGTGAACATTCCCTATCACTACATTTTTATAGGTTCTGTATATCAGGAGGTAGTGTACATACAGTTAGAAGCCCCTGCAGTGTACAAATACATAAAAAAAAAATCACAAATTAACAGTAATGTTTTTCATAATGAAAATATGGCGGTAACTTCAGACACTGTGATTATGGTTTACAGCACAAAAGGACGTCATTTAGAAGGGAAGTCCTAAGCACTTAGTAAGTGTAAGAAAACATTCATGGAAAGTCGTCATTTTAAAATATAAAGTTATAATTCGGAGAACAAAAGTCCTAATTTTACAAGGTGACATAAGAACTAGAAGCTTTTACTCATGTGACCAGAATTTTACCTCAGGATTTGTAAGCCAAAACCAGGAGGGCGTGATAATACCGATGTGGTGTTTCTATTATATCTTTCCTCTGATTGTTCCACTCCTGGTTTTGGTTTACAGATATTGAGGTAAAATACTGACCAAATACTGAACATGTGACCGTGGCCTAAGGCTACCTTCACTCAGACAATTCACAGAATTTTTTGGTGCTTGTTAAAAACCTGAAATTCTGTGTTTTTCTTGGCATTTTTTTCCTAAGAGTACTGTGTATGACAGCATCTTTCTTCCAGATAGGCCATATTCACACGTTCAGTATTTGGTCAGAATTTTACCTCAGGATTTGTAAGCCAAAACCAGGGGTGAGTGATAATATAGAAGTGGTGACGTGCTTCTATTATACTTTTCCTCTGATTGTTCTATTTCTGACTTTGGCTCACAAATACTGATGGAAAACACTGACCAAATACTGAACGTTTGAACATGGCCTTAGTTTCCATAGAAGCCGTTTGGACATATAGCTACAGTATATCACATGAGCATAGCATGGGACGTTACATCACTGTGGATGAAATGTTATTGCAGTCTGCAGATTACACCTGGCCAGGGGTTGAAATAGAATATTAAAGGCAAGTATATTATAAAGTATAAGCTCTAAATGTTAAATTAAAACCGTCCAAGTCTTGGAAAATCCATTTAATGGTTAAACCTTTCATAGTTTGGTTGTCATGCGATGGAAATTTTTTTCTCTAAAGTTGCATTTTATTACTTGACACTTCTGCAAAGCACACTCTGACATGATGCTTGGTAGCAAGGATTACTGTCAAGCAATTTAATAGTAAGCTCCTGCCAATGTAAAGTCCAGCGTCAGCCACATCAGCTAGATCAGCATTCCTGCGGAATCTGTCTCTCGGATTTATCCCACTTCAGCTGTACAGGCAAAACTCTGCACCGTACCTGTTCCTTGTATTAAAAATATTTATGTCTAACTTTTCTGGATATCACACTGTATAAGCCATAACGTGAGATCAGGAGGAAAAAAAAATAAGTGAGAAAAATGAGTTGAGTGTAAAAAAAAAAAAAACCCCTTATGATTTTTCTATCAGATCCTCATAGACTAGAGGTACAGGTGCTGCATCAATGTAAAAAAAGCTGTGGCACTAAGCAAATAATGCAATACAGTAAATTTATTAGCTGTCACATGGGTGATAAAGATTTCACAAGAGATCCATCAAAATAGCATATAAAATTCAATATCCAGATAGTCCAATATTAATCAATAGTGCTGAATGAAATTTCTCAAGTCATATATGGTATGATGGCCGACTGTGTGTGGCGGCAGAGCCTCTCATGTTGCATAAAAGAAGTCTGAGGGTACCACAAAATAATATTAGGGACCACTAGCCCCACACTTAAAACATGACTATGTTAATACTCAAGAAAATATATTGTTTCTAATATTTGAAATTTATTCATGGTGATCCTGGCCATTTTTTGTACACACTCCTTTTTTTCTTGAGTATTAACAGCGCCTCTCCTGGATGCAGTATCTGGTAGAGATGCAGACTTTAGGACTACCGAGAAATACAAATAGGTAAGCAGCCAAAGAAAATGGTGGTAAGTAGATAATTATTTCAAGTAGGGTCTGTACAAAGATGGCTGTCAGCACCTTTGGACACCCCAATGGTTTTTCCACAATTGGTTGTTACTAATGCAACAGGTCAGCATCTGATAAGGCCCCAGATTATGTCAGAGGATATTTGGGTCCGGAAAGCCCACTCCACCCAAAGCGCCCCCCCCCTTTCTACGCGCAGTGATTCCGCAAGTGTTCATTGAACACATGCGGCATCACTGCATCATTTCCATAGACTATTATTTTTCTTGCGCTGACGGAGCGTCTCCGCGAGATAAATAGACACGCTGCGTTCTGTAAAGATGTGCCGCATGTCAGGATGCGTGGGTATGTCACCCGCGTTTCAGTACGCATAGTGGAGACAGTATTTCTTAAAATCCCCTCCACTATGCTGTAACATCTGGGCACTGCGGATTAAACGCTGCGGCTGTATGCAGCGTTCAATCCGCAGCTAATCCTGATGTAATCCGGACCGTGAAAACATACCCTAAGGTTCAGGAATTTGGCCCTATCTTGTGAGAGATGAGCCAATATAAGATTATTTTGGCAGCAGATCTTTTAAGAGAGTATAAGAACGCTCGTTTGAGACAAGTGTTCATGTCTATTGCTATGCAAGCACGTTTAGTATTTTCAACAGATTTTTCTGCAACAGAAACCAGAGTGTTGGCAGTAAAATTCTGTGTAAAATCGTTTTTGCATGAGTTTTCATGCGTTTTTTCTTGCTTTTTTTTCCATATTTTTGGAATGAGTGAAAAATGCTGGAAGATTTGATAAAATGCTTTGACGGTTCAAATTTGCAAGGAAAAAATAAGTAACCTGTGCATGAGATTTCAGAAATCTCAGTCTCTTTGCTGGTACTGTAGAACACGGTGAGTACTGTTGACACCAGACGTAGCAGTGCCAAGAATGATGATCTTTTGTGCTGCGTTTGACAACCTGTTTACACTTAAAGACTATCGTGGAGCGAGTGTTCTAAAGAATGCTTGCTCACCTATTATCTTTCAGTGTAAAGGCAGCTTAAGAACTAGTCAGGTTTGAAACGCGTCAATCCGTAACCTGCATGCTTCTGTATGCTTCTCCTGTGACTTGTAGAGGACAATAAATGCACAAATTGGATTGATTTGTGTTTGCTTTTAATGGATAAATAATAAAATAAATGTTTTTTTGCCTCCTGGATCTAGATTCTTCGCTTTTTGCTCAGTGTGCTGCCAATGCATGCTCTGTCATACCCCTGAGATCTTATCCAATAGAAGTATTATTTCTAGAAAGGCATACATCCGATTCCTTACATACAATTTTTTCCTTTTGTATTTTTACAGAATCCCCTAAAAAACAAACAAACAAAAGACATTTTTTTGCATGCCCCTCCATATGACTTATGAAAGTATAGTAGTGGCCCTTAGACTCCTATGGCAGCCCTATTAATGATCTGTATAAAACGGCCTATGACAAGTGAAGAAAATCTTGACAATATTATTATAGAAGCTGGTCCCATATCCCAAAGCCCTTGTTATGATCCACTCTGGTGCCTGAAATTAACTTTATAGCTTTGCTTTATTCATCGGAAATTCAGATTTTACTGAATTCACATTTCATACTCAAAGGAGAAGTCAGCTAACCCTCAATGTAAGAAGTAATTTCTGTCATCCTATATCCATCTAATGGATCAGGGAGATTTTAATAAACCTATGATGTAGTTTGCCAAGATTTACTTCTACCCACAATTATATTATTAACATATGTTTATAAAGCTGGGAAGCAGAACTGTTTCCATATGCTGTATTTGTTTTATGACACTCTTCCCTCTGCTTGAAAATCGCATTGAGTTGTGCATTAAAGATATACCGGTCTAATTGGAATGGTGTAAAAGTAAAAGTTTTCTACAAAAATTACCCATAATACCAGAATGTGCTTTTGTACTTTGACATTAATGCCTATAAAGTGTTGATTTCATACTGTAGATCAGAGTGGAGATAGCTGACTTTGCCAAACTTCACGTTCACGATATATAATCTAAAAAGGTCCAAGAATAATATAAAACATTACTTACTCTAAGTATATTACTAGAGAAAAGGAAAGTAAAGAGATCATTATATTCTTCTATTAACTGGGGCTGCAGAGACTTAACGGGAAGTCATCATCAGAAATAGACCTATTGTTTAAATGAGGTTTTCTATTAAAAGATTTTTTTTTAAATATTACAATCTATATTAAAAATAAAAAAAATACAAATCTTGCAATCTTCACACTGGCCACTGAGGCTATTGAGCCTGTGTAAAGGTCATGGTGAAGGTCGGGGAGCAAGGGGGCTGTCATACCACCTATTATGATAGGTGGATCCTGTGTTATCAGTGGTGAATAGAGGTGTTACCTGTCACTGAAATCCTAATCCTGTCTGTGATGATAGGAAGCCTTGCTGAAAAGTCCTCCTGAAAATAAGAGCCTAAAAAAGTCCCAGTGGCCAGTGTGAAAATGTAGATTTCTTATTTTGTTTTTATACATATTGATAATAAAGATTGTGATAGTAAAGCAATGGTAAAATAATAAGTGAATACATTTAATACAAAAATCTTATTTAAGCGATTGGTAATTTTATTATAATAGCCTCCCCTTAAAGGAGTATTCCTATCTTGTATAATTACGACATATTCATAGGCAATATCATAACTGTACAGTAGCTATGGCTCCCACAAACGGGACCTGCATCATTCTCAAGAATGAGGACCAATTGTGCATCTGTCAGTGAAGAGGTGGTCGGAAACCCCATTCATTTGCATAGGGATTACTATGTTTCCACGTGAGTAGTGTGTGATGGGGTGACGTTCTTGACATAGATATGGGTTTTGTTACGTCCATCGGTGGCACATGTGGGTTTGTGGACCCAATGTGCCACAGGGCCAGGCCTACCAATGAAGGAGCGTACCTAAGTAGCTGCCTTGGTGTTCACTGAAGACTCTAGTAGTGAGGTCAGGCTTGTGGGACAGGTAGCAGCCAGGTACCTCTCTTGGGCAGCTGCTGACCCCCATGGATCAGGTAAACCGATAAGGGCTAGGTCTCCGTTCAGACTAGTAAGTTCTGGCACTTCTACAGAACAGTTACTGTCACGAATTTAGGCTGGATTCATACATGCCAATGTAGGTAAACAGCAGGTACGCAGGATGCAGTGACGAGACACGAGACTGAATTGAACTTTGACTATAGAACTTTTATGAATTTAAGCCGTTAGGGCTATACTAAGCAACCAAAAATTAATGACAGCTATTGTCCTCGCAGGGACTCTGCACAAACAAACACTTTGAAAGTGAACACGACTAATCCGGCAAGAGCCGGTTACTATAGGGCCGCGATATGGTCGACTACGGGTCCTTATTTCTTATAGTGTCACTTATCCGTCCTGACATCCCTCGGCGTCTCTGGTGAGGCTGCGTTGGCGTCGCAGCCACTGGGCCCAGCTGCTGAGGATCTGTCGTAGTGTTCGGGCGCCCAGGAGGAGATGGGGCACAACAGGCCCTGAGGAAGTCCATTGATGAGGTGACCCCCTGTAGAAACAGCGGGGTTCTGATCGTAAGCGAGTTCAATGAGACTCCAGTCTCCAAGCAGGGTTGTGTCGCAGTTCCCAGGAGTGGCGGTTGGCAGGCCACGTGCATGGCCTGGGCGTAGGCAAAGGAGTAGGCCCCAACTGCCGACTGAAGCGGGGTGATGTCCACTGCGGCCCATGATGAAGAGGCCGCAGCTGCGGGCTAAAGTGGGGCGGCAGCGGGCAGGCCGCAGCCGCAGGCTGGAGTGGAGCGGCAGCAGCTGCGAGGGGCAGCGTACCAGCCGCGACAGGCTGAAGCACAGCGGTAACAGCTGCGGACCACCGTGGGCAGGAAGAGACCCCGGATCAGAGTGAAGCGACAGTCTCTTGTTGGTAGGTTTGGCGCCCACTCTCTGCAGGCCGCAGTAAGTCTCTACTCTGCCAAAGGCCTCCTTTCTTGTCACTGTCTGTCACTCTGGCTCTCTGACTCCCACAGTCTCTTGCCTCCTGTCTGCCGTTCCGCCAACTGACTCCCCTGCGCTCTCCCTGTCCCTTTTATACTCACCCCTCCCCTTGCTGTCCTGTCGCTCTCAGCAGTCCACTCTCCTCCTTTTCTCCCTGGGTACTGTTTCCTAAAGAACCCAGATGGCGGTCCCCTTGGTTCCGGCCCGGACACTCTGCGGGGGTCCTCCTCCCTACACTCCCCCATCCTGTATGCTCGCCAGTCCTCGGTCGAGGGCCTCAGTATACTTGGGTTGGTCTGCGAAGGTGTCAGTTTTTGTTGCCATATAAACTGGTCCTGTTCGTATCGTTTCGGGGGGGTTTGCCAGCTGTTGACCGCTTGGAGCGTCTTTGTTCGACTAGGGTGGAGTCTTCTGGGGTGGTGGACGGTGATGCGCTAGCTGGTTCGGGCAGGCTAATTTTGTCAGTTGGTTTGTCATTGAGTAGAGAGCCCCTGGTTATTGTGGGGAAGTCTTCTTCGTCGTCCGGGTCCCAGAACACGGGCAATGGTTCAGAGACCTGAGGAGCAGATTCAGGTTGTTTTGGGTCGGTGGAAATACATGGGCGTAACATATAACGATGCACAATGCGGGTAGGTAGCGTTTCATCTTTCTCGGGTCGTATTTCGTACACAGGTCCTTCAGGGTTTATACGGCGTAGGACCCGATAGGGACTCTCTTCCCAGCGTGGCTCTAATTTGTTCTGGGGGCGTTGGTCTAGTACGAGTACTCGGTCTCCGCTTTGGATGTTGGGAGGTGGAGATAAATTCTTTCCTGGGTGTTCTAAGTCTTGGAGTTTGGTATGTACGATTCATTGAAGAATTTGCAGCCTGTGCCGGTGATTTCGGACCCATGATGATACCCCGGTCCAGGGCTGAGGTTCCTCTGGGCCTAACTCTAGCTCCGTGATCCCTTTGCCCTCACGTCCAAACAACAGGGAGTAGGGGGTATAGCCGGTAACTCGATGTACTTGGTTGTTATAGACCCATACTAATTCAGGGACATATTCGGGCCAACGGGCCTTCTTGTCACTCTCCAGAGTACGCAACATTTGGATTAATGTCTGATTAAATCGTTCGCATGCCCCGTTTCCCTGCGGGTGGTATGACGTGGTCCGGGATTTGTCAATACCGTAGAGACGGTGTAGTTCCTCCATTACTTTTCCCAAAAAACATGCTCCTTGATCGGAATGTATCCTATGAGGGCAGCCGTAAACTTGTATGAAGTTTCTACAAATTGCGGAGGCGGCCGACTCCTCGATCTGGTCTCGAGTGGGGGTGACCACAGCGAACTTAGTGAAATGGTCTACCATGACGAGGCAGTGTTCATACCCCTGGAATGTGGGACCAATGGTCAGGTAATCCAGCGTCAGAAGCTCGAGGGGCGCTGAGATCACGATTGTTTGTACTGAGGCTCGCTGTGCGGGCGGTTTAGCTAATTCGCATAGGCGACAGGTCCGGCAAGTCTCGTCCACAACAGCATGCAAGCGTGGAAGGTAAATTATCTGTTGTAACCATTGCAAGGTCTTTTGAGCTCCGAAATGAGCCCCATTTTCGTGGGCTTCTCAAGCCAGTTCGTTAAGTTGGGTTCCGGGTGCAACTACCTGCCAAATCGTCATAGATGTTGTTCGTGATGTCATTTTACGATACAATAGTACCTTTCGGATAACCAGCCTCTCCCATTGTCGTAACATCAGTGACATATCCTGAGTCAAAGTCTGTCTTTGGGAGTCAGTGGGCAGTTTGCCAGCGGTTACCCATTTCCAGAGGAGCCCAATTTCTTCGTCTTCTTGCTGCTGTTGGATCCACTTATCCGGCGATTGCTCCAGCATGCCCCTTAGGGTCTCCAAGGGAGGTACTTTGTGGGTAGCAGCTGTGAGCACGGCAGCGGTGAGGGTGAACGGTATCTCTTTCCCTTCTAGTTCGTCATCTCGACTTTTCCCTGGGGTTGTATGTCGAATTCTGGAGAGGGCGTCAGCGTGTACATTCTCGGCCCCTCTTTTATAGATGATTTTATAGTTGAATTTCCCCATCCGGGCCACCCATCTTTGTTCCAGTGCCCCCAATTTGGCATTTTCCAAATGAGCCAGCGGGTTATTGTCGGTCCGCACCACTACTTCGGAGCCCGCCAGGTACTCTGCGAACCGCTCCGTCATTGCCCACACTACTGCGAGAAGCTCGAGCTTAAAGGAGCTGTAATTGTCAGGGTTGCGCTCGGAATCATGGAGTGAGCGGCTTCCATACGTGATCACTCTCTCCCGGCCGTCTTGAACTTGTGACAACACAGCCCCCAGCCCGTGAAGACTCCCGTCAGTGTGTAGAATCAACGGTTGCGAGAAATCCGCATAAGCCAACACCGGAGCATCCGAGAGCGCAGCCTTAAGGTTTTGGAAGGCCTCTTCTTGAGGTTGTTGCCACTGGATTTTTCATCCATTTGCCCCAGCGGGAGCCCCCTTCAGCAGGTCATGCAGGGCTCGAGCTCTACATGCAAAATTCTTTACGAAACGACGGTAGTATCCGGCCAACCCCAGGAAGGCCCGCACGTCTTTTATCATCTCAGGGGTAGGCCATCCCTGAATGACAGCAACCTTTTCCCGGGACGGCCTTACGCCCTCTGCTGAGATGACATGGCCCAGATATTCGATCTAGGTGCGAAATAGGTGGCATTTTTGGGGTTTTACCTTCAACCCGTACTTTTACAGCCGTCCGAGTACCTGCCCCAACCGCTTCAGGTGGTCCTCAAATGTGGCAGTATAGATGATGATATTGTCTAAGTATATCAACGTGGCCTCAAAATTGAGATCTCCCAGACACCGCTCCATCAACCGCTGAAAGGTCCCCGGGGCGTTGGCCAGTCCGAATGGCATACGATTGAACTCAGATAGTCCCATAGGCAGTATGAACGCCGTCTTAGCCCTGTCTTCTTCTGACATGGGCACCTGCCAGTACCCACTGGCCAGGTCCAAAGTCGAAAAATACGTCGCCTTCCCCAAGGCGGACAAGGATTCTTCTATTCGGGATAGTGGGTATGAGTCTTTAATGGTGCAAGCATTCAGCTTTCGATAGTCCACGCAGAATCGTAAGGTGCCATCTTTTTTGCGGACCAACACAATGGGGGCTGCCCAGGGGCTTTGGCTTTCTCAAATAACTCCCTTTCGTAGCATTTGGGCCAGCAAAGTTTTCACCTCTTGGTAGAGTTGTGGAGGAATCTGTCGATATCGTTCTCGGATGGGGGCCGCCCCTGCCGTGGGAATTCCATGGGTGATGGCGGTGATACACCCAAAATCTTCCTCATGACTAGCAAATACCTCGTGGTACTGTCCGAGCAGTGTTACTATCTGGGAAAGCTGAGCTGAAGTTAGTCCGGAGAGCTCGGCCCACATCTGTTCGAGGATGTTTCGACCCTTCTCTTGAGTCAAGATTTCGGTAGCCTGTAGAGACCGGATAGTTACTTCCCAAGGGTCCTCAGATTGCACTCTCAATTGAACCGCAGGGGCCGGCAGCACTTCTTCCAAAGGCCTTACTAGCTTGGCCAGTTCGGTCCGAGCTTTCAGGACGATGTCTTGGTCTTCAAGGTTGACGCAGCGCACCAGGACGGTCCCTTTTTGCACTGTGGTCAGGGAACAGGCCACCAGTATGCCAGGAGGCAAGCGCTCCGAGTAGCATGGCTCCACCTGCATCTCTACGCCCTCCAAGGGTATCGAGGCTCGAATTGGCAGGGCCATCACCGTCTGCCCAGGACGCAGTACAAGCAGGGGAGCCGCTAGCGCAATGACTTTGCCCAGAGCCTCACCCTCCCGGCAGTCCTGGTGTACTCGCACTTCCCACACCAACTGCTGGAATACCTGTCCTTGGGCCGTGCGGGAACCCCACTGCTTCAGGATCTTGTGCGTGGGGTCATTGAGGAGCAGATTGCCGAACTCCCGTAGTATGTTCATGCCCAGAATGACTGGATGCTGCTTATCGGTTTCCCCTTGAGTCAGTACCACTCCTCTGCGACTGAGGGATTTACCGCACAGCGTCACCTGTACCCACACCACCCTGGCAACAGGGACTGGTAGTTGATTGGCGGCTACCAGTCTGATCATGGGTCCCCACTGGGGTCTCGCTGCCTCGGGGAAATTTTGCCGGAAATAAGTTGCAGGCATAGTTGTCACTTGTGACCCCATGTCCACTAGGCACCGGACGGCCCGGCCCTCTACTTCTGCCCATACCACCGGACATTTTGCGACCAAATCTTCGGGACTTCCACCACCCCTAATCATGGTTTCTGGCTCCGAGCGGCCTCCCCCCAGCCCGGAGCCCTCTAGTTTAATGGCCGCCGAGGTGGGTATCTCCCACGCCGCAGACACTCTTGTGCGAAGTGGCCTGGCTCCCCGCACTCATAGCACCGGGTCTGCGCAGACCGACCACCCCTGGCGGAGCGGGGCCCCCAGGTGCCGGGATTCAAACTAGGTTGTCAAGTTCCGGACTCAGTCCTTCTCTTCACTTCGGCCAACTCGCCCTTGATGTTCTTCAATTCTTGTTTCATCTCCTCCACCCACTGAGGCTCCTCTGTTATGAACGAGTCACCGTAGGAGGCAAAAACAGAAATGCTAGCTAAGTCCAGAAAATCAGAGAAGTTGGCAGCTATCGGATTGCAGACCCCTGAACCTATCAACAACAACTAGCAGTAGCCGTGGGGGGTTCCTACGGTGCCCTAGACCCCTCGATCACAGCCGGAAAACTACATAGCCTAAAGACAGAAAGGGAAATCTAAACTGCCCCAGAGCAGACCCCAAAGCAATAGGCAGCCCCCAACATATAATGACGGTGAAGCAAGAAGAAAAAACACTAACACAGATAGAAAGATAGACTGAGCAAATGATGGGGCCCAAGCTAACTAGATAGGATAGGATAGAAAAGCTGCTGTCTGCAATCCGCCAAATACCCTATCAACACAAGAGCCAACAGACTGACAGGGAAAAAGGCCCTGAAGACGCTAGGCTTCAAAAAGACTATGTCAGTACTCAGGTATTTTCTGAAGACAGAGCAAAAAGACACAAAGGAATTCAACTCACCCCAGCAGGGAATGGCAGAATCCAGAAAAGCAAGGCAAAATAAAACCAAAGCACAAATGCAAAAAGCAAGGCAGAAAACTTAGCTTTTGAGGAGCAGTTAATCAGACTGGTCTCCTAGAATCCCTCAGAGAAATCACCAGCGAGGCAGAAGGGCGTCGGCTGCCTTATATCCAGTCAGCAACTCCCGTCACCCAGTCATCCTCCACCAGCTCAGGTGTTTGGCAATCAGCCTCACTACCTTCCTTCACCAGAAGAGGGAGTTCATCAGACCTCAATGGTGAAGGGGAAAATGAAATCACAACACTCCTCAACTGCATCCACGGAGGCCTCTACACTCCGGACCTTTCCCACGGGGACCGCCATCCCCTGCTCTTGCTCTTGAGCGCGTGCTTGACTTCCCACCTCTGAAAAGTCTATACGGGGATTCATTCTGACCTGCACCCGTAATGCCTGCTTTATTAACGGGTCACGCAGTCCAGTCACCAATAGGTCGCGTAGGGTAATGTCAATAGGTCCTACACCGTCCTTTCTTTCGATGGCGGTATGCAACTCTTGGAGGACATTCATATATTGGGTGATGGTCTCCCCCTCTCCCTGCATCCGACTGAACAACCGGGTCCTTAACTCTCCCACATTAGTTGGATCCCCATGGGTCTGTTCTACAATCTGTAAAACTTTATCAAAGGTGTTGCGGTGTCCCGGGGGCCTCAACACTACTGAATTCCAAGCCTCCCCATCTAACGCCATGAGAGCTACTTCGGCTTCCAGGTCAGGAGTCATCGAGTGCATCCGAAAGAGCCCCCGCATCCGTTCTGTCCAGCTCCATAGCATGGTATTAGAACCGGGGTTCTGATCGTAAGCGAGTTCAATGAGACTCCAGTCTCCAAGCAGGGTTATGTCGCAGTTCCCAGGAGTGGCGGTTGGCAGGCCACGTGCACGGCCTGGGCCTAGGCAAAGGAGTAGGCCCCAACTGCCGACTGCAGCGGGGTGACGTCCACTGCGACCGATGATAAAGAGGCCGCAGCTGCGGGCTGAAGTGAGGCGGCTGCGTGCTGATGTGGGGCGGTAGCGGGCAGGCCGCAGCCGCGGGCTGGAGTGGAGCGGCAGCAGCTGCGACGGGCGACGGACCAGTCGCGACAGGCTGAAGCACAGCGGTAACAGCTGCGGACCACCATGGGCAGGAAGAGACCCCGGATCGGAGTGAAGCGACAGTCTCTTGTTGGTAGGTTCGGCGCCCACTCTCTGCAGGCTGCAGTAAGTCTCTCCTCTGCCGATGACCTCCTTTCTCGTCACTGTCTGTCACTCTGGCTCTCTCAGACTCCCACAGTCTCTTGCCTCCTGTCTGCCGTTTCGCCAACTGATTCCCCTGCGCGCTCCCTGTCCCTTTTATACTTGCCCCTCCCCTTGCTGTCCTGTCGCTCTCAGCAGTCCACTCTCCTCCTTTTCTCCCTGGGTACTGTTTGCTTAGGAACCCAGATGACGGTCCCCTTGGTTCCGGCCCGGACACTCTGCGGGGGTCCTCCTCCCTACACCGGTCTAGGATACTAGATCAGAGTTTGGTTGCATATGGACCAGGGGATAATGTTCAGGCCCTGGCTGCTCTGGGACCAAGGGACGAGGTTCAAGAACTGGCTGCTCCAGGACCAGGGGATGAGGTTCAGGCCTGGTCGCTTCAGAACCAGGGGATGATTGATGGGTACTGCACTTGCCACACCGGGGTCAGAGGAATGCGAATACAGAACTTACCACACCAGGACCAGGGGACCTTGGATACAGGACTGCCAAACTATTGGCTGGGAGACATCTTGCAAGTGCACTACATTATGCTAAATTCCTCTCAGCAACATTCTAAGGGTATATACTATATGCGCGAGCTGCCACTGTAAGAACAGGGGAGCGTGCAGACACGTACTAGGCAGTTCCCGGCGGCACGCACACCAGGAAGCAGGAGGGAAACATCGGGAGACCACACTGTGGGGCTGGAGTGGTGAGTAAGCCAGCATCCCTGCATGGATGTTGAAGGAGACACCATGAAGGAGCGCCGGTAGCTTCACTACAGATTTTATTGTTGAGACCATTGTCTACTATGAACATATTGTATATCATGTGGATGGGTATACTCTTTTAAGTTTGTGGACACAATGCTAAATCTGCAGCAGGGCTCCACACCTACCACTTACCTCTTACAATAACTGAGTACTTACATATTAGAGAAAGCACTTTAACCCCCTTTCAGGCCTCAGGTGAATTTGCCACTTCTGCACCCGTTATAGCCTACTTCTAATTTATTCCTTTACATTGGATGATCCAGGCCATGGCTTTTAAGCCTGTTTATTGAAAGAATGTCTTATAACTTACCTGTTACAGAGATTTTGGGGTCCCAGAGCCATGACCCCAATCATAGAACTAACAAATCATCAGTGATTGACCAGACTATACTTGGAACAAAGCAGATACACTTATAATCCCTAGTACATGGTCTGAGGGGTGGTTCAAGACTAAGGGATTCTTTGTGTTTTTACATCGTGCCACATATTATAAAGATTTATTCTTCCGGTTTTAGGAGTTCTTCCTTACCTTTTTTTGTGCAAATTTAATCAAAGACTGCAGATTTTTAAAATGTACGGTAATTTTAATACATTATGGCTAAATGCTAGCAAAACTCCTAACAGGCTGCAATTCAAATGACAAACAGTAGGAACAGCACACAAAGTACCATCTTTGATAATGATATTATGTGAGACCACTTCTGGTGGGGTGCTTTTCTCTGTTTAGTCTGCAATCAACATCACATCCACTGTGTGGCTACATATAGACACATATAGTAGAAGCATCTCACGACAGAGTGTCACAAATCATATTTTTTTCCAAGCTAGTCATCTAGCCATGCATTAGGTTGGATACACTGAGCCAAAAGGAAAGGTAAGGAAGGACTCATTAGTGTCAGTGTATCAGTTTTGCCGGGAGTATTCCTTTATTTATTTGGGAATTGCACTATAAGCAACCTCAAATAAATTGCAACTGATGCTTACATTATCTACAGAGCAATGCAAACAAATCTGATTTCCCCTAAGCCCTAGATTGTGGTCCATGAATTTATGAATTTGGAGGGATTGGCTGAAAGGAATCTGACATCAGGTTTTTACTACCTCATATGAAAGCAGCCTAATGTAGGGAAAGAGAACCTGATTCCACTGATCTATCACTTAGTTTACTGGATGCAAGCAGAGCTCAAAAGCTAACCTGCCCACACCACAGCTTTCTGTGTATTTTGTACAATTACAGTGAGTAGCTTATCAGTGCTGGTTTTACGGTCTGACCAGGATGCACAGGAGCTGTAGTCCTGTAGCATTAATCTGCTGCTGATAAAACACTTACTGTATTGAAACAACAGCACCCAACCTAAGAAGTGACACATCACCGAAATCAGTGTCTCAGCCCCTAACTCATGCTGTTCTCACATTACGTAGGAAAAACCTACTGAGAGATTCCCTTTAATAAGTTAATATTGTTCAGAATGCAGTTATCTGATACACTAAAGTGCTTATAAATTGGCGTTTTAGTGAGTAAGGAATAACATTAGAAATTTCTATTTTTTTAGTTTATGTAAAATCCATCTTTGCGCAATACAATTGTGCTTCTTATTGAGATGCCTTTTCCAGAGACTGCATATATTAAATACTAAATACTTGTGTATTGGAAGTCAAGCATGCAGAAATGGGAGTTATTCTTGGTTCCTTTTTTGTCCAGCACTCCCCCATCAGTTTTCCATCAGTCAGTGTTTTCATGGAGGCTGCTTCATGTTAAACTGACAGGTGGCCTCCATTGCTGAAACACTTCTATTGCACTAAAGATTGAGGCTTCTGGTTTGGGAGCAAACACTGGAGACAGCAGTCTGTATGTTTGAACTTAGGCATAAGTGTCTTGATTTACTCTAGACAGCTCTAGACATTTGGCTTCCCACATGTGGGGAATCATTTGTGGGAGAACTGGCAGTGCCATGTCTGTGCCGCTCATGGATAAGAATAGTCAAGTGTTCTTCAGTTCATCCACTCGTAGAGACTGGAAGGATCTTCTCATATTGTATTCTCCCTGCGGATTTCTCCCGAGTGGGCCGCGGTAGTCAGTGAATGACATTACAGGGACACCCCTTGTTTTCCTAACTTAATTCTGTGACAGCCCCACAACCTAGCCTTCTGGACTTCACAACTGGAAAACAAATTGAAGCCGGCCACAGAGCAGAAACACATGAAAACTATTTCTACCCTTTAAAAGAATCCAGATGTTAAGAGTTTTCTGCCAGAGTTTTCTTTGCTCCTTTCTGCAAAGCAGCACACAGCAGCCGTCTTCCAGATTCAAGAGTTTTACTCAACTCCGTCTCTTTAAGCTTGTGTTAATAATTACAAAGATACACATACAGTATAGTAAATAGGCATCCTGGTGATGGAGAATATGCAGAGAAATCCAAAGGTTCCATCAATTTTTACTCTTAGATCTGAGCTTGCAGAACCTGCCACATATCCACTGCCACTGCCCAAAGCTGGCACCTTGTAAAAAAATCCCTATGAGTATACATGAAATAATGCCGTAACTATTTAATGTGGGAGGTGTTATTAGACCTCATATACTATATTTTGAGACGTTCTTTATATTTGTCTAAGCAACTTTGATGAGCTTCTGGGTTTCCCGGTGCGACATATGATTTGCCGACTTGACGAGACATCAACTGTGTGGCATGTGACCCAAAGGTGGGGTCTCACCAGCCTGGCAAATAAAAAGGCAAGCCTGGGATCCCAGAGCGTTAATAAATTCACAAAATTCCTATCCACAGCCAGAGAGCTCTGACTTGAATCGTGGAGCTACAATCCACTTCATCTAATTTTGCAGCTTCTTCAAGACGTTATAGTACGTCCAATGGCAATTCCCCCGCTTTGAGGAGGGCTCCGACGGTGAGCCTGCATCAAAGCCGGGACTTGTCAGCTGTTTTGAACAGCTGACATGTGCCCGCAATAGGCACAAGTGGAATCGCGATCCACTCGCACCTATTAACTAGTTAAATGCTGCTGTCAAACTCTGAGGAAGGCATTATCGCCGAAACGCCGCGCGTTGGGGTACGGCTGTGGTCTCCCTTGCTGCGCCTTCTTGTGTAAGTGCCTCCTTTATTACCATATTGTATGTTTTTGCCTGTCATCATTCATGTAGGAATTTTTTCTCGTAGTTATGGTCACGACCATGGGCAAACATTATTTATGTTTAGACAGTTAGACACTTCACAATGTTCATGTATTTCTCATGACTATTTATTTGGAGCTGCCATGGTCACCCGGCCTTTCTTTTCCTACCAATGTCACTTTTTAGCCATGTTCTGTTTGTTTCACCTTTCAATAAAAACCTACTTTGCACTTTACCTTGTGATATGAGGACTTTTTCACTGCTTTTCGTCAGTTGCTAGCGGCATTTAACGCGCGCTTCCGGCCATCGGCTGGAAATATGCGCACCGCTGACCCCCGTAATGTGATTGAGGGTCATCGGTGCATCGGCATAACAACCCGATTACTCCTTGAGACCTCTATGGTTGTTGATGCCAGATTGCTATGAGTGCCACCCTGTGGTGCGTTCATAGCAATGCAGTAATCACCCCATATACACATTACGTATCGCCGCATTCAGAATGGCCCGATCTATCAATAAAAAAAAGGTTTAACCTGTTCGCTAAATGGCGTAGGAAGAAAAAAATCAAAACGCCAGAATTATGTTTTTTTTGTTGCCATGACATTGCATTAAAGTGCAATAATGGGCGATCAAAAGAACGTATCTGCACAAGTGGTATAATTAAAAACGTCAGCTTGGCGCGCAAAAAATAAGCCCTCACCCAACCCAAGATCACAAAAAATGGAGACACTATGGGTCTCGGAAAATGGCACAATTTTTTTTTATTAGCAAACTTTGGAATTTTTTTTCACCACTTAGATAAAAAATAACTATGTTTGGTGTCTATGAACTCATAATGACCTGGAGAATCATAATGGCAGGTCAGTTTTAGTATTTAGTGAACCTAGCAGAAAAGCCAAACAAAAAACAAGTGTGGGATTGCACTTTTTTTGCAATTTCACTGTACTTGGAATTTTTTTTTCTCGTTTTTGAGTACACGACATGGTAAAACCAATGGTGTCGTTGAAAAGTAAAACTTGTCCTACCAAAAAATAAGCCCTCACATGGCCATATTGACGGAAAAATAAAAAAGTTATGGCTCTGGGAAGAAGGGGAGCGAAAAATGAAAACGCAAAACCAGAAAAAGCTTTGGTCATTAAGGGGTTAAGAGATGTACAACTGCTCATGAACAAGGAGCGTCTGACTCCAGCATTGTGTATTTTGTGGTGCAATATATTTTGACATGGAATTAGCTATACTAATACGGTAATGTTAGCAATAATGACAACATTCTTGTTTTCGGCACTGTATTCTACAGTCTTTATACAAGTACAATGCTCTGCAGACCTATTCCGTGAATGTTCCCCAGCCTCAGCGACGCTTTATTCCCTCTTAGCTGATGCGATTTGTGAAAGTTAATTTGTGTGTTTATCCAATTTTCATAATTCCTCATCAGATGGATTTTCTAAGTGTTATTCATGCTTCTGCAAAGAAAGTTAAGGAGTGCTCGGTGTCAGTAGTATTTCAAGTTTCCTTCAGTTTGAAATATGACCGTCTCCCTTTTTAAATCGCTCTGCTTCCAGATAGCATTCCTCGGCATCTATTAATCTCAGTGTCTTTCCTTGTAATCAGCCTGAACGCTGCCGAATATTTCTGCTGCTTTAATTAGCTGCAAGTTATTTGGACTTCCCTGTCCATTGAGGTCTCTGTTGTCTCAGGGCAATGAAGGGATGAACCATCAACCAGAAACAATATATTTAATTACCATACCAGAAAAGCTGCATATACAGTATATTCGGAGACAAAGGAGTCACCATTGCAATTCTTGTGGTCTCAATAGATTTAGCTATGGAATGTAACATGTTTGTGTAGCTGCGATTTGCTATGTTTAGTGGACACAGAAGGAATGTTTTATTCTTTCCTTGTCTATATGTCACAATGATCAGTTTCTGAAAACAAACACGGCATATTAATGAGTATTTGGCACTAGAAACAGTGCGAATAGTGGCATGACGAACAGCATAGACCCTTCAAGATTTGTACTTGTCAGCCCCCACTAAATAAGTGTCTGGATAAAAGCTCCTGTCATCTCCGCCCTGCGTAATATTGGGGAGTATACATATTAGGCTTTTCACCACAATGGGAAGAGCCCAAATAACTCACTTTCATGATCCTTTTCTGCCCTGTTCTTACATGCTATGATGGAAACCATTATTAATGGAAAATTTGAAAAAATAACACAACTCTACAATACTGTCTTCTCTTCTATTAACATTTATCCACCAGGTCAGGGGAACTCAAACTTTAGTAGATCAGGAGCAACATATACTTTTTTTTTAAAAAAGTATGACGTAAAGTCATCACGTTCAGTATTAAAACGGGAAAAACCTATTAATGATAGATCCGAGTGACATGACTATTACTCTGGTGTAAACTGCCAGGGATAGTTTACAACCTTTCCAGGTTCCAGCAATGGTATGACATTCCCAGTGCCACCAGTACACGGTAATGTATGCGGCTGCCAACAACCACAGCTTCACATACACGGCACATATGGATCCCGAGCCTCAGATTGGGGACGACTATAACAGTGATGCTTAGAAATGTCTTATTGTAGGTATATTTTTCACATTTTCACACATTGATTATGCTTATGATTGGTCTTTGAGTGATTGTAGGTAAAACTGTTTTCATCTCTGTGATTCATCTAATGTGATCGCACAGAATTTTTCTGTACCGGGCTTTTCTGGGTTTGAAAACTGCTGTAATAGGTCATTGAATTGGTTTGTGCATAGTTCCTGTCCAGAAACCTAAGTGGTCAGCCGCACACAGATCGGCCCCATAGAATGTGGACCTGAAGCAGTTCAAACTGCAGGTCCACAGAAGAAATCCCAAGGTCAGGATGTGATTTTTTCCTCCAAGTTCCAGTGCATATACTCATCAGATTTTCCACACAAAAATCCTATGTCTTAAAACCCCACTCCAGCGTTTTTTTTATTCCAGCACTGAAGTGGTGCCACTAAGGTAAGGTCCCTGTTCTTAGTCTTATATTTTCCAGTCTCCGTCTTCATCTGTTATTAGAACTGCTCCGATTAGTCTCCTGTAGTTTGTGACCTGCCGAATTGCCCCAGTATTTGCTGGGTGAGCTGTAAGTCACTGCTCAATTTAACACTAAGAGAGCCAGAACGAGGCCCTCATATACTTACATTTAGATCTCATGACCATTACCTTTGACTTCCAGTCAGTCAGAAGTTACGGTCACAGGATGTGGTGAGGGACTAAGTAGCACTGGGAAGAGCTGAAGATGGCTGCTGGTGAGTATAATACTAGGCTCGGGGAATTTAGATTAGTATCACCACTCCAGCGTAGAAAAAACAACAACAAAAAACTGGAGTGGTGTTTTTGAAATTAATGAAAGCGTCAAAATAGGTAACATACTTCCTTATGTAATGTTGATCATGCCAGGGCTTATCGGATGACATAAAAAGAGTTCTAGAGATCTACATTGTAGAATAATTTAATTTACTATTGAAACTATCTATTTATTTATCACTTTGCAATCTACCTATCTTTCCATCCATCTATTTGATAGAATCTATCTGTTTATTAGTCTGGTGTTGTTTCTATTGCTCTATTTATATGTCTTTTTATTTGTCTATCTGTTTTTTCCTGTCAAGTCTCTAGCAATATGCCAGTCTATCTATTTATCTATCCATCTATTAGTCGGTGCTGGTGCTATTGCTCTACCTGTCTTTCTTTCTGGATCTATCTATCTAGCTATCTAAAAGGAAGAAAATTAGAGCAGCACAAAGAAGGAAAGAATCCGGGTGCAGAGCCCCCCAGGCAAATACCAAACCTCAATTGTAGAAATCCAAGAAAAATTGGAGGCAGCACACCATTTGTAATGAAAAAAAGAGCTATTTCATAAGCCCAAAAAGCGACGTTTAGGTCCAAACAACAGGAACCTTTCTCAAGCTGTTCTTTGGACCGAAACGTCACCTTTTGGGCTTATTAAATAGCTCTTTTTTTCACTACAAACGGTGTGCTGCCTCCAATTTTTCCTGGATATCTATCTATCTATCTATCTATCTATCTATCTATCTACAGTCTAACTATCTCAATGTGAGACTAATACTTCTTCAGCATGCCTCTAGCCATTCAGCTGTGAAATATCATGCAGAGAACAAGAACCAATGGTTCAATGCAACTAGATTTAGACGTATTTCCACCAAGTTGTGTCTTACTGGTGGTCCTTTGTTTTGTTGGTGGCCACTTAGAATTACAAGTTGTAAATGAATAAATTGCTCTAGTGGAAGACATAAAGCAGTCATGTCATTTTTCCTTATCGGAGGTTGGGCATCTACCCATCTCACACTTTTGAAAACAAATAGGTCTGTCTTTCAAGGCTCCATCTAAGTGCCTGTAAAACAATATTGCCTTTACAAAAACAATGTGAAAATTGCCTGTTCCTGCATCTTGTGGAGACTTTTGAAGACCACATAAACATCACGAGAAATGGGGACATTGCTTAGATGTCAGAGTCGGCTGGGATTCATCTCTAGTAATAAGCCTGTTTACTTTTAAAACTCCAAAAAATGAGAAGGTCTGTGATTTCCTATGAAAAGGGGAAATTTGTATTCTGCCATTAAGGGATTTGATGTATAAACATATCAAAGAGTGTTTTATTTCCCCTCATCTGTATGGCAATTACATTCTTCAGTGACTGAATAGCTGTTTTCAACCAGCTCTTGGCAGATACATGTCACTGAGCCTGTGAATTTGGAGTGTATTTACACTTGATTAAGTCCAAATGCCAAAAAGGCCACATTACCCTGATAACTGATAGAAACAATTACTAGATGAATAGTCTGGAGGTGTTGAGATATGACCATCCAAATGAACAGGATGCATACTACCAAAGTAATATATCCTGTGCCAACAAATGGGGTAAAGGTTTACAAAGTAAAAACAGCAAAATCACTAGTCATTTCATGTATTGTCAATGTCATCTTCACAGTAAAACATGAGAAAACTTGAAATGTTGAACCAGGGAGAAGATATTAAAGTTGATATACTAGTTCTTAAGCTTCCCACACACGTTAAATAGATGTCAGCCAACTTTGGCCAAGCATGCATAGCTTGTCTCCAGTGGAAACAATTGATTGGGTGTGTTACCATCCAACATCCCTGGTCCTGCTGTCCTGTGACATCAGCCATCTGGAAAGAGTAGTAGGACTTCTATACTTGTGAAATCATATTTCATATATTGATCTTGCTTATTACATTCAGCCATTTGTAGATCACTTTCTAACCAAGTATTATGGTTTCTTCTGCAGGTGGAGATCACACTTCAGGATATCAATGACAACCCACCAGTATTTCCAACAGATATTCTTGACCTAACTGTAGAAGAGAACATTGGCGATGGATCAAAAATAATGCAGTTGACAGCAACAGATGCAGATGAGGTATTTATATATTTTTTTCTATGAATATAGATATTTTTTTTTAAGTGTCAGTGGTCAATAACAGTATATATAGCATAAAATATTCAATAAGGACAAATTTACAATAGTCATAGACGTTAAGTGGGAAATTACTGCTCACAAAAGAGCTTAGCTCAACAAATCAGAAATAAAAAAAAAACTTCTGTAAATATGAAGCTTTAGCCCCAAAACACATCATCATAGATCAAAAACATCATAGCAGATTGAAAAGTTTACAGGTCACTGTCTCTAAGGGAACACTTAGCTAATTTAAATGAATTTAAATCTCCTGGTCCAGATGAATTACATCCTACGGTACAGAAAAAGTTAGCAGAGGAAATTGCAGAACCATTAACCAGAATCTTTGAAAATCCTGGAGAACAGGAAAAGTCCCAGAAGATTGGAGAAGGGCAAATGTTGTCCTATCTTCAAAAAAAAGGAAAGAAAATGGAGCCAGGAAATTACAGGCCAGTGAGCCTAAAGGGCCCGTCACACTAAGCGAGATCGCTAGCGATATCGTCAAAGCGTCACCGATTTTGTGACGCAGTAGCGATATTGCTAGCGATATCGCTATGTGTGATACCTCCGACCGGCTCCCCCCGCTGGTTATCGCTGATCGCGCGAGAACGGCTTGGGCCGTTTCTCGACGGGCGCTTCCTGCTGGCGCCGACGAGCGACGCGTGGACGCGGGCAGGAGGACGTCTTCATCGCCGCGTCTGACAGGTAAGTAACAACCGCCAACCGCTGCTATGTCGCTGGTGAGATCTGCCTGTTTGGCAGCTCAGTAGCGACCATTTAGCGATGCATCAGCTATCCTGACCAGGTCGTATCGTTGTCGGGATCACTGGTGCATCGCTAAATGTTGTGACGGTACCCTTACTTTTATACCATGAAAGATCTTTGAACAAATTATTAAACAATATGTCTGTAAGTACTTGGATGAGAAAACAGTAATTAACCAGATTCAGCATGAGATTGTAGCAAACAAGTTATGCCAGACTAATCTAATTTGGATCAAGGAAATGCAGTAGATATAGTATACAGTATCTTGACTTCAGCAAATCATTTGATAAAGTATCTCATACTATCCTTATTGAAAAAATGACTAAGTATGGAATTGACAAGGAATTATTAAGTGGATTCATAACTTCCTCAGAGATCATACTCCAAGAGTGGTGATAAATGGTTGCACATCCAATTGGAAGAGTGTTTTCAGTGGGATACCACAAGGCTCTGTCCTGGCCCCAGTGTTGTTCAACATTTTTATAAATGATCTAGATAAGGGAACTGAAGGTAAACTAATCAAATTTGCAGATGATGCAAAGCTAGGAAGGATATCTAACACTAGAGAAGACAGAGAAAGGATGCATAAGGATCTGGATAAGCTTGAACTATGGGCAGCTACTAATAGAATGACATTTAACAGGGAGAAATGCAAGATTCTATATCTGGGCAAGAAAACCGAAAATTACATCTACAGAATGGGAAAAATAAAACTAAGTAACAGCACATGTGAAAAAGGCTTGAACATACTAATAGATCGCAAACTGCACATGAGTCAGCAGTGTGATGCAGCAGCAAAAAAGGCAAACACAGCTCTAGAATGTATTAAAAGAAGCATAGAGTCTAAATCATGTGAAGTCATTATCCCCCCTCGACTCCTCCTTATAGTGAGGCCTCATCTGGAATACTGTGTTCAGTACTGGGCACCACATTTTAAAAAAGACATTGAAAAACTGGAGCAAGTTCAGACAAGGGCTACTAGGATGGTGAGCTGACTGCAAAGTATGTCAAAAGAGGAATATTTAAAGGATCTTGAAATGTTTATCTTGCGAAAAAGAAGGCTAAGAAGAGACTTAATAGCTGTCTACAAATATCTGAAGGGATGTCACAGTGTAGAGGGATCATCCTTATTCTCATTTGCACATGGAAACATTACAAGCAATGGAATTAAACTGAAAGGGAGAAGATACAGATTAGATATTAGAAAAACTACTTTTTGACAGTCAGGGTGACTAATGAGTAGATCAGACTGCCACGAGAGTTGGTGAGTTCTCTTTCAATGGAAATCTTCAAACAGAGGCTGGACAGATATCCATCTGAGATGGTTTAGTGAATCATACATTGAGCAGTGGGTTGGACATGATGACCCTGGAGGTCTTTTACAACTCTAACATTCTATAGAGAAATCTAAACAATGTAGGCGCCGAAATCAGGGCAAGGTCTGGTCGGTCCAGGCCTGCTTAGAAGCAATTTTTATAAAAACTGAACCACTGTTGCCATTGAGCTTTAATTTTGCAGTACTGAAAAAAGTTGTTCATGAACAAAGTACATTTTAATTAATAGATCTTGGAATAATAAGTTCCGCAATGGGATGTGTTTAAAAATGTTTTTCCTGTGCTGAGGTTATCTTATAAATGTGCCTTTGCTAGTACTGTGAATTGGCTGTGTTCAACCATGAAGAGCTGCTCCAGTTCATAGTCACCACATTCCACAGTCCCTGGCCAGGGAAATAACATATGATATTAATGATAAGTAAGTATACAGATGAAACAGCAGAGGCTTGCAACTGTTGCTTTCGATGGTAACACATTTTCCTGACTGAGGAAATACATTTCACTGCGTATTTTATCATAGAAGTGAGTGTTTGTGTTGTATCACCAGTCCTGTGTGCTTATCAAAAATCAAGTCAGTGACATATAAGCTCATGAGCCACTGACTTGATTTATGTTGAGCTCAGAAGGCTAAACACATAGCAGAAACACTCACTCCTATGATAAAACAGGCAGGGAATTGTGTTGCCTCTGAAAGCAGTGGCTGCAATCCCCTGCTTTTTCATCTGCATATTCACTTATCATATGTGACTTATGCTATCTTACCTGGCCAGGAGCTATGGTATGTGCAGACCAAGGACTAAGATTCAGACCAAGAGCTGGAACAGCTATGCATGATGAGACACATCAAATAACAGTATATAACTGAGCAGGGTTGGACTAGGGTGTCTGAGGCCCACAGGAGAAATTGACCCTAAGAGCCCACCCTACAGCAAATCCCTGTTAGCTGTTATCCCTGTTATAGTGGAGCATTGACTGTAAAACAGAGACTCTTGCACATCTACTGTGCATACTCTATACAACTGGGATGTACAGTTACGGTAGTTTGCATTAAACGTCTTCTTTGATTAAAATCATTTATAATAATACTACATAGAAGAGAGAAATACCACCACACCATGATTGAACTACATATTCCACCACATAGTGACTGAATAATACCACCTACAAAGGAGAAATATCACCACACTGTGACCAGACCACATATTACCACCACATAGTGAACAAATAATACCACATACGAGGAACAAATACTGTTACACCATGACCAGACCACATATTACCACCACATAGTGACCAAATATTACCACATACAGGGACAAATACCACCACACATGACCAGACCACATATTACCACCACATAGTGACCAAGTAATACCACATACAAGGGAGATATATCAGCACACCATGACCAGACCACAAATTTTCACATACAGTGACCAAATACTACAATAATGATTATTAATAAAAACCACAATACTAACAACACTGTTATTATCACCAGTGACATTATACACAGAAGTGTATAGTGTACAGTATAATTTCATTGTACAGGAAATACAGTGATCACCAGTGGCAGTGACATTATATACAGGAGCTCTGTATATAGTTTCCATGTACAGGTAATGCAGTGATCATGTGTGACATTATACACAGGAGCTCTGTATATGGTGTCACTAGAGATAATGCAGTGATCACCAGTGACATTATACACAGAAGCTCTGTATATAGTGTCAGCATACAGGTAATAAAGTGAATCTCGCCCCTGTGGGCGTGTTAACATAATTTGAAGTCGTTGTCATCGCCATCCCTGCAAATCTTGTACACATGTGCAACACATTTCGGCAGCGTCACTGCGTTTCTGCAGCAAGGTGTATACTTCCCATCTTCAGAGGCACGTACTGTGCATGTCTGGAAGCCATCTCCTGAACTTCCGATCATGTGCAGTGTGCCTCTGAACCCCGTGATAACATGGAGAGAGGGCTGACTAGTCAGGGGTAACTAATGTCTCATCGACTAGTCATAGTTCTTATTTGCATAAGAAACTGGGACAATATGAAGGGTTTTTTTAAACCTAATTTTTACTGACAAACATTATACGGGTCTGGTTAGTCAGGGAATTTACTCATACATAAGTGAATGCTGCTGAGCTGGAGGGCATGGAGGACCTGACAGGTTCCGTTTAAGCCGCTCATCCTGGTCCCCTATGTCCCTTGGCACTGGCTGTGTCCCTTAGGTACCTTGGCCCTGGCTGTACCCCCAAGGTCCCTTAGTCTTAACTCTGTCCCCTAGGTCCCTTGGCCTGGCCCAGCATAATGCCACAACCACAGAGACTGAAAGGGGAGAGAGAAAAAAAACCCTCTTACCTACCTGTACTCCCAGGATGCTGCGAGGCGTCCTCATTTTGGAGATCTAACGCACTCGTGTTAAGATGGCCACCGACCTAGCAGAGATCGGTGGTTGACATGACTGAGCCCATCGCAGACGTCGCATAACAGTGACATCATATGCCGGCGACGTCACAGTCATGCGCCGCGTGCAACGGTCACACACAGTAAGGGTACGTCTCCACGGGGCATACTGGCAGCGCTTTGGATGCAGCGGAAACCCCGCTCTGCCCAAAGCGCCGCCCCCCTTTGTACGCGCCGTGAAATAGATATGCGGTCTGGAAAGACGCGCTGCATGTCTGGATATGCTGAGCCGCCGGATGCAGCCCTGCACGCATAGTGGAGACAGGATTTCATAAAATCCCCTCCACTAAGCTGTAACATCTAAGCACTGCGGATTGGACGAGGCGGCTGTACGCAGTGACCAATCCACAGCAAATTCTGAATGTTTCCGGACCGTGGAAACATACCCTTACACACACGTCAGCTTCCGGCCTGTGCTAGGATGGCGGCCTATTGCGACAGTAACGGGGTAATATATTTCAACTGTATGTGCTTCCTTGGACACACATTCAGTTGAAACCAGCGGACCCCCTTTACGACCTGCTCGGGGGCCCACCAAGGCCCTGGGACCCACCGGAGAATTCTCCGGTGTCCTGATGGCCAGTCCGACCCTGTAGCTGATGCACATTTATAGGATTATCTTAACACAAGAACATTTTTTTAATACATCCAATTGTGGACCTTATTAAACAGATCTACAAAAATTATTGAGGTGCCAAAGGTTTTTTAATGAATTTTGGGTATTTTGAGGGTGTTGAATTAAAAAATCCCATTACTTTAGCTGAATAGGTTCTATTCCATGAAAATAATGTACTCCCCCAATGCGACTTGTGTGTGATAACAAATGCAATAGCTTTTGGTCTGTCTTTTGACTTTTGTCTTAGGTAATGAAGTATCCCATATAATGATATAGTATTTCAATTTTGTAGGCTTACAGTGCTAGAAAAGAGACATTTTGGAGCCAGAATTCTACTGTAATAAATGCATTCACTATTAAAAATCTCAGATCTAGAGCCAGTCTAGCAAAACCAAATTAATATTCTTAATCAGCACCATAAACTTAATATAAAACAATTCAGACATTGTTGGCACCAAAATCACTGTATACCAGTGTTATTATTCTGTGACCATTTATTAAAGCAAACCTGTCAGCAGGATTTTGTTAAGTAAACTATAGGCATTGTCAGGTTGGCAGTGTTACACTGATTAAAATGATACTTGTGTAACCAGTATTAGAAGTTTTCAGTTAATGAGATCCTCATGCTATGTCGCGTGACTGTAGGCAGAGTCTTATTTTGGTGATCTAGACCAGATAAACCAAGAAGAGACCTGTCCACAGGCCGCTCCAAAGACCCATTTCATGAGTTGTTTTTTTTTTTGTTTTTTTAATTCTGTGGAAGCATTGTTGAAAAGCAATGTCTGACTTTCATTTGTTCACAATAACAGTAATTTTGACCAGGGGTGCCCAAACTTTTGCATATCACTGTATTTCCTACATCAGTGTTTCTGAAATTCCAGTCCTCACAGCCCCCCACAGGTCATATATCCAGGATTTCCATAGTGTTGAACAGGTGAGAGAATATCTGGGAATATCTGATGCCTTGATACTTCCATAACCTGTGCAATACTAGGAAACCCTGAGAACATGATCTGTTGGGGCCAGTGAGGACTGGAGTTTGAGAAACACTTTCCTAAATGTTTCTATAAATGAATTTTGTATGCAGAGGTCAATGCCGGATAGAAGGTGAAAGTGAGTTATTGACAGATTGACGTGTAAGAACTAATACTAGAAAATGAGCCCTTTCCATTTATAGTAAGAAGTTACTCTGCTATAGTAGAAAACGAATAAAAAGCGGCATTAAAGAAAGCACAAGATGACAGCCAAGTATTCACGCAGTAGAGAAATATACAGTATGTGTAGTTGCCAAAAACATAGATGTGGAGGGTATGGTTTATGACGCTGAAAAATAATTTTTATAATTGAGGACAGGAACAGCCGTTTTATTATACAGAATTTCAATGAAATATGATGAAATAATAATATTAATAATGGCATATTTGACGACATTACACTTCATGTTTAATATCAAAGTACAAGAAGTTTGCAATATTACACACACACATTGGAATTCTGCAAGGGCAAATGCTAATATGTCCATATGGACTTCCATCTGTGTTTTCTATAAAATGAATATTTTAGTACTGAATTTCATTTATCATTACCAACAGAAATGTGTCAACAAGCATTACATCACATGCACTATACTCCTCAGGGCGCCACGTATATGAATATATTATACAGGCGTGTTACACAGTGTATTATGCTGGCTCACCACATAGATCTTCAGCGGTTCAGCATATCTTAGCATCTATGAGTATTCGCTCAGAAATATTAATGGTCCATCATACCAGATATTTATGATGCCTTAATTTCTTAATCATGTTTTGTAAACGCAAATGTCTTTTCTTTTCTTGACAAACGTAAGCGGTCCTTAATAGCAGCATGGTTGGCTGGGGCATTAAAACTTTAGATATTAGATAAAATAGGGTACATTAGCTTTGCTTGGTTTCCATTGAAGATGGTTATTGTAAGCTAGGTTACGCTCCACTCCTCACTCCCGTGCCCTCTTTCTCCATCTTGATGGTTTCTCCACTGCTGCTCACTTATTTCACTGGCAAGATCTCATTTTATCCCAGTTGCCTATTGAAGCTTCCATGTGTCATGTTGATTCTTTTGTACAGCCATAACCTTTTTTAGCATAGCAGAAGTTCTAAGTTTGTAGCCATGCAATACAATTGATTGCTTTTGGAGAGATTATCAAGAGCTCCTATTTTAAGGGAACATTTCAGGTAAGAATTACCTATCTAAGAATAGGCAGAGGCCACTAGGGGCAGTGTTAGTGGAATAGGTATCACTCAGTGGTGAAAGCAGATAACAAGCAGTATAATCGCACTACGCCCCACTCTGTTCCAGTCATCTGATTCTCCCTTCATGCCCACTGTTTTGCCAATTGATGTCCATTTCAGCTCCTGCACAGGTTGAACGAGACATAAGTCGACGAAACAGTAGACATGAGTGAAGAACAGCTTTGACTTTTCAGTTCTGCACCCTGCCCCAATGACTGCAATGGAAGGGGATACAATGTGACCATATTCTTCTCAGACATGATCCGGATGCTAATAACAACCCACACCTACTCTGCCTTTACTTACATATGGAATAGAAACCTGACCAGTTCCTTTCAAACCCAGTAAGTTTTCCCATTTATGGCTTTGTAGACTCCGTCTCAAGTCAACTTCTCCCTGTTCATTTCCCGAGTCAATGTACATGTTGCTTGAGTGTCAGCTAGAGCACTCTGCTGTTCTTGATGCAGTTCCACCGGGTCCTTGTTCCATATTCCTTGTTCTCTGACCCTTAGGATCAACTCCTGATACTTGTAGTACTAGTTCTGGTCCTGACTCCTTGCTCCTGACTCCTGATTATGCTCCTTCTTTAAGCTTCAGATAATACTCCAGGTACCTGTAGTGTAGACCTCCACATTGCTTGTCACTTTCCTCCAGTCCTAACTCCTCTTATGATCTGTTTTATCTGGACTGCTCACCAATCTTTGGTTCCATTCATGACGAAACCTCAGTTCTGCCTTGCCTTGTTCAACTGAAATGCCCTGGTTCTGAATGAAGCCTCTTTTTCACCTCTTTTTCTAGATATATTTAGATTTAAAATTTATATTTAGAGATAAGATAAAATTAGTACCACTTGACAAATTTATAGAATTCTTTATTGTAAAGTTTATGGTGTAAGTTGAAACAGAGCAAGAGTAATGCATTTTTTTCCTAAATTTAAGAAACTGTGACTGCTAGGGATTTAAACACGTCTTAAGATGCAATTAGAATAAAGTTTTAATCTGCTGAATCAACAGAGTTCAGATAAACTTCCATGGATCTTTGAGCTTGGGAAATAGCATGTTTATAAATTTAATAAATCCTCAGCTTCTAAATGATGTAATATTACTGATTATTTTATTCAGGAAAAAGAAGCCTAATGCACTGAACATTGGTTGTAGTCCAACTGGTGCAGTAAGTTCTGGATCCAATAAACTAAATATTAACCTTATGATGTTTAGAAAAATCCTGGAAATGTTAAGATATGAGAAATACACATCTCTCATCCAATAAGCATGAATTTTAATTTCATTATTTCTAAATGTATTATTACCTTCCAAACTGTAGGTTGTTCTATAAACAACAGGTGAAAGAGCCTTAAGGTAGTGTCACACTTAGCGATGCACCAGCGATCCCGATCAGCGATATGACGCGGTCAGGATCGCTGGTGCATCGCTAAGTGGTCTCTAGTGAGCTGCCACACAGGCAGATCTCACCAGCGACATAGCAGGGGTCGGGGGTCGTTACTTACCTGTCAGACGCGGCGATCCTGACGTCCTCCCGCCCGCGTCCATGCGTCGCTCGTCGGCGCCACAGGAAGCCCAGCAGGAAGCTGACGACGAGAAACGGCCCAGGACTTTCTCGCTCGATCAGTGATAACCAGCGGGGAGTCGGTCGGAGGTAAGTATCAGACATAGCGATATCGCTAGCAATATCGCTATAACGGCACAAAAACCAGTGACGTTATAGCGATATTGCTAGCGATATCGCTTAGTGTGAGAGGCCCTTTACAGGGGATGTATTTTCAGATTTTTGATACCTTATCTGAGAGCAGTGTAAGGCAGCGGTAGCACCGTACGCAGTGAAGAGGCAGTGACCCACAAAGTTCAAACACAAAAGTCTCTTTAATGTGTTATCTTTACACAGAAAAGGTTCCAATCCAAACAAATGCATGTAACTTCAGTGCATATTATTAGTGTTCAGTTCACACCAGTTGATTGCATTTCATAGTACACAGCATCCTTCAGATTGCATTCACTACACACGTTAGTCCTCCTCTGACTAGTTCCTGTTGGTGCCCTGCACCGCTGTATCACAGTCTCTACTCACAGCCGTACACAGTCCTGGATATCCTCCGGGTTGCAGCCGGGCACCTTATCCACCTGTTTGCAGCCGTTAAACATGCTAGTCCCTTATTTGGGCACAGGATATCCACCTCCGGTTCACATCCGGGCACAGGACATCCACCTCCGAGCCCAGTCACCGTGGACGGCAGCACCACTGTGTATGCTGTGGGTTCCAGGCCTATTGGCTCCGCTCTGTCCTGTGCTCTGCACACCAACTGCTCTACACAGCAACAAGCACCAACTCACTCAGGCCGTGACACACCTGAGACTCACTAAGCACTCCCTCTGAACCCTTTCCTGCAGGGTTTTCTCCTTCGTCTCATTGGGGGACACAGAGACTGTGGGTGTGTGCTTCTGCCGTCTGGAGGCTGACACTAAGTATACAAAAAAAGAGTTAGCTCCTCCTCCGCCGCATACACCCTCGCCCCCAGACCGGGCGTAACTCAGTTTTTTGCTTAGTGTCTGATGGAGGCACACGCAGTCTGGAGCTCCAGACTAGGTTTTTTTTTTTTTTTTTTTCCTTTCTTTGAAGATAAGACAGGGGCGACGGATCCTATAGAGAGGGTCCGATCTCCCCAAATCATCAACGGGCGACCACGTGTGAGTAGTCCTCCTCGTGTTTTCTCTCCCGCACCGAGGGACACATCTGGGACTTTTCCCCAGACAACCATTTTTCTTTTTTATTTTGTAAAGAGGGGCAACGCATCCTGATAAGAGGATTCGATTTCCCCATGAACTACAACGGGCGAGCACGTGTGAGCGATGGGCGATCCCCAACGGACTCCACGTTTTGTTCCTCTCCTGCAACGCGGGATTTCAGGTTGCCCCTTCCACCCCTAGGTAGTGACACCAGGGGTGCAGTTGGAGGCGCAGGTAAGCCAGGGGATCGAAGCATCCACCCCCAGTAGCCTCCCCCTCCCCGCCCAGGGATGGGGTTGAGAGCACCCCAAGAGAGCCCCCCCGGCGGCCAGGCTCACCTTTTTTTGTAGGGTCATCCCCCGGAACGGGACCCCCCAGAATGCGCCGCGGGGCTGTCTGTTCCCCCGCCCGACGGGGTTACTTTTTCTTACGGGGCCCGACTCTCTCCCCGGTGGAACCCGGTGCGAGTAGTGCCACAGGCGGAGTGCGGCCAGAAGTCCCGCCGGCGGCCGCGGTCCCCGCGGTATGGGGAGATCCGCAAGGCCGCGCGAGGCATGCCCGCCCCTTCCGGTGGTAGCCGGAAGCCCCGCCCACTGACTTCCGGCAGCCCGGGGGGCGCGGCGGGCGCGCAGTGACCGGGGAGCGCGCGCCCCCTCCTCCTCCCCCTCCTCGCAGGTCCCCGCCGGAGTACGGCTGAAGCTCCGCCGGCGGCCGCGGTCCCCGCTGTATGGGGCGGGCGCGCACAGTGACCGGAGGCTCCCGCCCCCCTCCCCCTCCTCGCATTTCCTCGCTGGAGTGCGGTCGGAAGCCCCGCCGCCTCTCTCCAGAGTGCACCGCAGTGCCCCCGGCGAGTAACGGCACGTGAAGCAGCTCGTCCACGTCTCAGGGTTTTCGCTGCGTCCAGAGCACCCCGGGAAGAGGTGGGACGTTACCGGTGGGTGAGTGCAACCCCGTTTCGAGTGCCGCACTGGTTGTCAAGGAAGGGGTTACCCTCCTCCTACCCTACCCTGCAATATGTCTGGCAAAGGGAAAGCTCACTCTTTCCTATACGCTGTTTGCGTTTCCTGTGGGGTCAGGCTGCCTAAGGCGCAGCCGGGTAAATTTTGCGAAGCCTGTGAGTCGGAGCGAGCCCAGGAGCCCCCCATTGTTGCAGAGCCCAGGGGTCAGGACCCCCCAGAATGGGCAGTGTCTTTATCGCATTCTATGATGTCCCTTACGAAGGCAATTGAGTCCCTTCGGGGCCCGGGCAGGGTCAAGGATGGTGGTCTGCCAGCGGAAGACAGCTCGTCTACGTCTCAGGACCCTTCGTCCGTTAGGGGCCGCTCCAGCACCAGTCAAGCTCAGGGTAAGAGAGCTCGTTCTCCGTCGGCCGGGCCCTCTGGGGAGTCCAGCAAAATGACTCGAGGCACTTCGTACCTACGGACGACAGAGTGGGCGCTCGTCGGCGCCACAGGAAGCCCAGCAGGAAGCTGACGACGAGAAACGGCCCAGGACTTTCTCGCTCGATCAGTGATAACCAGCGGGGAGTCGGTCGGAGGTAAGTATCAGACATAGCGATATCGCTAGCAATATCGCTATAACGGCACAAAAACCAGTGACGTTATAGCGATATTGCTAGCGATATCGCTTAGTGTGAGAGGCCCTTTACAGGGGATGTATTTTCAGATTTTTGATACCTTATCTGAGAGCAGTGTAAGGCAGCGGTAGCACCGTACGCAGTGAAGAGGCAGTGACCCACAAAGTTCAAACACAAAAGTCTCTTTAATGTGTTATCTTTACACAGAAAAGGTTCCAATCCAAACAAATGCATGTAACTTCAGTGCATATTATTAGTGTTCAGTTCACACCAGTTGATTGCATTTCATAGTACACAGCATCCTTCAGATTGCATTCACTACACACGTTAGTCCTCCTCTGACTAGTTCCTGTTGGTGCCCTGCACCGCTGTATCACAGTCTCTACTCACAGCCGTACACAGTCCTGGATATCCTCCGGGTTGCAGCCGGGCACCTTATCCACCTGTTTGCAGCCGTTAAACATGCTAGTCCCTTATTTGGGCACAGGATATCCACCTCCGGTTCACATCCGGGCACAGGACATCCACCTCCGAGCCCAGTCACCGTGGACGGCAGCACCACTGTGTATGCTGTGGGTTCCAGGCCTATTGGCTCCGCTCTGTCCTGTGCTCTGCACACCAACTGCTCTACACAGCAACAAGCACCAACTCACTCAGGCCGTGACACACCTGAGACTCACTAAGCACTCCCTCTGAACCCTTTCCTGCAGGGTTTTCTCCTTCGTCTCATTGGGGGACACAGAGACTGTGGGTGTGTGCTTCTGCCGTCTGGAGGCTGACACTAAGTATACAAAAAAAGAGTTAGCTCCTCCTCCGCCGCATACACCCTCGCCCCCAGACCGGGCGTAACTCAGTTTTTTGCTTAGTGTCTGATGGAGGCACACGCAGTCTGGAGCTCCAGACTAGGTTTTTTTTTTTTTTTTTTTCCTTTCTTTGAAGATAAGACAGGGGCGACGGATCCTATAGAGAGGGTCCGATCTCCCCAAATCATCAACGGGCGACCACGTGTGAGTAGTCCTCCTCGTGTTTTCTCTCCCGCACCGAGGGACACATCTGGGACTTTTCCCCAGACAACCATTTTTCTTTTTTATTTTGTAAAGAGGGGCAACGCATCCTGATAAGAGGATTCGATTTCCCCATGAACTACAACGGGCGAGCACGTGTGAGCGATGGGCGATCCCCAACGGACTCCACGTTTTGTTCCTCTCCTGCAACGCGGGATTTCAGGTTGCCCCTTCCACCCCTAGGTAGTGACACCAGGGGTGCAGTTGGAGGCGCAGGTAAGCCAGGGGATCGAAGCATCCACCCCCAGTAGCCTCCCCCTCCCCGCCCAGGGATGGGGTTGAGAGCACCCCAAGAGAGCCCCCCCGGCGGCCAGGCTCACCTTTTTTTGTAGGGTCATCCCCCGGAACGGGACCCCCCAGAATGCGCCGCGGGGCTGTCTGTTCCCCCGCCCGACGGGGTTACTTTTTCTTACGGGGCCCGACTCTCTCCCCGGTGGAACCCGGTGCGAGTAGTGCCACAGGCGGAGTGCGGCCAGAAGTCCCGCCGGCGGCCGCGGTCCCCGCGGTATGGGGAGATCCGCAAGGCCGCGCGAGGCATGCCCGCCCCTTCCGGTGGTAGCCGGAAGCCCCGCCCACTGACTTCCGGCAGCCCGGGGGGCGCGGCGGGCGCGCAGTGACCGGGGAGCGCGCGCCCCCTCCTCCTCCCCCTCCTCGCAGGTCCCCGCCGGAGTACGGCTGAAGCTCCGCCGGCGGCCGCGGTCCCCGCTGTATGGGGCGGGCGCGCACAGTGACCGGAGGCTCCCGCCCCCCTCCCCCTCCTCGCATTTCCTCGCTGGAGTGCGGTCGGAAGCCCCGCCGCCTCTCTCCAGAGTGCACCGCAGTGCCCCCGGCGAGTAACGGCACGTGAAGCAGCTCGTCCACGTCTCAGGGTTTTCGCTGCGTCCAGAGCACCCCGGGAAGAGGTGGGACGTTACCGGTGGGTGAGTGCAACCCCGTTTCGAGTGCCGCACTGGTTGTCAAGGAAGGGGTTACCCTCCTCCTACCCTACCCTGCAATATGTCTGGCAAAGGGAAAGCTCACTCTTTCCTATACGCTGTTTGCGTTTCCTGTGGGGTCAGGCTGCCTAAGGCGCAGCCGGGTAAATTTTGCGAAGCCTGTGAGTCGGAGCGAGCCCAGGAGCCCCCCATTGTTGCAGAGCCCAGGGGTCAGGACCCCCCAGAATGGGCAGTGTCTTTATCGCATTCTATGATGTCCCTTACGAAGGCAATTGAGTCCCTTCGGGGCCCGGGCAGGGTCAAGGATGGTGGTCTGCCAGCGGAAGACAGCTCGTCTACGTCTCAGGACCCTTCGTCCGTTAGGGGCCGCTCCAGCACCAGTCAAGCTCAGGGTAAGAGAGCTCGTTCTCCGTCGGCCGGGCCCTCTGGGGAGTCCAGCAAAATGACTCGAGGCACTTCGTACCTACGGACGACAGAGTGGGCGGACGCCTACTAAGGTTCAGCCACGTTTGGGTCGCAGTGGCACGCGACGCTTGGGTGGCAGAACTGATATCGTCCGGGTACAAGATAGAGTTTGTCGGACTTCCGCCACGGCGTTTCTTCCGTTCCCGGCTCTCCGGAACAGAATCGCAGGCGGAAGGTCTGTTGCAGGCTATAATGACGCTACAGCGCAACGGGGTCATTGTCCCAGTGCCGAAAAGCGAAGAGACGCAAGGTTTTTACTCCAACCTGTTTTCAGTCCCCAAAAAGGACGGGACAGTAAGGCCAGTACTGGATTTAAAGATCCTGAACAAATTTATCAGGGTCAGGCGATTCCGGATGGAATCCCTCCGTTCGGTCATTTCAGCCATGGATCCCGGGGAATTCCTGGCCTCGATCGATGTGCAGGATGCATATCTACACATCCCGATTTTTCCTCCACACCAGAGGTTCCTGCGTTTTGCGATCGGAGGGCGACATTTCCAATTTGTTGCTCTGCCCTTCGGTCTGGCCACTGCCCCCAGAGTCTTTACAAAGATAATGGCGGTGGTTATGGCCATCCTGCATGCTCGGGGCATAACGGTACTACCCTACCTGGACGACCTTTTGGTAAAGGGGCCGTCGTTTCAGGCGTGCCAGGAGAATGTCGGTATCACTCTGGATACCCTGGCCCGCCTAGGTTGGCTGATCAATCGGAACAAGTCGTCCTTGGTTCCGGCTCAGAGAATCGTATTTCTAGGCATGGTTTTTGACACCTCCCAGGGGCTGGTGATCCTCCCTCAGGACAAGGCGCAAAGGATCAAACAGGGGGTACGGAACCTTCTTCAGCCGGGCTCCAGATCCATCCGGTACGGCATGAGTGTGTTGGGCAGAATGGTGGCGGCGATGGAGGCAATCCCGTTTGCCCAGTTCCATCTCCGTCCGCTTCAACATGCGCTCTTGTCAGCATGGGACCGAAGGCTGCTTTCCCTCAATCATCGGTGCAGTTTGTCTCCACCGGTCCGACGGTCACTCCAGTGGTGGACTCGCGACTCGTCTCTGGTTCAGGGGAAACCCTTTCCCCCGGAACAGTGGTTGGTGGTGACGACCGATGCAAGCCTGCAGGGTTGGGGAGCAGTTTTCCAGAGTCACACAGCCCAGGGGCGGTGGTCCTTTCGGGAGGTAATTCTCCCGATCAACATTCTGGAGATACGGGCAATACGATTGGCACTGCAACATTTTCAGTGTTGGCTGACAAACCGGCCGGTGCGCGTTCAGTCGGACAATGCTACAGCGGTGGCGTATGTGAACCATCAGGGGGGCACGCGCAGCCAGGCAGCCATGCGCGAGGTCGGGCTGGTACTGCGTTGGGCCGAGAAAAACCACGTGGTAATTTCAGCGGTGCACATTCCGGGAATCGAAAACTGGGCTGCGGATTTTCTCAGCCGACAGGGGGTCGCGGCAGGGGAGTGGTCCCTGCACCCCGAGGTTTTTCAACAGATCTGCCAACGGTGGGGGACACCAGACGTGGACCTTATGGCATCCAGAGAGAACGCCAAGATTCAAAGGTTCGTCGCTCGATCCCTCGACCCGCAGGCAATCGCAGCAGACGCTCTGGTGCTTCCGTGGAGCCAGTTTCGGCTCCCGTACTTGTTCCCCCCGCTACCTCTGCTTCCAAGAGTCATCAGAAAGATAAGGAGAGAGAAGGTTCCAGCAATTCTGCTGGCCCCAGACTGGCCTCGGCGGGCCTGGTATGCAGATCTGGTTCAACTAGTGGTGGACGTACCCTGGCGTCTCCCAGATCGGCCGGACTTACTGTCCCAGGGGCCGATCTGCCATCCGAACTTAGGGGCCCTGTGTTTGACGGCGTGGCCATTGAATCTTGGCTGTTAACACAGGCAGGATTCAGGCGCGATGTGGTGGCCACGATGGTGAGTGCCCGAAAGCCTTCCTCGGCGAAGGTATATCATCGGACTTGGGAAGTGTTTTTCCGTTGGTGTAGGGATCGCGGAGTGGCTCCTCTGGTTTTTTCGATCCCCAACGTACTGGCTTTTCTGCAGGCAGGGCTGGACGCGGGATTGGCTCCGAGTTCGCTCAGAACGCAAGTCTCGGCCCTGTCGGTGCTTTTCCAACGAAAGGTCGCTTCGGTCTGGCAGGTTAGGACGTTTATGCAAGGGGTCGCACATTTAGTACCCCCCTATAAGGCACCGATGGAATCATGGGACCTGAACTTAGTGCTCAGGGCCCTTCAGGAGCCTCCCTTCGAACCGTTACAAGAAGTCTCCTTACCTTACCTGTCCAGGAAGGTCGTTTTTCTGGTAGCGATAACATCTATTAGGCGGGTTTCGGAACTGGCGGCTTTATCTTGTAAACCGCCGTTCCTGACTTTTTATAAAGATAAAGTAGTTTTAAGGCCAGCTCCCCCCTTCTTGCCGAAGGTTGTCTCTGCATTCCATATCAACGAAGACATTGTCTTACCCTCGTTTTGCCCGGCACCGGTGCATAGGGTAGAAAAGGCATTGCACACCCTGGATCTGGTAAGAGCCCTTAGGAGGTATGTGACAAGGACAGCGCCATTCCGCCAGACAGACTCTCTATTCGTGATTCCAGAAGGGCGGCGGAAGGGACTCGCTGCGTCCAGAGCGACTTTGGCCAGATGGGTTCGTCTGACAGTCCAAGAATCATATCAAATCAGTGGCACGCCGGTTCCGGCAGGGATCAGGGCACACTCGGCTCGAGCAGTGGGTGCCTCATGGGCACTGCGACACCAGGCTTCAGCGGAACAGGTGTGCAAAGCAGCTACCTGGTCCAGTTTGCATACGTTTGTCAAACATTATAACGTACATACCCAGGCATCCTCGGATGCAAGCCTGGGAAGAAAGATTCTCCAGGCAGCAGTTGCGCACCTCTAATCAGGGGCGCAAAATAGCATGGATTGGGTGAGCTAAGATCCCGCCCAGGGACTGCTTTAGAACGTCCCACAGTCTCTGTGTCCCCCAATGAGACGAAGGAGAAACATGGATTTTTGTGAGTACTCACCGTAAAATCCTTTTCTCCGAGACGCTCATTGGGGGACACAGCACCCACCCTATTAGCCAGTTGGCATCTGTTTATTTTGAATTATACAAATCCTTATGTAAGGATCAGGGTGGTCCCTTTTTCAGACGTATAATTTCTTGCCTGAGTTTAAGGCGCGTTCTCCTACTGCTTATGCACTAAACTGAGTTACGCCCGGTCTGGGGGCGAGGGTGTATGCGGCGGAGGAGGAGCTAACTCTTTTTTTGTATACTTAGTGTCAGCCTCCAGACGGCAGAAGCACACACCCACAGTCTCTGTGTCCCCCAATGAGCGTCTCGGAGAAAAGGATTTTACGGTGAGTACTCACAAAAATCCATGTTTTAACATAGCAACCTGTGGCTTTCAGCCACCTGGAAAACCTGGATCTGGAGTGGCACAGACAGCAACACTATCATACTTCAATCTGTTTCAAACCACAACATCTAGAGCAGGTTTTCCATACATCCACCTTGGACACTAACATGTCCAAGACCAACACTTACTTTTATTATCAGTCTGCATTGCAGTCACAGTTACAGTACGCCCATGACTGCCATGCACTTGTATGGCCTTCATATACCCTGCCTGTGACCGCAATGCATTCCCATAGCCTCAATACGCCTCTGTTGCGTATCCTGGGGAGAACATACAGCACCTCCTAGTTGTAACAGGGGTCACTGCCTCACAACAGCATAATGTAGACATAGAGCCCCTGATTCAAATGATATGTCACTTACTGGGCTGCTTGCTGTAGTTTTGATAAACTCCTCCTGATAAAACAATTAGTTTATCACTAGAAGACTAGTAACCGGCTGCCAGCCAGATAGTCCTCCATACTCATGAGCTTGTATAACCCTGCCACTGATTGACAGCTTTCTGCCCATGCACAGTGTTCATAGAAAGCTGTCAATCAGTGGAGTTATCTGCAGTCGATAAAACTGATTTTATAAAAACTTCAGCAGGTATCTCAGTAAGTGATACATTGCTGCACTCACGATTTCTGCACCTATAACATGCTACTCTCAGATGGGGGTAGCTAAAACCTAGTGACAGAATCCCTTTAATTTACACATTTGCTTTTTGGTGCTAGATCTGGCAGTGTTATAAAGGGGCAGTGATTGGCTAATATTTCATGCTAGTTGAATAATAATGAAATAACTGTAGATGGATTTCTATACTGTGCTTTAGAAAATGGATATTTCATCTGTATATATAATTTACAGTGAGTATCAGGATAACTACTCCAGCTCCATCTTCTATGTCTTTCAACAAGGAAAGGATTGTATATGTCTGTTGGGACTGTAGACACCTGGTCTTTTCTCACAGATTTGTGGTTATTCTGTTTAACATTTTTGTAATATCTTTTACATCACATATTTATGTGACACCTTGGTATAAGTGGTAACTGACGGAAAGGAAATATCAATGTTTCATTTTTCTTTTATGGATAACAAGTCAATGAATTGTTAACATTGTCAGCACTGAGGGGCTCTCTACTGGCATGTGGGGAGAACAGCCCTTATCATAATAGTATTTTTTAAGATAGATTTGGCTAAAAAAACAGAGCGCCCGGTATGGTACCGGATAATAAAAACACAAAATAACTCTCTTCCTTGTGACAGCTTATAATACATTTTTCCTTCTACATATATATTCTTATTACTCGTGTAATGGTAAATGCGTACAGATAATATAATTATGTTTAACTATTCAGGTGCCGAAATTACCGTAATTAGTCCTACACATTTTCAAGCTTGGCTCTACCGAGCATGTGTATATTCTCAAAGGGGGAGAAGAGTATGGCTCTATTAGACTCCGCTTATCTTTTTTTGAGAAAGGATGGAATCCAACATGCCCAGTGTCTTCCGACATTAGCCATGGGAGAAGTTGGCATGCTCCACACTTTTGATGATTGGCCAATGGCCAGTGAAATCACCTGGTTTGTCAGAGTTTATCTAATGTGGCATTTGGCATATCCACGGACTATTCACATGTACAGTCATGGCCAAAAGTATTCACCCCTGCAATTCTGTCAGATAATACTCAGTTTCTTCCTGAAAATGATTGCAAACACAAATTCTTTGGTATTATTATCTTCATTTAATCTGTCTTAAATGAAAAAAAAACAAAAATAATTGTCCTAAAGCCAAACTGGATATAATTCCACACCAAACATAAAAAGAGGGTGGACAAAAGTATTGGCACTGTGCGAAAAATCATGTGATGCTTCTCTAATTTGTGTAATTAACAGCACCTGTAACTGACCTGTGGCACCTAACAGGTGTTGGCAATAACTAAATCACACTTGCAGCCAGTTGACATGGATTAAAGTTGACTCAACCTCTGTCCTGTGTCCTTGTGTGTACCACATTGAGCATGGAGAAAAGAAAGAAGACCAAAGAACTGTCTGGGGACTTGAGAAACCAAATTGTGAGGAAGCATGAGCAATCTCAAGGCTACAAGTCCATCTCCAAAGACCTGAATGTTCCTGTGTCTACCGTGCGCAGTGTCATCAAGAAGTTTAAAGCCCACGGCACTGTGGCTAACCTCCCTAGATGTGGCCGGAAAAGAAAAATTGACAAGAGATTTCAACGCAAGATTGTGCAGATGTTGGATAAAGAACCTCCACTAACATCCAAACAAGTTCAAGCTGCCCTGCAGTCCGAGGGTACAACGGTGTCAACCTGTACTATCCGTCGGCATCTGAATGAAAAGGGACTGTATGGTAGGAGACCCAGGAAGACTCCACTTCTTACCCCGAGACATAAAAAAGCCAGGCTGGAGTTTGCCAAAACTTACCCGAAAATGCCTAAAACATTTTGGAAGAATGTTCTTTGGTCAGATGAGACAAAAGTAGAGCTTTTAGGGCAAAAGCATCAACATAGAGTTTACAGGAGAAAAAAGAGGCATTCAAAGAAAAGTACACGGTCCCTACAGTCAAACATGGCGGAGGTTCCCTGATGTTTTGGGGTTGCTGCCTCTGGCACTGGACTGCTTGACCGTGTGCATGGCATTATGAAGTCAGAAGACTACCAACAAATTTTGCAGCATAATTTAGGGCCCAGTGTGAGAAAGCTGGGTCTACCTCAGAGGTCATGGGTCTTCCAGCAGGACAATAACCCAAAACACACTTCAAAAAGCACTAGAAAATGGTTTGAGAGAAAGCACTGGAGACTTCTAAGGTGGCCAGCAATGAGTCCAGACCTGAATCCCATAGAACACCTGTGGAGAGATCTAAAAATGGCAGTTTGGAGAAGGCACCATTCAAATATCAGGGACCTGGAGTAGTTTACCAAAGAAGAATGGTCTAAAATTCCAGCAGAGCATTGTAAGAAACTCATTGATGGTTACCGGAAGCGGTTGGTCGCAGTTATTTTGGCTAAAGGTTGTGCAACCAAGTATTAGGCTGAGGGTGCCAATACTTTTTGTCTGGCCCATTTTTGGAGTTTTGTGTGAAATGATCAATGTTTTGCTTTTTGCTTCATTCTCTTTTGTGTTTTTTCATTTAAGACAAATTAAATGAAGATAATAATACCAAAGAATTTGTGTTTGCAATCATTTTCAGGAAGAAACTGAATATTATCTGACAGAATTGCAGCGGTGTCAATACTTTTGGCCATGACTGTAGCTGGTTGTTGAGGATAACATAAAGCACCTTTTCCCCTCTCTAAAGAGGCTGTTGGAATTTTACCATCTAAATAAACATTTTGTTCTAAGGTTTTGCCATCAATGAATTGTATTGAATGGCCCTTGCTATTGTTATAGAATTGGCACAAAATTATATTTCTAAGTAGTATGCAATGGACCAGGAGGCATCTTATGTGTGGACGAAGAAATTTAATTCAATAGCGTATGACGGAATTCTTTAGGCCGGGGTGACACTTGCAACTGTAATTTGAGAAACTCGCGCGAGTCTCTCGCATCAATACCCGGTACTGCCGCCGGCTCTTGGACCAGAGTGTGCGGCTGCATGTATTTCTATGCAGCTGATCGCTCCGGTCCTGAGTGCCGGAGGCAGTGCCGGGTATTGATGCGAGAAACTCGCGCGAGTTTCTCACATTACAGTTGCAAGTGTCACCCCGGCCTTAAAGTAAAAGTAGTCTAACATTAGAATACCATAATGCAAGTGGAATGGAAATTACAGATGTTCATCTCTTCTAACTCTTCATATGAAATTGTATTGTGTCATGTGTAGTTCTAGTTTCTTTCTAAAGTGACATAGGGGACTAAACGCCACGTTAGACAACAGATTTACAATGAGAATACTACCTCTGCACCTCTACATACCAAGATGATATCACTTCCTGCAGTTCCATACCCATTGCAACCACACGGTTAGCCACTCAGATCAATTTATCAATATATTCATTAGTATAATTAAGTAGTATATTGGCTTTCAAATAGAAGTTGATAAAACTTTCAGAATCATACCATTCATCTATTCCCTATGTGATAAATAATATTTTACATTCCATAGACATCACAATTGTGAGTGTATTTAATTACATTAATTACTGTTCATGGAGTAATAGTGGTATGTGAAACTTGTATAATGGCCAACATCACGTTGGGTAAGGCTTGATAAAATATTGATAATATATTATATCAAAAATACTGATGCTCGTTGGGATTGCTTTTTCTTTAAACATTGATGTATTTATTTCTGTCTTTTTGCATTAGGCTAAAGGTTATTTCATTGTATACTTTCATTGTTTGGTTTGCATGATATTCAACATCATAATAAAAAGTGACTGTTCTAAATGATTGTATCATATTACACATTATATATAAGTCACACACTGAAAGCTTCCTCATTAACTAACAGTGAAAACTGTTTTTTCTTACAACAGATGTTTAGAATTGTAATTACGACTAAGCCTATAACAAGACCGCCTACCGTTCTCCGCCATTAAATTCCTGGCTAATTGTTTGAATGAATAAAGACAATGTTATGGCGCTATAATAACATTCTGCATGATGCACATTCTGTTTAGGAATAGATACAAATTAGTTAGAGCAAGGGAAATAATGGTAATGGATATAAAAAGGCAGTTAACATGAACAAAAAAAGCAGATGAACTGCTCAATATATTTACATATTGTTAGTGTAAGACTATGGTGTTGTAAGACACCGCACCTAGACTTACCAGAGTTACATAAGAGATACTATTCACATAAAATGACTGGTGTCTTAGCTGGGCATACATGTTTAATAGATGTCTGAATGTTTCTTCAACTGACAGCTATACCTTCTGATTACTATATTCAGACACTTGGTTGTTTTAGCTGAGCATGCATGTATTTTCTATGGAAGAGTGGAGTAAGGCACTGACAGGCCCTTCTGGCTGTGACTTATTTTTCCTGAGAAAAAAAGAAAAAAAATCACATCATACGTCATTAAAAAGTAGGAAAGTGTATAGAAAAAACACCAGCTCACCATTTTTGTTCTGAAAAGTGATGAACCACACCACTGCCTAGCATTGGTAAATGCAAGTTTGAGAGACAGGTCCAGCTTCCAAGTCCAATAGTAGATTAAATTGTGATTTTATTGTTAATCTGTTAAAAATATATACACATTGTAAAGCAAAAATGAAGAGGAAGACCTCCTCTGTGTTTCGAGTGCCAAACATTCTCAGTCATGACAACAGGCTTAAGAACATTTGGTGTACGAAACATGTACGTTTCAAGGAGTTCTCCCCCTTTATTTTTTATTTTTGCAATGTGTATATCTTTTTAATGGATATTATCACAATTTTACCTCCTATTGTTTTTTGAAGCTGGACCTTTTTCTCTCAAACTTGCATTAAAGATTGGCCACATCTCCATACACATCAGATCATCAGGTATGTTTCTCGTAGATGTATCCCTGCTTTTCACATCCCCAACACTAATCACTGGTCTTCTGTATACCTTGGCTGCAGACGTTAGTCTGTAGACTCCACTTGACCACTGCATCCAATCAGTGACCTCAGTAGTACATGGCAAGAGACCTCTGAGGTCAGTGATTAGCAGTAATGAGGTATGCGGGCTGTGACATCTTCATCCAAAATAAACAAGACCAGCGGGGAGTATTGAGACACAACATTAGAACCACAGGGAGTAGAGAGGTCAGTATTCATCATATTTCAATATTTTAGAGGTTTTGCTGTCTGTATGCAGCTTTGTAATTATGCTGTATAACCCCTTTAATATAACACATTTAAATTAATTGGAAATAAATGTATGCTATTAAATCCAGCAAGACCCACCAGAGGTACAAAACATGTAAAATCAGGCTTTTTGTCAAATTCATAAATATTCATTGCATTTCTAAAAAAGTATTTGATTTCCAACTTGATGAAAAAAAATCCATATATAAGGTGGAGGTGTAAAATATTTTTTAGTATGATCTTATTTACTTATGCTTTAATATGTTCTGTCTATATTTCCAAATATATATATTTAGTCATATAAAAATAAATATATTTTTACTCTTTTAGGGCCCGAACGCTTTGGTAACATACACTATTATTAGTGGCGCCGATGACAGTTTCCGTATTGATCCCGAATCTGGAGATTTGATTGCTACCAAACGCTTGGACAGAGAACGCCGCTCTAAGTATTCTCTGTTAGTTAGGGCAGATGACGGTCTTCAGTCTTCAGATATGAGAATAAATATCACAATCAGTGATGTCAATGATCACATCCCGAAATTCTCCAGAGCCGTGTACTCATTTGATGTAACAGAAGACACCATGGCAGGTAAGTCATCTCATCCGTTGGCTTTTTGTCTAAGAGAGCATTTACAATATTGTATATATAGGTTAATTGTTGGGTTAGCAGAGCAGAAACTCAAGCAAGACCTTACAAGACTAAATACACATCCATAGAAATCCACCCACCCTGGTCTAAAGTTGAAAGTTTCTTGCCAATTTTTTTTTCCAAAGAGTCAATATTTACCTAGAATTAGAAATGAGCCCTCTCTGATTTAAACCTAGTTACATTTTATTTTATTTGTATTTTTTCCATCACATATTTTAAATAATTTCGTTCTTTTAACATAATCAGGCTCCATTGTAGCTGCAATATTGGCCACAGATGATGACTCTGGTATCAATGGAGAAATCACCTACACTGTTACCGATGATGATGAGGATGGCATGTTCTTCTTGAATCCCGTAACTGGAGTATTTAACCTAACACGTGCCCTGGATTTTGAAGTTCAGCAGTATTACATTCTCACAGTATGTGCACGAGATGGCGGAGGGCAGTCCTCATGTGTGAGAGTCTATTTCAATATTTTGGATATCAATGACAATGCCCCAGTCTTCAGCTTGAGCTCCTATAGCACTTCTGTAATGGAGAATTTACCGATTGGCTCAACAATTCTTACGTTTAATGTGACCGATGCCGATGAAGGTATGCAGTTTTTCTACTACTTTTATTTTCAGACTTTTAACTTACTAATTTAATTTTATCTAATGCATCATATCAGAATATAATGCTTCTTGGGGTCTACTTCTGCCAAGCATTCTTGTCTATGTGGCATTTTTCTAATCCAGAATGTCAGCATTTATCTTAGCTCTAATTAGAATCACTACTCTCTGATGACAGTGGCTGTGATTCCTCCATATTTATGACTGGGTATGCATTCTGTTTTGCAGAGATTTTAATTTTTATTAATGCATTTACATTTTATGATCTGAAGCGGAAATGATAATTTAGGGTTGTACAGTTCATTAGTTCCTTACTTTAATACTTTGAGTGCAAATATTAATTTTGCTGTGCTTGCACCTGGAATTTGTCCTTTGACATACATTGCCTTATAATTACGACAATTGATTGAATAATCATACAATTTGTTCTATTTGTGACCATGGCATGCTGTACAAAGTGTTTAATGAAGATGTACAAATTTCAGTTCACAATGTTGAAGGATAATTGATTATCTAATGGAAACTTGTGTAAACACCTCCAAAATTTAGGTTTTTATTAAGTCAGCGAACCCATCTGTAAGTCTATTATCATGCTTCTCTATTAGCTTCCATACATATGAGTATAATGGCTTCTATTTAGAATGGAGCAATGATAGCTCCTAACAAATCTTCAAGGATGACATTCAAGTGTCAAAAAGAGTACTGCAAGCTACACAATGCTTACAATCCAAAACCTGACAGAATAGTGACAAAAGGCAGTGTGATCACGGCCTCATAGTTCAGATGTAACCAAGCCAAAATGTGCTGTCTGGGCTCGCTGTGAAACATTCACCTGATGAAGACGGACCCTCCTGTCGAAACGCGTTGTGGTTTAACCCCATCTCTCCGCTGTGTCTCTTTCCTGCGCTCCTAAGACCGTTTTTCATTTTCTCATTGCTGCCATCCTCCATCGGAGGTTCTCGGCTGGAACTGCGGTGGAGACCCGACATCCTGTCCACCCCTGGGCTGCTTCCTAAGCGCTCCTTTATGACGGCTCATTACTGACTCTGTGATTGCATGGCATTTTATTTGAGTATCTTAGTTTGTATAGGGTAAAAAAAATCCAAGCATATTATTGTCTGTGATTAAAAAATATGCATTGTGGTTCTTCTGGATATAGTACCGTAACTTGTCTTGATACACACCTAATTAATGTATTATATTTCATCCAGCTGAATCCACTGATATTTTCAGATCCTGAAAACCATCCATGTATGGAGTCCCCTGACTTCCCCTACCACACAATGTTGGGGAGAGCAGAACTGGGCTTTTTGAGTTATTTCCCAAATCTTTTGTTTCCCTGGGAAATAATCTACCTCCAGGGAAGTACGGCAATGGCTTATACTACTGTCCCCTTTAAAGGTTAGCTGTCATATAACAAATGCTTTTAAAATGCAGATATGGGTTTAATCTGCAGGCTAATGATATTCTGAAGCCGTTCTGCATCCCCACTGAAAGCTCAGTTGCTGGAAAGAAATGTACTTTATTCCTCCCAATCACCCTCTGGATTTCAATCATAAAGGTGCGTCTTCAGTCACCATTAAGTACATAGTGAGCAGTGACTGTAACCACTCCACAGGACTGACTGACAGCCTGCTCAGCAGAGCACCAGTACAGAGCCGGCTGTCAGTCAGTGCTGGTCACTATGCACTGAGCGGTGACTGAAGCCGTGCCAGCCCTACAGCTGAAAACTGGAAGCCACCAGGAGGAATAAAGTACATGTCTTCCCAGTAGCCAAACTTTTAGTGTAGAAGCCATATGGCATCAGAATGATATTAACCAGCATGTTAACCCCATATTTGCAGATTAATAGTGTTAAAACCTATAACCGGCCTAAAACTATAGAGGGTATTTCGAACAATTATGCAGATACCGAAAACCAAATGGAAGCAAAAAAAAAAAAACAAAATCATAATTTTAATATTTATTAAAATGTATCAAAAACAACCAGATAAAACAGGGTAAAAAAGGGAGTGTGGAGGAACAAATCCCACACACCCAAGTACCAACTACAAAATGAACATATAAATGCAAAATTCCAAAGACACTAATGTGCATAGATCACAATTAACATAATGCAACTGTACAAAATAATGGCAGAAACTGGCAACAATATTCAGGAATAAATCCTATAAGAACAGCTGGAGATCAAATATTCCAGGATTATACCACAGTGCAGTAGGCAGAAGACATAAAATGAACGGTGCAAGTGCTCTTCCGAAGAGGAACATTAAATAAATACCAATGATAGAAAGAGAGTTGGAATAAACTGGGGGGTGGGGAGAGGGAAACAGACTGTTAGGGACGGCGGAACGCACTAAATATAAATAATAGGAAGTGCGTTCGCCGCTCGGGGTCCACCGTGCAGTAGGTGTATCAACCGCTGCTGAATAATGGCAGACTCGCTATATGGTGGTATACTGCGCTCGGGTTAAACGTCACCCGAGGTGCGCAGAGCGGACTCTGTTAAACTGACAGAGGTGCTTTAGTACAAATAAAGCATAAACGCCGAGCCTGTTAGCTTCACAGGTCTCAGCTGGCGTGCACACACGGTATATGGTCACAGGACACGGCCCAAGACAGAGGACGGTGTCCGTCTTGACCTACCATGCGTGCGGCATCGCTACCGCGGACACCAGTAAGTGCTGCTAACTGCAGCACGGCGGTAACTACTGCCGCTGTACGACAGTGCCGAGAGGCATCACACTATCGGACGCTAGTGTAGCGGTGCGGTATGCACTGTGGCGTATGGCTTGCCACTGACTGGCGCTGACTATAACTCTAATTCCCTATCCACATGCGTAATATCAGAGGGAAGGGGTTTTATAATGAGTCAGTCACCAGAATCATACATCCGTCACCATTCACACATAGCAAGTATAGTCTATACTAGCGCATGGCCGAGCGGTCATGTGGGTCTTTTATAGCCATGCTTCCGGGACCTTCCAGACCTCTGAGATGGGCCAATCAGATCAGGACAAGGACCTGAGCACATGACCCCCGATCTCCACTGGGAGATCGTCTCGTGGGCATTCCCAGTAGCGCGGCGAGAGAACTTAGCCTCTGAAGTGGTTTCCTGCAAAGCAGGTTGCGCTACCATTGCTGGTCCAGAGGTGCCAGCAACATCCAGACTCAGAGAGCTGGTCTGAGCAGGGCGCCTGGATCGCCGAGATTGCTGTGCAAGTCCCTGAGCGGTCGGAAATGAATGGGAGACCGCTGGATGTATGGCTCTGGATTCCTGCTGTGCAGCTGCAGGAATCCGACGCCTAACACAGACATTCTTTGACATGACAGGATTTCTTTAAAAACACATGTACAGTAGGCAGAGCTGAGCATGTGTATTGGGGAGAGATGAACATTTCAGTCGAACAAGTGTCCACCTGACTCTAAGCAGTATGATGAAAATGGGTAAAGATTAGAAAAACGTAAGGTGCTTCATACTATAAGGGGAGTAGATTCAAAGCTGGTTAGATTAATTCATGTAAGGAAATTTACTTTAAGTGGTATTGCTTGCATAGGTACTACTCAATGAGAAGGTTGCAGAACGATTGCAACCAGGGATGTATTTGCGAACTCAGAGGACCAGCCAGTACTTTCAAGAAGATTGAAGCACCACTTCCCAGGTGCAGCCCCTACGGTTAAAACTTTATATAGAAAACATTTTATTTGAAAAGTATAAGCAACTAAAAACAAAAGCAAAATAAAGAAGGTTATAAAACCTCCATAAAACCGTCAGGTGTTGGAGAAACCAAGTCTCCCTTGTCAAATTGAACGAAGTGTATGATGTGCTTCTGCCCCGCTTGGTAAGGTTGACCATTCCATACGTTGTCGCAGGTTATATACATTCAATAGACACATCCTATTCCCTATCATTAGTGCCAGTGCTGTACATTTCTAGCTAGGGATACAAGAAGTTACAGAATGGCTCAGTGAACGTCCCTTGTTCCCTAGTTACTTGTGTCAGCTGAGAATGGTGAAACTGCTCTTGACATCTGGGCAAATTTCATCTTTATGCCAGCTGTTAGGAGGGTGAGGGAATTCATTCATTCATTGTAGATAGCAATATGAGTTAAATAAAATGAAGATTGTTTACTTAGATAATTTCCAGTATTTATTTTCGGCATTACGCTAAGTACCTCAGTTACCATGACAACCGACTGAGAATAAACACTAGAATTAAGATTATGCTGTAATAGTACATCAAACCGCTTATCTTTCTGTCAAATGCTATCAGCTGTAAAAATGCAATTAAAGCTTTTATATACTAATTGTTTTAATTGGACTGTACATTTTGTTTCCATGCCAAATGCATATGCTCATCCTTATAAAAAAAATGCATTATCGTTAGAATTTTTAAACATCACATAAAAACATTTGAAGCCTCTGAAAATGGTGCCATCAGTGACAGATGTCCGCTTACAGTAGTATGTAGTACATTTCAATCTAAGAGTACTAACAACTGTAAACCCATATTACTGAGATTGAGATTGACCCTTTCATGAATTGCCTTCCAGGAACAGACAGGCTTCCTAAACATGTATGGTATATATAAAAAAAAAAATAACATAGGAAAAAGTTGCATCTTAAAGTCTTCATAAACTTTACGTTAAAGGTGGGCCCGCCTGCTGATCTCACAGAGACCCCATGTGTATTTGTGCCTCTCCTAGCAGGTGATTTTAGAGGGTTATACACCTGATACTTTTGTTCCTGCGGGAGATAATTAGAGGTATTTGGCCATGACTAAAACCCCCGTCTCACATAGCGAGATGGCTAGCGAGATCGCTGTTGCATCACCGATTTTGTGACGCAATAGCGCTGTCGATCTCGCTACCTGTGACACATAGCGGCAATCGGGCCCTTGCTGCGATGTCGCTGATTGTGCTCTAATGTCCTGGGCCATTTTTTGATCGCTGGTGTCCCGCTGGTCAGCATGCAGTATGGAAGGAAGAAGCAGAGAAAACTGTTGGCTGACAGATATCTAAGGTGTATGGACACCTTTCAACATTAAGGGATTTATTAATATTTATTTACCTTATTTTTCGCTTTGTAAGACGCACTTTTCTTCCCCCAAATTTCGGGGGAAAATAGGGGTGCGTCTTACAATGCAAATGTACCTTTTATTGTGCCACCGTGCTGGGTCCCCCGGATGTTGCCGCCGCCACGCTGGGTCCCCCGGTGCCTACCGCCAGGCTCTGTCCTGTGCTGCGTGTGGGGCTCTGCCATTCCATCCATGCCTGTGCGGTGGATTGCTTCCTGGAAAATGGCCGCCGCGCAAGCGCAGATGGAGATCTCGGCATTGAAATCTCAGGAAATCTCATCTCCCGAGATTACATTGCCGAGATCTCCATCTGCGCTTGCGCGGCATCCGTCTTCCAGGAAGCAATCCACCACACAGGCATGGATGGAAAGGCAGAGCCCCCCATGCAACACGGGACAGAGCCCGGCGGCGGCAGGCACTGGGGGACACAGCGCGGCGGCGGCAGCACCCGAGGGACCCAGCGCGGCGGCAGCACCCGGGGGACCCAGCACGGTGGCGGCAGCACCAGGTACAGAGTGGGCGACAGCACCCCGGGGACAGAGTGGGCGACAGCACCCCTGGGACAGAGTGGGCGACAGCACCAGGGGACAGAGCGATAAGCAATAAGACGCCTGGATTATAAGAAGCACCACCATTTTATTAAAAAAAACATTTTTTCCTATTTTTCTCCTCAAAATTTGGAGTGCGTCTTATAATCCAGAGCGTCATATAAAGCGAAAAATACGGTATTTATTTTACTGACATATAGACTTGCAGCGCTGGAGTCCTGGGTTCAAATCCCACTAAGAACAACATCTGCAAGGAGTTTGTATGCTCTCCCCGTGTTTGCATAGGGTTCCTCCGGATACTCTGGTTTCCTCCCACATTCCAAAGACTTAATGATAGGGAATTTAGATTGTGAGCCCCATCGTACAGCGATGATAATGTGTGCATATTGTAAAGCGCTGCGGAATATTTTAGTGCTATATAACAATAAAGATTATTATTATTGGCTGCAGCGGTCACAAGGATGTTGTAGATGTATATGATGTTGTCAGTTTAGGAAGCTAAACAATGACCACCAGGAATCACTGATGTGCTCTTTACAATTCTGGACAACTCTTTAAATTAAAACTAATAACCTCAAACCTCATGAGGTTCTTCTACTCAATTGGACTTAGTTCATCATTGGATCTTAGATGCCCAAGGTCGTGGCAGTACATCTGTAATACATAATATTCCATTATTACATCCTTCTGAGAACAATTCTAAATAGCACAGTCTCTTTAAATTTCAAACTTCATTATTTTAAGATACATGACCTCCTGAATTGTACAAATAGCAGTATCACAATCAGGTTGTGTACTTACCCTTATCAATTTATTTTCCTACGTACCCCCAGTATTACTACTCATATAATATTGTTTTTTTATCTTAGTAGCTTCCTGAACATTGTGCTTGTAAACTTTAGTTCTACACCCTTTCCAGCTACGGCCATTCATGATTAATGCTTGCAGGAATCTGCACAAAGGAACTGTCTGCTGTTCAGGAAGTTTCCATGTACACCAATCATGAATATTTACAACAATGACACTGTTCCAAATCCATTCAAAGGAAAATCCTCACTGTGACTAGAGTGTCTACTGAGGTTTTACAAATCAGAGGTTACATTCCTCTGTTTTTCTATTTTTCATTTTCTAGGAATACGAGTTGTTCTTCAAGCTGAGTTTTATAATCCATATTTTTATGCATAAGAAAATAAATGTAAAAATCAGAGAGTGATTTGCACAAAAAATGGTTAGACATGTAGGCACCTTTCTTGTTTTTCAACTCACTCTATATTTAACTCTTGTAATTGCTCAAAGGCCTTAATTTTGATGTAGCGCTTTCCTATGTTGGGAAGTGATGCTAGCAAATGCTGATGATCAGTGCGGTCAAATAAAATAAGTTGAGTTTAAGATGCAACCGGTTAGGATGCAGTGTAGGCACAGTAAGTTGCTACCAATGGTGCAATTGAAGTGAGGGTCACAGTTTATGCATTTAAAGGGAATATGTCAGATGATTTTTTCATAGCATACAAATAGTATCTGTCCCAGGGGCTCCACCACTGTCACTAACACTACAGGCGCCCTTGCGCGCCCTGTTCCCTGGATTACTTCTGATGGTTAAGAGGGGAGTTGTAGTGTACCATAATAAACCAACCAGACTAACCAGGTAATACAAACGGGTTGTCATGGTCATGCGTGGCTGGACACAGCGCCTCCAGCAGGGCGGATTTAGATGACACGCGTGACCCTGGATACAGGATACACCGCCTCCAGTTGGGCGAATTTAAATAATAAAACGTGCAGCTGGATACGCCGCCTCCAACAGGTGAATTTCGGAAATACACGTATGTCTGGAAACCCCGCCTCCAGTAAGGCGAATTTAAACAATAAAAGGGAAAACTTGGGTAACAATAACAATGGTGGCCCTGCGATAGGGAACGGGGACGTGGAGACCTCCTGCACTCCCCTGAGTCAGTGTCTCTACACTCCTAATGTTCCCTAGGCCGGTTCCGCACCGGGCGCCGATCAGGAACCTAAAAACCCTGACTCGCCTTGCATCTAAACCCTCACTAGTGAACTGGACGGTGCGGAAACTAATCCCACCACTGCACTAAAACACACATAAGGAAAAGAGACAAAACAGGGAAACACCTCTTAGCTTTGCTCTGTTGCTTACGCTCCCAGCAACAGAGCCAACCACCTGCGTGCATCTTTTCCTCTGACCGGATCCAACACCATAGTGCAGCCTTGGAGTTGTGTGCAGCTGTCCAGAAACAGTCCAGCATATGAGTCCAGCTTTCCAGCAACCGAGTCCAGCATCATGAGTGCAGCTATACACCATAGCTGCCACTCCACCAAGCCATGCAAGATCTCCTTGCTGACACCATAGCTGCAACCCCACCAAGCCATGCCAGCCCTCCTCGTAGACACCATAGCTGCCACTCCAGGACTCTCACTGAGCTGCCCTGGACTCTCCTTCAGCTCCATCCTTCACCCAGGCTTGCTTGTAACTGAGGACTATCACCAACAGTGATTACAACACCTGACACTCTTTTATAGAGCAATCACACCTGTTTTATAATTATGTGCACAAAACTAAAGAAACAGAGAGCAATGACGCTCACCACCACCGGGGGCAAAAACCACGCTTAAGCACACAGCTTAAAGAAAAAAATGTTACATGTGCTTTTAACTGTCATCATCCAACCTGGATCATGACAGGGGTAAAGTAAAATAACAATCTTACAAATATACTCACACAAACATCAAAGATAATCAACAGGGAGTGGAGAATAGGGTAAAACCAAAGTTGGAGAAGGAGGGGAATTGGCACACACCCAAAACCTAGCAACAGTCTCAATAAATCCTCCAAATGCCTTATCAAACACCAACCCTCAAACCACCACCTCCTAACCATGCAGCATGAAGCTTGCTCTGGCAATGAGTGCTTGCTAGGGCCCAGATTATATAGGAGATGAGAGCGGCTAACAGTGAACATCTGAGAGCCTTAATGCAGGAAAGCTTCCAGTAGCTCTCAACTGACCAGATTAACCCCTGCACTGCTAAAAGACACCTGCACCCTCTAATATGAAGGTGAAGTGCTTCTAAATAGTGCAGAAGAAAGGAAATGCTTCGGTCTTCTAGCTGTGGCTCTTGTCTGTCGCGGTAATCCTGTGACAGTGCTCTGAAATAGAACTTGGGTAGCCCTTTCAGAATATGTAATGTTTATTGCTCTAACTTCTCCCATTTTCTTGCTGTAATCTCCGGACAATTTAGAGTTACATGCCGGCTAGTCAAGCTTATGTAAATCATAACTGAACATTCACCCCCTACCAACTCCCGTAATTCTCCCAACCCTCGACATCAGCATTAGTTATAGTAAATGAAAGTATATGAATAAATGAAGATTTTTACTATCACTAATGCCGGAACAGAGCGTGGGCGGGATTATAGTTGGGAGTAGTGGTGCATAGCTATTTTTGATTTACATATGCTTGACTAGTCGCCGCTCGACTCTGAATTGTCCAGAGTTTAAAGCAAGAAAGTGGGAGAAGGTACAGCAATAAATGTTAAATTACATGTTCTGAAAGGGTTGTCAAAGCCCTATTTCAGGATACTATTAGTATCCTGTTTTAAAAAATCACCTGATAGATTCCCTTTAAAGAAAATTCAAAATAAATATTCTAACTTGATTTATTTAACTGTTTTTTCCTGTTTCCTGAAAGCACTGGAGATAGGCGCAGAAAACTTTGACAACAGAAAATTAAATGATTGTCTGTGTCACAGCTAAAATGCAAAGCTACAGACTGAAAGAGCCAGAAGACCCTATAAAACATTCCCCTTGAGAACCAAAAGAGTTTATGCTTCACCTGAGATACAGTATTATATCAATGTTAGAATAACTAAGTGTTGTAAATTAATTCTTAAATACATTCAACTGGCACAATTTTGTATATGGAGGTAATTGCTCTAGAATTAAATGGCCACTGTTTTGTTACTGTGACAGAAACCTGTCCTACAATGATAACAGGACAGGTGTATGGGAGCATGTGCAGTAGGAACCTCTGCTGTTGTGACTTTTGTGAGAAAACCAATGCCATGATCTGTCCAGCCATTTCCAGGTCCCAGCAGCAACTTCACGCTAGTAATCTGCAGTTTTACATCAGAAAGAAATGGTGAACAGCAGTGTGAGCAGCCACGTCTTACCCAGCATGCTAGTGATCTGCAGTATTACATCAGAAAGACAGGGTGGACAGCAGTGTGTACAGCATTTTCTTATCTCAGCACCCCTGGTACCTACAGCATTAGATTAGAAAGACAGGATGTACAACAGCGAGAGCAGCCACTTCTTTACGCAACACGCTTGTAATCTGCAGTATTATGTCAGAAAGACAGGGTGGACAGCAGTTTGAGCAGCCTTTTCAGCACCCCTCTTATTTTTAGTATTACATCAGAGAAACAGGGTGGACAATAGTGTGAGCAGCAGCATCTTACCTTAGGACCAGTAGCGTAGCTACCAGGGGGGCAGAGGGGGCGGTGGCCCCGGGCCTCGAGCTCTGAGGGGGCCCACTGGAGCTACGCTATGTAACTATATCGGCATGTAGATCGCGCCGATACAATTAAATTCAGCATCAAGGAGTGAGTCATGTGACTGCTCTATTGCAGTCTCTGGAGGAGAGGGGGAAGGGAGGTAAGTCACCCAATCCTGGCTGAGCACGCTCGCCTTGAAAGCTCCCTGCACCTGACTGTGAACTGAGCTCACTGTCTGCACTTGATTGCTTCTGCCTGAGAGGAGCCAGCCTGACAGCCGAGGAGCAGCAGCCAGGACCAGTGGACACGCTGCACACAGCATGGGGATTGATGAGTATCTTAGAACATGTTATTTACTGTTTGATATGTCTAATCGCGATTCTTTGTCTTGGCCTGGGAATTTACTGCACTGTAGGACTGAGAGAAAACCAGGAAAAGTGCAAACTAGAGATCGCACTGATGGCTGCAGTCATTGAGCTGTGCAGAGAAAGCGGTGCATCCTCCCTGGCAGGCAGAGGGATGGTTAAACCACTGTATCGATCACCTTATCTTGGCTGTTTGTGCTGGCGTGTAATTACTGTATTAACCTACCCTTTACCAGGCTGACAGCAAGTTCTGGAGGATTAGGGTATGTGCACACGTTGCAGATTCTGCTGCGGATTTTTCCGCGTTTCACCTGCGTATTTTTCCGCGTTTCCCCTGCGTATTTCCCCTGCGTTTTGACACCTGCGGATTCCTATAATGGAGCAGGTTTCAAAACGCGGATCCGCACAAAGAATTGACATGCTGCGGATTTAAATCCGCAGTACATCCGCGTGGAAAAATCCGCAGCATATGCTCAGCGTTTTTCATTTATAATAGACTTTAATGGTACTGTACAAAGCAGCAGAATCCGCAACGTGTGCACATACCCTAACTGCTGTTTGCTACTATAATAGAGAAAGCCATGAGGCACTAACTTCATGCAAGAAGTGACAGTTTATTAGATTGTTCGCATATATTCGGCTTCATATATCAAAAAATACGCTTGGCTCATGTAACAAAAAAACGACGTTTCGGCTTTAATAGCCATGTTCATGGTTTATCGTAATGTGAAAGTATGGAGGGTGAAAAAACTAAGTCACCAGGGTCTGTCCACGCACAGCCAGCGTTTCAAAGAGATGTGACATGCATATTTTTTGATATATGAAGCCGAATATATGCAAACAATCTAAAAAGCTGTCATTTCTTGCATGAAGTTAGTGCCTCATGGATTTCTCTATTATTGTTGGATATTTTCCTAGAAGGCACCTTTTTGGTCAGCAATCCCCTTCACCGCAGTATTTGCTACTCCCAGAGTGCTCCTACTGGGAACTTAAGTCTTGTAGTGCCACAGCAGCAGTTAGTGCTTGATGACAAATAGCTGTGGAATAGTGTTTTTCTATACAGCGATTGTTAGTGGCATGGACATGTTACTAGTGTGATATAATATATTAGTATCAGTAATGCAGGGGACTTATTGTTGGAGTGAAACCCTGGGACCAGCGGTCTGAGGGGACTCACCCGCAGCACGCAGATAGTGTTACATACTGTGGCAGAGCAGGCAGAATCGATCTAATTGCTCTGCCACCCGGCCGCTATGGGGCCCCTGAGCAGCCGCTAGGGCCCTGTGCCAGCAGTGGGCCCCCCACCTGTCATTGCAAGAGCACTGTATCGGCTGGATGCCGATTCAGCTGACCGCATTGATGAGAGAAGGAGCATTGCACGCTCTCCCATCATCCCCCTCTCATCAACTTCAGATGTCACTAACGCCGACACTGACGGGGTCGCGATGACGTCACTACTCGGAGCCTGCAGTCCGGAGATGTGCGGGAGCTCACAGCAGTGAAGGAACCAGGAGGAAAGGTGAGTACTGGATTTATTTTTTTCAGAGGCTGCATTATACTATAGAGGCTGCCTATGGGGCTGCATTACACTATAGAGGCTGCCTGTGGGGTGCATTAAATAAAGGGCTGCATTATTCTATAGCGTCTGCCTATGGGGAGTGCATTATACTATAGTTTGCCTATGGGGAGTGCATTATACTATAATGAGGACTATAGTAAGACTAGTCTGGTGCATTATACTATATGGAGGCTATCAAGGGGGCCATCATACAGTGTGGAGATTACAGTGTTGGAGCTATCAAACTATTTGGGGAATACTAAGCGGTCAGTATATACAATGAGGGGGGATTAGACTGTGTATAAGAGAGCATCATACTGTGTATAGGGGAGCATCATACAGTGTACAGGGGGGAGACTCAGGACATTATTAAATGTAAAGTGGGTGCTTATTGTTATAGGGAAACTCAGGTTACTGTGACTGTCAAAGGGGCAAAAATGGCAATATTACTTTCTAGGGGACAAAATGTGGGCACTGTTTTCTAGGGCACTGGCACCCGGTATTACTATATTATAGAGGGATGCTTTAGAATTTAGAGGTCACACAGAACCACACAATAGGTGCAGTAATAGGGACACATACACAAACGTGTCTTTGTTGCAATCTCTGCAGACGAGTCCTGGCTGGAAGAAGTCGTTATGTCGGTCTGGGCCAGATGGAAAAGACAAGAAAAGTGAACGATTCCATCAGAAAGAACGTCAGCAGTAAGTCACCATCTATAACTGTGCTGTGATCTCTTATACGGTATATTCTGTAGGACAGGTATCTACCACTCACTATATGGCGGTAATATCAATGTTGGTCTTTATTTAGAAATTCTATTCAGCAGCAGCGCTATAATCTGCTGAGGTTCTCCACTATTATTGTGCGTCACCCAGTTGTAATCAAGGTTACCTGGTTAGGGGCATACTAAAAAGTTTCCCCCCCCCCGAACCAAAACCCTAGCTACGCCTCTGGGTACCAGGGGTGCACTTTCTTCTGTACATGAGTAATATTTTACCTACCTCTCTTCTAATTCCCTCTTTCTTTCCAGTTCCCTCTTTGGGGTCTTGTCCAGACAAAAGTATTTCTTTTAGGGTCACCTGGGTACATTCAGAGAGCTATTCCCATACGCTTGCCTCTATACGCATCCACTATCTGTTTCTATTTTCTTCTATTTAGTTCTGTGTCTTATATATCAGAGCTGTGCAAGTTGTAGCCCACAGACAGGGACCGACAGAGACCTGAATCAAAAGACGTGGGAGCTACAACGGGGGCCATTATACAGTGTTAGAGCTAATTCGGGGGTCATTGTACAATGGATGAGCTAATGCGAGAGCCAATATACAGCGTGAGAGCTAATGCAGGGGTCATTATAGAGTATTGGAGCTAATGTAGGGCCAGTGTATGCAGGGGTCATTATAGTGTATTGGAGCTAATGTGGGGCCAGAGCATGCAGGGGCCATTATATAGTGTTAGAGCTAATGTGGGGTCAGTGTATGCAGGGGTCATTATACAGTATGAGAGCTAATACAGGGGCCAGAGTATGCAGGGTCCATTATACAGTATGGGAGCTAATGTGGGGCCAGTGCATGCAGGGGTCATTATACAGTAAGGGAGCCAATGTGGGGCCAGTGTATGCAGGGGTTATTATACAGTATGGGAGCTAATGCAGGGGCCAGTGTATGCAGGGGTCATTATACAGTATGGGAGCTAATGCAGGGGCCAGTGTATGCAGGGGTCATCATACAGTATGGGAGCTAGTGCGGGGGCCATTACACAGTATGGGAGCTACTGTGGGGTCTGTCATAAGCTGGGGGTTATATACAGTATGGGAGCTATTGTGAGAGCACAAAAGAGACATTCTGCTATGTATAGGGCACAATGGTGGCATTAGTATGTGAGGCAGTTAGAGAAGCTGTGCTTTAGTACCACACAGCAGGTACAATAGTAGGGACACATACGGCAGCAGTGGCTCAGTATTGGGGTATCAGGTGCAGTAATATGGACACATACAGCAGCAGCGGCTCAGCTTTGGGGTATCAGGTGGAGTAATAGGGACACATACGGCAGCAGCGGCTCAGCATTGGGGTATCAGGTGCAGTAATAGGGACACATATGGCAGCCGGGGCTCAGTATTGAGGTATCAGGTACAATAGTAGAGACACATACGGAAGCAGGGGCTCAGCATTGGGGTGAGTAGTTTGTGCACGTTGGAGATAGATGGGTTCTGGGCTGGAAATGTGAAAAGTCAGATGTGTCTTTGTTATAATCTCTGCAGATGAGTCCTGGCTGGAGAAATTGACATGTCGGTCTGAGTAAAGGGCCCGTTACACTAAGCTGTATCACTAGCAATATCGCTATAACGTCACTAGTTTTGTGAAGTAGCAACGATATTGCTATGTGTGATACTTACCTCCGACCGGCTCCCCCGCTGGTTATCGTTGATTCCGCGAGAACATCCTAGGCCGTTTCTCGTCGGCCACTTCCTGCTGGGGTTCCTGCTGTTGGGACGAGCGACGCATGGACGTGGGTGGGAGGACATCAGGATCGCCTCGTCTGACAGGTAAGTAGCGACCAGGGGTGGATTAAGGGTAGCCAGGGCCCGGGGCAGTTCAGACTCTGTGGGCCCCCCTCGTCACGTGACGGGGGTCACGAATCGTAGAGCCACACTCTACATAGAGAATAATGGGGCCTCCAGCACCGACCTCCACCCGCAGAGCCACAGTCTACATAGAGAATAATGGGGCCTCCAGCACCGACCTCCACCCGCAGAGCCGCACTCCACATAGAGAATAATGGGGCCTCCAGCACCGACCTCCACCCGCAGAGCCGCACTCCACATAGAGAATAATGGAGCCTCCAGCACCGACCTCCACCCGCAGAGCCACACTCCACATACAGAATAATGGAGCCTCCAGCACCGACCTCCACCCGCAGAGCCACACTCCACATAGAGAATAATGGAGCCTCCAGCACCGACCTCCACCCGCAGAGCCACACTCCACATAGAGAATAATGGAGCCTCCGGCACCGACCTCCACCCGCAGAGCCCCACTCCACATAGAGAATAATGGAGCCTCCGGCACCGACCTCCGCCCGCAGAGCCGCACTCCACATAGAGGATAATGGGGCCTCCAGCACCGACCTCCACCCGCAGAGCCGCACTCCACATAGAGAATAATGGGGCCTCCAGCACCTACCTCCACCCGCAGAGCCCCACTCCACATAGAGGATAATGGGGCCTCCAGCACCGACCTCCACCCGCAGAGCCGCACTCCACATAGAGAATAATGGGGCCTCCAGCACTGACCTCCACCCGCAGAGCCACACTCCACATAGAGAATAATGGGGCCTCCAGCACCGACCTCCACCCGCAGAGCCACACTCCACATAGAGAATAATGGAGCCTCCAGCACCGACCTCCACCCGCAGAGCCGCACTCCACATAGAGAATAATGGGGCCTCCAGCACCGACCTCCACCCGCAGAGCCGCACTCCACATAGAGAATAATGGAGCCTCCGGCACCGACCTCCACCCGCACTCCACATAGAGAATAATGGGGCCTCCAGCACCTACCTCCACCCGCAGAGCCCCACTCTACATAGAGGATAATGGGGCCTCCATCACCGACCTCCACCCGCAGAGCCGCACTCCACATAGAGAATAATGGAGCCTCCAGCACCGACCTCCACCCGCAGAGCCGCACTCCACATAGAGAATAATGGAGCCTCCAGCACCGACCTCCACCCGCAGAGCCGCACTCCACATAGAGAATAATGGAGCCTCCAGCACCGACCTCCACCCGCAGAGCCACACTCCACATAGAGAATAATGGAGCCTCCGGCACCGACCTCCACCCGCAGAGCCCCACTCCACATAGAGAATGGAGCCTCCGGCACCGACCTCCGCCCGCAGAGCCGCACTCCACATAAAGAATAATGGAGCCTCCGGCACCGACCTCCACCCGCAGAGCCGCACTCCACATAGAGAATAATGGAGCCTCCGGCACCGACCTCCACCCGCACTCCACATAGAGAATAATGGGGCCTCCAGCACTGACCTCCACCCGCAGAGCCCCACTCCACATAGAGAATAATGGGGCCTCCAGCACCGACCTCCACCCGCAGAGCCACACTCCACATAGAGAATAATGGAGCCTCCAGCACCGACCTCCACCCGCAGAGCCGCACTCCACATAGAGAATAATGGGGCCTCCAGCACCGACCTCCACCCGCAGAGCCGCACTCCACATAGAGAATAATGGAGCCTCCGGCACCGACCTCCACCCGCACTCCACATAGAGAATAATGGGGCCTCCAGCACCTACCTCCACCCGCAGAGCCCCACTCCACATAGAGGATAATGGGGCCTCCAGCACCGACCTCCACCCGCAGAGCCCCACTCCACATAGAGAATAATGGGGCCTCCAGCACCGACCTCCACCCGCAGAGCCGCACTCCACATAGAGAATAATGGAGCCTCCGGCACCGACCTCCACCCGCACTCCACATAGAGAATAATGGGGCCTCCAGCACCTACCTCCACCCGCAGAGCCCCACTCCACATAGAGGATAATGGGGCCTCCAGCACCGACCTCCACCCGCAGAGCCCCACTCCACATAGAGAATAATGGGGCCTCCAGCACCTACCTCCACCCGCAGAGCCCCACTCCACATAGAGGATAATGGGGCCTCCAGCACCGACCTCCACCCGCAGAGCCGCACTCCACATAGAGAATAATGGGGCCTCCAGCACCGACCTCCACCCGCAGAGCCCCACTCCACATAGAGAATAATGGAGCCTCCAGCACCGACCTCCACCCGCAGAGCCACACTCCACATAGAGAATAATGGAGCCTCCAGCACCGACCTCCACCCGCAGAGCCACACTCCACATAGAGAATAATGGAGCCTCCAGCACTGACCTCCACCCGCAGAGCCGCACTCCACATAGAGAATAATGGAGCCTCCGGCACCGACCTCCGCCCGCAGAGCCACACTCCACATAGAGAATAATGGAGCCTCCAGCACCTACCTCCACCCGCACTCCACATAGAGAATAATGGGGCCTCCAGCACCGACCTCCACCCGCAGAGCCGCACTCCACATAGAGAATAATGGAGCCTCCGGCACCGACCTCCACCCGCACTCCACATAGAGAATAATGGGGCCTCCAGCACCTACCTCCACCCGCAGAGCCCCACTCCACATAGAGGATAATGGGGCCTCCAGCACCGACCTCCACCCGCAGAGCCCCACTCCACATAGAGAATAATGGAGCCTCCAGCACCGACCTCCACCCGCAGAGCCGCACTCCACATAGAGAATAATGGAGCCTCCGGTACCGACCTCCACCCGCACTCCACATAGAGAATAATGGGGCCTCCAGCACCTACCTCCACCCGCAGAGCCCCACTCCACATAGAGGATAATGGGGCCTCCAGCACCGACCTCCATCCGCAGAGCCCCACTCCACATAGAGAATAATGGGACCTCCAGCACCTACCTCCACCCGCAGAGCCCCACTCCACATAGAGGATAATGGGGCCTCCAGCACCGACCTCCACCCGCAGAGCCGCACTCCACATAGAGAATAATGGAGCCTCCGGCACCGACCTCCACCCGCACTCCACATAGAGAATAATGGGGCCTCCAGCACCTACCTCCACCCGCAGAGCCCCACTCCACATAGAGGATAATGGGGCCTCCAGCACCGACCTCCACCCGCAGAGCCCCACTCCACATAGAGAATAATGGAGCCTCCAGCACCGACCTCCACCCGCAGAGCCGCACTCCACATAGAGAATAATGGAGCCTCCGGTACCGACCTCCACCCGCACTCCACATAGAGAATAATGGGGCCTCCAGCACCTACCTCCACCCGCAGAGCCCCACTCCACATAGAGGATAATGGGGCCTCCAGCACCGACCTCCATCCGCAGAGCCCCACTCCACATAGAGAATAATGGGACCTCCAGCACCTACCTCCACCCGCAGAGCCCCACTCCACATAGAGGATAATGGGGCCTCCAGCACCGACCTCCACCCGCAGAGCCGCACTCCACATAGAGAATAATGGGGCCTCCAGCACCGACCTCCACCCGCAGAGCCCCACTCCACATAGAGAATAATGGAGCCTCCAGCACCGACCTCCACCCGCAGAGCCACACTCCACATAGAGAATAATGGAGCCTCCAGCACCGACCTCCACCCGCAGAGCCACACTCCACATAGAGAATAATGGAGCCTCCAGCACCGACCTCCACCCGCAGAGCCGCACTCCACATAGAGAATAATGGGGCCTCCAGCACCGACCTCCACCCGCAGAGCCGCACTCCACATAGAGAATAATGGAGCCTCCAGCACCGACCTCCACCCGCAGAGCCGCACTCCACATAGAGAATAATGGAGCCTCCAGCACTGACCTCCACCCGCAGAGCCGCACTCCACATAGAGAATAATGGAGCCACCAGCACCGACCTCCACCCGCAGAGCCACACTCCACATAGAGAATAATGGAGCCTCCAGCACCGACCTCCACCCGCAGAGCCACACTCCACATAGAGAATAATGGAGCCTCCAGCACCGACCTCCACCCGCAGAGCCACACTCCACATAGAGAATAATGGAGCCTCCAGCACCTACCTCCACCCGCAGAGCCGCACTCCACATAGAGAATAATGGGGCCTCCAGCACCGACCTCCACCCGCAGAGCCGCACTCCACATACATGGCTGCTCTCAGTGCTCTGTGCTGTGCGCACAGGACCTGTGATGAGGTCACAGGAGGGGAGGAGACAGGGGTCACATGATCGGGGCCCTGACACCTTACCTCCTGTGATCTCATCACAAGCCTTTGCACGCTACCAGCAGCATCAGCGTTCACGCTACTTGTAGATGCTGCTGGTAGCAGAGCACATAATGCCGCCCCCACGGTCACTCACTTTTAGGTGGGGAGAAGATGGAGTGCCATTGCAGCAGCCAGCAGGAATGTGGTGGGGGCCCCCTTAGAAGCTCTTGTGGTGGGGGCCCCGGGGCTGAAGCCCCGCCTGCCCTGCCTATAATCCGGCCCTGCGCGGTGGCGGATTATAATGGGGCAATTTACTGGCCTGGGCTGTGGGCCCCTTAACCCCACTGGGCCCGGGGCAACTGCCCAAATTGACCTCATTATAATCCGCCACTGGTAGCGACCCCCGACCGCTGCTATGTCGCTGGTGAGATCTGCCTGTTTGGCAGCTCACTTGCGACTACTTAGCGATGCACCAGCGATTCTGACCGCGTCATATTGTGGTCGGGATCGCTGGTGCATCGCTAAGTGTAACGGTACCCTAAGATGCAAAAGTGAACAATTATCAGAAAGAACGTCACCTGTAAGTTATCATCTGTAACTGTATAGTAAACTCTTGTATATTCTGCAGGACTGGCATCTACCACTATGAGGTCACCATATGGCGGTAATATCAGTATTGTTTTTTGTATAGAGATTTGTTTCAGTTACAGCGTGGTCATCTGCTGAGTCTCTCCTATAACCACGACTAAAGTGTGCCAACCTGAGTTGTAATCAGGGTTACTGGTTAGGGGCCCACTCAGATTTTTCGCCCCCCCTAAGCTGAACCCCTAGCTACGCCTCTGCTCAGGACCCTTGTTATCTCCAGTATTAGATAAGAATATACCACTGGAAACAATCTTCCTAAACATAAAGAGAGAGCTGGCGCTTACTACACATGAAAGGAGAGGATGGAGCTTATTAATGCACATGCTTAATGGCACCTATCCTATTAACATTCTAACAAAAGAATGTGTAACAAAAAGGCAACAATTTTTATATACTGCTGTAGTCACCTTCATACCCTAAACATGGCACATATTTATAATGACATAATTTCCTTTGGATATTTATTTTTGTCTATTGTGGAGAGCCCCTTTAATTACTTTTCATCCCTTCTTTATTTGCTATTGTTGGCCAACATTTAATTTTTTTCTATTTCAGAGCTCTCAGAAATTTCCCTCATGATAAATTCCCTCCATAATTTCACATAATATTTTTTGTTATTTCTTGTCCAATGAATAATTGGTCTCCTTCACTTTATTAACATAGAATAAGGAAGAAATTGCCATTAGAACAAGAGCCTAAGTGTGCATACTGTCATATTTTTCATTTGCAGACAGTGTTATGAAACTGTCTTCAGTCATTACTTTCAGGACTTGGAATAAAAAAATGTACTTTTGCTTACATCTCACTATTTTCTCCCTTATAAACAAATGGAAGATTAGTATATGATATGACACTATAATATATAATAGTGAGATAAATATTGCATACTGGATAAGGAATGGTGTCCTGTCTTCAGGACTTCTTTTTATTAACCATATAATTCTATCTAATCGTCCAGCACTTTTCTAAAGGAACTATCGTAATTAGTCTTGCAATCCGCAGTCATATGAATTTAGCAATGTGTGGGTTAAGGCCCCTTTACATTTAGTGATGCACCAGCGAACCCGACCACGATACGACCCGGTCAGGATTGCTGGTGTATCGCTAAATGGTCACTAGTGAGCTGCCAAAAAGGCAGATCTCACTAGCGATTCAGCAGCGGTCGGCGGTCCCACTTACCTTTCAGACGCGGCGAGGGTGTCCGTCTTCCGCCTGCGTCCATGGCTCGCTCGTCGTCGCCAGCAGGAGGCCGACGAGAAATGGACCTGGCCGATCTCGCGCGATCAGCGATAGCCAGCGGGGGAGCCGGTCGGAGGTAAGTATCACATGTAGCGATATCGCTAGCAATATCACTGCTGCGTCACAAAATCGGTGATGCTTTAGCGATATTGCTAGCGATATTGCTATGTGTAAAGCCCCCTTTACTTCGCTCAATCTGTTTCAATCTATTCTTGATCTCATTATAACCTAGTCCTTTATTTCTGTCTTCTATTATCTGCATGTTTATGCCAAGATTTATTGCTTCTATTACAAAGGGAGATTGGGACACTATGGGTCACATGTGGAAGCAGTTGACTAACCGTGAAGTAGTGTTCTATAGGTTAACATAAACGTCCAAGGTGTTTCCTTAAAAGTTCTTTAAAATAGAAGGTCTTTGGCTTTGTGCACAAAGTATAACTAGCTGAGTATTTGTATCTTTTTTTTCTTCCTGTGGACTAGACAAGTAAAAAATGTGTTTTACAGAAAGGGCAAATTCTCATAATATAAGAAAAGTCATAGTTCTCACGGTTCAACAATTATGAATCGTATTATGAATCTGCTACTGCTTAGGGTCTACAGCTGCCATGCAGACCTTTGTGTTTCCATGGTTACAGACTGTAAATAAACCTTTTCTAACTTCATTGTGCAGTCATGTTTATACTTATCGTGGAATATACAAAGCCCAGCACTCCTGGAAGTAAGTGCACAAATATAATCCTATCGCATGTTACATTTAAAAGGGAACTTGACACTTGAGTATATGTGAAGTAATTTTATTGGTGCAAGTGATCCAAACATTTCAGACTTATCACGAGTCATTCATCAGTAATATTATGTACAAAAGAAAAATAACTATAATATAAGGACCGTGTCATACTTCAATTTAAAAAAAAATATTCATCCTTTGCAAAATAGTGGCGTAGAAACATCCACTTATTTCCTCTTATCTATTTCTTGATAATACACATTTAGTAGGTTAATAATAAGTTGGGGGCAGAAAGGAGTCGCTGGGTTTGCCTCTAGTCTCTAACCATGGAAGCACATAGATCTCCTTAGAAATAATATGCAAAATTTGAATTCAAGACTGTTTACAAAACTATTGTATTTCTATCTAACATGCATTAGAGCTACAGTAATTGAATTGACACAATATAAAATGTATTACATCCCTACAAAGAAATAATCATTAAGTAGGGATTTGATTGAACAACTCAATAAAGATTGAGTAAATGCGATTTATATTGCAGTTACAGTTTTTCCATTTTACTACTCAAGCCCTTTTGGACTTACTTGTGTTGTGGGACCATACCATCAAATTTTATGAAGTTGTTTTAATTTTTCCTTTGACTTTTAAGAAGTAAAAATGAATCTTATTTTCATCTATTTGCAGGGCTGAATTCTAAGTTGGTATACAGTATTTCTTCGGGGGACAGTATGGGCCAGTTCCGAATTAACAAGGATGGAGCCTTAAGTATTCTTCAGACGCTAGACCGAGAAAGCCAGTCCTTCTATAATCTAGTGGTACAGGTTCATGATTTGGCCCCACCACCTGCATACAGATACACAAGTACCGTGGAAGTTTCCATCATATTGCTGGATGTCAATGATAATTCACCAAATTTTATTTCTCCAAAGCTGACTTATGTCCAAGAGAACACACCTATTGATACTATTGTATTTCGTGCTCAAGCCACTGATCCAGATAGTGGTCCAAACTGCTATGTCCAGTACTCATTGCTCAGCTCACTAGGAAATAAATTCAGTATCGGAAATATCGATGGTGAAGTGAGACTAACGGGAGAGCTAGATCGAGAAGATATTTCCAACTATACCTTAACAATAATAGCTACTGATAAAGGAGAACCTTCACTTTCTTCTTCTGTAGATGTTGCAGTTATGGTTCTTGATATTAATGACAATAACCCTCGCTTTTCAAAAAGTCTTTTTAAATTGGAGATCAGTGAGAACATATTAACTGGAACAGATCTCATTCAAGTGATAGCTACAGATGCAGATGAAGGAATAAACGGCATGATCCGTTATGCTATTATAGATGGAAATCCAAGCAATGAATTCAGGATTGATTCAGTCACCGGAATTATTTCAATAGCCAAACCTTTGGATCGAGAGAAGAAATCATCATATTCCTTGGTCATCCAATCTTCAGACCGTGGCAGTAGCCCCCGCACAGACACCGCAACGGTCAGCATTCTCCTTTCTGATGTCAATGATGTGGTTCCAAAATTTGAACTGTCTCCCTATTCTGTTAATATTCCGGAGAACTTAGATGTATTACCCAAGACTGTGCTCCAGGTAAGTGTAACTTCTCAATCACTATTTAATTTTTTAGACATAATCAGAAACCTTGATTACCTTCATAAAATCTAAAATGTCTAGATTAAGAAAATAAAATTGAGGTTTTATTTCATTCTTTCAGGTTGTTGCCAGAGATGATGACCAGGGGCTTAACAGTAGATTAACATATGCTCTACTTACTGGCAATGACGATAGTGCTTTCAGATTGTCTTCCAGTGGACAACTTAGTTTGGTGAAGAGTCTTGATCGAGAGAAGAAAGAGCAATATACATTACTGATCACGGCTGCTGATTCAGGTACTTTGCTTTAACTGCTTTCCTGTTACTTCCCATAAAAGTGCATAGAGCCTTTACCTCTGTGTGTCACTACATTCATAAGCGTGACTTAGAATAATTACTTCTGTCTTGGAATCTCTGTAATATGGTACCATACAGAGGCATCAGATATTATGGAGCCATAGAAACTTTGTCATAATGAAGAGAAAGTAACTTGCATTTTGAATTAAGAGTTGCATTTTGATACATTTAGTACAATGTATAGAATTTTAGCTGCTTAGTGTTAAAATATGTAGTAAAGAGCCATTCATTTTTCACCATTTTCAATTCTGCTTCCTGTGGCCATAAGGTAACATTAAAGGGAAGCTTTCATCACAGAATGAGTCCATTCTTTTGTGTTAGATGTATTTCTTAGAACAATTTGCCTTTTTTTTACATATCGCGACATGTATTGAAAATACAAATTAGAAATCTTACAGTTCATACTGGCCACTGGGGCGTTTTCAGATTCATTCTTCTTATTGTTTCTGAGAACAGCACATGTACATAGCCACAATAGTCAGGTCCCGATCCTATCTTTTGTATTGCAGTGTCTTATGAGCCTGTGGAAAAGGTCATTGTGAAGGAAGGGGGAGCAGGGTCAGCTTTGATGTCACCTATTGGATCCTGTGTTATCAGTTGTGTATAGGAGTGTTCCCTATTATTGTAATCCTGGCTCCGCTGATAAGATTGCTTCTTTAAACTCTTTCTGAAATGTCAGAACATATGAGTCTAAAAATGCCCTAGTGGTCAAAGTGAAAATTGGAAGATTACTCATTTTATTTTGTTAAAAAAAAGATGATATGGAGAAACAACAACTACATTTTTTTTAAAAATACATGTCACACAAAAACCTGATTTAAACAATAGGTGATTTTCTGATGATAGCTTCCCTTTAAAGGGATTCCATCGGGGACAGTGATGATCATGTGTGTAAACTGTAAAGCGCTGCAAAATATGTTGGCGCTATATAAAAATAAAAATTATTATTTTCCAAAATTACCTTTCATATTTCCAAATACTTGTAGACTTCTAAAACAACTATCAGATATATTGCGATTACTCCCGAGATCCAGCGACAACTCTCTGCTACTGCTCCAGTTTCTGTGGATTGGCCACAGCAAGGACATAATGACTACCTTGCACATTACCGCTGCAGCCAATTGTCTACAATGGTGATGTGCACTGTGGCCGGTCATGATGTCATCGCTACATCCAGACTGGAGCAGTGGTGGAGAACCTGTCCTGGAATCGGGGAAAGTGAATACCACCTGAGTCCTCAAGCATTTGAAGACATGAGAGCTGATTATGGAACTCCTCTTCAACTTGTTTGGAGTCGACTTTTATTCTACAATATTATCCTTCATAAATTTTGTCAGTATGGATAGCTTTCTAATGCATAACAACCTGTAAGTCTATGAAGCAATTTGGAGACATGCAATTCTCATTAGCATAGTTTTAGAACCTACTAACCAAACATTTGGATGGAGGATATTTGAGACATGGTCATGCTGTTTCCCCACTCACCCAGGAGAGCTATATATGGCATTTCCAGTTTGTTAATGGAATTAATACGCTTGAATTATGTCTTTGGAGCCACTTGAAACATTAAGAAGTGTGTCTGTGATACTCCCAGTCCAGTGAGTGATGTCACAACAAGACAGAACACAGTTGATCTTACAGAAATGTGAATTTATGCCAGGCAGCTATTTAGTGGAGGATCTAGATTCAAGGGTGACATTGACTTTTATCCAGTCATAATACAGAGAAGCTGTTTGTACGCTTTAATCATTGTGTATAAACTTGATAGGAAGAAATATTTCTCTTTACAATCAGTGCCAGGGGGTTTCAAATAAAATATTGTACAATCCAGTGTTTACATTTGTATGTACGGCAATGTAAAACTAAACTGTCTCGTCTCTCTCTCTCTCTCTTGAGATGTATTGCTAGAATCTGTCCTCAGTTACCCTTTTCTTGAAGTGATAACTGTTACTCTTGCACAGACTTTGGAATCTATGCTTTTAAATGCAAGCAATGATATTTTTATCAGTACTGACATTTAAACATCAGTATATTGACCAAGCCTTAGTTTCAGAACTTGTTCACACTTTCGTTAGTTCTTCTTTAGCAGTTTTCCAGTTCCCTATGACACCTTTAATAATGCAGCATTATTCTATCCAATAAAGCTTTAGGACTCAGCTGGACCAAAGTCAGTACAAATTGGATTATTTTTTATAGATGAGCAATTTGATTGCACTGCCCTGGTCCAGCATCCAGTCCAGGCCTCTGTGGCAAACGTTCTTCATTTCTGCTACCCTTGTGGTGCCAAGCAAGTGCTGGAGGTGCTCTGGGTGCCGGGCTGATGATGCCAGGTTCAAAAGTGAAGACCGACTTGTTTGGAGGACCTAGCGAGATGCTGGATCAGGGCAGAGTGAATTGAATGGGTTATCTCTGATTATAACAGATAAGAACTCCTACAAATATACAAGCCATGATGGCAGTGTGAATAGTTAGCTGCAATTAAAAAATAAATACTTTGCTACTTGGGACAAACACAAGTCTATCTAGTCGTTTTTGAAGCTCTGAAATCAGAAGCTGCTCCAAGGTCACCTACACATTCTAATGAATAGTATGAAATACATACAGTGGCGACCAAAAGTTTAGTATTTTTTAAAAAAGTGTGATTACTTCTGTCTGGTTGTTGTGATGCCATTTTCCTGGTGATTTTAGTAAACCGGAAGCAAATGATTGTCCGCTATAAGGATGAAAATTGTGTTTGACATTGTTTTATCTCTTTATGTGTTAGTTTTCAACATTTGCTGGGCCAAATGTTTTGCATATTTTGACTTGGGTAGTCGAATTTTGACTAAAATGTTGTAATTTTTTTTTTGTTTGTGTGTTTTTCGGTTAAAACATGGCAAAGACAAAGCCAAAATTATCACCAGATGTCAGGAAGCTTATTCTGAGAGTGAAGTCAGGCAAAAGTCAAAAAGAGGTAGCTATGGAATTCAACTGCTCTCACAGTCAAGTGTCACATATAATAAAGAAAGAAAAAGAAACTTATGCAATAGATCACAAAACTAGATGTGGACGACCACGGAAAACTTCCTCCAAAGTTGATCACATTATTAAGAAAAAGTCAGTGTCTGATATAAATAAAAGTGTTGCACAGACTTCGCTCAAAATGAACGAAGAATGTGGGGTGAGTCGCCAAAATGTGGTGGGATGGCTAAGAGTAGTAGGGTTGAATGCTTGACTTCCAGTCACAAAGCCTTTCCTCTCTGCAAAGAACTGGAAGGTCGACTTCAGTTTGCCAAAAAACACAGCAAATGGAAAGAGACAGATTGGTCCTATGTGTCCTATGTGTTGTGGTTGGATGAAGCCAAGTTCAATCTGTTTGGTAGTGATGGCAAGCACTATATATACAACCCAATTGGAAAACGTTATGATGTAAAGTACTAAACACCTAGCGTGATATATGGTAGTGGCAATATTATGGTTTGTGGCTACTTTTCTGCATCTGTCATTGGCCTTCTGCATAGAATTTATGTAAATATGAATGCTACCATGTAATGGATATCCTGGAGAATGTAATGCTGCCACATGGTAAAACCAAAGCAGGCAGGGGCTGGAAAATCCAGCAAGACAATGATCTTAAGCACACATCCAATTTAGTAAAAAATTGGTTAGCAAAGAAAAATGTTTGCCTGTTGCAATGGCCAAATCAATCACCTTGTTTAAACCCTATAGAGCACCTTTGGGATGAGTTAGGGTGACGAGTTGGGGCCCGTACCCATAGCAATAAAGATGAATTGTTTGCAGATTTTATAAAGATATTATAAAGCATTTTGGTTAAAATTAAGATCTTGCATAACGACATGGTCTTTCAATTAATCATAAAGAAAATGGCATGACAACAATCAAACAGATGTAATCACACTTTAAAAAAACAAAAAAAAAACAAAACCTTTGATCGCCACTGTATACCTCCTACACAAATTTGTGGCCTTTTGAAAAATAACTGAGTAATTGTGCCATTATCTCTTTTACTAGTGATGTCACAAGTGCCCCGTGAGTATGCTAAGTCCTGCAAGGGTTAAGGTAAACCGTCAGTAAATTTGGCCCTACACTGCCACCTTGGTCTTCATCGGCACTGGTCGGTCTTTTCAGAGATGAAGTTTTGTGCATGCTCTTTGGGTTCTTGAGACCATTAAATAATAATTTTCAGCATAGCAATAGGAGACACAAGAATTTCTTAACAGAACACCTCCATAAAGCATTTTATTATTTTCATGAGTTTCTCCCAGGGTATTCTGTATTAATGTGAAAATTTACCAAAGCTTAAATCTCTATGGGTGATGGTATGAATCCTCCAAAAACTATGACAGCCTTCAGATTACAGATATGAGCCTATCATTCTACCTTGCACTTTTGCCAGGAAAGCAACAGGCATCTATGTGAAAGTTTTTTTATGGGACTGTTGCAGCTTGAAAGTGTATAAATCACTGTTTTGCCTTTCTGCGGCCTGCTTTGTGAAAAGCCAATGAGAATATACGTACATCTCTCTTATTCCATCTGGCAGAAGCTAAGCAAGATAGGTAAATATTACGTTCTGGCTCGATGTCAGGAGTGCTATCGGTACGGCAGCTTTGTTCATTAATGTCCTTAAGTCTTTGAACATTTTTCTATGGGGAAAACACTCACATTCCACCCATCAACATCCATTTATTTATAGGTTCCATAGATATTGAACTGCACATCTGGAAACCTGCTAACAGTCATGGTCTACTGTTTCAGTACAAGACTCAGTTGTAGTGTCCAAAGGTTCTCTATAAAGCACAGCTGCATCCAAACTATCTCCAGTATTTTTGTCATGCATTGTAAGCCTTGTAATGACTGAAACTGTTAGATTAGGGTCACATTACCATATGTAGAGCATAGATCTATAATATAAAGGATTACTAAAATATATAATCTAATACACATAAAGGTTTACCTGCAAACAATTGCTGAGAACATATACTACCTACAAATAGACCGAAGCGTATGCCAAGTAAAATTCAAGGATTTTTATTTAACAAATATTAACACACAATTTTTTTAAAAAAAGAAAAAAGAAATTCAGTGGATAGATACACACATATGGACCTGAAAACACAGGAATTAATATACCCACGCCATAAAGATATTCATAAATGAATGAATATCCAGAGCATATAAAGGAGAATCACAGTAAGATTCCTCAGAAAAGGCTACCATATATATGGAGCAGAGCTTTTTTGAATGTTAATTAATGTAATATAATTCAATATATATAGAGATTAAAGCTCTTAGCAAACAATGCTTATAGATTTATGTGTCAGCCAAATTTGGAAAATGATATGTAATATAACAGTCATAAATCATAGATACATAAATAAGGGTACCTTATTTTGGTACCTGTTGACTTTAAGGTTTCTTCTATTTGCACTTTTATGGTCCTCCATGGCATTTTTCCATTGATTGTAATAATATTTGTGCATTTGTTGCTCATGATCTTCTTGCTTGTTTCCTTTCATCTGTTCGACCATACATGGGTTTTCCAAAATGTACGGTCTTACAATATTTTCATATTAACATGGACGATAAGACTTGATTTAGTCATTGATCCAATTTTTGAGGATGCATAGGAATGGGTCTCAAAGCAAATATCATAATGGGATTTAAACCTTTCAGACCCAGCCATGGGATGGAAGAGTCAATATTTGTGCTCCCCTCTTCCTCCTGTATGAAAGAAAAGTGACATGATGATTTTCATGGTTTCTTCTTTCATGGAAAGCCATACAGAATATATATTGTTTTTACTTATGGGACATGAGAAAAGCACCAAGTTGAGCTAAACTGAGTCATATATTTCTAGGGAAAAAAATCAGTTTATCATCTGAGTTACTGATGTTAACCATCTGCTCTTTCTGTTCTACGGAGTCCAGTGGGTAGTCCTAATCACTGACTGATCTCAGTATGTAATCATAGGGAGGGCTGTTAGTGATTAGGACTGCCTACTGGACTCCTAAGCCCTGAAAAAGAAGAGATTTAGATTCACTAATAACAAGTTATTCTAAATCTTTTCTAACAAAACTCTATATCAATCTTCTTAGTGCCTTTTGTTTTAGACCATGATGCCTGTCAACTTGACAGATTCCCATACCATACTTGAAATGTAACATTCATAATAATCTCCTATTATAAATGCCATAGCTTATCTTTATTGTTAGAAAGACTGAAGGTCTCTCCATGAATATGAAAACCTCAAAAATCCCGAATTAACCACTAAATTATTAACGTTCCAAAATATACAGTATATTGTACAGTGTATGCTTTATAAAGACTTAAGACATAATTGTGACTCTGTGAAAGCTTTCCATTTTGGATATATATGTCATTCCAATTAGAACTGCAGGAGGTGAACCAAATGCCAAATAGCATAGGAAATGTATGGTAATTTTGTTAATTTCCTTTTGTCGGCACTGCTAATTTATGAGTCACTAAAATAGACATTGCCATCTTGCACAATGTAACCAATGTCTTTTCCCCATTTTTTTTCTTCAGGTCATTGCCTTATAGTATAATACTGTGTTTGTATCAAGTGCTGTTCAGAAATGAGTTAAATCTATAATAATTCCATGTGTCTGAGTGGCTCGGTATATTTGGTGTATTGGCGGTGGCATGTATCATGCTGCTCAGTAATGGCCATAATAGTGTATGTAGCATTCATCAGCCACAAGGAAAATATTGTGTATGGGTTCAGTAAGGAAAGTAGGCTTTAAGATTGATTTTATTCCTGGAGATGTAATATTAGACTGTTTACATTGCTACTTTGGGTTAAATTTTAAGACATTTAAGCTGAACACAGTAAAACAAACACACTTGTTATAAAGTATCAAATATTTTTTCTAGTAAATTTGCCAATTTAAAATGAAATTTGGTATCCTCCTGCGCTGTTCTAGAAAACATCTGGGTATAATTTCATTGATGCGGGATGATCTCGAGAAAGTAGTGACTTACAAAACAAATCCATTGAAAAAGTGAAGTAAGGACACTAATGAAATGCTTCATACTCGGAGTGGCTGCTTCATTTATCCTGTCTGCTGTATCAATGTCATCAGTGGCTCAGCCATACTCTCAGCAGAATATAGGCTTCAAAACACACACAAATCACCTCCTGCACGACTCAGTCACACTTATTTTTATTTTTTTTGCTATACTTTTGGGAAGCTCATTTAATGCAGTTACTGGCAGACAAATCAAAAAAGAGGAAAGCCATGTGATGAAGGTGTGAAAGTACTTAACTTATTAGAAGTAAAATAACAGCTCGTCCTGGACTCTCCAAACTGCTCCCACAGGAACCAATTGTGTTATATTGCTTGAGAGAAAGAGCCAAAATATTACCAAATACTTAAATTGTATTCCACTTTTTCATTTATCTAATATTTTTTCAAATATTTCTAAGATTCTGTCTGTCTATCTACTTCTTCAATCTATCTATCTATCTATCTATCTATCTATCTATCTATCTATCTATCTTACAAGAAAAAACTGGAACAGCACCAGGACAATACTTTACTGAAGTGCACTCTTCCCCAACCAGTGTTCAATTGGCATAGCAGGATAAGTAGCAAAAAACAGGGAAACAGCACATGGAGTAAAAAAAGTGAACTTTAATGGCCAATGGGCATTAAAGTTCACTTTTTTTACTCCATGTGCTGTTTCCCTGTTTTTTGCTATCTATCTATCTATCTATCTATCTATCTATCTATCTATCTACAGGTATCTATCTATCTGTCTATCTATCTACCATGGAAAAGACGTAAGCATAATAAGCATAGTAAGACAAGCCGGGTGTCACACAGGGCCAGTATGTGTTACTCTAAAATAGATGTAAGACTAGTCTAACAAACTGAAAGTTTGGATAACTTAAAGGGAACCTGTCATCAAGTTTGGCCGATATAAGATACAGCCACGACCTTTCAGGGCTGACATATAGCATTCTGTAATGCTGTATATCTGCCTCCGACCCGTCCTGTAAGAGAAGAAAAATAACTTTTATTATACTCATCTTGTGTATGGGATTGTCGGCTGAGATGGCTGTCGTGATTTGTTTGGCCAGCTCGAAGCGAACCTGTCACCAGATTTGACTGATACGAGCTATGGCCACCACCTTCCAGGCCTGATATACTGCATTCTATAATGCTGTATGACTGCCTCTAACCCGACCTTAAAGGAAAAAAAAGATCAGTTGGTCAGCGCCCCGATGCACATTATGGTTGGGTTTAGTCGACGTTAGTGGAATTTTCATGGGGGCCTTTACTTTAGGTCACACAAGATCAGAATGCTTTACAGTTAAGAATATAAAAGGAAGTCAGGTCAGCTTCACGGAATACAGAATGTAATAATGATTTTGGAGTAAAATATCAATCCATGAGGAGAAAGACAATGTATCCAATAAGATATTACAAAGTCATTTATTTTTGTGTGTCCTATTGATTTGTGAAATAAAAATTAAAACGATGGTTATTCTGGTAGTTGAGAAACAGGTTTGGTACAAAGCCAGTCTGATCATGAGTTACCCAGGCTACTTTGGAAGTAAGGGTTCCAGTGGCTATTAAAACATTTCCTGCTAAAAATGAGCCAGAATACAATAAACTATGTTCTTGTGCAGTAAAATTAACTAATGGTCCATTACTTTCAATATTTAAGGGATGAAGTCTAAAATTTCAGGAAATGTCTCGATAGTTGCTTCTTTATAAAGCCTAGCAGGTGCTTTTATGGCAGTAGAGATGACTTTTTGATCGTGTTTTATTTATTTAATAGCTCAGTATTCCAGTCACTTGCCACCTAACCCATCCCTAGCATGCCGGCGTTTTAATGAAGTGCCAAAGCACTACATTTGTTTAGAAAAATAAATTAAAAAATCCCCATAAATAAAAGAGATTAAATTTGTAGAAACTCATTGTTCTGTCCTTGGCAATGTGCATTCATCCTTCATGAGATCAAACCTGCATAAGCTATAAGCGTTCTCACAGTTCACACTTCACTTCTTCATAAATATTGCATTGTAGGTCTACAATTATCACTGCCAGTTAGACTATAACACTTCTAGATGTCTCAGCTCTACCACAACTAGCCTATTATTGCAACTCTAGTATTAAGTCAGAGGAGGGATGAATCTGGATTATAGGGATTATTGGGAGTGGATTCTTCAATTGTTGCTTGTTTCTGTTTCCCATGAGAGAATAGATGTCATTGCATTTTCTAATGAACGGTGTCGGACTGGGGTGTCAAGGGGCTACAAGTAACCTTTAACTCCCAGGGCCTACTGTTCAGCTACATACAAATATTATATTACCCTCTTTCAGAAAGTTTCCTATGCTCCTAAAGAATAATAAGTTGGGTAGTTTGAAAAATTAATGATGAGATACTGCCTTTGTCAGTACATAGGGAATCAAGTTTATTGTGCCAACTACTGTTCATTTAGAGAGGCCCCTTCACAAGGAGTATTCCTGGGGCTTCACCTGTTCTCCTGTGTGTTTGTCCGAGTACAGTAATAGCAGGTTTCTTACATTTTAAAGCTTTTGTGCATTACTATCACATTCCATATTTATCACTGTATATGCACAGAATTTTGTTATACAAAAGTGCAGCATAGTTAAAGGGCTTTTCCATTAAATCTCAATGACATAGTGGGACTGTCCTTATAGTGTTGTCATATATAGCATAAGGATAGGCTGGATCTTCCAGGGAAGGAGGTTGTCACTCAGAATTTTACGGTAAATGGCTCCATCCATTCTCCCATTGATGCGGTGAAGTAGTCCTGTACCCTTAGCAGAGAAACACCCGCAGTACATAATGTTTCCACCTCCATACTTGACAGTGGGGACAGTGTTCTTTGGGTCATAGGCAGCATTTCTTTTTCTCCAAACTTATTGCCAAAGAGATTATTTTATGTCTCATCTGACCACAGCACCTTCTCCCAATCACTCACAGAATCATCCAGGTGTTCACTGGCAAGCTTCAGAGGGGCCTGCACATGTGCCTTCTTGAGCAGAGGGACCTTGCGGGCACTGCAGGATTTTAAACCTTTACGACGTAATGTGTTGCCAATTGTTTTCTTGGTGACTGTGGTCACAGCTGCCTTGAGATCATTAACAATTTCCCCCATTTTAGACTGATCTCTCACCTTCCTCATGATCAAGGATACCACACGAGGTGAGATTTTGCATGGTGCCCCAAATCGATGTCGATTGACAGTCATTTTGTATTTCTTCCATTTTCTTACTATTGCACCAACAGTTGTCTCCTCACCCAGCATCTTAGGGTACCGTTACACATAGCGACGCTCCAGCGATCCCGACAACGATACGACCTGGTAAGGATCGCTGGTACATCGCTACATGGTCGCTAGTAAGCTCTCAAAGCCAGATCTACTCAACAGCGCAGCAACGATACGGCGATCGGTATAACGACCTCAGCAGTCGTTGGGACCTTGTCACACAGCAGCTATTCTGGCGACTCAGACTTCGATAGGCGTGAGTTCTGAGTCACCAATGAGGTCGCTCGTCGTTGTTATGATGTCAAACACAGCGATGCATGCTGGCCAGCGGGACACCAACGATCAAAAAATGGCCTAGGACATTCGAACACGATCAGCGATATCGCAGCGAGGGGCAGGTCGCCACTATGTGACACATGTAGCGAGATCGCTGGCGAGGTCGCTGTTGCGTCACAAAATCTGTGACGTTTCAGCGATCTCGCTATGTGTGAAGTACCCCTTACTTATAGTTTTGTAGCCCATCCAGCTTTGTGCAGGTCTATGATCTTGTCCCTGACATCCTTATAAAGTTATTTGGTCTTGCCTATGTTGTAGAGGTTAGAATCTGACTGATTAATTGAGTCTGTGGACAGGAATCTTTTATAAAGGTGACTATGTAAGACAGCTGTCTTTAATGCAGGTAATGAGTTGATTCGGAGTCTCTAACTGGTCTGTAGGAGCCAGAACTCTTAATGGTTGATAGGGGATCAAATACTTATTTCTCACTGCAAAATGCAAATAAATTTATACAATGTGATTTTCTGGATTTTATTTTTGATATTCTATCTCTCATCTCTCAATGTTAAAAGTAACCTACCCTTAAAATTATAGACTGTTCATGTCTTTGTCAGTGGGCAAACTTACAAAATTAGCAAGGGATCAAATACGTATTTCCTCCACTGTAAGAGTGCTGTATTTTTTTTTTAAGCTTGACAAATTCGATGTATTCATAGTCAACAATGTGAAGTCTTCAGACACCTAATTATTCCAAAAAGTGTCCTAATCAGCTTATACCACTAAGCCAATCGACAGACATGTCAGTGATTAAGAGACATAAGGCATCACAATATTAATGAGCTTGTGTATGCCATTGTACTGCGTCCTCACGTCTCACCGCAGATGCGCCTACCAATTCCATTGTGATATCGTGCTAATCACAGTCTTTTCATTAAATAGAACAGTTTCTTGATCTGAATATTCCATTTAATACATATTGTTAGTAAACACTATAAATTATTAAATAGAATTGTAATATTACCCATATTATTTTTCTTGTGTCATATAGTATTGCAAAGGTTCTAATGATATTATGGCTAGAGACAGTAATTAAGACTAATTAGGACTCATGATGCCACATTGCTACATCAGCTTGAAATCCAATCTGATGAGCACATAATAAGGATAATTATTGTTAGTGGGTATTTTCTGAATATTTCTATAATCTAATTTAAATTGCTTGTAATTAGTCATGTCGCCAACTTCCCTCCTGCTGCTATAGTGTTCTAATCATTCTAAGCTCACTAATTTATAGATATAATAAAGCAACAACTCAATATGATTGAAGAATAGGGAGTAAGAGGAATTGTACCATGTATTTCGTCTACAGTTGTCTACCCAATCTGAGTGTCTCATGGTCCATAGCCAGGAGAGGTGACCTCAATTCTATAGTAGGACAAAGGGGAAGGGGTTGTCCAAATCTGACGCTTTGCTATGAGTATGAGTAGAACTTCTACATATCTGCCTAATTATTAGTTTCATTGATGTCTACTTTGACTTTGTTTCAGTCCTGCTGAATGTATACCTAATGACGCTTGAATGCATCGTATGATATTAATATCTTGAAATAATACCATTTGCAGGGTGTGTATGGAGACAGTAAAGCTCTCGTCCTCATCATGTAGATTATTATCATGGGAGGCTTTAGGAAAGACTTTCTGGTGGTCCAATGTTAAATGATTAAAAACCCAGTCCTCAGGAGTAAGTACTATTGCAGTGAAATTGAGGATTCCGGGAAACGAGCCTGACCAAGAAAAACACAATCTTTCACCACAAATATGATATTGGTATTAAGCTTAGGCTACATTGTTAAAATGTTACCAACTCACTCTCGGCTTAGTGCGGTGACTTCACTATTAAATTATTCCTGCACTAAGACATCACAGTACACATGCTGCGTATGTCAAGGGCAAATAAGAACACAAGTGTCAAGTATCGTTACAGACCAGACATATTGCACCAAGTTTCCTAAACTGACGCATTTAGTATAATTCGTGATGACCGAATATGCTGAAATTTGAATTCAACAATTTGCTTGAATTTTGGAAAATGAATTTGATTTGCAGCAAGCGTATTTAATGCAAATCAAATGTTTATTATTATTCTCTCTCCAGACCCCAGAGCTTAATAAACATAGGATGAAAAAAAAAAAGATTACTCACCTCTCCACTACCCTCAGCTTTTCCATACATCTCCCAGCTAGGTCATTTTGGTCCTGTCTTAATTCACTGGCCATCGGTCTTCTTCAGTCCATGGGTTCTATGGGGTCTTCAGCACCACTTGGCTTCATGTAGCGCTTGTCTAGACCTCACACAACATCGTGAGGTGTGTTCGGCCATAAATTCATGGTGTTGAAAGTCCTAGTTATAGACAGAGGCGCTAAACTCTTGGAGGAACCCATGGCATGAAGACTGATGGCCTGTGTATAAAGACCAGATCAAAACAACCAAGTGAGGATCTGCACAGAGATTTTAGCTGTCAGTGAGGATCTCTGGACCTCGTCCCCACCGATCCAATGTGAAGGGTGTTTAAGATGTTTAAGATGCGCAGGTCACCGCACCGCCAAAAGGCGGGGCTGTCCATGCTCGGCGACCATCAAACTTAACTGAACTGGAATTGTTTTGTAAACAGGAATGGTCACAAATACCTTCATCCAGGATCCAGGAACTCATTAATAGCTACAGGAAATGACTAGAGGCTGTTATTTTTGCAAAAGGAGGATCTACGAAATATTAATGTCACTTTTATGTTGAGGTGCCCATACTTTTGCACTGGTCAAATTTTGTTTAAATGCAGATTGCACATTTTCTGTTAGTACAATAAACCTCATTTGAATCCAGAAATATAACTGAGTCCATCAGTTATTAGATATATGAAACTGAAATAGCTGTTGCAAAAACCAAAATTGTTATAAAGAAAAAAGGTTAACATTAATAGGGGTGCCAAAACTTTAACATATGACTGTAAATCACACTTGCAGCCAGTTGACATGGATTAAAGTTGACTCAACCTCTGTCCTGTGTCCTTGTGTGTACCACATTGAGCATGGAGAAAAGAAAGAAGACCAAAGAACTGTCTGAGGACTTGAGAAACCAAATTGTGAGGAAGAATGAGCAATCTCAAGGCTACAAGTCCATCTCCAAAGACCTGAATGTTCCTGTGTCTACCGTGCGCAGTGTCATCAAGAAGTTTAAAGCCCATGGCACTGTCGCTAACCTCCCTAGATGTGGACGGAAAAGAAAAATTGACAAGAGATTTCAACGCAAGATTGTGCGGATGTTGGATAAAGAACCTCGACTAACATCCAAACAAGTTCAAGCTGCCTTGCAGTCTGAGGGTACAACAGTGTCAACCCATACTATCCGACGGCATCTGAATGAAAAGGGACTGTATGGTAGGAGACCAGGAAGACCCCACTTCTTACCCCGAGACATAAAAAAGCCAGGCTGGAGTTTGCCGAAACTTACCTGAAAAAGCCTAAAACGTTTTGGAAGAATGTTCTCTGGTCAGATGAGACAAAAGTAGAATGGTCTAAAATTCCAGCAGAGCATTGTAAGAAACTCATTGATGGTTACCGGAAGCGGTTGGTCGCAGTTATTTTGGCTAAAGGTTGTGCAACCAAATATTAGGCTGAGGGTGCCAATACTTTTGTCTGGCCCATTTTTGGAGTTTTGTGTGAAATGATCAATGTTTTGCTTTTTGCTTCATTCTCTTTTGTGTTTTTTTCATTTAAGACAAATTAAATGAAGATAATACCAAATAATTTGTGTTTGCAATCATTTTCTGGAAGAAACTGAGTATTAGCTGACAAAATTGCAGGGGTGTGAATACATTTGGCCACAACTGTATGGGATACATAGATAATAGATAGATAGATAATATATAGATAATAGATAGATGATATATAGATCATAGATAGATAGTAGATAGATAAATAATACAGTATATAGATAGATGATATATAGATAATAGATAGGTAGATGATAGATAGATGGATGGATAGATAGATAGATAGATAGATAGATAGATAATATATAGATAATAGAGATACAATAGATAAAAAGCAAAAAAAGTAAAAGCAGCACAGGCTTGTCACAGACGAAACGTTGCCACACCATACGGGCTAATAAAGTCAACTTTTTTTCATAATTTATTGGAGTGCTGCCTCCTTTTTTTTTATTATTATTATTATTATTATTATTTACACAAATGGATATTTGTTTGGAGAGCCTTGCACCCAGAATTCATCTATACTGTTCTGTTCCATTTTTTTCTTCTAGAGAGATGATAGATAGATGGATAGGTAGATAATAGATAGATAGATAGATAGATAGATAAAAAGATAGACAGATAAAAGATAGATAGTAAATAGATAAAAGATAGATAAAAGATAGATAGATAATAGATAGATAGATAATATATAGATAGATAATATATAGATAGATAATAGCTAGATATATAATAGATAGATGAAAGATAGATAATAGATAGATATAAGATACCATAAATGATAGATAATATATCGATATAATAGATAGATAGATAATAGATAGATCTGTTCAGTCACTAAATTGCAACAATAAGACTAATTAAGACTGTATCACGTGCAGACCTTGATGTCTTGTGAGCATTTCATACTGTCTGCTAGAATAGTTATCAAAATAACAGTCATTCTGACTCTGAAGAATCTGAAAAAATGTCCAAGCCAGGTACGGACTGGGACTGAAATTCAGCCCTGGCATTTGAAATCACACAGGCCGATGCTGTCCCAGTTCCCAAGCACCAGATGGGATATGTTACCCTGGATGGAGGAAAGCAAGATTTACTACAAGACCAATATGTCTAATGATACCTGTGGCCTGCTGGGGAAAGTGACTGCTGGAGTCAGCAACTTTGTGCTCCGTCACAACTCTTAACAGTATGGGTGTCTTGAAAACACCTATTCTGTTAACAATGTAGCAGACAAGGAGGCCAACGACCAGACAGGCCCTTCTAGCATTTGCCAGATGACCAGTCCGGCCCTGGTCCAAGCCCTTACCAAGGAATTAGGGACGATGCTACTAACTTAATAAATTGGAGCTACCGTTTACTCTGGCTCGCTACTTTCCGCTCTGATGACACTAGACTAATTGGGCATATGGTAGTTGGTTTTTCAGATTGAGCCACTTCTTTAACTGTACAGCGCCAAATAATGACGGTAATACACAAATATTACCGACTCATAAATAGTAATGCTCGCAACATTCCATAATAAGCTTTCTGAAATGTGTGACTGTGTGAAACAAACTGCAAAGGGAAAGTGTCCAGGAGAGATTTATTTTTAAGACATGGTGATAGAAATGTTAATTACTAGTGGAAAAAAAAGTCACTTTATTACCTGGGCGAAGTGTCAGCCGAACATTCCTCTCCTGGTACTGTAATTGTTGAAATCGGGAAGTAATTGCAAATTTCTTTTTCCTCCTAAACTTTATTGCTGTTGACAAATGATAAATTACTGATGCTTATTTTATATGTAGTTTTTAAAGCAAAACACTCAGCAACTTTTTTAGACTTCAAGAACACTTCTTGTCATTTCCAGTAGAGCATGGTGTGAAATGAGTCAGACTAATAGGTCTTATGTTACTGGGAAGGTGCTAATTGGACTCTTACTTTCCTTATGTTGGATATTTCTTATGACTAGTGATTTAATAAGAATATACCAGTTGTCTACCGCAAAATAAATCTGAGTATGTGTTATAATGCTGAAATGTTCATGTTTTAGGAGCGCTGCATGAATGAAACTAAGTACATATTCCCATTTACTGTGTACATGCTGTTACTTACCATGTGGTCTCAGGCTGGAAGGCCTCCTAATTTGTGAGGAGCACACTCATCTTCTTGTCTTGATATAGTGCAAGAATAGCAGGAAGGTTATTATACTGTATAGGTTTGGGACCTTTACAGATCATAACATTTTGCCCAGTTGGCTTTAAAGTCACAGCATATTAATTCACATGATTTTCTAGTGGAATATGGATTCCACTTGTGAAATCTCTCCATGTGCTAGCTATAGGTTTATGGAAACACATAAAATTAGAACGAATATGTGATTATTACAGTTTTGTACTGTTTAATCAGGTTTTTATGTTAATAGTTTGTTAATTATTTTATTTTTTATATCACCATAGATATTTAGAAAAATAGATTCTTGCAATACTTACACTGACCACTGGGGCTATTCTAGATTCATACTTCCTGTTCTTTCAGGAAGTAGCCCATGTACATTTGCAGCAATAGACTAACTCAGACCCTATTCTTGTATTGAAGAGACTAGTGAGAGTGTGCAAAAGACATTGTGGAGGGTGGGGGGAGCAGGGGACCTGGGATATCACCTATTGTGAATGTGGCATTACGTGTGATCAGCTGTGTTTAGGGGTTTTAGCTGTCATTGTAATCCTAACTGTGATGATGATGATGATACGTCTGAAAAGTTTTCTGTAAAGAACAGAAAGTATGGGTCTAAAATAACCCCAATATCCAGAATTAAGAATACGTTATATCTATATTTTTTAAAATAGATTAAAATCTGAAAAATAGAAAACAAACATTGCCAACCATTTTTTATAAAGATACTTGTAACACTAAATGCTGATTTTATTATTATTATACATTTTTATAGCGCCATTTATTCTATGGTGCTTTACATGTGAAAAGGGGCAAATATAGACAAGTACAATAAACATGAGCAAATCAAGGCGCACACAAGTACAGAAGGAAAGAGGACCCTGCCCACAGGGGCTCACAGTCTACAGGGGATGGGTGAGGATACACTAGGAGAGGGTAGAGCTGGTCATGCGGCGGTTCAGTAGACTGAGGATCACTGCAGGTTGTAGGCTTGTCGGAAGAGGTGGGTCTTCAGGTTCTTTTTGAAGGTTTCCATGGTAGGCGAGAGTCTGATGTGTTGGGGTAGAGAGTTCCAGAGTATGGGGGAAGCACGGGAGAAGTTTTGTATGAGGTTGTGGGAAGAAAAGATAAGAAGGGAGTATAGAAGGAGATCTTGAGAGGATCGAAGTTTGCGTGTAGGTAAGTACTGGGAGACCATGTCACAGATGTATGAAGGAGACAGGTTGTGGATGGCTTTGAATGTCATAGTTAGGGTTTTGAACTGGTGCCTCTGGACGATAGGAAGCCAATGAAGTGCTTGACATAGGGGAGAGACTGGGGAATAACGAGGAGACAGGTGGATTAGTCAGGCAGCAGAGTGTAGGATGGATTGGAGTGGTGCCAGCATGCTAGAGAGAAGGCCAGAGAGTAGGTGGTTTCAGTAGTCGAGGCGGGAGATGATAATGGCAAGCAGTAGTGTTTTTGTGGTTTGATGGAGGAGGCAAGGGTTTGGATATGTGGCTTGAAAGAGAGGGCAGAGTTGACGATCACCCCGGAGCACCGAGCATGCAGGACTGGGGAAAGTGAGCAGCTGTTGACATTGATGGATAGGTCTGGTGGAGAGGTAGAGTGAGATGGGGGAAAGATTATGAATTCTGTTTTGTCAATGTTCAGTTTTAAAAACCATACAGAGAATAAAGCTGAAATAGCAGTGGGATTTTGGTCAGTAAGGAGGTGAGGTCATGTCCAGATTGGTAGATACTGCAAACCGTGGGATTCTATGAGCTGTCCCAGACCGAAGGTGTAGATGGAGAAGAGTAGGGGTCCAAGAACTGAGCCTTGAGGAACACCGACAGACAGGGGTGAGGTGAGGAGGTGATGTTGGATAGGGAGACACTGAATGTTCAGTCTGTTAGATATGACGAGATCCAGGATAGGGTCAAGCCTGTGATGCCAAGAGATGAGTGAATCTGTAGAAGGAGGGAATGGTCCACAGTATCAAAGGCAGAAGACAGGTCCAGGAGAAGGAGGACAGAGTAGTGTTGCTTGCTCTTGGTGGTTAGTAGGTCGTTGTAGACTTTAGGTTAGACAGTTTCTGTTGAGTGATGCAGTTGGAAGCCTGACTGTAACCGGTCAAAAAGGGAGCATTTAAATAATAGGTTTTCTGATGATATAACCTAAAATAACAGTAAGTTAATAAGTAGTCGTATACATGTGTAAACATACGTAAAAGCCTTCCCACCATGACAAGGTGTACCCAATCTGGATGGTCCCTAACTCTAGTACCCTGGTAACTCACCTCATTACAATGCTAGCAGGCCTCTAAATATTCGGGGTATGGAGTAGTTTGAGGCAGAGAATGACCTGGATCTGACTGTGTTTTACACCTGTCCGTGGAATGCTAAAGAGACAAGGTGCACAACTCATTGTACCAAGACAAGAAACCAAGAAATGGGCAAGAAATAGTTCTTTTTTGGCACATGCTATTGCGCTATAACCTGAAGATGCTATCTGTAGTCTTGTGAAGGCAACCTTTTCATACTGAACTGTGGTCATCTGTGATCTTTCATCATCTGATCTCCATGGGTCAGCAGAAATCATTAATATTTCATTAATATACTAACCACTGGACTTTATAAATAAATATTGCAATAATATCCCCTTAACGACCTGTGATATGCTTTTTAATGGCGGCAGTGAAGGGTGCTTATTCCTCAGCGCAGATTTTTAACAGCGCCGAGAAATAAGGTTATAGTGCCCCCCACCGTCGGAAAATCTCTGGGGTCTCGGTTACCGGGGGTAGTTGAGACCCCGTAGAACATGATTCGGGCCAGTTTTTACTGTCCCCAGTGTTGCAATCGCCGTTATTCACCACATAATTGCGACCTTAAAAAAAAGTTAAATTTACCATTTATTTTTCTCTCCTCTGATAAGATCTAGCACATCAGAGGAGAGAGAAATGGATTGGGGTCCCCTGAGCCCCTCCAGTACCTCCAGTGTCCACCCGATCCCTCTGGCTCTGTCCACTGGTCCTCAGCATTTTCTTCTGGGAAGAAAATGGTGGGCTCATACACAGTGCGCCCGCCGAGATCTGCCGTCCGACACCCAGCAACAATAAGAGATTTTTCCTATTGGTTCATTTTGATCACTGTGATAGACCCTATCACAGTGATCAAAATAAGAAAATAGTAGATCAATCCCCCTTTAGCACCCCCTTAGTTATGTAAAAATAATAATATAAAAAATTATTTTTTTCCATCTTTCCGTTAGGTTTGGGGTTGGGGTTAGAGTTGGGGCTAGGGTTAGAGTTGGGTTTAGAGCTAGGGTTAGAGTTGGGACTAGGGTTAGAGCTAGAGTTAGGGTTGGGGCTAGGGTTAGGATTGGGGTTAGAGCTAGGGTTAGGATCGGGGATATGGTTAGAGCTAGGGTTAGGCTTGGGCTAGGATTGGACTAGGGTTAGGATTGGGATTAAGGTTGGGGCTAGGGTTAGGTTTAGGTTTGTGTTGGGGTTAGTGTTGTGTTGGGGTTAGGGTGGTGTTGAAGTTAGGGTTGTGGTTAGGGTTATGGTCAGGGTTGGGATTAGGACTAGGGGTGTTTTGGGCTTATGGTTGGGGTTAGGGCTGTGTGAGGGTTGGAGTTAGAATTGGAGGGTTTCCACTGTTTAGGTACATCAGGGTGTCTCCAAATGCGACATGGCGCCCGCCATTGATTTCAGCCAATTTTGCGATCAAAAAGTCAAACGGTGCTCCCTCCATTCTGAGCCCTGCCATACGCCCAAACAGTGGCTTTCCCCCACATATGGGGTGTTGGTGTACTCAGGAAAAATTGCACAACAAATTTTGTGGTCAATTTTCTCCTGATACCCTTGATAAAATAAAAAATTTGGTTCCAAAGTAAATTTTTGGTGAAAAAAACTAAAATGTTCATTTTTTTCTTTCCACATTGCTTTAGTTCTAGTGAAGCACCTGAAGGGTTAATAAACTTCTTGAATGTGGTTTTCCACACCTTGAGGGGTGCAGTTTATATATTGGAGTTATAATGGTGGGCATATTAATAGCACAGAATTAGCTAATTAGTAATTCAGTGTTTTCCACGTTGCATTTTTCGTAATAGTCACAGTAATGATTTTTCTTTTTTTTTTGCATTGAAAATTGCGAATCCCTGGTTATAGCGGCACATTTTGTGAATAACACTGATAGATATTTCACAAAAATTAGACATGGCACAACTTCTAGTTTGAGATGTGTTCACATTGTTGTCTAAGCCAGCCTAATGCATGGGTTCAGCTGGATCAGAACCAGTATATGCTTTACTGAACTTTAATTAGTTTTCCTTGGTTCTGCACATTTTCCTGCAGTAGTGTTCATGTTATTGTAATTAGTTAATGGTTAGGAGCTAATAGACTTTAATTGTTTTTGTCATTATTATTCTATATGTGCATATTACAATATACTATACATGTACTGTTATATAATTTTACTTAAAAATCTATTACATAGTTAAACATCTGCCTGACTTGAAAGAAGACATATAAAGAAAAGAACCTTTTTTTCTTTTTTTCGCTATGCTTTTTTAAAAATTTTTATAAAAAAACACAGTGAACAGATAAGTGGCACCTTAAGGACATGAGAACTAAAGTGAACTAAGAATAATATTAATAATATCAAACGACAACTTACATGTAAATTAATAAGAAATGGTTTAGTGTTTCTGCCACTCTTTATATTGTTCTCAGTGTCCTCCTTATTCCATTGGATTTACATTACTTTTATTTTACCTTTTTCTCTTAATGATTTACAGGGTCTCCTGCTCTCACTGGTTCAGGTACAATTATTATCAGCATAGACGATGTCAATGACAACAAACCCACGTTTGCTTTAAGTCAGCATTTTATTAGTATCCCCGAAGATGCACCCACTGGAACCGATGTCCTCCTGGTCAGTTGTTCTGATCCTGATGCAGGTCTGAACGGAGTCATTCGGTAAGCTGTCACATGATTACATTTCCTCTAGTTTTATTCGTTACAAGTTGTTCTTTTCAACCCCCTACTGATAACCACCGCCTGTTGTCAACACCACTAGGCTTCATGTGACAAACCATAACTTAACGTATTTGCCGCTACTATATTATATAATGCAAGTAATGAGGATCTTAAGTTATATTGACAAGCCAAGTGCTACCAACTGAGAATTCAAGGAAGTCTAAGCAATCTTAGAATTTATTAATTAGGCCTTTGGTCCTTATTAAGGAGCGCATCGTCTTCAAAGGCGAAAACTGTGGCAACATAGACGTTCCAACAGAGCTGATTATTAAAAAACTCTAGAAATTCATGTGTAATGTAAATGTATACCGAGTAACTATATATATTACACATTTAATTTCTAAATTATTATTATTTTACTGCTTGGTATGTTATTTCAGATTGTTGTTTATTATGTCTCGGTTTTCCCACAAGAATGATAGCTCTTTTGAACATAATGTAATTTGTTTAGAACCTATATGTGGTACTTACTAGTTTTACATAAAGGTGGTTATTTATTTTGGATGCAGATAATTAAGAACAAGGCTTTAGCGATGATCCTTGTAATATTAAAGTAATTTACAATGATCACAGAGGTTTATGTGAATCAGACACGTCATTAATAGAACATTAAGTCTTCTGCTTGGCTTAGTATTCATTAGGTAAATATCTCCATTTTAATGAGTTTCTTCAGATGTACTTTTTATTGTTTTTATCTAAGGGATTACGCTCTGGAGCTAGTAATAGAGTCTATAATCTAACACCAACATTTAATGAGTTTAATAAACAATGAACCTAATAAGTGAATATTAAATGACTTTCCTTTTTCTTAAATAGCTACAGTCTGCTTGGTGGGAATTCCCAGTTTACAATCAATCCTTCTACTGGTCAGATTATCAGCAGCTCATTGTTGGACAGAGAGGTGAAGGACAATTATACCCTTCTCATTGTGGCTATGGATGGTGGTTCCCCGAGCTTGTCCAGTTCAACCAGTGTAACAGTGAATATCATGGATGTAAATGATAATCCACCAAGATTTTTACATCATCCTTATGTAACGCATATACCATCACCCACAGATTCAGGTAAGCACTCCACTATTGGTTGTGTAATGTACTTGTAACAACATTGCTTTCCATTGACATATTTACTAATACTATATATATATATATATATATATATATATATACTAGCTGTGAACCCGTTCTACGCCAGGCTGGCGAGCATTTTTATTGGAATATGGTCTCCCATCCTGGTATGTCCCCTCCTATCCTGGTATGCATGGCACCCCTTCATCCCTATCCTTCTATTCATGGCCCCCTCATCCCTATAATGGTATGTATGATCCCCTCACCCCCCCAATCCTGGTATGCTTGGCAGCCTATTCCTCATCCTGGTATGCATAGACCCCTCACCCCCCAATACTGGTATGCATGGTACCCCCTCATCCCTATCTTGGTATGCATGGTACCCCCTCATCCCTATCCTGGTATGTTTGGTCCCCTCACCCCCCCAATCCTGGAATGCATGGTCCCCTCACCCCCCAATCCTGGTATGCATGGTCCCCTCACCTCCCAATCCTGGTATGCATGGTGCCCTCACCCCCCAATCCTGGTATGCATGGTCCCCTCACCCCCCAATCCTGGTATGCATGGTCCCCTCACCTCCCAATCCTGGTATGCATGGTGCCCTCACCCCCCAATCCTGGTATGCATGGTCCCCTCACCCCCCAATCCTGGTATGCATGTCCCCTCACCACCCAGTCCTGGTATGCATGGTCCCCTCACGCCCCAATACTGGTATGCATGGTCCCCTCACCCCCCAATACTGGTATGCATGGGCCCCTCACCCCCCTATCCCGATATGTATGGTCCCCCTCACCCCTATTAAACTGCACACATACAAAAAAAATAAACATTTATACTGTGTATATCTCTTATGTATGTACATATATAGATATATACAGTATATTGTTATATAAATACAGTGGGGCAAAAAAGTATTTAGTCAGTCAGCAATAGTGCAAGTTCCACCACTTAAAAAGATGAGAGGCGTCTGTAATTTACATCATAGGTAGACCTCAACTATGGGAGACAAACTGAGAAAAAAAAATCCAGAAAATCACATTGTCTGTTTTTTTTTCATTTTATTTGCATATTGTGGTGGAAAATAAGTATTTGGTCAGAAACAAAATTTCATCTCAATACTTTGTGATATATCCTTTGTTGGCAATGACAGAGGTTAAATGTTTTCTGTAAGTCTTCACAAGGTTGCCACACACTGTTGTTGGTATGTTGGCCCATTCCTCCATGCAGATCTTCTCTAGAGCAGTGATGTTTTTGGCTTTTCGCTTGGCAACACGGACTTTCAACTCCCTCCAAAGGTTTTCTATAGGGTTGAGATCTGGAGACTGGCTAGGCCACTCCAGGACCTTGAAATGCTTCTTACGAAGCCACTCCTTCGTTGCCCTGGCGGTGTGCTTTGGATCATTGTCATGTTGAAAGACCCAGCCACGTTTCATCTTCAATGCCCTTGCTGATGGAAGGAGGTTTGCACTCAAAATCTCACGATACATGGCCCCATTCATTCTTTCATGTACCCGGATCAGTCGTCCTGGCCCCTTTGCAGAGAAACAGCCCCAAAGCATGATGTTTCCACCACCATGCTTTACAGTAGGTATGGTGTTTGATGGATGCAACTTAGTATTCTTTTTCCTCCAAACACGACAAGTTGTGTTTCTACCAAACAGTTCCAGTTTGGTTTCATCAGACCATAGGACATTCTCCCAAAACTCCTCTGGATCATCCAAATGCTCTCTAGCAAACTTCAGACGGGCCCAGACATGTACAGGCTTAAGCAGTGGGACACGTCTGGCACTGCAGGATCTGAGTCCATGGTGGCGTAGTGTGTTACTTATGGTAGGCCTTGTTACATTGGTCCGAGCTCTCTGCAGTTCATTCACTAGGTCCCCCCGCGTGGTTCTGGGATTTTTGCTCACCGTTCTTGTGATCATTCTGACCCCACGGGGTGGGATTTTGCGTGGAGCACCAGATCGAGGGAGATTATCAGTGGTATTGTATGTCTTCCATTTTCTAATTATTGCTCCCACAGTTGATTTCTTCACTCCAAGCTGGTTGGCTATTGCAGATTCAGTCTTCCCAGCCTGGTGCAGGGCTACAATTTTGTTTCTGGTGTCCTTTGATAGCTCTTTGGTCTTCACCATAGTGGAGTTTGGAGTCAGACTGTTTGAGGGTGTGCACAGGTGTCTTTTTATACTGATAACAAGTTTAAACAGGTGCCATTACTACAGGTAATGAGTGGAGGAAAGAGGAGACTCTTAAAGAAGAAGTTACAGGTCTGTGAGAGCCAGAAATCTTGATTGCTTGTTTCTGACCAAATACTTATTTTCCACCATAATATGCAAATAAAATGAAAAAAAAACAGACAATGTGATTTTCTGGATTTTTTTTTCTCAGTTTGTCTCCCATTGTTGAGGTCTACCTATGATGTAAATTACAGACGCCTCTCATCTTTTTAAGTGGTGGAACTTGCACTATTGCTGACTGACTAAATACTTTTTTGCCCCACTGTATATGTGAAAGCGGTCCTACTCACAATTTTTCATCAAGAGATGCAGTGTCATATAGATAGTTGTGGTTGAGCCGGCTATAGCAGCTCAGTTGAATACTACTAAACATTAGCCAACTGCAATGCCAAACATAGCCATGATTACATATACCGCACTGTGCTTGGTCTACATTTAGCTAATCAGCAAAGGTTTTAAGACTTGGAACTTTTAATTAATTCTTGATGGCATTTTATAAGACTAGGCTATGAATAATTAAAAGAACCTGATGGGATCTTTGGGTTCAGGAAACTAATTTCTGTTCTCTGTAGGGTATTAAAAACTCCTAAATGTTTCAATTGTCACTATCATTTCAACAGATTATTGCATAAATCAATATTAAAAGCTGGTCTAAAAAACTTTTCAAATAATTCCTTTTTTCTCCAATTATGAGACACTTTTTCCTTCCCCCTACCTCCCGAACTCAATGTCCACTCTGAGAAAAATTGTTGACATCCTTTTTGGCTAGACAGATTGGCAGCTCAGTAATGTGTCAGACTAAACCTCTTGTTATATTCTATGGAGAAATGAGGAGTGAGTACAAGTGAGGAGGAAAGTCAGAAAGCAAGCAGAGATAGCAACAGGCAGCCTGTGCCATAGTTAGTGAGTGATTTAGAATGTTTCAGAGCTGGATTCACAGTCACACAGATCAATACTGCTGTATAATCTCCTCCCTGACATAGTGCCACCCCGATGGCCTTGACTTATTTTCCTTCTACTCCACTGGTACTAGGTGGGGATTAATGCTGATGAATGATGTACTATCTGGTAATTGTCCAACTCTTGATACACTTGCATCCAAGCCAAGTTCAAAGTTGATTTTCTTGATTGAACATCTATTTCTCTCCAGGAAAGTATATTTAAATGTTTTATCACCCTACTACTCAACAATATAATTATGCTCTTTTTCAGTCCCAGATACCCCTCTTTAACTGCAAGTTTGTATTTTGGTGCTTTTATACCATGTCAATTTATGTGTTGTTTCTACTTTGAGTATTTTCTAAAATGTTTTTTTTTTCTTTTAGATTCATTTGTGTTTGCTGTGACTGTGACTGATGAAGATATTGGCACAAATTCAGAGCTTCTTTTTAATTTAAAAGGCCGACATGCAGATAAGTTTCACATTGATCCCTTACGTGGTGCTATAAGAACTGCAGAGCCATTAGAAGGATCATCAGAGATAACATTTTCTGTCCAAGTGAAGGATGGTGGTGTTAATTATAAATCGGATTCAACCACTGTGACTGTCAGGTTTGCTAACAAAGTTGACTTCCCCCAAATTAGAGCTGATCAGACAACATTCGCTTTTTCAGAGAATCAAGAAGTAGGAACATTGGTGACAACAGTCTTTGGCTCCTCTACCAGAGATGGAAGTTTATCTTTTTACATTGCCAGTGGTAACTTTGGTAATGCATTTCATATTGATGAATTTAATGGACAGCTTTACATTAAAAACTCATTGGATTTCGAAACCATTTCAAAGTATGTCCTATGGATTGAAGCTAGAGATATGGGATTTCCACCATTCTCCTCATATCAAAAGATAGAAGTCAATATCTTAGATGTTAATGACAATGTGCCCCAATTTAAGCAAAATCCTTTTATTGCAGAAATAATGGAAAACCTTCCATCTCGTAGGGTACTCACCGTTTATGCGAAGGACAAGGATAGTGGATCAAATGGTCAACTTGATTATGCCATCGTTGATGGGAATAAAGAGAACCTATTTAGTATAAACAGAGTAAGTGGTGAAATAAGAAGTACAAAACCACTGGATCGAGAAAAGGTTTCTCAGCATATTTTATCCATCAAAGCATCTGATAAAGGGACTCCTCCCCAAAGCTCTTTAGTCAAGGTAGTGATAAACATTTTAGATGATAATGATAATGCACCAAGATTTTCTCAGATATTCAGTGCATCAGTTCAAGAGAATGCAGCTCTGGGCTTTGTTGTTACTCAAGTTACAACATCGGATGAGGATTCCGGGACAAACGCAATAAGTAGGTACACAATTGCAGATACCAGCCTTCCTTTTCATATAAATCCCAATACAGGTGTGATAACAGTAAGCAGACCAATAAACAGAGAAGATACAGATCGGTATATCATCCGAGTCTCTGCTCATGATTCTGGTTGGACTGTAAGCACTGATGTTACCATATTTGTGACCGATGTGAACGATAATGCGCCACGATTTAGTAAGCCATCCTATTATTTAAACTTTCCAGAAACAACAGAACCTGGGATTAAGATTACTCAGGTTTTAGCAACTGATCCTGATGAAGAACTGAATGGCCAAGTATATTACTTCATCAAATCTCAATCTGAATTTTTTAGGATCAATTCTACAACAGGAGAAATATTTAACAAGCAGCATTTAAAGTATCAGAACCCTAGTGCATCAGGAAACATTAATATAAACAGGCACAGCTTTATCGTCTGTGCTTCTGACAGAGGTAGCCCTCCTCTCATGAGCGAAACCACACTATCAATTAACATTGTTGACAGCAATGACAATCCCCCTAAATTTTTACAAAGCAAATATTTTACTCCTGTAGCCAAAAATGCAAAAATTGGCACAAAATTAATTAAAGTTACAGCTGTTGATGAAAAAGACTTTGGACTGAATTCTCAAGTGGAATATTCAATGTCAGCTGAGAACTCTGCTGGAAAGTTTCATATAAACAAAGACTCTGGATGGATTAGTGTGGTCTCTTCTTTAATGATGGATATACATAAAAATTTCTTGATTAAAGTTACAGCAAAAGACAAAGGTAATCCTCCACTATCATCACAGGTAATTATTAACATTACTGTAACTGAGGAAAACTATCATACACCAGAATTTTCTCAAAGCCATATAAGTATAACTGTCTTGGAAAGTTTTACAGCGGGAGCAGTTATCAGGACTGTATCAGCAAGGGATAGGGATACTTCTATGAATGGTGTGATCACATATAACATAACGGCAGGAAATGAAGCTGGTCTCTTTGCTATAAACACTTCCACAGGTGCATTATCTTTATCCAAAAACCTTGACTACGAAACGTGCCAAAAACATGACTTAACCATGAGTGCTGTAGATGGAGGATGGGTTGCTAAAACAGGCTACTGTGTTGTAACAGTACACGTTAAAGATGTCAATGACAATCCACCTGTTTTCCAGTTGGAGAACTATATGCCCAGTGTCATGGAAAACGCACCAAGCGGCACAACAGTTATACGTCTGAATGCAACTGATGCAGATTCTTCACCAAATGCAGTTACAGCTTATTCCATACAGTCATCAGACAGTGACCTTTTTGTCATTGACCCAAACACAGGTGTGATCACAACCCAAGGTTTTCTTGATTATGAAACAAAGCAGTCCTACCACCTCACTGTGAAGGCATTCAATGTTCCCGATGAAGACCGATGCAGTTTTGTAACTGTTACGGTCCAGCTTCAGGGAGCAAATGAATATGTACCTCGATTTGTATCAAAAATGTATTATTTTGAAGTTTCTGAGGCTGCTCCTAAAGCCACTTTAGTTGGAGAAGTTTTTGCAAGTGACCGTGACTTAGGATTTGATGGGGAAGTCCACTATTTAATTTTTGGCAGTTGCAGAAAAAAGGGCTTCAAGATTGAGAAAAAGACAGGAAAGCTGTATGTTTCTGGTCTGCTGGACAGAGAAAGGGAGGAAAGAATATCACTAAAAGTCTTGGCTAAAAATATTGGCAGTATCCGTGGGGCTGATATAGATGAAGTGACTGTTAACATCACTATACTTGATGCTAATGATCCCCCTGTTTTCAGCCTAAAATTTTACAATGTTCAAATCAGTGAAGGTGTAGCACCCGGGACACATGTCACATTTGTTAGTGCCTTTGACACTGATTCAGTTCCAAGTTGGAGCCGATTTTCCTACTTTATTGGTTCTGGAAATGAAAAAGGGGCCTTTTCAATAAATCCACAAACAGGCCAGGTTACTGTTACTACTGAATTGGATAGAGAAAGTACACCAATCTACAACCTCACTGTGCTGGCTATTGACTCAGGAACACCTTCTTCAACTGGAAGTGCTACCCTTATTGTATCCCTCGAAGATATTAATGACAATGGGCCCACATTATCTACCACTGAAGGAGAAGTCAAGGAAAATAATAGAGCAGGAACTCATGTGATGACCCTGCAATCAACAGACATGGACCTTCCTCCAAATCAAGGCCCATTTAATTATTATCTCCTTAGCACTGGACCTGCTACCAGCTATTTTAGCCTTAGCCCTAGTGGGACTCTTACTACAACCAGAGAGATTGATAGAGAACAAATCAGTGAGTTTTTCTTATCCGTTGTGACTAGAGATTCTGGTTTCCCACAAATGTCTTCCACAGGAACTGTACATGTTAAAGTGATTGACCAAAATGATAACCCATCTGAATCAAGGACTGTTGAGATTTATGTTCAGTATTATGGAAATGTCTTTCCTGGTTTCAATTTGGGCAGTGTCAAACCTCAAGATCCTGATGTGTTGGATAGCTTCCACTGCACTTTAACGTCCGGCGTTACAAGCCTTTTCAGTATTCCAGCTGATAGTTGTGACCTCCATTCTCAATCAAGGTCTACTGATGGGACATTTGATCTTATGGTTCATAGTAATGATGGTTTACACAGTGCAGTCACAAATAACGTCAGAGTTTTCTTTACAGGATTCAGTAATGCTACAATCGATAACAGTATTCTTCTAAGGATAAATATACCAACTGTTAAAGACTTTTTAACCAACAATTACCTACATTTCTTGCGCATAGCTAGTTCACAGTTGACTGGACTTGGAACTGCCATACAAGTATGTGGAGTGTTTGAAAAGAGTAACCGGACTTATGTCATGACTGCAGTGAAAAGAAGCAATAACCAGTATGTTAACCCAAGTGGAGTAGGCACTTTTTTCGAGAGCATTAAAGAAGTATTATTCCGTCAGAGTGGTGTATGGATAGAATCAGTAGATCATGACTCTTGTGCACATAATCCCTGTCACAATGGTGGAAGCTGTATGAGAAGACTTGCTGTTAGTCCAGGAATTACAGTTTTGGAAAGCGTTCCTGTAATAATAGTGGCAAATGAACCACTTCAGACATTCATATGCAAATGTATGCCAGGATACGAAGGGAATTTATGTGAAACTGATATTGATGAATGCTTGCCGCTTCCTTGTCATAATGGTGGAACTTGTCACAACCTAGTTGGAGGATTTTCCTGCAGTTGTCCAGACGGTTTTACAGGAATTGCTTGTGAGAGAGATATTAACGAGTGCCTTTCCAGTCCTTGCAAAAATGGTGGGATATGCCAGAACTTTCCTGGAGGCTTTAACTGTGTGTGTAAAGCTGGTTCCACAGGTAAGACATTGTCCAACCTACGTCTTGTCATTTTTTCAGTGTCTATGCAGCATTTAGCTAAGATATCCGTTAGTATAGATGGGGCATCATGAAGAGAGATCCTCTTTAAGTGGCACTATCATCATTATTATTACTGTAAAATGAAAAAGGATACAATCAATATACTGTAAACCTGTAACTTATCCCTTTATCAAAATGGTTATAGAAGATTATGTCACTCTGATCTTGGAAGAAACAGTAATAACACATATATCCGTATACAGTTTAGGATGGGATTTATCCGTTGAAGCGATGCAGAAAGATAGTGGATTCCATTATATCAAATATCAAATACAGCTAAATTAGAAGTTAACACTGTGCACATCTCTAATTCTTGATAAATGAAACCTGTTGGTTTCAATGGGATATAAAATCGGGGAGATATTACTGCATCAAATACATTAATGTTTAGTGCTATATTTATTACATTTGTCAAATACACCTGGTCTCATGCTGCACTCTATACAAATATTATTATTATTTCATTGCAGTTTTGCTGTACTTTAGTTATAGATCGCAGATCCTACATATGTCCCTCATTATTTTTCATTTTGGCTTTACAATGCCTGAGATGAGTGACATGATATATTCAGTTCAGAAAACACAACATGATTTTATGTTTTCTTACTTCTATATTGATAATGATAATATATGATAATATATTGAATATATCTTGTGAGAAATTGAACTACAAAATTGCAGAAAGTTTTACGTAGACACATCTGTATTAGGGTTAAGTAGCATTAAGTCGAGTTTACGGTTGATACAGTCACCAATAAGGTACAATGGCAAATCTGGAGCTGTACTGTTCTACTCCATTCTCCATATGCAGCCCCTCATTGACTTTGATATTAATGACCCATCTTGAGCATAGGTCATCAATGTGATAAGAATGGGAAACCCCTTTAATTAAGCACTCATTTTTGAATAACCATAGATTAGCATAGCAGTAAAACTGAACTATAAAAAATATGGCAATTATTAAATTGTTTAAATATTTTTCAAGTATGTTTTTATAATATTTAATACAAAGACTAAATGGTAGGGTTGTGCAAAAAGATTCTTAGGACCCATTTCCAGTGTCCACATGTGTAGCTCGTGGCTGCAGGACCAGAGCACAGTGAGCCTCCTCCTACTTTTTGGCATCCCCTGCACCTCCTCTTCTGAGTTTAGATCTGGCATGATGTCATCACTCATGAAGGCTTCCTCAGCTTACCAATCAGAAGAAGCATTGAGGAGGCCCGCAGGTTGGAGGAGGTTTGCAGGGCTCTGGTCCAGCAGCCACAGTCTATTGACTGCTATTGGACATGGGTGTTGCAAATCCTATTGCTGAACTCTACTAAATAGCATAAATAGGAAAAGTGTTTAGAAAACTTGCACGATACTCCAGTTACATGTACAGTATGTGATATGTTGAAAAGCTGAAAACAAGCTTTTGCCAAATCTGAATGCTGAGTAAACCCTAGGGAGACGTGTTTTCCTCAGGGTCCTAGTATCCCAATGGTGATGAGCCAATGATCAAATCTATGAGCTAAAGGCCCCTTTACACTTAGCGATGCACCAGTGATCCCTACCACGATATGACCCGGTCAGGATCGCTGGTGCATCGCTAAATCGTCGCTAGTGAGCTGCCATGCAGGCAGATCTCACTAGCGATGCAGCAGCGCTCGGCGGTCGCTCTTACCTTTCAGACGCGGCGAGGGTGTTCGTCTTCCAGGAAGCCGACGACGAGAAATGAACCAGACCGATCTCACGCGATCAGCGATAGCCAGCTGGGGAGCCGGTCGGAGGTAAGTATCACATGTAGCGATATCGCTAGCAATATCGCTGCTGCGTCACAAAATTGGTGATGCTTTAGCGATATTACTAGCGATATCGCTATGTGTAAAGACCCCTTAAGACTAGAGTTACACCCTTGCGTACAGCTAAAACATCTTGTTTTATAGTGCCTGCCCTGCATATAGTCTGTGTTTATAAAGCATGTAATTGGAAACCATCATGACTAACCGAGTCAGACAGTCTAAGTCGTGAGTGAGCCAGAGGTCAGTCTGTCCTGGTACATTAATGTACTAGAAAAGGCAATTAAAATATTAATATATAACTCTATTATCTATACGAGTTTGTCATTGTCGATGGGATATTCTTTTATCAGAATATGAATCTTGGCCTAAGATGTTCCACCATTTTTGGATACTTTTAAAATCTCAGTGGATACAAACACTTGACAGATCTGAACTATGTTCCTTTAAAGATTCCTTGTCCAGCCCATGAGTCATCCTAATGTCCTGTACATTTCTTACCATGTGGAATTGCTATTAGATTATAAATTGGACGTTAGACTGAAGATCTGTAAAACTATGGTTTCTGGAGTAGAAATACATGTAGTGATCAAATTCCCAGGATGACTGGCTACATATTTTAAGTGTTATGTATGTAGAAATATGTATAATGTTATTATATAAAAGTTGATAAATTAGTGTACGTGTCATGGAGGGCTACTTTTTTCTTAGATTTCTAATTGGTTGGAGACTAAAGTATTTTAGCATCCATATCACATCTTAAATTTCCAGCCAAAATGCCTACCAATCTGAACAATATCAAAGATCATTTTGCTATTTTAATTAAGGTCATGTAATTCATGGTGGGTACCGGACTGCCTTGCCCCATTTTTGGATGGTGCATTGGGACTTCTGACATAACTTTCCCCTACTATGCTAATCCAGTTCTCCCGCTTTTATGGAGTAGAATGTTGCTTAAGAAAAGAGGAATTATGTTAAGAGTAAAACGCATGCACTGTGTATGCCTGGTGTAGAGACTGAGGGGTTGGTGCATGACAGAGATTCTTTCTTAGATATATTTTGACCTCCTATGTTATATACTGCCATCTCGATTTTTGCACTTACAATAATGATTTACATGGAGTGTATCCTTAAGTGATATCTAGATTTAATGTCAGTAAATTGGAGTGTGCACTATAATGATCCTGACTTTTATTTGACTAAGTTTTATTTTAACATTTTAACAGAGTCTGTTTTTCCGGTAGGGAAACTGTGCGAATCTGCCATTAATTACTGTGAATGCAACCCATGTTTTAATGGGGGATCTTGCCAAAGTGGAATGGATGGATACTACTGCCATTGTCCTTTTGGTGAGTTTTCTTAACTATTGTTTTGGGCACTTTTCATATTTCATAAGGCAAAAATGCATGACATTTTTTGATTGTATGTTATACGGTAATTGTTAAAATACAAAATTGAAATCTTTTCCAAGTGTATTCATTTAAACACCATGTACTATTTGGGTTAGATTGGAAATCTGGATTTATTAACCCTTTAAGTGCTTTGACTAGTCAATCTTGAATCTTGATGATACTCTTCAATTTTGAACTTGAAAAAAAATGATCTTATGAATTGTTAGATGTTCCCTCTATATAAAAGAATGAATCATATTATGCATGAAGTGGCTGAACAATTTTCAATATCATTAAGTTATTTTATTAAATTGGACCAGTGAGTCAAAGAAAGCATTATGAACCTTCATTCAGTGTAGCAATTTTACAATATTACTCATGCAAAAGGGGTTTAGGCAACTTCAAATTATGGATCTCCCGAGACAAACGTGTTTTGGGATGTCTCACAGTATTTGAGCTCATACATTAGTGCTTATCTCTGAATGTTGGTAAAGTAGTTATGGGTTGCCTATTTTAGTCAATGGGAAGACACCTCATCTACTGTTTGCATTGGACACGTGGTGGGCTTGTGGTAAAACTTGTACAACATACTGTTTATTAGCTTTAGCAAATGGGGAGTACCACTATATCTATAAAGGCCCTAATATCAAAGGCATAGCTGAGAAGAGTGATAATTGAGACATGTTGATTGTAAGCAGGGACTCCAAAAGGCCAATTAGGTCAATTGAAACGATACTACTGGTGTTCTGTAAACTTTAACTGATCAATAGTCATTGCCTGTTTACACAGGCTGGCCAAAGCTAATGATGCACCCTCAGTGATCTACACAAGAGCCCTGGCTTAACTGGACAATGCACTACTGAGAACCATAATCTTTTATGCTGCACAAAAGACCATTTCACCCACTTTACTTGTCCGTTGGGTGATCTGCATCCTGTTTACGCTGCAAGATAATCATGAAATGAGCGTTTTTATCAAATGCCCCTTTAGTTTTCATGGACACTAGCTGACCACGGCGGTAAGTATCCACAGATCGACTACATGCTAGCAGTTCGGTGATGATTTAATAGTCTTTTTAGACAGGCTGACAGCAATTCTATGTAAACAGAACAGTCATTAATATGACCGTTCTGTGCACATGTAATATCAGTGTTCTTTGCAGCACATGTCCTGTTTACACGGGTCGATGTGCTGCCAAGAAAGATCATTTTTAAGCAAGCTTAAAAAAAATAATTTCACCCAACAAATGAGTATTTCGTTCATTCATCAGGTGATTGGCAGCCTGGATAGAAAGGCTGATTATCTGAATGTTTCTAAGAACACTGATTCCCTCTTATTGGCCAGTGCAAATGCACCCTTTGCCAGTGTAATTAGATAAGGATGAGGTCAACAAATGGAACTTGTGTCTCAGGTGAAACGAAGCACGATTTAAACTGTGCATTGTTCCATTATAAACTGATACAACTCATGTAATAGATGTATATGGTAATAATTACTATAATTTAGAGCTGGACAGCTCTTGAGCTACATATTCCCATCTTTGAAAATGCCTGACAAAAATTGAACTCAACCATTCAAAGTTTTGTCCACACTTCTAAAGTACAATAAACGATGAAGTCAGGGAGTTTCAGTATCACCTTTATTGCAGCTCATCTTTAATTTTAAATAATAAGGACTTGGAACCAGAAGAATTGTAAAGTGCCAATAGGATCGACTGTTGGACAGAAATCAGCTGAGAAAGTACAAAAAAAAAGCTGTCTTTAAATAATTAGAGCTATGTCTTCATCCATCTTGGAAGACGCACACTGTTAAATCACTTGTTTCCACTCTCTTTGAAAGCCAGAGAGATACATCTTCTCATAAAGCCGTTACCTCATAAGTGTTGTAGTGTGCCTTCCAGGTTTTCCATAAAAAGACAATCTTATTTATCAACTTGGTGATCACTGCAACTTGGATGAATCCAAAGAAATACAGTCAATTAGTTATCTTTTAGAAACAAGGGACTTCACTCAAGACTCAAGTGACTCTAACAACACAAACTTGTTAATAAAAAAATATAATGCTTATTTTCAGTGTAGCATTTTTAGAGTATGTCAGCTTAAAAAATTACAGCACATTAAGGATCTGTGATCACATTTCGTCATAGCCAATTTCAAAACATGCTTGGAAATTTATATCTTGAGCATTTAAAGGGAACCTGTTATGTTTGATTGTGCTATGCAATTATAAGTTTAATCTACAGGTTAAAAGCATTATGAAGGTGCCCAACTGCTTACTGAAAGCATGGCTACCTGGAGAAAATGAACTTTATCTTTCAGGGAGCCACCAGCTATAGAGGCATGCCCAATTTGGCTTCAGTTACCGTTCTGTACAGAGTGAGCCGCAGTAAGCATCCTCTGGCACTTTTATTGACAGCTTGCTCTACACAGATGCACTGCAGAGCTAGCTGTCAAAGTGCTGGGGTTGCTTACAATTGGCACACACTGTATACTGAGCAATACTGTAGTCACTCTGGGCACGTTTCTATGATTGAGAATCAGTGGCTCCCTGTAGGAAGCAAAATGAATTTCTCCTGTTAGTCGAAAATAACATTTGAAGTGACTTTGAGGGGTCTGTATGACAGAAAATGCCCAAAAGTGACAACATTCTAAAAACTACACCCCTCAAGGTACTCAAAACCACATTCAAGTAGTTTATTAAGTCTTGTGATGCTTCATAGGAATTTTTAGAATGTGGAAGGAGAAAACTGAACATTTAACTTTTATCCACAAATTTTTAATTTAGACCCCCTTTTTTATTTTCACAAGGGTAAAGTGAAAAAATGGACCTGAAAATTTTGTTGTGCAACTTCTCCTGAGCATGGCAATACCCCATATGTTGGGGAAAACCACTGTTTGGATGCATGGCAGGGCTCGGAAGGGAAGGAGCACCATGAAAATAATACAAAATCACATCTTTCCCACAAAAATGTTTTTTGACCCAGAATTTTGAATTCTCTCAAGGGTAACAAGAGAAATTGTAGAATTTGTTGTTCTCCTGAGTATATTGATACCAAATATGTGGGGGAAAAGTACTGTTTGGAGGCATGGCTGGGTTCGGAACGGAAAGAGTGCCATTTGACTATTTGAATACAAAATTTGCTGGAATAAATAGCAGACGCCATGTCTCGTTTGGAGAGCCCCTGATGTGCCTAAACAGTGGAAAACCCCCACAAGTGACACCAGTTTTGGAAACTAAACTCATCAGGAAACTTATCTAGATGTTTGGTGAGCACCTTGAACCTCCAGGTGCTTCTCAGAAGTTTATAACATTGATACATGAAAATAAAAAAAAAACATTTTTCCCACAAATATTTTTATTCCAATTATCAGCCTGTCTAACCAGGCTGCCAATCACCCGATGAACGAACTAAATAATCTTTTAGTACCAAACTTTTTATTATCACAAGGTAACAGGAGAAAATGGGCCCCAAAATGTATTGTGCAATTTGGACTGAGTATACAGATACTTCATATGTGGTGAAAAACTACTGTTTGGGTGCACTGCTGGGCTCAGGAAGGAAGGAATGACATTTTGGAACACATATTTTGATGGAATAGTCTGTAGGTGTCATGTCGTGTTTGGAGAGCACCATGTGCCAGAACAGTGTAAACTCCCCAACTAGTGACCCCATGTTTGAAACTAGACCCCTCAAGGAATGTATCCCAGCTTTGTGGTGAGCACCTTGAACACTCAGGTGCTTCATAGAAGTTTATAACGTAGAGCCGTGAAGAAAAAAAACAAAACATATTTTTACCATAAAAATATTATTTTAGCTCCAAATTTTTTATTTTTACAAGGGTAACAGGAGAAAATGTGCCCCAAAATTTGTTGAGCAATTTGTCCTGAATACATCGATACTCCATATGAGATCGAAAATTACTAGTGGTGCAGTGATCACATTGACACCACAGGTGTCACACAATTTTACACCAGTGAAAATAAATAATTTACATTTTTAAAACCAAAATTGTGTGTTAGCCCAAAATTTTACATTTTCTTACTGGGAAATGGGTAAAAATGGCACAAAAATTTGTCCCACAAATTCTGCTGAATGTAGATATACCCCATATGTAGGTGTACAGTACTGCTTAGCCATATGGAGAGACTCGGCAGGGACGGAGCGCTATTTGCCTCCTGGAGTGCAGATTTTCCTAGAATAGTTTGCGGGCTCCATATACAGAGCCCCTAAGTGCTAGAAAAGCAGAATCCCTCCTCAAGGACCCCATTTTGAAATTATACTCCTTTGAGAATTTATCTACAGGTGACAATTTTGACTCCATGGATGTTTTCCAGAAAAGAGAAACAGTGGATTTTACTGAGTTAAAATTGCAAACTGACGTTGTAGTGACCAGTACATTGTAGTGACCAGTACATTGTGCCCAGCTCATGCTTCTGGAGGCGCGCAATAGTAAATTAGGCGGGCTCTCATCGCTACAGAAATGCCAAGCATGTAGATGCTAAATGTGGTTTAGGCACACTGTGGTGCTCATAAGAAAGAGGGGCATTTGGATTTGGGAGTGTAGAATTTGCTGAATTTCTTTTGGGGCGGCGAGGAACAATTTAATTTTTCCAGAGTCTTTGTGCTATCAGTAACATGGAAGCCCTCTATATTTCCATTGACAGATGACGGAACTGAGTTGGACCTTTTTTGTAGATTGATTTGAAGTTTTTAAGGGAAACATTTTCCATAATGTTTAAGATCACATTTATCCTGTGTTCTACGCAGAACCCTGGGGTTTCCATCTAAATCTCTGAGTGAAGCGAGTCAGATGAAGCCTCAAAGTACCCATTCATTATAATAAGGCAACAGACTTCTGCAATGTCCTTTTTTCAGACATGCACAAAACTGTGGTGGACCACGTTTTTATGCAGGCTTTAAAAGACAGACACAGCTGGCTCATAGGCCAGACAATGTTCACAGTGTCTCTATATGCCTTATTATAAGCAGGTTACGTCTGAATCACATATTTCAGAGATTTACACGAAAACCACGGTGCAAGTGCTCATCTCAGAGCACAGGATAAATATGCATCAAGCTTTACTGTGATCTTTCGGAGGCAGAATGAACAAGTCAACAGCAGGTGAATAATTGTTTTTATTTTTTTACTTCATTCCTTGAGCGGTATAAGTGATTAGATGACTTTGTGCTTCAGGTCGGTGTGATTACAACAATACCAGATTTATATCGGGTTTTTCTTTTTGACAACACAGCACAATTACAGCAATACCACATTTATATATATGTTTGTGCTTCTACACAATAAAAATGATTTCATACAAAAAATCATTATTTTTGCATCACTTTATTCTGAGAGCTATAACTTTTTTTTTATTTTTCCGCTGATGGAGCTGTATGGCGGCATGTTTTTTGCAGGACAAGATAACGTTTTCAGCAGTACCATTTTTATTTGCATTCATCTTTTTTATCAAGTTTTATTCCACTTTTTGTTGAGCAGTATGATGATAACACATTTTTTTTTGGCTTGTTTTTTATTATTTTTGCGGTGTTCACTAAAGGGGTTAACTTGTAGGACAATTTTATTGGTCAGGTCATTCTGGACTCAGCGATACCAAATATGTGTACTTTTTTTTTTCATAAAAATATTTATGAGTGCAATGTATTTAGATTTTTTTTAATTAATTTGTGATTTTTTTAAAAAATATTTTTGCAATTTTTTTTTCACTTTTTTACTTTGTCCCACGATGGGACTTTCACTTTTTGCAGTCTGATTGCTTGTAAAGCATAGAAAAGCAGGAGCTTTGTTATGTTTTACAAATTGTCAGCGCTTCTTTGACAGACAAACTTGCTACATCATGGTCTGAGCATGATTTAGCAAGTTTGCTAGCTCTGGTGACTTTGATATCGTCATGATGACTTTAGGTCATCATGGCAGCGATCAGCCCCTCGTGATGATGTTGCTGGGGGCATTGATTGGAGAGCAGAGGGGGATTCCTTCCTCTGCTTCACTGCTACATACTGTGATCAATCGCAGTATTTAGGGGGTTAAAGTGTAGCGAGTTGTGCTGGGTGACAGCTGTCAGAATCATCTGGCTGTGAGTGCAAAATCGCCATACGTCATAGTTCGATAAGCACCAGCCAGCCATGATGTGTGGATACGTCCAATGTCGGGGTCGGGAAGCCGTTAAAAACAGCTTATAAAATCTACTTGTAACACAAAACATATATTTTGGAAATTTTAAGATGTACAGGTTCCCATAATATCCTGTGAGTGACTTCAGGGGAAAACTGACCTTTCTTAAGGAGACTTTCTGTGTATGGCAAAGGGAAAAAAGTATGCATAATAGCTTTCTGTAATTAATAATGAAAACTGTCCTATTAGTTCCTTCCTTTCTTCCCTATGAATGATTGTCTGACCCTGTAATGAGCCTTGCACCATGACTAAGGAGGGCATGGTTAGTTTGTCATTAATTGGTTGGACATTGGCTTATAGACTTAAAAGATTTTTTTTCCATTTTTTTAACTGCCTTCAGCTTGATCTTGAGCTATGGCAAATTGATGAATGACCCATCTATCTGTAGGAAGATCGATTTTGTGCAAGGCTAGATAGATCCACCAGGGTGTTCTCCTCTGTTATCTTGATAGTATCAAGACATCGGGTTACTGGTCTTCCTCTTCCCCTTGTTCCTTCTATTAGTCCAACCATGATTTCCTTCTCCAGTGATTTCTTTCTTCGTATGATGTGTTCAAAACAGGCAAGTCGTAGCTTGGGGATCCTTGCTGGCTCGAGTTGTTCCAGCATTGATCTGTTTGTTCTTTTTTCAATCCAAGATATTGATAACATCCTTGGTTGATTCTACCTACAAATGGTGACACTAGCAAGATAGTTTTATTTCTTTGTAGGCAAAAGCAATTGCAACCTTTTAGAAAAACATGGGCCACATTAAACTTCAGTTTGAAGTTTGCTTCTCAGGTACAAGCTATAGCCTTCAATCAATCTTTAGAAATGCTGATTTGGGTTTATTAGTTTATTGCTCATAAGTTACATAAGGGAAAATGGCAGTATATAATAATTATACTGCTATTTGGTACGTTTGATAAACCATTTAGGTTCTCTGGTATAGTATCCCCCAAAACACAAAAAACATAAAAAATGTCAGCTCAGACTGGTATCTTTTATGTGATGTCCTCATTATTCTAAATTCATTACATTGAAATTCCACGTTCTACAGCAGCGGTCCCCAACTTTTCTGACCTTGAGAGCCACATTAAGCCCTGAGAGAGGGTCGCGAGCAACATCCTGCTCCTGTCCCCCTCAAAGTAGTGTCAACCAAAGCCCCCATTACGGATATAATGATAACCAAAGCTTTTCCACAGAAATCACTCCAAAGCAGTACACTGAGATCCAGGGGTTCCCACAATACCCCTCATTCAGTATTCTCCCATCAAGGACTCCCAACACACTGTTGCTTTCAGCTTCAAGAACCTCATCCTCCAGCGTACCATTCCTAAAACATCTCTAAACCCCTAAGACCAGTAAATGTGCATCCACATCTGTACTTCTGTGCAGGGCTACTCACAAAATTCGACATTTTGAGATGCACTCTTCATACCTGTTAGGTAGACCTGGAGCTAATGCACCAAGCTGGCAGACAATCACGAGCCACAATTCATGGGACCACGAGCCACATGTGGCTCCCGAGCTACAGGTTGGGGACCCCTGTTCTACAGCGTATTGTCAATACCTACCAATGGTCGCTCCAAGATTGAGTTGCATTATCTGTACAGTATGTTAATCTCAGGATATTTAGAGACGTCTAGCAACATATTTTCCTGGTAGAGATAATTCAGACCTCTACATTTCCAGATGATTCTGCTTTCACATTTTAACTGGATTATTTGATACAGTTCACTAAAATTTTTAAGAGGAGGATTTAAGGTTTAATAGGGCTATATAAAAAGGTAAGCCAACTTCCCAAAACTTGTGTGTATCATTAAAATATACTTTTGTTGGCTAATACATAAAAAAAGAGATCAGGCACAACAAATTTATATGAAAAATGAAGCAGCTTCAACTCTCTGGCCTGAAGTTCTTCCACTGGTTTTCACATGAAAGTAAGCTTAAAAGTCCGGAAGGAATGAACGGCACGAGATGATTAATGAAGTGAAGGAAGCTACATTTGACTTACATACAAAGAATATAAAATGTAAAATCTGTACAGTGAGGCCCCCCTCTCATCCCTTGGATTCTGCTTTGCATAGTCAACTTTTTATGACCCACAACTTAGTAGGGACCTCTAATTTTACATAGTAGGAAATTTCCTGCCCCACTAAATAGTTCTAACTATAAGGTGTACCTGCAGCACAGGGAATGGAAACCTTTTTGCTTACTGCATGTAAAGGGAATTTGTCACCAGATTTTTGCTACCACATCTGAGAGAAGCATGATGTAGGGGCAGAGACCCTGATTCCAGCGATTTGTCACTTACTGGGCTGCTTCTTGTATTTTTTATAAAATCATTGTTTTATCTGCTGCTAATCTACCAGTTCTCTGAATGTTGAGCTATGTATAACCTCACCCACACCACTGACTAGCAGGTTTGTGTGTAGACTGTGCATAGGCAGAAAAATGCCACTCAGTGGTGTGGGCGTGGTTATACAGAGTCATTAAGTGATAATCCCCAGTTGATAAAACATTCATTTGGTCAAAGCTACTTTAAGCCACCCTGTAAGTTAAAGACCGCATCATGATGCTCTCAGAATAGGTTGTAACAATCTGGTAATTGCCTGGACTTTAATTATCCGTTACTTGATCAACTGAGCAAGTCAAATTAAATGACATCATCTCACTGTAAGTGGTGACATCACTGATTTTTAGCCAATATGTAAGGGCTTCTATCTGTGACCTAATGTATCATAGATAGTCTATCAATTTATAGAATACTAGCTGCTGGCCCGATTCTAAAGCATCGGGTACTCTAGAATATGGCCAGCGGCAGATTAAAATAAAAAATGTGATATACTTACCATCCGACGGCCCCCGGAATTTGTCCCTCCTCTCCACACTGCCGGCATCTTCCGTTCCCAGTACTGCTTTGTGCCAAAGACCGCTGCTGACGTCACTCTCGCGAGAGCGCGACGTCCTCAGCGGTATTTCGCGCAAAGCATTACTGGGAACGGAGAAAGATGCCGACAGTGTGGAGAGGAGGGACAGATTCCGGGGGCCGTCGGAAGGTGAGTATGTTTGTGTTTTTGTTTTTGTTACCCATGGCCACCTTCCGACAGCCTCCAATGTCCTTTCCACGCTCCCGCCTTGCGTTCCCAGTAATGCTTTGCGGCTTATACCGCTGATAACGTCGCGCTCTCGCAAGAGTGACGTCATCGCGGGTCTAAGTCGAAAAGCCTTCCTGGGACCGCGAGGCCAGGCGGGTGGAAAGGACATTGGAGGCCGTTGGTGATACTAATTTTTTTTAATGTTTTTACTAATAATCCCTGAGGCTGATTGAGCGCTGCCCCCGACTGCCCTGGCGGCCGCGACCAATCAGCGACAGGCGCAGCTTACCATTACAAACAGCTGCGCCTGTCGCTGGTTGGTTGCGGCCTGGCGGGAGCCTTGCGGCCGCGACCAATCAGCGGCCTGCGATTTCGGTTACAGACAGACATGATAAGGCGTTTATATATATAGATAAACAGTCATTTAAAAAATAGTTGAGAAACAAAGAGTGCTGGGAAGAGTGTGAAACTTCATTTTATGAAAAATGGTGACAATTGGGATTTTTACCAAACTTAGTAGTTGTATTGTAGACCATGAACAGGTTTTGTTGAAATCTTTCGGAATACACTTTAACACCAATGTTTGCTCTCACTTTTTAGGTGTTTTTGGAAAACACTGTGAATTAAACAGCTATGGGTTTGAAGAACTCTCCTATATGGAGTTTCCCAGTTTGGATCCCAACAATAATTACATTTACATCAAGTTTTCTACCATTAAAGCCAATGCCTTGCTGTTGTATAATTATGACAACCAGACTGGTGATACTGCTGAATTTCTTGCTCTGGAGATAGTGGAGGAAAGACTGAGGTTCTCCTATAACCTTGGTGGGGGAACTTACAAACTCACTACAATGAAGAAAGTATCCGATGGCTATTTCCACACGGTGATTGCACGCAGAGCGGGAATGGTAACTTATGCTGTTTTTAATCATTGTTGATGTTATTTAGTTACTGTTTTATACATGTTTATTATTTTCTAACACTTTTATTAGAAGCATAATGAAGATTTGTAATGCAGAGATGATAGAAAGATAGATGATAGATAGATACATACATAGATAGGGAGATGATAGACAGACAGATAGATAGATAGATAGATAGATAGATAGATAACGGACAACACTCTATACTCCTGCTTCTAGACCTGTCCTCTGCTTTCGACACCGTTGACCACTGCCTCCTACTACAGATCCTCTCCTCCTTTGGCATCAAAGACCTCGCCCTATCCTGGATCTCCTCATACCTTTCCAACCACACATTCAGCGTCTCCCACTCCCACACTAACTCCTCATCCCACCCTCTCTCTGTTGAAGTCCCCCAAGGCTCTGTTCTAGGACCCCTACTCTTCTCAATCTACACACTTGGTCTGGGGCAACTCATAAAGTCATAAAGTCCCACGGATTCCAGTACCACCTTTATGCCGATGATACTCAGATCTACCTCTCTGGCCCAGACATCACCTCTCTGCTCTCCAGAATCCCAGAGTGTCTATCAGCCATATCCTCCTTCTTCTCCTCTCGCTACCTCAAACTCAATGTGGACAAATCTGAACTGATCATCTTTCCCCCATCTCACAGATCTTCCTTACCAGAGCTTTCTATAACAATTGACAACATCATGCTTTCCCCCGTACCGGAGGTCCGCTGCCTCGGAGTAACCCTTGACTCTGCCCTGTCCTTCAAACCGCACATCCAAGCTCTCTCCACCTACTGTCGCCTCCAGCTCAAAAATATTTCCAGAATCCGTTCCTTCCTCAACCCTCAATCTACTAAAATGCTTGTGCATGCCCTCATCATCTCCCGCCTCGACTATTACAACATCCTTTTCTGTGGCCTCCCTGCTAACACCCTTGCACCTCTCCAGTCCATTCTCAACTCTGCCGCCCGACTAATTCATCTCTCTCCTCGCTACTACTCCACTTCTCCCCTCTGCAAATCTCTTCACTGGCTCCCATTCCCTCAGCGTATCCAGTTCAAATTACTAATACTTACCTACAAGGCCATCTACAACCTGTCTCCTCCATACATCTCTGAACTAATCTCCAGATACCTTCCCTCAAGGAATCTCCGGTCCTCTCAAGACTTCCTTCTCTCCTCCACACTTATTCGCTCCTCACCCAACCGCCTCCAAGACTTCTCCCGAATAGCCCCCATCCTCTGGAATTCCCTGCCCCAACACGTCCGGCTATCAACCACACTCGGATCCTTCAGACGGAACCTGAAAACCCACCTCTTCAGGAAAGCCTACAGCCTGCAGTGATCCCCGCTGCCTCCTCACCACTACTGGAGCTACCGCCTCACCATCACTGGAACTGCTGTAACCCCCCAACCTACTGTCTCCTTCCCCACCATCCTGTAGCATGTAAGCCCGAAAGGGCAGGGTCCTCTCTCCCCTCTATATCAGTCTGTGATTGTTAGTTTGTTTACTGTAAGTGATATGTGTAATTTGTATGTAACCCCTTCTCATGTACAGCACCATGGAACCAATGGTGCTATATAAATAAATAATAATAATAAATAGATAGATAGATAGGAAGATGATAGACAGACAGACAGACAGACAGACAGATAGATAGATAGATAGATAGATAGATAGATAGATAGATAGATAGCTGTACACCAGTTACAGATTGTACATTTTCTTTTACGTGTACTATATACCAGCTAGAATAGTTTTGGACATCCTCACGATGATTAACTACACTATTTCAGACATGCAGAATTATTCAAACATGTCTTATAATAATGCTGGTTGCTTAACCTTCCTTGGCAATGATAACACTACTCCCAATGCTGTCAGTGAATTCAGGAACACTATAGAGCTGCAGACATATACATTAGAATGACTGTGTTGAGTCTGCAGTAGTTAATATTGTTTTGTATCGCCACCTAAAGGCCGAGTGGAGAACAACCTTACTTAAAAGTGGTGCAGAAATATAGCTTTTTTTGGAGAGTAGATAGTTTTGTGCAAATTACTATGAAGAAACCATCTAGTGAGATAAGGTCTACAGAAAAGCTTGAAATAGAAAATGAAGGCAAATTTAAGGAATAAATATACATTGAAAGCTGTTTGTTTAAGGCCACATTATCTTTCACCAACTAGGATTTGTCACATAAACTTCATAATCTTCCTCATTAAAATTATTTGTTGCCTATTTCATTAGCTATAAGTGTACGTAAATCAATTAATAAAAGGATTGTCCCACATTTTTGGCATTTTGACAGGCGACGTCATAAACATTCAATGTCCCAGTATGGTCTCCCTTATTTCATTCATGTTAGAAAAAGACGCATGCTATCAGGGCAGAGAACAGACAGTGACTTCCTCAGTTTCATTTAGAGGGAACCTTTTAGAAACTCCCTAACCATTAATATGATTGTGTAGCCCTTTAAGAGATGACAGTCGATCACATTATCACCCAAAGGGCTGCTTCTGCAGTGTGTAATCACATTTTGAAGTTCAGTCTGGAAGTACATTGAGGTGTGACGATGCACTTACATCTTGTCAGTCTCATGCTGTGTTCCTGAACTAGAAGCACCCTCCCCTGTCTAAGTGAGTTGGCATTGGCTCTGGTACATGGAAGTTAACCTGTCAATTAGCCAGGGGAGGGTGCAGCTGCTGTAGGAATACAGTGCAGGCTGAGGAGCTGTAAGTGCATCATCACGCTTTAATGCACTTCCAAGCTGAACTTGGGATTGACTGGCTTATCTTTTTAAGGGCTATACAGTCAATTAAAAGTGATAGGTCCCCTTTAAGTAAATGGCTCCAGCGAAACTATGTTGGGACTCGTGTTGGAATCTATTTTTTATGGGATCCTGACAAAAGCCTGAACTTACTGCTTGAAAGAGAGCACTCTGTTAATCTGCACCTAGATTAACATGTCAAATTGCATTGGTTTAATGAACTAGATTTCCCCATGTGCTGACTTCTCCCGTCTGTGCTCTCTTCTTTGACCTGTCTACCCCTTGTGCTATCCCCCTTGTCTGCTGTCTCTCTCCTTCCTGTAATGTATTCTTCCCTCATGTGCTTTCCCGTTTGAGTTGTCTCCCCCCTGTGCTCTGTCTCTCTCACCTCTGTGCGCTTTCTCTCTCCCCTATCTGCTGCCTTCTCCTCTCATGTCATCTCTTCTTTGACCTGTGTACCCCATGTGCTCTCCCCCCTTGTCTGCTCTCTCTCTCCACCACTGTGCTGTCTATCCTGGTGGCAGCGTGTTTGCGACGGTGTTCCGCTGGTGGTACCACGCAAGAGGCTGCGTACGGCGTATAGAGTGTGTGTGTGGTGCATGCGGCATATACAGAGTGTGTGGTGCGTATGGCGTATACAGTGTGTGTGTGTGTGGTTCATATGGCATATACAGAGTGTGTGAGTGGTACGTACGGCATATACAGTGTGTGTGTGGTGCGACGGTGTTCCGCTGGTGTTACCGCGCAAGAGGCTGGTACCACCAGTAGTTTCCATATTGAGACAGACATCACTTGGGTGTCCCAATATGGCGGTCGGTGAACTTCCGCTGCTTGGAATTCTGGGATCTAGTCACATCTGAACAGAAAAGGATGTAAAGACATTACAAGGTAAGTATATATTAGATAAGAAAATGTTTAAGGGATAATCTGAAGTTAGATTTTTTTTCCCCAGAAACAGGCCACTTCTGCTTACGGGCGTTATTTGGTATTGCAGCTAACTTCCATTCACATCAGTGTTGATGAGCTGTAATGGCAGTCATTACTATTCACCAGGAGAAAATAAAGCCTCACATTACTAATCAATGCTTAGTAGACTTTCTGGTAGATTTAAGGTCACAAATTAACTTAGCTTTTTAATGGAGGTATTTAAAAAAAGGCCTGGGGAAAAACCCTGTCTGAGTGGAGGACACATTTATTTAATAGGTTGATTTGTATAAATTTGACTGTTAGAGATGGTGAAAAAATTTTCCTAGGGCCTGGACCAACGACCATGTGAGCAGTATATGGCCACCATCCAGAGTGCTCCGAGCCTCCCGCTACCTGCCAGAATCCTTAATGCCTTTTCTGATTTTTAGGGTTTGGTGAATCTTTTGGATGACTTCTGTTGATTTTCCTTCTTCCTGCATCCTTATTAATCTGCCTGCCTTTAGGCACATATAATATATTCATTAGCCATGACTACCATACACAGCATATGGCACAGTAAGGAGTGCGGAGAATAATAAACTACAGATGTGTTAGCCTCATATTGCTCACCTAAATTGAGCGCTGAATTTTGTAACTTGGGGCTACTTCATTTATGTCTTAAACTTGTCTGCCAGCGCAATCAGGTTATATTTTTCTGCCAAGACCAGAGGTCAAGAGAAGGCAGATATTTCATGGGATATTACTGTGTGCATTGTACGTGCGTAAATTCTCTATGCCATAAAACAGAATCACATTGTAGTGTTAATGGTGACCATTAATAGAGCATAATATTTACAGTGATCTGCCGTCTCAGCAGAATTCAGGTTTTCCTTTTTAACTGCTTAATCTACCTAATTGCATGAAAATGTAACTGGCGGGAGTAGGAGTACCATAGACATATTAAAGTCATTATACAGCTGAAAACAAGCATTTACGAGGCCAGCATCCAGCACATTCGAAAAACCAATTTGCAGATTTCAGTGCAGTAAAAATGTTAATTCAGACCCACAAGTATTGCTTAGGATATGGGCTGTGCCTGTATGTAAATTTAATTCAATTTTGTTTTTTTTATGTTGGGAATTGTGGAACCTTAAAAATAACAGAATAACAATTTTTCTGCCATAAACATTTAACGAAACGCAATTTCCACATGTAAAACTGCACAATATACATCTGTCCTCAACCCACAGGATTTCAAATCTGTCATTTCCTACAGTGCAAAGGGAGTTTATGGGAAAATGGTAAAAGCATTAAGTTGTCATTTTTGAGATATTGCAGATTAGAAAAGAAAAGGCAGAACGAGCGAAGGGAAAAATAAAAACACAGCAGATATTTGAAAAAAATGTCATATCCCTTTCAAGTACAATATCATACATGCCATTTTTATGTTCGACGAGTAAATACATCATCAACGTCTATTTGGGGAGATTTGAGAGATGGAAACAAATAGGATCTTACAATAACGTTCTTGATATTTGTTGTAAAGAGTGAAGGAGTAAAGAAAAGCCAAGCAAATGAACTACAGTCATATGTAAAAGTTTGGGCACCCCTATTAATGTTAACCTTTTTTCTTTATAACAATTTTGGTTTTTGCAACAGCTATTTCAGTTTCATATATCTAATAACTGATGGACTCAGTTATATTTCTGGATTCAAATGAGGTTTATTGTACTAACAGAAAATGTGCAATCTGCATTTAAACAAAATTTGACCGGTGCAAAAGTATGGGCACCTCAACATAAAAGTGACATTAATATTTCGTACATCCTCCTTTTGCAAAAATAACAGCCTCTAGTCGCTTCCTGTAGCTATTAATGAGTTCCTGGATCCTGGATGAAGGTATTTGTGACCATTCCTGTTTACAAAACAATTCCAGTTCAGTTAAGTTTGATGGTCGCCGAGCATGGACAGCCCGCTTCAAATCATCCCACAGATGTTCAATGATATTCAGGTGTGGGGACTGGGATGGCCATTCCAGAACATTGTAATTGTTCCTCTGCATGAATGCCTGAGTAGATTTGGAGCGGCGTTTTGGATCATTGTCTTGCTGAAATATCCATCCCCAGCGTAACTTCAACTTCGTCACTGATTCTTGCACATTATTGTCAAGAATCTGCTGATACTGAGTTGAATCCATGCGACCCTCAACTTTAACAAGATTCCCGGTGGCGACATTGGCCACGCAGCCCCAAAGCATGATGGAACCTCCACCAAATTTTACTGTGGGTAGCAAGTGTTTTTCTTGGAATGCTATGTTTTTTAGCCTCCATGCATAACGCCTTTTTGTATGACCAAACAACTCAATCATTGTTTCATCAGTCCACAGGACCTTCTTCCAAAATGTAACTGGCTTGTCCAAATGTGCTTTTGCATACCTCAGGTGACTCTGTTTGTGGCCTGCTTGCAGAAACGGCTTCTTTCGCATCACTCTCCCATACAGCTTCTCCTTGTGCAAAGTGCGCTGTATTGTTGACCGATGCACAGTGACACCATCTGCAGCAAGATGATGCTGCTGGTCTTTGGAGGTGGTCTGTGGATTGTCCTTGACTGTTCTCACCATTCTTCTTCTCAGCCTTTCTGATATTTTTCTTGGCCTGCCACTTCTGGGCTTAAGAACTGTACCTGTGTTCTTCCATTTCCTTACTATGTTCCTCACAGTGGAAACTGACAGGTTAAATCTCTTAGACAACTTTTTGTATCATTGCCCTGAAAAGCTATGTTGAATAATCTTTGTTTTCAGATCATTTGAGAGTTGTTTTGAGGAGCCCATGATGCCACTCTTTATAGGAGAATCAAATAGGAGAACTACTTGCAAGTGGCCACCTTAAATACCTTTTCTCATGATTTGATACACCTGGCTATGAAGTTCAAAGCTGAATGAGGTTACAAAACCAATTTAGTGCTTCAGGAAGTCAGTAAAAAGTAGTTAGGAGTGTTCAAATCAAGAAAATGATAAGAGTGCCCATACTTTTGCACCGGTCAAATTTTGTTTAAATGCAGATTGCACATTTTCTGTTAGTACAATAAACCTCATTTGAATCCAGAAATATAACTGAGTCCATCAGTTATTAGATATATGAAACTGAAATAGCTGTTGCAAAAACCAAAATTATTATAAAGAAAAAAGGTTAACATTAATAGGGGTGCCCAAACTTTTACATATGACTGTATTTGACTGTGAATGCTTTGAATATACGCTCATGAGAAAAGCTAAGTACGGTAGGCCCTACTTAAATTCTAAGGCTTTACCTATCAGGACTTAGCAAAAAACCATCTGGTCCTTCGGAAGTCTTAAAATTATTTTAATACAACTTCACATGAACTACAACATATCACAATCTACATGATCATTACCTATTTAACATAAATGAGGCAAAAATGCAGTTTTTCAAAAATGAAGTGCACTCCATAAATCCGTAGTTTGTAGATCCACCTATAGCAGCTATAAGTTGAAGTCATCATACTTTGTGTGACTTTATCAGTCTCTCACATCATTCTGAAGAAATGTAGGTCTATTTTTCTTTACTAAGTTGCTCAAGTTTATTGAGGTTTGTGGGCATTCATCTATGCACAGCTCTCTTAAGGTCCCCGTCAGTGCATTTTAGTTGAGTTGAGGTCAGGACATTGACTGGGCCATTGCAACACATTGATTCTTTTCTTTTTCAGCCATTCTCATGAAGATTTGGTGGTGAGCTTGGGATCATTATCCTATTGCGTGATCCAGTTTTGTCCAAGCTTTAGCTTTTGAATAGATGACCTCACATTTTACTCCAGAATAGTCCAGTACACAGTTCAAGGTTTATTCAATGACAGCAAGGGGCTAAGGACCTGTGACTGCAAAACAAGCCTAATGATCACCTCTCTATACCGCACTTGACACTTGGTATGACATGGTTATGCTGAAATGCTATGTTTGGTTCTCTCCAAATGGTGATATCATATAAGGCATTATCGTCAAACATTTTATCTTTGATGTTGTTAGTCCAAAAAGCATTGCTGAAAATTTTAGCAATGGGCCATTCTGTTTATAGAAAGAAGAGTCTGTCTCCTGGCAACCCTTTTAAACAAGCCATACTTGACTATTTTAATTGTACTGTCTTGAATATTAAACTTGCCAACTGAGGCCTTTAGAGTCTGAGTAGTAGCTCTTGAGTTTTTTACAATTTCTATCAGCATTGCACAGTCTATCATCTGCCTTGCATGATTTCCACTTGTAAATAATCTTTCTCAACATACTGTTTGCAAATAGCCTTATAACCCTTCCCAGATTGATCAGCAGCAGTAATTGCCACTTCTGATGTCTTCCTGCTGACATTGTGTTAACACACACCTAGATACTCCAGACCATCATGCTGCCCAAGCTTCTGCTTTTACAGAGGTGGTCCCAATTGCTAATGAACAATTGATATGGGGCATTTGATTACCATCACCTGACTGCTACTTACTTTATTAATTCATAGGAAAGCAGTAAGAATGACCTTTATTTTTCACAATGATTCTGCTTTTTGCCCTATATTTTGCTAAATAAATAATTTGTCATGTGTTCTGGTTGTTCATCTGATATATTTACCTATTTTAAAGACCAGAAATTTTAGTATTATGTCTCAATATGTAAATCAATAGAATTCATAAAGGGTGTACTTAGTTTTTCTCATGCAGTTCTCATTATTGTATTTCACATTATTTTGTGTTTGGGATCATGCAATACTTGAGAGGGTTGCCTGGGTCTAAGATATTGATTACCTTTACTTAGGAAGCATCATCAATATCAGTTTGATGGGGGTACCACATTCGACAGTGGCAGAGCCCATGGTCTCTGGGAATATACAATGTATGGTTAAAGAATACCACTGCTAGTGTAATGTGTAGTGGCCATCCCATACCTGCAGCTCAGCTCTTTTTGAGGTGAGTGGTCACTACACAGCGTACAGAAAAGAGCTGTCAGGTGCAGGTGCTGGTAACAGGTGAGCATGGGGTTGTTAGGTAGACCCTCACCAATCTCATATTGATCAGCGGGATAGGAAATTAATATCTTAGAACCTGTATGGAGCCATGATACTTAGAAGGGTTGTCCAGGACTAGGTTGTTCAGTGCCGTGATATTGGGCCATTCAGTACCTGTGGAAGCTCATAATGTGATACAAAGGCATGTGGATATGTTTTCCATTCAGAGAAAAATGCATTTATTTATATATCATATCTATAGGTCCTATTGTAACCCTAACATGAATCTGTATTTATTGCAGGCAGCTTCGCTGACAGTTGATACCTGCTCAGAGGACCAAGAGCCAGGGTTCTGCACCGTCAGTACTACAGCCGTTTCCAGTGACTGGTAAATCTCTGAACAGTTACAGTATATGACAATGATGCCAGATGACAGTGAAGCATTTAGGACAAGTAGGAGAATAATTTATTGTTTAACCAGACTAGGACTTTTGTGTATCTGGAGATCCCTTTGCATTATTTTCACTATGTCTCGAAAATTCGATCTTCCTGTTAAGTTGTTAATAAGTGAAAACGTCATCCTCCTACTGTCAGTTTTTGCAGTAAAATGCTTCTAAATTTCACAAGATGTTCCCTATAGGCACAGTTACTTTTATTAAGGATATATATCCAAGACATTCTGGCCCCAACTTCCTACTAGATTGCACTCTATAAAATCTGTGAATATATTACTCGTTCATTTCAATGAAGTGTACAGATCCCCCTAATGTCTGTTCATGTCTTACTTATAAATCCACATATTAACCATGGGACACTTAACTGACTGTCACAGACACTTTTACTAGGTCAGTATAATTTTGCATTATTACAGAGTATCTTCAGAAGCTGCAAAGCAATACTGCTCCCAATTTCCTACCATATTGTACATATAAAATGATTTATTTGTTACAATATTCTAAAATGGGAATTTGAACAAGGATTCCTCAGTTTAAATTATGGCACAGCATGGTGGCTCAGTAATTAGCACTGTTGTATCGCAGGGGTCCTCGGTTCAAATCCCACCAAGGACACATGTTATCTCCCATGTTTGCGTGGGGTTCTCCGGTTTCCTCCTGCACTTCAAAGACATACTGATCGGAAATATAGACTGTGAGCCCCTCTGGGGACAGTAATGTCCTGTAAAGTGCTGTAGAATGTGATGGCGCTATTTAAGCAAAGCATCTATAATATAACGCTGTAAGCGACACTCTGTCCGAAGCCTTTATAGACTGCGCAAGTGCAACGCGCCTGCACAGTCTGGCTCCAGACAGAATGAGGCATCCAGTGGTGAGGAGTGTGTATGGCGCTGGAGATGGCGGTACCGTATACACTGCATACAGCAATCTCCGACGCCATACTTACATACTTATCTGACCGGGAGGAGCGTTGCCGCTTCTCTTCGGCTGGAGACCAGGGTAGGAGTGTGGCCGGAATTGCGCATGCGCATAGCGCGATCCGGCGCCATTTTACTGAAGACACATACATACACCCACGAGTACTATAGCATACACCCACGAGTACTAAGAGAACTAAGTAATGTAATAGACAAACCATTATTTCTTATATTTAGAGACTCTATAGCGACAGGGTCTGTTCCACAGGACTGGCGCATAGCAAATGTGGTACCAATATTCAAAAAGGGCTCTAAAAGTGAACCTGGAAATTATAGGCCAGTAAGTCTAACCTCTATTGTTGGTAAAATATTTGAAGGGTTTCTGAGGGATGTTATTCTGGATTATCTCAATGAGAATTAACTGTTTAACGCCATATCAGCATGGGTTTATGAGGAATCGCTCTTGTCAAACCAATCTAATCAGTTTTTATGAAGTGGTAAGCTATAGACTGGACCAAGGTGAGTCATTGGATGTGGTATATCTTGATTTTTCCAAAGCGTTTGATACCGTGCCACACAAGAGGTTGATACACAAAATGAGAATGCTGGGTCGGGGGGAAAATGTGTGTAAATGGGTAAGTAACTGGCTTAGTGATAGAAAGCAGAGGGTGGTTATAAATGGTATATTCTCTAACTGGGTCGCTGTGACCAGTTGGGTACCGCAGGGGTTGGTGTTGGGACCTATTCTCTTCAACATATTTATTAACAATCTGGTAGAAGGTTTGCACAGTAAAATATCGATATTTGCAGATGATACAAAACTATGTAAAGCAGTCAATACAAGAGAAGATAGTATTCTGCTACAGGTGGATCTGGATAAGTTGGAAACTTGGGCCTAAAGGTGTCAGATGCAGTTTAACAATGATAAATGTAAGGTTATACACATGGGAAGAAGGAATCAATATCACCATTACACACTGAACGGTAAACCACTGGGTAAATCTGACATAGAGAAGGACTTGGGGATCCTAGTTAATGATAAACTTATCTAGAGCAGCCAGTGCCAGGCAGCGGCTGCCAAGGCAAACAGGATCATGGGGTGTATTAAAAGAGGTTTGGATGCACATGATGAGAGCATTATACTGCCTCTGTACAAATCTCTGGTTAGACCGCACATGTAGTACTGTGTACAGTTTTGGGCACCAGTGCTCAGGAACGATATAATGGAACTAGAGCGGGTACAAAGGAGGGTAACAAAATTAATAAAGGGGATGGGGGAACTACAATACCCAGAGAGATTAGCAAAATTAGGATTATTTAGTCTAGAAAAAAGATGACTGAGGGGCGATCTAATAACCATGTATAAGTATATAAGGGGACAATACAAATATCTCTCCGAGGATCTGTTTATACCAAGGAAGGTGACGGTCACAAGGGGGCATTCTCTGCATCTGGAGGAGAAATGGTTTTTCCACCAACATAGAAGAGGATTCTTTACAGTTAGGGCAGTGAGAATCTGGAATTCCCTGCCTGAGGAGGTGGTGATAGCGAACTCAGTTGAAGGGTTCAAGAGAGGCCTGGATGTCTTCCTGGAGCGTAACAATATTGTATCTTACAGTTATTGTTAGGTTCTTTAGAAGGACGTAGATCTGGGGATTTATTCTGACAGAATTTTATAGGCTGAACTGGATGGACTGAAGTCTTTTTTTGGCCTTATTAACTATGTTACTATGTTACACATTTGCAGTGTGTCTTCAGCAATATGGCACCGGACAGCGCTATGGGCATGCGTGATTCCGGCTGCACTCCTGCCCCGGCCTCCAGCAGAACGTGACAGCGCTGGAGCACAGGAAAGAAGGGTGAGTATAATTTTTTTTTTTTTTTTGTATGTATGTAGTTTAATAGGGGTGAGAGGACCATGCATACCAGGATACGGGGGTGAGTGGACTATGCACACCACGAAAGGAGGGTGAGGGGACCATGTATACCAGGATTGGGGGGTGAGGGGTTGCATGTATACCAGGATAGGGGGGTGAGAGCACCATGCATACCAGGATAGGGGGGTGAGGGGACCATGCAAACCAGGAAAAGGGGGGTGAGAGGACCATGCATACCGGGAATGGGAGAGAGGGGACCATACATACCAGGATAGATTGGTGAGAGGACCATGCATACCAGGATAGGGGAGGTGAGAGGACCATGCATACCAGGACAGGGGGGTGAGAGGACCATGCATACCAGGATACGGGAGTGAGAGGACCATGCATACCAGGATAGGGGGTAAGGGGACCATGCATGCCAGGATTGGGGGGTGAGGGGGCCATGCATACCAGGATTGGGGGATGAGGGGTACCATGCATACCAGGATAGGGGGTGAGGGGACCATGCATACCAGGATCGGGTTGAGGGAGTACCATGCATACCAGGATAGGAAGTGAGAGGGGACCATGCGTACCAGGATAGGGATGAGGGAGTATCATGCATACCAGGATTGGGGGGTGAGGGGACCATGCATACCAGGATGAAGAATGGGGTGTCATGCATACCAGGATTGGGGGGTGAGGGTACCATGCATACCAGGATAGGAATAAGGGGTGCCATGCGTACCAGGATAGGAGGGTGGCAGCACATACCAGGATGGGAGACCATATACCAGTAAAAATGCTCACCACCTGGGTGTAGAATGGGTTCATAGCTAGTAATAATAGAACCATGTTCACTCTAAATTTTACCTACATTTGAGGTATATGCTGAGGAATGCCATTTCTGTAGGGTGCAAATAAAGTCCGTGGAGCCTCATTTAAGAGTCTCAAGGTCAGTGATTGTTTTGTGATTTCTGTAGGGTTTGATATCTTTCTCCCAGCAGAACTGACTCCCGACCTCTCAACCTTAGCCATGTTCATCCAAGCACCTAGTTTACATATGAACATAAAAATTGTGTTTTCCAAAACTATCCTGTGGATTTTATGCTAAAGATATGGCTATTTTTAGCACAAAGTTCACTACAAAGGTTTTCAGATAGGATTTTCAGAGTTGACAGACTTTTTAGCTAACATAATTTTCTCACATATTTACCCCATAGTTTTCTCACATACAGTCATATGTTAAAGTTTGGGCACCCCTATTTGGGAAATAGCTGTTGCAAAAACCAAAATTGTTATAAAGAATGAAGGTTAACATTAATAGGGGTGCCCAAACTTTAACATATGACTGTATTTACCCATTTTTATTGCTACATTTGTACAGTGTCTTTAATAAAATGTCGCCGAAGATCGCAGTATGAGCACGCCCTGACTCTGACGCCATTTTATTGAAGTATTGTACTACAACGTCAACATAGCAGTACACCCGCTCCGGCCATAGGAATAATGGCAATGTCTGGTGTGTGAACACTGCTATGTTGACATTGTGGTAGAATTTTTCAATAATATAGCACTGGAGTCAGCGCGGGTGCATACCGCGCTATCTGGTGCCATTTTTGTGAAGACACTGACTGCGAATTTGCATATCCAGTGTTTTCCATAAAATGGCATTGGAGATTGCGGTATATGCACGCGCTTCCTCCGGCACAATTTTATTGAAGTAATGTAATACAACGTCAACGTACCAGTGCACACACTCCTGCCATAGTGTAATGACGTCGGCTGGTGCGTGCACATTGCTATTTTGATGCTGTAATACAATTCTTCAACAAACTGGCACTGGAGTCAACGCATGCACATCCCACGATATTCGGTGCCATTTTGTTTAAGAAACTGTGTCAGCAAATTCGCATACACAGTGTCTTCAATAAAATGGCTCCATAGTGCGCTGACTCCCGGCTTCGGAGAAAAGGACGTATCCACCGTTATATATAAGATACAAACTCTTATAGGGCCATTTTTACAGAAAACCCATTCCAGTAAAAAAGTTGGAGGAATTTAGACTTTAACATTAGACGTACTATTCCGTCCATGTGACCTGGGACATAAGTCCCAAGGACGGAATAGTATGTCTAGCACGATCAGCTGTGCTCACGGGGGGAGCGCATCTGATCACAGCCGGGTGTCAGCTGATTGTCACAGCTGACACCTGACACTATGTGTCAGATGCGATCACGGACCGCCCCTGACACATTAACCCCCGGCACACTGCGATCAAACATGATCGCAGTGTACCGGCGGCATAGGAGAGAAGCGCGCAGGGAGGGGGCTCCCTCCGTGCTTCCCTGAGACGATGTGCAGCGCTGCTGCGGGGGCCTCCTTCCCTGCAGGTCCCCAGATCCTATATGGCGGCGGGGACCTTCGGGGGCCTGCAGGGAGCCGGCTTCCTCATGCCTGCAAAGCGCCGGCATGAGGAAACCTCCAGCACTGCCTGTGACAGATCGCTGATCTGTCACAGCGATCTGTGATGTGACAGATCGCTGATCTGTCACATGACAGTGATGTCCCCCCTGGGACAATGTAATAAAGTTAAGAAAAAAAAAGTGTAAAAATAATTTATAAAAAATCGCTAAATAAATAAAAAAAAAATATTCCCATATAAATTCATTTTTTAAAAAAATAAATAAATAAATAAAAGTACACATATTTGGTATCGCCGCGTCCGTAGCGACCCGCCATATAAAACTGTCCCACTAGTTAACCCCTTTATTGAACCGCTTAAAAAATAAAAAATAAAAAATGAAGCAAAAAATAATGCTTTATCATCATACCGCCGAACAAAAAGTGCAATAACGCGCGATCAAAAAGACGGATATAAATAACCATGGTACCGCTGAAAACGTCATCTTGTCCCGCCAAAAATGAGCTGCCACACAGCGTCATCAGCGAAAAAATTAAAAAGTTATAGCTCGCAGAATAAAGCGATGCAAAAATAATTATTCTTTATATAAAATTGTTTTCATTGCATAAAAGCGCCAAAACATAAAAAAAAGACATAAATGAGGTATCGCTGTAACCGTACTGACCCGAAGAATAAAACCGCTTTATCAATTTTACCACACGCGGAACGGTGTAAATGCACCCCCCCAAAAGAAATTCATGAAAAGCTGGTTTTTGTTCATTCTGCGTCCCAAAAATCGGAATAAAAAGCGATCAAAAAATGTCACGTGCCCGAAAATGGTACCAATAAAAATGTCAACTCGTCCCGCAAAAAGTAAGACCTCACATGACTGAGTGGGTCAAAATATGGAAAAATTATAACTCTCAAAATGTGGTGATGCATAAACTATTTTTACAATAAAAAGCGTCTTTTAGGGTGCGACAGCTGCCAAATATAAAAACCCGCTCTAAATAGTGAATCAAACCCTCCTTTATCACCCCCTTAGTTAGGGAAAAATAATAAAATAAAAAAAATGTATTTATTTCCATTTTCCCATTAGGGCTAGGGTAGGGCTAGGGTTAGGAGTGTGTTGGTGTTAGGGTTGGAGTTAGAATTGGGGGGTTTCCACTGTTTTGGCACATCAGAGGCTTTCCAAACGCGACATGGCGTCCGATCTCAATTCCAGACCAAAAAGTCAAATGGCGCTGCTTCCCTTCCGAGCTCTGCCATGCGCCCAAATAGTGGTTTACCCGCACATATGGGGTATCAGCGTACTCAGAACAAATTGCACAATAACTTTTGGGGTCCTGTTACTCTTGGGAAAATAAAAATTGGGGGTGAAAAGATCATTTTTGTGGAAAAAATATGATTTTTTAATTGTACGGCTGTACGTTATAAACTTCTGTGATGCCCTTGGGGGTTCAAAGTGCTCACCACATATTTAGATAATTTCCTTGGGGGGTCTAGTTTCCAAAATGGGGTAACTTGTGGGGGGTTTCCACTGTTTAGGCACATCAGGGGCTCTCCAAACTTGACATGGCATCCGATCTGAATTCCAGCCAACTTTGCAGTGAAAAACTCAAACGGCGCTCCTTCCGAGCTCTGCCATGCGCCCAAACAGTGGTTCCCCCGACATATCAGGTATCGGCGTACTCAGGACAAATTGCACAATAACTATTCCAGTCCAATTTCTCCTGTTACCCTTGGTAAAATAAAAAAAATTGGACCTGAATTAATTTTTTTTGTGAAAAGCACCTGAAGGGTTAATAAACTTCTTGAGTCTGGTTTTGAGCACCTTGAGGGGTGCAGTTTTTAGAATGTTGTCACTTTTGGGTATTTTCTATCATATAGACCCCTCAAAGTGACTTCAAATGTGATGTGGTCTGTAAAAATAAAATGTTGTAAAAATGAGAAATCGCTGGTCAACTTTTAACCCTTATAACTTCCTAACAAAAAAAAATTTTGGTTCACAAATTGTGCTGATGTAAAGTAAACATGTGGGAAATGTTACTTATTAAGTTTTTTGAGTGCCATATCTCTGATTTAAGGGCATAAAAATTCAAAGTTGGAAAATTGAGAAATTTTCAAAATTTTCGCCAAATTTCCATTTTTTTCACAAATAAACGTAAGTTATATGAATGAAATTTTACGATTAACATGAAGTACAATATGTCACGAGAAAACAATGTCGGAATCACCAGGATCCATGGAAGCGTTCCAGAGTTATTACCTCATAAAGGGACAGTGGTCAGAATTGTAAAAATTGGCCCGGGCATTAACATGCAAACCACCCTTGACAGTAAAGGGGTTAAGAAACAGGAGAAAGCTAATAAACTACTTCCATACATTCTGTATCTTGTCCTGGTCCATAAGTAAACCCAACCCAGGCCACAATACAAGATATACATCCAATAGTATAAATGAGTATATTAAACAGTTTAAAGGGAACCTGTCAAAAATCATAGAATCGTAGAGTTGGAAGGGACCTCCTGGGCCATCTGGTCCAACCCCCTGCTCAAAGCAGGATTCGCTAAATCATCCCAGACAGATGTCTGTCCAGCCTCTGTTTGAAGACTTCTATTGAAGGAGAACTCACCACCTCTCATGGCAGCCTGTTCCACTCATTGATCACTCTAACTGTCAAAAAGTTTTTTCTAATATCTAATCTGTGTCTCCTCCCATTCAGTTTCATCCCATTGCTTCTAGTCTTTCCTTGTGCAAATGAGAATAAAGATGATCCTTCTACAATGTGACAGCCCTTGAGATATTTGTAGACAGCTGTTAAGTCTCCTCTCAGTCTTCTCTTCTGCAAGCTAAACATTCCCAAATCCTGCAACCTTTCCTCATAAGACAGGGTTTGCAGACCGGTCACCATTCTGGTCGCTCTTTTCTGAACTTGCTCCAGTTTGTTGATGTCTTTTTTAAAATGTGGCGCCCAAAACTGAACACAGTATTGCAGATGAGGTCTGACCAAAGAGGAGTAGAGGACAATAATGACTTCATGTGATCTAGACTGTCTGTGATCATTTAGTATACTCAAGTCTTTTTCACATGTGCTGTTGCTTAGCCCTATTCCTCCCATTTTGTATATGCTTTTTTAAATGATATTTACCTGCAGATATAATGGTAATCTGCAGAAAAATAGCCTATAAATCCTGTCTGGAAGACTTATTGGAATAGTGACTACAGGGAATTAATTTATGTTCTCCTCGTAGCCACTTGCTTCCAGTCATCGTGATGGTGCAGGGAGTGGTTACAGTCATTGCTTAATACACAGTGAGCGCGCTGCGATCACTCCCCTGCACATTTATTGACAACCTGCCTGTGCAGCATGTCTGTGCAGTGTGTGTGTGCACAGGGCTTGCTGTCAATCAATGTGCTGGGGAGTGATTGTGTATTAGGCCCCCTTTACATGTACATGTGTCCAGTACATGTGGCATCCATTTTTTTCACTGATACCACACTTACCCATTATAACCTGTGTTGCTCTTCAGATGTCTGTGTTTTCACATGGACATTGTGTTTGTGTGAACCACACGTAGACATGTCTTTTTTTTTCTGGCAGGACAGATGACAAAGACAAATACAAATCTATGGGTCCATGAAAAACACATACAGCACACCGATGCCGTCCGTGTGCTGTGCATGTTTAACATTGCAAAGTATTGGAGAAGCTGTGTAATTTCATTCTTTCTTTATACATACCGGAAAAACACGGATCGCACACTGATGGAGCACTGATGACACACTGATTGCACACTGATGGAAAATACTTTTGACACCGATACCGTTTTTTCATGTTTTTGTGATTTATACGTACATGTTAAGGGGGCCTAAGGTGGTGACTGCCACTGCTTCATGCACCGCCCCGATGACTGGAAGTGAGCGGCTGCGTGGAGAGCTTAAATTAATTTTTGCCCGTTAGCTGCGATTCCAAAAAGCCAACCTGACATATTTTAAATGCAATTTACCTGCGATTATCCCTATATCTGCAAGTTAGTAGCATTTTTGAGAGGTGACAGGTTGCCTTTAAATGATATTGACTCACAAAATAGGTCTTAATAAAGAAATGATTAGTTACTTAATATGAAGTAATTATTGAGAAGCCTAATTTTTAACAAATGATATGGACTCGCACTATCATCTTCCTTAGTTATTTGAGTATCTCACAATAAAACTCATTACTCCAGTAGCTTAATTAACTCAGCAAGGTCAAAGTTCCTGGATGTCTGCTCATGTCATTTTCTGACATCCTGAAATCACATATCAGGAAATAATAAAATCAGTGAACCTATTAAGTATCTCGTTGGTGTTCTTCAGAAGACATTAAGCTAAGACATTAATTGTGAAAGGCTTAGTTTCCCCCCCCCCCATGTGTAACTTAGCAGGAAGGTAAACCAATTATCCGGTCTTCCTACTTAAAGTAAGACGTTCAGAATACCCCCTACAAAGTGTGTTCCCTATTGGCCCACCTTTACTTATTGACTATTGATCTTCCTTCCATCTGTTCACCTTACCTAAAATATTATGTTTTTACAATGTAATAGTCCCAAAGCGGGAAAATCAAGCTCAGTCATAGTATATGTTACTAAAATTAAGGATTGTGTTAAAAAAGTCTTCTTATCTTGTGCTCAGTCTAGACATGAAGGTGATTTATGCTATGATCATCAGTGCCTTAAAAAAGTTATTTGGTTTGCAATGATTCTTCTTTCTTGGAACAGGACTCTGGATGTTCAGCCAAACAGAATAACAGTAGGAGGTATCAGATCCCTGGATCCAATACTACAAAGAAAAGGACAAGTACAAAGCCATGACTTTGTAGGTTGTATAATGGAATTTGCAGTGAATGGGCGACCTCTAGAACCAAGCCAAGCTTTGTCAGCACAAGGAATCCTAGATCGGTATGTTTTAAGCACCACAAAATCAGATAATGTAATGATATATTTTCTCATTGCTTAATACATGGCCATAAATTGTAATGGCCTTCATTTTACAAAAGGATAACGTTACACTGATCACCTTGCATAGAGCACTTGCGGTATCTTCTAGCGTTAAGTGAATTTATTCAAGTGGAATTGAATTTTACTTGTATTTTACAAAAATCCACATTTAAAAGGATATGGATTTTTTTATACTTTGCTCTTCACAAATTTAGCAAAAGGGTGGCCAGCTGCAGCAGCCATTTTGCTGAACAGTAGTGGTCCAGCAAAAGTGTAAAAATAAAAAAAAAAACAGACATCACCTCTCATCTCTCCTTCCACCCCCACTGCTCTATGCTCTTTCTACAGTACACTGTCCGGTTCTCCGCCCCTCCGTCGTTCTGTATCTCCAGCCTGGTGTTTATCCCTGGCCTGGTGTTCAGTCTAGAAATTGAAAAACATTGACTTCTTTGAGAAGACCACCCCCAGTCCAAACAAATTCCCGTGATAGATTTTCAGTCTCACCATATATTATGGATACTGTCCATCTCTGCGGAAACCACCTCCTTAGAGAACCATTTCTCAATGCAATTTTGGGTAGCCGTTTCAAAGAGGATTCACTGTATATTAGCCAAAACATAATAAATTATCTATAATAGATTGTTTAATTACAAATAGCTGAGGATAGAAGATTTCTTTTATAAAGTTTTCTTCAACAACAGGGAGCTGGAAACAATTATAGCTCATTAATCATCAATAATTCTTTGATTGTGTTATCTTAAAGGGAAGGTGCCATCCAAAAATTTTTTTTTCAGCAATTGAAAAAATGTAAAGAATTAATGTTTACATTTTCTTAAAAAATATTATCGTTTGTTTTTAATTTTGCAAAATATGAAAAATAATTTTAAAAAGTTTGGCATTTCCACTTGTTAACACTAGGGGGAGCAGCTACTGAAATCTGGCACAAAAACCTATGACATCTATAGACACAGTGAGCAGCCATTTTGATGGGGCTTGCAAAGTTACTGACTGTCTTTGCATGTAAAGTCTGGATCAGAACAGGCCATCAATCAGCAGACATGTTTCCTGGATTTCTGTGGAGCAGACAAGCAGACGGTCCATCCATGTGAATAAAACACAGCGCTCTTTGTACAATCCCTGGCACCGAACAGGGTGCCCCCCACAGACCAGCACACTGCTCTCCTGAAATACTCTGTGCTGCTGTCGCCCTGCTCCTTCCACCATACATCAGGCCCCTGTCCCCTCGGTTTCACACATCGCCAGGACGGGATCTGAGGAGAGGAATGGGGTCTTCGGTCACCGAGGATGGCAGGCAGCAAGGATTCTGGGAGCAGGGTGACAGCAGCACAGAGTATTTCAGGAGAGCAGTATCACACGGGATAGGATTAGATACACGGCTCAGAATACAGTATCACACAGGATAGGATTAGATACACGGCTCAGCAGTCAGTATCACACAGGATAGGATTAGATACACGGCTCAGCAGGCAGTATCACACAGGAGAGGATTAGATACACGGCCCAGCAGGCAGTATCACACAGAAGAGGATTAGATGCACGGCTCAGCAGGCAGTATCACACAGAAGAGGATTAGATGCACGGCTCAGCAGTCAGTATCACACAGGAGAGGATTAGATACACGGCTCAGCAGTCAGTATCACACATGAGAGGATTAGATACACGGCTCAGCAGAAAGTATCACACAGGAGAGGATTAGATACCCGGCTCAGAATACAGTATCACACAGGATAGGATTAGATACACAGCTCAGCAGACAGTATCACACAGGAGAGGATTAGATACACGGCTCAGCAGACAGTATCACACAGGAGAGGATTAGATACACGGCTCAGCAGAAAGTATCACACAGGAGAGGATTAGATACCCAGCTCAGAATACAGTATCACACAGGATAGGATTAGATACACGGCTCAGCAGTCAGTATCACACAGGATAGGATTACATACACGGCTCAGCAGTCAGTATCACACAGGAGAGGATTAGATACACGGCTCAGCAGTCAGTATCACACAGGAGAGGATTAGATACACGGCTCAGCAGGCAGTATCACACAGGAGAGGGTTAGATACACGGCTCAGCAGGCAGTATCACACAGGAGAGGATTAGATACACGGCTCAGCAGGCAGTATCACACAGAAGAGGATTAGATGCACGGCTCAGCAGGCAGTATCACACAGGAGAGGATTAGATACACGGCTCAGCAGACAGTATTACAGATATGCCCACACTGGTGAAACTTCCAGCCCCCCCCAATTATACACTAGACTATGGGCTGTATATGTCACTGTCCTCCTCAGACAGCCATAAAAGCAAAGGTGTCAGATTACCGGAGATCACTGGGGCTGTGTGTGAGGAGGCGGAGACAGAGCAGGAGGACGCTGGAGCAGGAAGCACAGGGCTGAGCCTGGAGTAAGCAGGACAGAGGAGCATAGATGAAAGTCACCCGCACTCACCACTCTCCATCCTCCGGCTCCAGTGAGCGCTTCTCTCCTCTGCTGACCACCTTCTCCTTTTCTTCAGCCTCTCCTCACAACACAGGACCCGTTATGCCACAAGTGGTCCTGTGATAGAGGGTAAGTGGAGCTCAGCAGATAGCACTGGGCTACAGTAAAATGGCGCCCAGTCACACCTACAGCAGTGAATGGTGCAGCCCACAGGGGCGTGCCCAGTTCTCTGCTACTGAGGCTGCAATGTGCGGTCGGAAGCCGACCGCAGTTTCCTATGTGCAGGGACGGCCATATTTGCAGACTGTATGAGTCCTCCACAGATCTGCAAATCAAGATGGCAGCGCCCAGTGGCTACATGAAAACATTATTACAAACAAACCATAAATCCTGGTTAGTACAACATTTGCTGAAACAACATGTTTTGTAACTTACTATTTTTTTGCAAATTATATAAAATTGCGGCACCTTCCCTTTAAGCAATGCATATTAACTCTGCTCCAACGGGTCAGTTTTTGGTTGATTGCTTTAACCAAAAGTGAATTATTTCTATTTGCTTCAATAGCATATTATTTTACGTGACACCAATTCTAAAAGGTTGAACTAGTGGAGGTTTATGTGGCAATTTAGAGATCAAATTCTGTAGTTTATGTAGATGGCCAGGTTAATGTTGGCTGCTCTCACTGCAATAATTGCAATTATACCAGGAAATTGGCTTCATGTAGCAGCGTGTAGTCTGAAAATTACCCCAATGTCCAATAATAATCCTCTTGACATTTAATGATAATTGTCATCATAAATGGTGAATAATACAGCTTACAGAAAATCATTGGCAGCCCTCAGGCTACAGCTGAGATACATGAGGTCTGATAAATTAATTGAACTTCTGGCCACCCACCTGTATTAGTAGCCAAACTAGACAGATATTGTCTTTTTTAACTTAATTTTAGAATCAGTATATATAAAACTGTATCAAATTAATGTGATGAAATGTCCAGGTAATGCTAAAAAATTGCTTTATATACCGTTGAGGAACTGCATTATTGCAAAGAGTTGGGTAAATAGTCAAAGCCCCACAGAAAGGGGTCAGGTGGGAAAAATCCAGCAGACTCTTCTGTCCTGGGTGGCAAAACCTCTTACCGTAATGATGGGACCACGTTGATCTGCTCCATAAGGCTCTGTCTCTTCTTAGTAAGCAAAATATACTGTATGATGAGAAATCTCTGGCACCTTGTAAGATCAGATATTCTAAAAACTAAAATATAGACATATATACATAATATATACAACCATCTGCACACTGTGTGCCAAGATATGACTGTAAACCAGCACCACCAGCCACAGCAAGGCATAACTTTTCTTGATAAGACTCTAAACTTTTTTATTAGACTTACCTCCTTTTGCCCAAGGCCTTCAAATTTAAAGTACTGTAGGATCCAGCATTACTTAAAGAAGAAGTGAGACATAGGTACAGTGTATCAAAATGCTTACCAATCGCTGTGTTCCCTGGTTTCAAGAGCTAGTTTGATCCTCTTCTTGATCTTATGACCTTAAAACAGACTCGTCACATTATACAAGAGTTTATGTATGAATCTGAAGTCACTTTCTTATTGTTAGTCTATGGACTCTTTCTGAAGCTCCATAGACTTAAAAAAAATGAAGTAGCTCTGCGCCACACAGTAGTCCCTGTGAGCCAGCAAAGAAGAGGACGGGAACAGCGCTGGAAACGACAATCAGTAAGTATTTTAAGACACTTGCATTAAGTCTCATACATAATTAGAAAGATTTAGGGAAAATTTTATTAATATAGACTTCTGTAAAAACAGTCTAAGATTGCTAGGCGGTGTGCTGAGCCAAATGTGAAGGCAGTCACTGCCCCCAAATGTCTGCTGCAAAATAACTAATCTGTTAGTACTGGGATATCTCTATAGTCTATGTTAGAGCAGCTTGATAATTCCTTATACAAAGTCCAATATGGGGTGAAGTATTGCACCATGGTTGGCTAAGGTACAATCAAACATTTGGTGCAAAACGCCAATAGAAACCGAGCAGAATTGAACATGGGAGCCGATCAAAAAAGATGTAAGAGAAAAGAATGAGAATCTTATTTGTAAAATTAATTACCAGTATGACATAGAAAACAATTCAACTTATGAGCACATTTCACTAATGTTAAAATCATGTTGGGTAAGTAAGAAAACAAGCTTCACTCAGTTACCACATTTTTATAATACTCGTTTCTCTTCTCTTATTTTTGTGTGTAGGTGTCCAAGATTAGAAGGAGCCTGTACTGCAACTTCTTGCCAAAATGGAGCAACCTGCGTTGATAATTGGTCCTGGCAGCAATGTAACTGTAAAGATGGCTTTACTGGAAAGCACTGTGAAAAGTGTATGTTAAGTTTTACACCTCTTTATAACAACCTGACTTCACTAGAAAAATAGCCTAAGTGCTCACAATATAAAGTAATGCATTTTATATGCTGGTTTTATGCTGTTCCAATTCTAAGTGTTATCATATACATTACAGGTGTTTCTATGGGTTTTCCAGATTTTACACTGAGGTTTTACACATCAGAGAAGTCAATTTATTAAATAATGTTTTAAGGTTTATTCATTAACTGACAGGAATGAAAATAGCTCTTTTACTATTCTGCATTCGTGGCATATAAAGCTTAGGGCCATTAAAAAATATATACATTTTAGCAAAGGTCAGTTTTGACATGTACATGTGTCCTTCCTTACCTTTCTCCCTGGTCCTCATATCCCAAAATATTGACACAAGATGGCCATGTTTGGAAGAAATAAACAAAACATGATTTGGTGATGCTCTGTCAGGAGATGTTAATTCTATATGTAGCTCTATTTGGTCTGCAAGTGATGTGAACTTCAGTCTGTGGAAGGTTTTGATTACATGTTGCAATAATTTATTGAATATGCAAAGAGTGAAATCGAAATCATTAACTCATTCTTGACCTAGCAATTTTACATTTTTGCGCTTTTGTTTTTTCTACTTATTTTTCCAAGAGCCATGACTTTTTCACTTTTTCATTTTTTTCTGTCGACATATCTATATACGGACAGGTTTTGTGGACAAGTCATAGCTTTGAATGGCACTACTCATCTTTTTTATTACATGTTTTTCCATTGCAGCAGCCAAAAGAAATACAGTTCAGGCATTTTGATTTTTTTTCCTAATATGGTAGTTACTGAGTTACTTTTGAAGAACAGTGATACCACATATGGATTTTTTTAAAATTTTTTTTTAATTTCTGTATGTTTACTCAGAGAAAATTGGAGTTAATTTGAGTGTTTATAGTTTTTTTGGGGTTTTTTTTACTTCTACCTTTTTCTTTATTTGTTAGTCTTCTTGGGGTACATGTACTTGGAACCGTTCGATCACCTATACTATATACTGCAATGTAAACACTGCCATGACACTGGTGTTACGGGCATGGGTGTCTTCAGCAGACCCCATCTCTCATGGTAACGCATTTGTACTCTGCGATTTTCTCACTGAGGGACCAATGAGCATGTGGAACACTGCATCCTCTTCCGGTCTATGTGCTTAACCTGTGGGAAGAGCTTGGTGCCATCTACTGCTGCTACAAGCAGATCATGGCTGCGGATAACAGTGGTTATCGGCAATCAATGTACATTATATACTCTCTTTCGGGGCTTGTATAAAGACTAGAAAATAATATATGATATAAAAATACAGGATATGTTTGGAAGGGGATAATTACATTTGTAAAAAGATAAAGGTGGACACATCTGTAATTTACTAGTTTCAACTATAACCAAATTGAAAATAATTAAGAATTTCAAAATGAATCTTGTATGGGTTTATGTTTTGTGACATGTCTTTCTGCACTCCAGCATCCTCATTTAAAAGAGGAAATCTACCCAAAAAGATCCTGTGAAATTTGGTACAGTGCTTAGTCTCTTTTTGAGGCCATTTAAAGGTTTCCAGACACAAGCATACTAATGAGTAAGTTGCATCGTTTTACATTCTGGAAACCGGACATGGATTCTTCAGGAATCCCTCCTCTTGCTTTCTTTTGGTAGGATTCCTAACCAGGCTTCAACAAATTCCAGGAACTGGGGTGAGGGTACATAGTTCTAAATAAAGGATATGTTAAAGCAGCTTAGACACTTAATATGCCTCCTTCAGTATAGAAATTCAGGGGGATATTTCAAAGAGTTCCTTAATTTAATATGGCTTTTATCTGGACATTTTTTTTTAAAGAATTCTCTTTTAATGTATTAATTGACAGTACCATTAATGTATTAATTGACAGTACCATTTGGATTCTTAATTATGGTAATAATTTTCTATGAATTTTACTGTTTTTCTTATTAAGTTTAATTCTATGTCATTTGATTAATTTTCTAGATATAAGTCCAGACACTGCTCTAGCTCTGGAAGGAAAAGGTTACCTTGAATACACCATAAACCAGGCCAAGAAAAGAGAGTATCTTTTAAGACCTCACTTTGTGGATTTGGACACTACGTACATAAATCAATTGGCTATAAAGTTCAGGACCAGAAGTGACAACGGTATTTTACTTCAGGTTCATGAAATCAGCAATTACACAATGATAAAGGTATGCATTTTTTATTAAACTTTTTTTTATTAATGTTACAATTTATAACTCTTTTCTTAATTTAAAACAATTCTTGTTCTTTATCTTTTAGTTAATAGGGATTTCTGCTCTTTGTAATGCAATATCCACATGATTTACTAAGACATAAGGAGATATTAGGGAGCAGGAGTACCCAACTCTGGACCCAATTGGTCAGAGCAGACTGAAGGGAAGATGAGTATTTATATCAGTTCCTCTGTAGTAACAGACCAATGTAGTAAATGCCAGCCAGAGGGACTTTGTGGTTTCCAGACAGAGCATAGCAGGGACGCTTCTGCTGCAGCCAGTTGTCTTACAGCGGCAAGAAGGACAGTGACGAGGTTAAGGACAGACATGGCTGAACTCCGGAGACACACAGAGAAGACTTCTTAATATATTTTTCAGTTTAATATATATATATAATATTACACAAAATAGAATCAAAGAAAATGAAGATGTTAAAATGGATTTACTGATATATGTAATTTTTGGCGCTATTTCTTCTTAGTGTAACTTTCAGACCAAAATCTGTGGAACATTTTCTCCAGTTACTCTGTTGTGTTATTTTTCTGATTTCTTTGTCTTGCAACAAAATACACGATGCTCTTATATCATCTGTAAAAGTCCTTCTTTTGTGTTCTCCATGAATTCCACAGACTAAGCCATATCTAATTTTACATTTGGATCCTTGATCTTTTCTTATGTGTGTTTAAAGATGGCAAACAAGTTATGGACTTTGAAGGGTGTTTTGAAGCCAGAAAAGTGTCCCTATCTTCCTCCCTTTAGCATTAAAAACACAAGTCTGCAGAACTTACCTCTCCCTAAAGAACCTGATAACTTCAGTCCCTGGCTATGGCTCAGTCAGGCTTGTCATAATTCTAAATGAGAGCAGCAGTAATGCTGGCAAAACACTTTATTAGACAGATCACTAGCCAAGAGTTCCCGGGATTTCTGGGACACATCCCAATATTCATATCTATAGGTATAAGTAATATATAAGAATGTATATATATGTATATATATATATTTATATATTGTAAAAAGCTCACTATCCTGAAATATCAAACACTTTATATAGATGGCAAATGACATAGGGAAAAAGTATAATGTAATGTAATCTTAAGTTCCAATATGAAAATGCAGATGTTAAAGTGAAGTTTTTGAAAAAACAATAGGCATATTCATTTGGGGGTCCACACAGTAATTTCTAGGAGAATTTAGTTCAAAACTCAATACATGACAATATAATCATATTTGAACCTGAAAGACACATGGGAGTACAGTATGAGTAAAAGCTGTCTAGGCAAGAGATGGCAAGAAAGAATGGAGACCAGCTGGCCCTCAAGCCACAGATGGGGCAGCTACATAAAAAGCCTCTAAGTGCCTTCTGTACAAGGTTTACAATGAGCAATGTGTATTCATTTATCTACCACCTTGCCCTTAGCCCTCAATAATTTACTTGGATAGATGGAAAAAATGTCAAGTATGCCCAAAATGCTTTATTGCTCCTAGTCTACCAGATTATACTTTTTATTAGGTGAAGCAGAAAATTATCAATTTAAATGCAATGCATTCTGTTTCTGATTGACTAAAGACTACGTAGCTAACAATGAGCAGTGGAACCACAGTAGACCAATTAACAGCTCTTTCAGTTATATAAGATGATTGTAAAATGCATAGAAATGGTTTTATGAACTCATAAAAAATTATAGCTATTCAGTTACACATGTATATCTCCAAATTGAATATATCTGCTTTGTAAGGTTAAATTGCATTGTGGCTTAGTGTAAAGGCTATTTTTTCTTATAATCCAAGAGTGTAATTTTGTTTTTCCAACGTTTTTGAGTCCTAATTGCTTTTCATAGCTTTGGTCAATTTGAACTTTGATTAGGGAAATGTTGTGGCATTTAAAATTAAGGAGGTAACACTACAGGAAAGAAAACATATATGTTCTATGTTTTTTTTAACTTAGGTGAAGAATGGGAAATTACATTATACATCAGATGCAGGAGTTGCAGGAAAAGTAGAGCGAAACATCCCAGAAATGTATGTAGCTGATGGACGATGGCACACTCTTGTAATGGAGAAGAATGGATCACTAACTACCTTGTCTTTGGACAAGGCATACAGTCGAGATATTCATCATGTAACACAAGACTTTGGAGGTCTCAATGTTCTTACTCTTCAGCTTGGTGGATCTCCATATGGACAGATATCCCAAAACAATCACAATGGTAAAAGAATATTTTATTTCCATCATATCTGGAGTCTTACCTAAAATTATTTGTAGTTAAACAGAATTATATAAACAGGCTTTAAAGGATTTAAACAGTTTACCTTTGCATAATAGAACATTGGTAGAAAACACGCATTTATAAATATTACAGAGGAGCAAATTTTTCAAAATTCAAACTTAGCAGATTTGCTTACATTTAGCTGGGAAATTGTAGGCAAATTTATTTCATGTTAATCAAATTTGGGTTAAAAAAAAGAATAATCACGATATTCACGTCTCCTTGACCATAACCTGTCCCGCTGTGCAGCTCCCTTCCACTTCAGTCACTCTTCTCATTTCTTTGTCATCCCTGATGCTTGCTAGGCCCCGCTCTTTTATGATGATCTAGTTGGAACGAGCTGCACAGATGAGGGCAGGGATGAGGTTTCATCATCAGTTTTTTACCATATGTAAAGAATGGTCCGTGGGTTTTTTTCAGCACATTGGACCTATTTTTGATCCGTGTGTCAGTTTTTATAACACTTGCATTTCTTCAAACAAGAAAAACAGATGCAACATTTTTCTCTTTGCCTATTCATTAAAACACAGACGGCAGACACATTACCTCATTGACTTTCAGTGGTGATCAAAGTAGGATATGTCTTAGTTTTTATATTTAATGACAAACGGTCCACAAGAGAAGGCACATTCATCGTAATTGACACTTGTACCAAAAACCACAGAGCTCTTATATTTATCTTTTTAAATCACTACCGTCGCCAAAATGAATTTTGTGGGATTCAAAATATATTTGTTTCAAATCTATTCACTCATCTCTAATATACCTAAAAAACAGTGTTTGCAGGCCACATTTTTCGTGGGAGATGGGGAAGCATTTTTATTCATATACCTGTGGATAATTTCAGGTGAGATGAATAGTTGTAGTAATGACATTCATTGATAGCGAGTCTCGGGTAAAACTAAGACTCATTATCAATGAATGTCATTACTTATTTTCTTCAAGGGGGTCACCATTTTTGGACATTTATATCATATGAGTTGAACACTAATACTATTTGTAAGGCCACGATTCCATTCTGCTCTGCAGAATGCAGAGGCCTAATGGTGGGACCCACATATATCTGACATAACCTGCTCAAGACCAGGCTATTTTCTTCCTGAAAGTCCAAACATATTTTCTTCTTTTTTAGTACTTTTGGCTTAAAAGCAATAGCATTTTTCTTGTTCAGGTGGTTAGATAATCTATGCACTTTTTGATAATACATTGGGCTTTACTTTATGTTATTTTTATATTTGTATTTTTGGTTTTTGGGTGCGTGTAAAAGAGGGAACAGTGTTTGTTTTTCAATTTTTTCACATTTTTTTTAATGGTAAAACTAAAATACCATTTTAAATTTCTGTTAAAGTCACTTTTATACTGGGATATTATTGTTTTGGATCCTTGGGGATGGGCTGAAAGAAATGGTTTGGGCTGATTGATGTTTTTTTATTTTTATTATTTTACTTAATTTTATTAATTTTTTTGTCTATATTTTATTATTTTTTATTGCACACATTATGGTCCCTGTAAAGGGATAAATTATACATATTTTTGAATTGCTGATTTCTCCTGTACCAGTGACTGACATATTACCCTATATTAGGCAGCCTCATGAGATACACAGAAGAGCAGAACTGGGTTGTTAGGACCCAACTGTTCTAGCAGCTTTCTGGGTTGTGCGATCACTTGATCACTGGCATAGGAGCAGGAAGTGTTATAGCTACTTTCTGCAACGCATACACAGCATTAATTCACAACATCCTTTCTTAGTCATTTGCATGCTGCCTGGAGGTTTAACATTGTCAGTTGGTCTGCAAGTAATTAAAGTATATTAGACATAATTACCATTTTAATAATTGTGTTCTTTTATTACACATTGCATGGACTAAAAATGGAAACTAAATGAAGTAAGGTAAAAAAATAGTTGCTAGTATGACATATTAAAATGTTCTTTTTCTTTTTTGCAGGTTTTGATGGTTGCATTGCCTATATTAAATATAATCGGGAGAATCTTCCATTCAGTGGAAAACATGATATGGTGCACATATCTAAATCAGAGTCATCACGAAAACTGGGATGTAGAGGTCCTAACATATGTGCCAGTAGCCCCTGTTGGGGCGATTTGATGTGCATAAATCAGTGGTATGCATATAGCTGTGTACCACCCGGGGATTGTTCCTCAAACCCTTGCCAAAATGGAGGTAGCTGTGAACCTCACTCCCAATCTGGATTCAACTGCATCTGTCCTGAGACACATACTGGAAATTTCTGTGAATCAGTTGTCGCTTGTCTTGGCGTGGTTTGCCCTCAGGGTAATGTTTGTAAGAGTGGATTAAATGGAGGATATATGTGTACTCTTATCTCACATACTGAGCAGCTATCTCTCCCACTTTGGGCTGTCCCAGCAATTGTTGGAAGTTGTGCTACTATTCTTGCTCTGCTGGTACTTAGCTTAATTTTATGTAACCAATGCAGAGGAAGAAAAAATAAAGTGCCAAAAGAAGAAAAGAAACCCAAAGAAAAGAAGAAAAAGGGAAGTGAGAATGTTGCTTTTGATGATCCAGACAATATTCCACCATATGGCGATGACATGACAATAAGAAAACAGCCTGAAGGGAACCCTAAACCTGATATTATTGAAAGGGAAAACCCATATCTCATCTATGATGAAACTGATATACCACACAGCTCAGAAATCATACCTAGTGCACCATTAGCTATGCCTGATGCAGAAATAGAGCATTATGATATTGATAACGCCAGTAGTATTGCTCCCTCTGATGCCGACATTATTCAACACTACAAACAATTCCGGAGCCACACTCCTAAATTCTCTATTCAAAGACATAGTCCACTTGGCTTTGCACGACAATCCCCTCTGCCTTTGGGTGCAAGTAGTTTAACATATCAACCATCCTATGGCCAGGGACTTAGAACTGCTACACTTGGCCATTCTGGTTGTCCACCTCCAAATGCTTTGTCTCGTCATAGTCCAGCACCATTTTCCAAGTCTTCAACATTTTACAGAAGCAGTCCAGCACGAGAACTACATCTTTCATCATTGGAAATGCATAACGATGTTTGCCAGCCTGGTCTTTTTAATTATGCAACTCGTCTTGGTAGAAGAAGCAAGAGTCCTCAAACAATGGCAGGCCATAGCTCCAGACCAGGAAGTCGCCTTAAGCAGCCTATAGGGCAGATTGCCATAGAAAGTGGACCCCCTGTTGGCCTTTCAATAGAGGAAGTTGAAAGACTTAATACTCCAAGACCAAGAAACCCTAGCATCTGCAGTGCAGACCATGGGAGGTCTTCATCAGAGGAGGACTGCCAGAGGCCTCTTTCAAGAATAAGGAATCCAGCTGATGGCATTCCTGCTCCAGAATCATCATCAGATAGTGATTCACATGAGTCCTTCACATGCTCAGAAATGGAGTATGATAGAGACAAGCCAATGGTGTACACATCAAGAATGCCAAAATTAACTCAAGTTAATGAATCAGATGCAGATGATGAAGACAACTATGGTGCTAGACTAAAGCCAAGGAGATATCCGGGTCGAAGAGCTGAGGGTGGGCCTTCAGGAGCTCAATCTCCAACGACCACTCTGCCAGCTGATAGTACATTACCTATGAAGCTATCCCAGCAAGCTAGCAATTTCAACTGGGACAATCTATTGAACTGGGGTCCAGGTTTTGGGCATTATGTAGATGTTTTTAAAGATCTAGCTTCACTACCAGAAAAGGCTTCAGCAAATGTAAATGAGGAATTAAAGGCAAGTCCATCAAAAACAGGTTCTGAAAGTGGAGAAACAGAACAATATGTCTAAATATGACATAACTGGATTGTTGAATTGCAAATGCTTATGACAGTCAAACATTTTATGTTTGTTTACAACTGAACGTCTCCATTTTGAGAACCGGCCAGTGCAGTCTAAAATTTAAGGAGACATCTTCACAATAATAAACATATTGCTGCTGGAAAGGACTGCAATGTATTTAAAACAATTGTGTTCATTATTCAATTTATTTGCATGCATTACACTTTACAACCTAATTTCCAGCATGCACAATGTTAAGTAGACTTCCTCCTACTTTTAACTGCTCCCATTGTGATATTCGTAAATGTTATAATTGATGTTTTTCTCAGTTACGTTAATAATACAGATGTAGTACTTCATTTTTTGGAATTGCTCTAAAAAGTTAGGTGACATTGAAAGCTAAATTCATTTTCCGAGAACTTTTAATGTATCTAGACTATAACTTTACAGATGTATAATAGATAACTCAAATATTGGCAAATGGGTGATAAAAAGGGATTAAAGCAGATTCAAGATGGTTGCACCATAGGATCTTTTTTACATTGATTTTACAAGAAAAACAAAAATAAAATGGTTAAAAGAAAGTTTCCGTCTTTGTAAAATTGAGACATATTTCAAAATTTCATTTAATACTTTCAGAAGATTTATTTTTGTAAAGACTTTTCCAGACACTCACTAAAAATGGGAAATAAGTTGTTGAAACCTTGATACTAGTTTTTACTAAAATTCTTACATAGAAATTTGTACGTTGAGATTTGAACTTCACTTTTTGTGATACTTTGTACTGTGGAACAATTTTTTTTTTAAGTGCTTTTACCTGATCTGTTTTTGATACTGGTATTTTTCCTATGCTGTATAGTTTTCTTACTTTCAGGGAAGGCAAGAAAATGCTTTTCAGTAAAATCTGTTACTTGTGTAACATACATATTTTTCAAATTTTGATACAATTGTAACATATCAGTATGCTTTTTTCTTGTAAATGTCAATAATAAAATTAAAATATTTATTTAAAATATTGCGTTTGTAAGGTAAGTTACTTTTGTGTCTTGATTTTATAATATCCCTTACAAGACCTAACTAGTCACAACATATACATATGCTGTAATATTAAAGTTTATTTATAGTTCTAAAGTACCTGAACTAATATATTAGGGTACAAGTCGTCAAACACTAGATCGCGATAATCTACCAGTAGACTGCAGAGCAGGAATTAGGATTTCCTTGTGTTGAACAACTAGGCTATTTCGCTGTAAATTTCAACCCAATGGAAAATCTGTATCCTTAGGCCAAATTCAGATGATGCACAAATTGACTGTGAATCTACTGTCCTGAACTTGGAAGCCTCATGTATGCTAATGAGGCTGTAATGCTATGGTGAAAAGACAGTCAACCAGTCCATATTTTGTGGTCTGTATTCAGACCATGATGAATGGACATCTGAATTTGGATTTACAAGCATGTTTTTCAGTATGCCTATCAAAATACTCATTTAACTAAATCATAAGGGTAGGTGCACACGGTCAGTAATTGGCAGCACTTTGGATGCAGCACATGTCCGCTTTTGAACACAGGTGATTCCGCATGTGTTCACTGAACCATGCGGAATCACCATGTCCAATACATTGTATGGGTAAAATTTATTTTACGGAGCCTCCCGGCTCCACAAGATAAATAAACATGCTGCGGTCTGGAAAGACGCACCGCATGTCCATCTCCGCAGGTGATCTGTGAGCGTCTGTGAACGCATAGTGGGCATGGGATTTCTTGAAATTCCATCCACCATGCTGTAACATCTGGTCGCTGCGGGTTGGACGCTGTGGAAGTACGCAGCATCCAAACAGCAGCATTTACTGACCATGTGCACTGACCCTTAAGCGTCTTAAGTTTTAGACACATTCCCTAATATAAAATATATACTGTGTTAGGAGTTGGGATTTTCCCGCTGCTCAGCATGAAGGTCAGTCCCAGCATCTTGCTCAGACACGTGCCACACGTTTGGTTACTGCTGGATCTCGAGTTAAGTCTATTGTAACCAGTGTATTGCAAACGCCGCATTACGTTCTAGCGCACTCTTTCCTGCCATTCTGACATGAATCGTGGATTCTCTTTTTCATAAGGTGGCGTCTCCATGAGTTTTTACTGAAAACTTTATGAAGTCCAGACTCAGAAATTTAGGACCTTACTTTGCACAGATATGTCTTGAAAAAGGCGCTTGGGCCAAAGTATCGACAATTAATTATCTGTATTCATTTTGGTCTGATGGACTATTCATTTTTTAATTAATAAAAATAATTATTTTCAATATTGTGTTTTTCTAAATTTACTAAGTCCAAAGATCACCGTACTGAGCATGTCAGTGATGTGGCGTCTTCATGTTGGTGGTCAGACATCAGCTGCTCTGGTGAGATGGCAGCTCTGGATTGGTCCACGGGGAAAGTCCTGCCGATTGGACATGAGCCTAATGTAAAATAGGCTCTCAGAGGTGCACGCGGTGCGCTAATATCATTTGCTGTTGTGTGTGTGTGAGTGGAGACTCTGCTGGCTTGTATGAGTGCCTAGTTTTCCTTAGAGAGGCAGGTTTTTCTTTTTGCTTGACCTAGCGCCTGTCTCGGCCACATGTGCGGTTAGCACAGGTAAGTTACGAGACACAGTCAACCCACGTGCTTAAATCCTGTTGTTTAACTGGGTATTGCACACACTTCATTTTGTACCGCTCGGCGGTTAGCTGAGTTAGTTATTTATATTTTCTTTGCCACTCAGCGGTTAGCTGAACTGGTATTCCTCTTTCTGTGCATTCCTCTCTGAGAGGATATCAGAGACTGGTATCTAGCGTTCAGTTCATACTGTGTGGAGTTAACACAGCGGGTCTCTTGGTGAACGCTCGCGACACGACTCCGCCATTGTTCACAACAGGATAATATCTCTGCATGGTGGACCCCGGGTTGCAATTGCACTTTTTTAGTTATTTTTATTTAGTGCAATCCGCCAACCCTAACACTGTGGTTATCAAAAGTCTACAAACCTCGGTTAATATACAGTCATATGTAAAAGTTTGGGCACCCCTATTAATGTTAACCTTTTTTCTTTATAACAATTTTGGTTTTTGCAACAGGTATTTCAGTTTCATATATCTAATAACTGATGGACTCAGTTATATTTCTGGATTCAAATGAGGTTTATTGTACTAACAGAAAATGTGCAATCTGCATTTAAACAAAATTTGACCGGTGCAAAAGTATGGGCACCCTTATCATTTTCTTGATTTGAACACTCCTAACTACTTTTTACTGACTTCCTGAAGCACTAAATTGGTTTTGTAACCTCATTGAGCTTTGAGCTTCATAGCCAGGTGTATCAAATCATGAGAAAAGGTATTTAAAGTGGCCACTTGCAAGTAGTTCTCCTATTTGATTCTCCTATGAAGAGTGGCATCATGGGATCCTCAAAACAACTCTCAAATGATCTGAAAACAAAGATTATTCAACATAGCTTTTCAGGGGAAGGATACAAAAAGTTGTCTCAGAGATTTAACCAGTCAGTTTCCACTGTGAGGAACATAGTAAGGAAATGGAAGAACACAGGTTCAGTTCTTGTTAAGCCCAGAAGTGGCAGGCAAAGAAAAATATCAGAAAGGCAGAGAAGAAGAATGGTGAGAACAGTCAAGGACAATCCACAGACCACCTCCAAAGACCTGCAGCATCATCTTGCTGCAGATGGTGTCACTGTGCATCGGTCAACAATACAGCGCACTTTGCACAAGGAGAAGCTGTATGGGAGAGTGATGCGAAAGAAGCCGTTTCTGCAAGCACGCCACAAACAGAGTCGCCTGAGGTCTGCAAAAGCACATTTGGACAAGCCAGTTACATTTTGGAAGAAGGTCCTGTGGACTGATGAAACAAAGATTGAGTTGTTTGGTCATACAAAAAGGCATTATGCATGCGCTGTATTGTTGACCGATGCACAGTGACACCATCTGCAGCAAGATGATGCTGCAGGTCTTTGGAGGTGGTCTGTGGATTGTCCTTGACTGTTCTCACCATTCTTCTTCTCTGCCTTTCTGATATTTTTGTTGGCCTGCCACTTCTGGGCTTAACAAGAACTGTACCTGTGTTCTTCCATTTCCTTACTATGTTCCTCACAGTGGAAACTGACTGGTTAAATCTCTGAGACAACTTTTTGTATCCTTCCCCTGAAAAGCTATGTTGAATAATCTTTGTTTTCAGATCATTTGAGAGTTGTTTTGAGGAGCCCATGATGCCACTCTTCATAGGAGAATCAAAGAGGAGAACTACTTGCAAGTGGCCACCTTAAATACCTTTTCTCATGATTTGATACACCTGGCTATGAAGTTCAAAGCTCAATGAGGTTACAAAACCAATTTAGTGCTTCAGGAAGTCAGTAAAAAGTAGTTAGGAGTGTTCAAATCAAGAAAATGATAAGGGTGCCCATACTTTTGCACCGGTCAAATTTTGTTTAAATGCAGATTGCACATTTTCTGTTAGTACAATAAACCTCATTTGAATCCAGAAATATAACTGAGTCCATCAGTTATTAGTTATATGAAACTGAAATACCTGTTGCAAAAACCAAAATTGTTATAAAGAAAAAAGGTTAACATTAATAGGGGTGCCCAAACTTTTACATATGACTGTACCATGTATGATATAAAAAATCATACCAAGAAGTATCATTTCAGAACTTTTACCACCTTTAGTGTCACCTATAATCTGTACAAATGCATTGGGAACCAAAATGAAATCATTTTGAGGGGTTAAATAAAAATGACAAAACTAAAATAATTTGTTTGCAAAAGTATATACACCATCTTATAATTGGAAATTTGGTTGTGTTCAGAATTAGCCAGTCACATAGTAGTCAGTAAACAGCTACCATCATTTTAAAGAGATTCTGGTTAACCTCATATAAAGTTTAGCTGTTATAGTAGGATTTTGCTGATACTTTTTAGTTTTATTTCACCACTAAAGCCGTGGTCTGTAAACAGCTTACAACATAACAATGGAACCTCATTGTTGAAAATGATCAGGCAGGAGTTTACAAATAGAATTCAAGACATTAGATTTACCATACAGATGATCATCAAGAAGTTGCTTAAATTTGGCACAACATGAATATTACTCAGAACTGAACGTCCCTCAAAAACTGATGAAAAGACGAGAAGAAAATTGGTTAGTAAAACTGCCATGAGGCCTACAGTACCATTAAAGGAGCTGCAGAGATTTCTGTCAAGTACTATTTGTGTACTGCATGTGACAACAATCTCCCATATTTGTCATATCTGGCCTGTGTGGTAGGGTGTCAAGATGGAAGCCTTTTGTTACAAAGAAAAACATCCAATCCCACTTTGTTTTCTGAAAACCTATTTCACGTCTGCCAAAAGCATGTTAGAAAATCTGCTATGGCCTGTTGAAAGCAATGTTGAATTTTTTGCCACAATTTTTAAAGGTTTGTTTGTCGCCAAGTCAACTCTGTGCATGATAACAAAAACACACCTATAGTGAAGCATGTTGGGGGCAGCATTATGCTTTAGGGTTGTTTTTCAGCAGGTTAAACTGAGTCTTTAGTCAAGGTGGAGGGAATTAAGAACAGTTCCAAATATCAGTCAATTTTGTAACAAAACCTCCAAGCCTATGCTAAAAAACTAAAAATGAAGACAATGAGCCCGAGATAAAAACCCAACCATAAGCATACCTCAAAATCAACAAAATAATGGTTTTGTCAGAAGAAGATCAATGTTTGGAAATACCCAGCCAGAGCCCAGACCTGAATCCAATTTAAAATTTGTGGGTGACCTGAACAGGGCTGTACACAGGAGATGCCCCTGCTATCTGACAGATTTGGAGCACTACTACAAGGAAGAATGGACAAAGATTGCCAACTCTAGCTGTGCTATGCTGATAGACTCCTACCCAAAAAGACTGAATTATGTTAGAAAGTCAAAAATTAGTTTTAGGGTGTGCATATTTATGCAACCACATTACCTTTTCTTTTAGAGAATATTTCAGTTTATATTTCAACTGTATTGCACAGATTATAGGTAAAATTAAAGGTGGAAAAAGTTCTGAAATTATTCTTCTACGTATGATTTTTTTTTACATTACAATAACGTGTAGATTTTTTATCTTCTTTTATGCCTAGAAAGCTCCAAATGTCATGGTACTTACCATATTTTTCGCTTTATATGTTGCACCTGATTATAAGATGCACCCCCAAATTTGTTGAAGAAAAAGATAATTTTTTTATGTTAAATTGGGGTCTGTCTTATAATGCCAGTGTCCGTCTTACAAATCATATACACTCACTGGCCACTTTATTAGGTACACCATGCTAGTAAGGGGTTGGACCCCCTTTTGCCTTCAGAACTGCCTCAATTCTTCGTGGCAGAGATTCAACAAGGTGCTGGAAGCATTCCTCAGAGATTTTGGACCATATTGACATGATGGCATCACACAGTTGGCGCAGATTTGTCGGCTGCACATCCCTGATGCGAATCTCCCGTTCCACCACATCCCAAAGATGCTCTATTGGATTGAGATCTGGTGACTGAGGAGGCCATTTGAGTACAGTAAACTCATTGTCATGTTCAAGAAACCAATCTGAGATGATTCGAGCTTTATGACATGGCGCATTATCCTGCTGAAAGTAGCCATCAGATGTTGGGTACATTGTGGTCATAAAGGGATGGACATGGTCAGCAACAATACTCAGGTAGGCTGTGGCGTTGCAACGATGCTCAATTGGTACCAAGGGGCCCAAAGAGTGCCCAGAAAAAATTCCCCACACCATGACACCACCACCACCAGCCTGAACCGTTGATACAAGGCAGGATGGATCCATGCTTTCATGTTGTTTACGCCAAATTCTGACCCTACCATCCGAATGTCGCAGCAGAAATCGAGACTCATCAGACCAGGCAACGTTTTTCCAATCTTCTACTGTCCAATTTCGATGAGCTTGTGCAAATTGTAGCCTCAGTTTCCTGTTCTTAGCTGAGAGGAGTGGTACCCAGTGTGGTCTTCTGCTGCTGTAGCCCATCTGCCTCAAAGTTCGACGCACTGTGCGTTCAGAGATGCTCTTCTGCCTACCTTGGTTGTAACGGGTGGCAATTTGAGTCACTGTTGCCTTTCTATCAGCTCGAACCAGTCTGCCCATTCTCCTCTGACCTCTGGCATCAACATGGCATTTCCGGCCACAGAACTGCCGCTCACTGGATTTTTTTTCTTTTTCGGACCATTCTCTGTAAACCCTAGAGATGGTTGTGCGTGAAAATCCCAGTAGATCAGCAGTTTCTGAAATTCTCAGACCAGCCCTTCTGGCACCAACAATCATGCCACGTTCAAAGGCACTCAAATCACCTTTCTTCCCCATACTGATGCTCGGTTTGAACTGCAGGAGATTGTCTTGACCATGTCTACATGCCTAAATGCACTGAGTTGCCGCCATGTGATTGGCTGATTAGAAATTAAGTCTTAACACACAGTTGGACAGGTGTACCTAATAAAGTGGCCAGTGAGTGTATATCCTTCATCCTGGTATCTATTAAACACCCATCCTGGCATATGGCCCCCTTGTGCTGTCACATGGCCCCCCTGTGCTGCTGGCACACTGGCACATTGCCCCCCCTGTGCTGCTGGCACGCACATAGCCCCCCCTGTGCTGCTGGCATGCACATGGTCCCCCCGTGCTGCTGGCACACACATGGCCCCCCCATCCCATCCTAGATATGCCCCCCATGCTGCTGGCACGCACATGGCCCCCCCATCCCATCCTGGATATGCCCCCTGTGCTGCTGGCACACACATGGCCCCCATCCCATCCTGGATATGCCCTCCTGTGCTGCCGGCACGCACATGGCCCCCCCATCCCATCCTGGATATGCCCCCCTGTGCTGCTGACACGCACATGGCCCCCCCATCCCATCCTAGATATGCCCCCCTGTGCTGCTGACACGCACATGATAAAATAACAAATAGTTAACTCACCTTCAGATGATGGCTCCGTGCTCCCAGCTCCCCCATGGCTCTTCCTGTGTCTATGCTAACATCCAGGAGCTGCTCATACAGGCAGATCATTGTAGCTGCAGGACCTTCCATCACATGACCGCAGTGCTGCACACTGGGAGTCACGTGACCGCAGGTCCTATTGGCACAGACACAGGAAGAGGCAGGGGAGAGATGGGAGCACGGAGCCATCATCAGAAGGTGACTATAGTGACAGGCAGTGGGGGGAGAGTGCAGGCACATGCAATATGCGCTGCTCCCCTGTCCACCAACTCAGCGTGGCTTCAGCACCAAGGTGATGGACAGTGAGTGCAGTGAATATTACATGAGCCTAATGAGCGGGAGCTCTGACCACCCCCTGTCTCTACAGCCCGCAGCCAACCCACCCCAGCCCCCTGACACCACTCCAGAGCCGCCCCCCCTTTACAGCACACTTTCGGATTATAAGATGCACCCCCCACTTTCCCCCAAAATTTTGGGGAACAAAAGTGCGTCTTATAATCCGAAAAATATGGTAATAAGACTCTATTCACTCATTTAATTTTTTTTTTTGCTGTGTTATTTATATAGTTGCAGCATTTTGCATCATGATATCTTCCTGTTCTTTGCACATCTAGTCAGAGGCATTAGAGGGAATCTGTCACTAGGTTTTGCTGCTCCATCTGGGAACAGCATGATGTAGGTGCTGATGCCAACTTTACTGGTTGCTGTAGTTTTGATTTAAAAGCTGCTTTATCTGCTGTAGATCTACTAGTTTTTTTAAATGATGAGCTCTGTATAACCCCACCAAGACCATTGATTGGCAGCTTTGTGTGTACACTGTGCATAGGCAGAAAGCTGCCAATCAGTGGTGGTTGGACCACATGGTAGCAGGTTTACTAATCCTCCTGCTAATAAAACAGAGGTTTTATAACTACCTAGAATTAGGGTCTCTGTCCCTACATTACGCTGCTCTCAGATTAGCAGATTAGGTAACAAACATTTGGTGGAAAATTCCCTTTAAGTAAAAAGTATATTCTTTCTTTCTTTAAAAAGAGCCAGTCACTAGTAATAACGCTGTTAACCTGCAGATATGGGATAATCTGCAGGTTAGCAGTGTTATGATGTTATCTGGTGCCTGCAGTTAGCCGAATGCAGCGGGGAGAAAATGATCTTTATTCTCTCTGCCAGCATTTGGTTTCAGTCATGGGAGACGACGCCGGCGCGGGTTCAGTCACCGCTCTGAGTATACGGAGCGGCCGCTGTAACCGCGCCCTCTGCCCTGACTGACAGCCGGCCACAATGTAGAGCCAGGGCCAGTCAGGGTCAGAGGCGCGGTTATAGCGGCCACTATATATACTCATGACGGCCCCGACCCTGAAAAAAAAAAGTGAATTTTCTCCCTGCTGCATTCCACTACGTGCAGGCGCCGGACAGCACCATAACTCTATTAACCTGCAGATCAACCCCATATCTGCAGGTTAACAACTTTATTCATGGTGACAGGTTCCCTTTAACATGTTGTTGTGAGTCTTTTGGTGACACTTTTCCATTAACTTCTCTAAACCCTTTTGGTCAGCAGTTGCTGCTAAGCTAGCCTCTTCTGAAGAGACATGTAGTATGAACAGTGACGCATTTAATGCATGGACAAATAATGACTGCTTGATGGAATTGCTATTACAAAGCAGGTTAATAGCAGATAAATGGAATCTCTGGTTTAATGTTTTTTATTAGTTTGTTAATGTGCAATCCAGTTTTGGGCCAGTTGAAAAAGTTGAGAGAGAATTTCAGAGAAGTACAAACAAATTAGTAAGAGGTATGTAAAATCTTAGTATGAAGAAAGGCCAAACAAAATGTACTTATTCTTTACTGAGTGACGCTGACTTGTGATACAATGTTTTTACGTAACTCTGTAATAGTCCCTATAAAAAGCTCAGAGCAAAAAAATAATTATTTTTTGCCCCCACAAAGAACTTATAATCACTGATTGGGATTTAAATAACTGTGATTTCATCCCAAAATTCGAAAGAATTACTCTCCAAAACCGAAAGTTACGGAACATTCAAGTATTAGATCTAGTAAAGGCTGAAATTTTGGATAGGTTTATGAAGCAATAGAAACACTGTTAAAGGGAATCTGTCAGTAGGATCAACCCTCCTAAGCCATCTGTATGTGCATGTAGGTCATAGGAAGTTGAATACAATGATACCTTGATATCTGCGATCTGATGTCTTTTTTCAGAGAAATCAGTGTTTGTATTAATACGCAAATGAGCTGTTAAGATCTATGGGCCGGACGCAGATCTCTGTGAGAATCTGCCTCCAGGGTTTATTTTAAATGAAAGGGGCTGTTACCAGTGTGAGACATGTAATGACTGACAGTCTGCTCTCCTGATCTTCATGTCTCACACTGGTAATAGCCCCTTTCATTTAAACTAAGCTCTGGATGCAGATTCTCATCCACCCATCTGTGTTCAGCCCATAGATCTTAAATGCTAATTTACATATTAAGAAAACATGGATTTCTCTGAATTAAAATATTGGATCGCATATACCAAGGTATCATTTTATTCAACTTCCTATGGCCTGTGTGCCCATATAGATGAGTCAGAAGGGTTAATCCTACTAACATATTCCCTTTAAAAAGGTATTCTGATATTAAAAAAAATGTTTCCAGTCAAGGATGGCCTCCATACTGCATCCATTTTCTATGTGTTTTTTTTACTGACTAGTGCTTGGAGCGGCTTTGGAAATTTATTATTTTTTCTCAGGATTGCACATTTTTCAAAAATGAAACATTCAATCCTTGTTTGTAGTTTTTGCATGATTTCTCCAATATAGATACCTCCAGGGCACCTTATACATTGTATCATGTACACCACATTGGAGGACGTACATAAAAAACAATTCATGCACAAATCAGGACTATAAGGTCATGGATTTTTTTTCATGTACATCGTCCAATGTGGTGTACATGCTGCAATGCACAAGGTGCCCTGAAGGTATCTATATTGGGGAAACTATGCAAAAATTACAAACAATAATGAATCTATGCATACACCATATCAGGAGTGAACTGAACACGCCTGTGGGAAGACATTTCTCTGGACCTGGACACTGTATGACAGATTTAAAATGTTAATAGTAAAAGGTCATTTAAAGGACAAAAGAAAGAGAAAAATTTGGGAATTCAAACTGATAAAGATGTTCAATTCATAGACACTAGGACTACATTTAACACCTGGATTTATGACTCACTACATGAACACAATTCGCACCTCCACCAGACAGACTCCAGATAACTATGAAGAACATTCCCACTGCTTCTCCATTTGTAAGATGATAATCCTGTAGTTATGATACCCTTTAATGGCTAAGAAAAATAAAATGAATGATGTTACAAGGCAAGCTGTCAAGACTTCTTAGGGGAGAACAATGACAGCTTGGGGCCCCAGTGCAAGAAATGTGTCTGGGCCCCCCTCTTTTTTTTATGGCGCGACAAAACTACACACACACACACATATATATATATATAGCGTCACACACACATACATGTATATATCTTACTTAGTCTCCTTTGTTATGTATATTGCTGTCTCTTATTATATAGTGCCCTCTCTTGTTATGTACAGTACCGTATCGGTTTATATAGAGCCCTCCATTTATTACATACAGTCCTGTCTTGTTAGATATGTAATGCAATGAAGGCTTATGGAGTATGGGAAAGCTTTTCTAATGGAGGAGCTGATGGACTGGTTGTCTAGTCGCCGATTGCCTCATCAGCATTCATTTTATATCTTACGAGATAGGGGGCTATGTAATAAAAGAGGCCGCTGTGAATAACATAAAAAACAAGAATAAACTATGTTAGAGACAGCACTGTACATAACAGCAGAGGAAGCTATATAATAAGGGATGGCACCATATATAACTAGAGACAATGGTACATAATAAGGGATGGTGTTATGCATAACAAAAAAGGAAACTATATAACTAAGGATGGTGTTATACATAATAAATTAGTACACTATATACAGGGTGGGCCATTTATATGGATACACCTAAATAAAATGGGAATGGTTGGTGACCCAGACCGATGCGCTGAATTTGCAGAATGGGCAAAACAAAAATTGGAACAGAACCCTCAGTTTACACAGAACATTATGTTCAGTGATGAGGCAAACTTTTTTGGGTGGGCCATTTATATGGATACACCTAAATAAAATTGTAATGGTGACAATTTTCTTGCATAGGGTGTCTTGCATTGAAATCTGCTGCAATGACCCGGGTACTCCGTTCATCAGACTTCAACACAATTTCAATTCGCTCCTCACGTGTTAACCTCTTCATTATGTCAATGGCTGTAAACAAAGAGAAACTTGTAAATAACTTGTGAAAGAATAAAGTTACATTAAAACCAAGCACACCATTGTTTTTCTTGTGAAATTCGCAATAAGTTTGATGTGTCACTTGACCCTCTTCCCATTGAAAAAAATAAAGTTGGATCCAAAATGGCTGACTTCAAAATGGCCGCTATGGTCACCACCCATCTTGAAAAGTTTTCCCCCTCCCATATACTAATGTGCCACAAAAAGGAAGTTGATGTCACCAACCATTCCCATTTTATTTAGGTGTATCCATATAAATGGCCCACCCTGTACTAAGGGACTGCTATACAAAATAAGTGAGTACACTATATACTAAGGGACTGTGCTATACATAATAAGTGAGTACACTATATACTAAGGAACTGTTCTATACATAATAAGGGAGTACACTATATACTAGGGGACTGTGCTATACATAAGGCTATATCCCTGTATCTGTGTGCAGTGGCGGTGTGCTGCCCACTTTTACAGACACATTGAGCATGTCCTATTCTGATCCTTAAAATCAGAACAGAACATTCTCTGACCCTCACGGGACCTCATTCTCAGATCTGTGATTTTCATGTATGTGTGAATGGACCTATAAAAACCTATGAGTCTGTGTACCATCCAATAAAAAAACTGGAAGCACACGGACATTTCACACAAATGTGAGAATGAAAAATAAGGGGTTTTACAAATAAACATTATCACTCCATGTCACACAGTGCAGACACAGAATAATACCTACATCCAGGCACTTACCACTGAAGTCTCATCTGATTTGAGCCCTTTCTGCTGTTTCTTCTCCATCTGGTCAGACCTTTATGCCAACATCTCCCAGCCATTAATCATCTTGTCATGATGATCTTCGCAGCCCTGAAAATAACAAGGTCATATATATTGTATATATACATGTCTCCCCCCCAAATACAGATATATACCCCACCATTAACCCCCAGAGGTATTTTCAGTTTTGCGTTTTCGTTTTTCACTCCCCTTCTTCCCAGAGCCATAACTTTTTTATTTTTCCATCAATGTGGCCATGTGAGGGCTTGTTTTTTGCGGGACAAGTTGTACTTTTGAACATCATTGGTTTTACCATGTCATGTACTAGGATATAGGAAAAATATTTCAAGTGCGGTGAAATTGCAAAAAAAAGTGCAATCCCACACTCGTTTTTTATTGGCTTTTTACTAGGTTCACTAAAAGCTAAAACTGACCTGACAATATGATTCTCCAGGTCATTATGAGTTCATAGACACCAAACATGTCTAGGTTGCTTTTATCTAAGTGGTGAAAAAAAATTCCAAACTTTGCTTAAAAAAAATTGCGCCATTTTCCAATACCCATAGTGTCTCCATTTCTCATGATTTCGGGTGGGGTGAGGGCTCATTTTTTGCGTGCCAAGCTGACATTTTTAATGATACCATTTTGGTGCAGATACCTTCTTTTGATTGCCTGTCATTGCATTTTAATGCAATGTCGCTGCAACCAAAAAAAGGTAACTCTGGAGTTTTTACTTTTTTTCTCACTATGCCGTTCAGCGATCAGGTTAATCCTTTTTTTAGTGATAGATAGGGCGATTCTGAACACGGCGATACCAAATGTGTGTATGCTTGTTTTTTTTTTTATCTTGAATGGGGCGAAAGGGGGGTGATTTGAGCTTTTCTTTTTTTCCTTTTTTTATATTTTTAAATACTTTTTATTACTTTTGGCATGCTTCAGTAGTCTTTATGGCAATGATCGGATCACCTGTATGTTGTCAAATTACTCACTTGCTATGAGCGCTGACCACTGGGCGACGCTCACAGCAATTCGGCAGTGACAACCAGTGACCTCCGATTGTCATGCCAACCCACCGGTGACCCGTGATTAAGTGACAGAGGTCACCGGTGCCCCACCGGGCAGATTTCCGGCGCGATTGCCGGAAGTGCATTTAAATGCCGCTGTCAGTTTTTTACTTTAACGGGTTAATAGCTACAGGTGGATCGCGATTCCACCCCCAGCTGTCCCGGGCACATGTTAGCTGCTTAAAACAACTGACATGTACCGGGAAAGATGTGGGCTCACTGCCGGAGCCCACATCAAAGGCAGGGAGTCCGACATCACCGTAAATATACGCCTGATGTGAGAAAGGGGTTAATATACTAATAGCCATGCACCATTAAAATATAAAGTGATAAGCAGCACTGTGCCTCTCAGCAACTATAATCTATGACTCCCAATAATATAAATTATTCAGTCTGTGATTCTCCTCAATTGCCAGTAAGGCTATGTGCACACTGAATATATGCAAGGTTTTACAGTACAGAAAAAGTGAATGAGATCCCTGAAGTCTCATGCACACACTGCTTATTTTTTCCTTGCAGATTTGCAACAGATTAAAATCTGCATAATGTCAATTCTTGCAGTGTATTTCACCCGTACTACTGCGGAAAAATATGTAACAACAGCATGGCAAAAATATGGAAAAAAAATAGATGCATTTTACCCAACTTTCTCCCTGCCAACACCTTAGGATACGCAGCAGAATTTTCTCCTGCTAATCCTGAATGTGTGAACATAGCCTTAGTCCCTGTCCTATGTCCCCATCATTCATTATAAGTACTTGATAGCATCAAAATGAATTTGGGGGTGGGAGAAGAAGCTATCAGCTACTGAGCATCCTCTGCCGCCTCCCAATACATTACAAGTCCATGACAGTGTCTTCTTCCACTTTTGAATTCTTTATAAAGAGTCTTATGCACCTTACCGCCTCCGCTCTCAGTCCCTAATCCCTCAGTCCCCAATAGTATCACAATGAATTGTGAGATGGGGGGAGGATGCTATCAGGGGCCTAGCATCCTTCTCCAACATCAATTTCATTTACATCCATATCTAGCGTCTTCCTCCCCCTGTAAATATGTTGTTTGTGCATATATTTGTTTCTTCAGAAACTTTGTTATACCATGCCTGAGGAAGGGACCTAAGAAGTCCGGAAAGCTTGCCTTGTAACATAATTTATTTTATTTTTGTTAGTCATTAAAAGGTATCATAACTACAGGATTATTTTGGTTCTTCCACCGAGAGAATTCATTTTTCAACTGGCTAATATGGTACCAAACCCCTTTTTTTTTCTTATAATCCATTTGTAATAAAATGCCTAATTTGATATAGGATTACCGGACCCACAAAAATACCACGCAGCGGCAGCTTTGTCGCTATTAATCGATTGGACGAGAGAGAGTAATCACAAACTTTGGACAGGGATTGCTAGCGAGTCACTGTCAGTACCAATCTCTACTATCCTTCACTCGCCAACGGGTTTTATAAAGAAGGTTCTCTCCCCAAATGCAATAACAAAAAATTTCATCAGGACCTGGGCCAGATTCTCATCCTCACTAATGCCACTTCCATCACCCCTGATAAAAGTAGGGGACCTACCTGGCCTCTAATTAGGTCACCCTTTTCTTAAGGACACAGACTCTCTACATAAAATAAACGAAAGTCTAGATGCTTTCATGGAGGATGGTGTGATCCTCCCTCTGCAAGATTTACAAATGAGATTTCCACACTATCATATTAACTTTCTTCATTACAACAGGCTCAAAAACTCGATCAGATCGTATTTACCATCTGGACTTCCGCACAGAGAGTTGACCACTTTTGAAAAGTTTCTGACTCAGAGAAATAAACCAAGGGGCGTGTTGGGTAGGCTTTACCAGATGCTCCTGGCCCACTCAACCTCGGTTAAACGAGCGTTTATAATGAAATGGGAAAGGGACCTTGGGGTTGTATTGCAAGATTGGGAGGTTGAAAAGATATATAAAAACTCGCATGGTCCTTCTGACTGTGTGAGGGTCCAAGAAAATTCTTACTAAGTCCTTACTAGGTGGTACACCACCCCTGACCCTAGAAAGAAGTGGCAGCCTGATGCACCGTCTAATTGTTGGAGATGTTTCGGGGAGAGGGGATCTTATTTACACATATGGTGGCAGTGTGAAAATATTCAACCATTCTGGAGGAAAGTGTTTAAAACTGCAACAAGACTTTGTCAGCTTCCAAACCCCCCATCCTTGAAATTGTTTTTTCTAAACTGGTCAAGCGATCTTGCACAATACATTCAAGGTGAACCAAATATACTACATAGAAGAAATAATAGCCAGCACGACCTTTAAGATACGTGAATTCAGATTGACCTGGGCGCCATGGACACTCTTTAGAGAAACAGTTGAATACTTAAAACTACTAAACCCTTAGTAAAATTTACCAAATTGCCCTAAGACCAACTAATCTTGGAGCAACATTGGTTGACCATTCAGACAATAGGGCAAAACCCCCTGCCGAATGGACATCACCCCCCTGACTGGAATTCCTACTCCATCCCACCCTTAATTGCTCCCCCTTCTATCCACTCTACTTCTCTACCTAACTTTTATTCTTTCTACTCAGTTAAAAGTTTGCATTTTGTTACGACTGATGTGTACATCTTTTCCAGGGATCTACGTCAAAGATTTTGTTTGGGACTCATGAGTTTAAGCAATAAAACTTAGACGGATACTACCTGGTTTACTGCATAGCAACAAGTATCAAGCAGTAATATATGAGATGTGAATAAACGATTAGTAAGGTCAAACTTGAAATGTGAGAAACTAATAATGCTTGATCATATCAGTCACATGTAGTGTTATTTCTCTTTGTTAAACCAATAAAAAGATGTTTAAAAAAAAAAAAATGGCTAATTTGATTTCCTTGGCTTATCTTTAGGATGCCTCACCCCTCCCAACTCATGAACAAATGTCCTATGTCCTGCTGGCATATCTCTTAAATGTTGTGTGTTTTGTCTTATTAATTCATTTGTTATTAAGCCTGAAGAAGGAGCCTCTGTGCTCTGAAAGCTTGCAAACATATATTTTTTACTGCTTAGCCAATAAAGGTATCACTCCAAGAATACTTTTGTCATCGTTGTCATTGGGCATAAAAGTATTTACAAACAATTTTTCTGGCTAACACGGTACCACAATATAATTTGTTATTGCACATCAGGTTTTATTGAAGAAAGTCTACTAAGAAATATACCCTGGTATTTTGTACGATATCCACAATAAAGACAGTATGATTCCTTTTACTCTCATAAAATATGTTTTTACCGTTTTCTGCACATTTCATAGATAAATCATCCTGGTAACCTTCTTAATTCCCCAGAAAAGGTTGCTAGAAGTGAAAATGATTATTCCATTGTCAGTTATGAGTTTCCATTTGTCATAATAGATTATATGTGCACTATGGAATTTTTGTCTTTTCTACTTCCTTACGAATACCTGACTGTCTCTGAAGTGGGGCTTACAAAATGTACCTGAAAGCACTGCGCTTGCCAACCCACACATTATCCACTAACGTATGAGCTTGGTGTTTATTACTTAACATGACTGTAGCAGAGCAGACTGGTAATGTGTTGTAAAATAACATAAAAATGATGTTTAGCGGATGGCTTTACATTCCCTGGTTATTACCGGTACTTAGAGATCCTTGATTTTCATTTACTCAGTAGATGTATGGTTTAATTTTTACCTTCTTTTTCATGTTTAACTTAAAGAAAAAGTATTACCAGGATTTTATACTATAAAGAGATATCCTGTGTTTTTATACACTCCAATCATTTATATAAATTAGTGAATATCTTATTTTTCGGACTTTGGGACTCACTTTTTTCCTCCAAAAATGTGGAGGAAAATGGGGGGTGCGTTTTATAGTCCAGATGTACCAGCTCTGGCTGTGGTGGGGAGGTGTGGGAGCGGTTTCGGTAGAGCATCGGGTCACAGAGGGCTGGAGCTGGCTGCTGGGGCTAACTCCTGTGTCCGCTGCTAAAGAGAAATAAATATTCACTGCATTCCACACCCATGGGCGTGGAGGGAAATTAATATTCATTTCTCTTTAATGGCATCGTGGTATGATTGGCCCCATCCCATCCTGGTATGCATGGTCCCATCCTTTCCTTATCTTGGTATGATTGGCCCCATCAGAAAACATTAAAAAAAAAAACATTACACTTACCTTCCCTGCGTGCCCTCACAGCGTTCTGATCTGATGCCAGCAACTGCTTTATGCTTATAAGCAGTGCATGGCAGGGACCTCATGCGCTGCTTGCAAGCCAAAGGGCAGCTGCCGGACTACTCAATGCTCTGCAGTGCATGCCAGGACTGTGTGCGTGCAAAGCTGTGAGTATTCATTGCTCTCTAGTGTGCACAGTGTCAGCCGCAGCCTTCCTGCTGCTGGCGGCGGTCACGTGTGCCGATACTTAAGAGAAATGAATATTCATAAAATACAGCGAAATGGAGGGCCCCTTTAATTTATGTAATAAAACATGATAAGGGCAGATACCCTGATTCCAGAGATGTATCACTGGTTTGGTAAAGGCACTGTTTTACCTACTACAGATTTACCAGTTCTCTGAATGCTGAGCTCTGTATAACACGGCCCTCACCACTGATTAGCAGCTTTCTGCTTACACTATCCATAAGAAAGTTGTCAATAAGTGGTGGGGATGCGGGTAGGGTTATACAGAGTTCTTGAATATGGAGGACTACATGGCAGTCCCCTAGTGATGATCTCCGGCTGATAAAACACTGATTTTACCAAAACTGCAGCAAAAGGCTTGTAAGTGACACATGACTGGAGTCAGCATTTCTGTCTGCACATTATACTACTCTCAGATTGGGAGGCAAAATTTTGGCGACAGATTCTGTTGACCATTACATTACTTTACATAAATTGCATAACTATATGCATTTTGAAGTGTGTGTATATATATATATATATATATATATATATATATATATATATATACAGTTAGGTCCATATATATTTGGAAAGAGACAACATTTTTCTAATTTTGGATCTAGACATTACCACAATGAATTTTAAACAAAACAATTCAGATGCAGTTGAAGTTCAGACTTTCAGCTTTCATTTGAGGGTATCCACATTAAAATTGGATGAAGGGTTTAGGAGTTTCAGCTCCTTAACATGTGCCACCCTGTTTGCATATATATACTGTAATATATATTTATATATATATACTGCTCAAAAAACAGCCTGTTGCAAATGGAATAGTGCTCCCTTTATTTTTTTGAGCAGTATACCGTATATACAGGGTGGTCCAAAAGTAGGTGGACAGAAAATAACATTTATTTTGATTTATATTTAAAATTATATTTACTAACACAAGCATAATTGTAATTTTTCAAATCGCTGACACTTTTTGGTTTTCGACTATAAACTTTGTCCTTGAGTACTCCCCAAAAGAAAAAATCCATTGAGGTCACGTCTGGTTATCGTGCCGGCCAATCAAGTGGGCCTCTTCGGCCAATCCATTTATTAGGAAATGTTTCATCAAGATACTCACGGACTACTCTTGAATAATGTGGAGGGGCCCCATCTTGTTGGAAATAAAGGTCATTTGAATTAGGCTGTTGCTGTAACTGGGGAACAACTTGATTCATTAGAATTTCGAGATACTTATCTCCTGTGACTGTTCCATAAAAAAAATGGTTCAGGTTCAAAAACACCAAAACTTGAAATACCACCCCAAACACTGACACCAGGCTCATTTAATTGTTGCTCTAATGTTAAATGCATGTTCTCATACCAGTAAATACAATTATGTCTGTTAATATGGCCAGATAATGTGAAAGAAGCTTCATCACTCCACATAATGTTATCTAAAGTTACTGGATTTTCTTCAATTTCGTTAATTATAATCTCACAAAATTGCAGCCACCTGTCTTTATCATTCTCCAATAAACCATGAATTAGAAGTGGACGATAAGCTTTCCACCCAATAGATTTCGGGATTCGCATGATGGAGGCTCGTGAAATTCCCAATTATAAAGAGACTCTTCTGGTGGACTTTTTTGGACTCTGAACAAATGTTTCAGCAACAAGTTGTTTATAATTTTCTGTACAGGTTGTTTTGGGTCGACCAGTTTTTGGAGCATTTAGAGCGCCGTTGCACACACCGATGTCCCAGCGATCCCACCAACGATCCGACGTGGATGGGATCGCTGGGACATCGTTAGGCTGATGGCTGGTGACCTGTCACATAGACAGCCCCTCCAGTTATCAGGACCAGCAAGCAAGCTGATATCTAGGGTAAACAGTGGGTAACTAAGAGCTGCGCGGCTCTTGGATACCCGCTTTTTACCATAGATACCAGCGTGCACGCTGGTTTCCAGGGTAAACAACGGGTATCCAAGAGCTGCGCGGCTCTTGGATACCCGCTTTTTACCTTAGATACCAGCGTGCAGCGTCGCTGATCGTTGGTCTCCTGCTGCCACACGCAGCAATGCCCAGGATGATCCTGCATGATCAGTGATACCCAGTGGGGAGGCCGTTCGCTGATGTGTGTCACACACAGCGATATCGCTGGTGAGATCACTGATGTGTCACAAAATCAGCGATCTCGCTAGAGATCTCGCTGTGTGTGACAGGGCCATAAGGATTGAGCCAGTGGCATCAAATTTTTCACGAATGCGGTAAAATGGTTTGTCTCTTTGGGGCTTGAGTACCAAATGTTTCAACCCAATTTGCTCTAACTGTTTCAGCATCTTGAGATTTCCAATACTCTTTTAAAATCCATTTTCTTTGATCTGTATTTAAATTATTTGCCATTATGGGTTATCTGAATTATCTGAAAAGAAAACAGATTTGGGGAAGATTTATCTGTGAAAACTAGATGTCAGAAACACCGCACTAACCTTGCTCACTGAGCCAGTGCACGTGTCCTGAGTAAAGCGAAACAATGCTCAAAGATACCTGTGGAGCGGGCAGCAACCGAGTAGATGCGTACTTCAGAGCCGCAGGACCTGAAGCACGTGACTGCTAGAGGCGTGGCCTAAACTCCACAGAGCTAGGAGCTGCAAGAGAATTCCTAGCAGAGTAAATGCGAGACAAAGTTACCAAGGGGCATAGACAGGGAGAATAGGACGTAGCCAATGAGTCACACACAGAGATAACTGCATGGTACCAAAGGGGTGAGCAGAGAGTAGTCAGGTCACAGGCAATGAGTCATACACAGATAATAACGCAGTACAAAATCAACAGGCAAACTCACAACGGGAAACAGAGCCGGGTCAGAACCATATAAACAAGCTATAGCAACACACAGGCACACGGGGGTCAGCACACTAGGCCAAAGGCAAAAGTATAACTGGCAGGGATTGAAGCTTCCCAGGGGTTTAAGAAGCTCTCCCAGAACCAGAAAGAGGCCACAATCATTAACCCCAAGTGTACAGGTAAAAACCTGTACAGAGCTCCAGACATTAACCCCCGGTGTGCAGCTCAAAAACCTGCACTGGGATCATGACACTAGATCTGTGAAACTGACTCAGTTGCCCTTAGCAACCAATCAGATTCCACCTTTCATTTTCCAAAGAGTCTGTGAAGAATGAAAAGTGGAATCTGATTGATTGCTAAGGGCAACTGAGTCAGCTTCACTTTACACCATGTTTGATAAATCTCCCCCTTCATAACCCTATTACACATAATGTCCACCTACTTTTCGACCACCCTGTATATATGCACATACATATACAGTATATCACAGTACTGTAGTACACCCCTCACATTTTTGTAACTACTTATTATATCTTTTCATGGGACAGCAATGAAGATATGACACTTTGATACAATGTAAAGTAGTCAGTGTACAGCTTGTATAACAGTGTAAATTTGGTATGTCCTCTAAATAACTCAACACACAACTATTAATGTCTAAACTGCTGGCAACAAAAGTGAGTACACCTTAAAAGAAAATAACCAAATTGTGCCCAATTAGAAACTTTCCCGCCCAGGTGTCATGTGACTCATTAGTGTTACAAGGTCTCTGGTGTGAATGTGGAGCAGGTGCGTTAAATTTGGTGTTATCGCTCTCACACTCATATTGGTCACCGGAAGTTCAACATGGCTCCTCATGGCAAAGTATATGAAAAAAAAAAAAAAAAAAAATATATATATATATATATATATATATATATCTTTTCTCATTCTCGGGTCCTCTACTGAGAATGTGTGTATATATATATATGTATATATATATATATATATATATATATATATATATATATATATATATATATATATATATATATACACATGTACACAGTCATGGCTGAAAGTGTTGTCACCCTTAAAATTGTTCCAGAAAATGCAGTATTTATATAGCGGGATAGGATATACACCATGATATGCCATATATCATACATATATTCTGTGGGCTTCCCTTGGCCCTGTACCTTACATTTACAGTCCTATTCGTCACAGGAGTACACACTAAGGATAAGAAATTATTACATTAAAAATAAAAAAAAATTCCAGTTGAAGAACTAAGAACAAAAAAGGATTGCCCCCACCGTACGGTAGTGTATGTCTATGATAGCACTTTTCTACTCCAGAGTTAAATTCAGTCTTACCAGAGCAGCTGGTTGTCCATATACAGTATTTTTATATTTTTTATGCTGCTGGCACTGCCTCTGTTAATATACAGTCATATTTTTAATACTAGCATCTGTATTAGTACAGGATAATTACTTTTCATATATACTGCTATATATTGTATGCATACTACTTATACTTGTTTCTATGTGTTAGCAAACAAGACCTAATTTCTTTGAAAACAGCTATTAAACATTTGACCGGCCCTTTGCCTTTGGATCGGAGACCCCACAGCATGACGCGGGGTCCTGTTCACTCCCATGGTAACCTGATGTCATCATGATGACATCCGGGTTACCAGAGCTGAGAGACTTCCTGTCATGCGCATTGCATGTCAGGAAGTCTCTGAGGTCAGTGGGCACAGAGTGCAGCACTGACAGCTTATATGATCTGCATGCGATAAGTGATCAGCCTGCACAAAATGAGTGTCCCACAGTGTAAAAGTAAGACTTAGATTAAAATAAAAAATTTAAATAATTGTAAAAAATATTTTAAAAAATAATAAAAATGTAATAAAAATCAATATTTATTCCATCAATAACTAAATATTTTAATTTAAAAAAATCTAAACAATAAAAGTACTCATATTTAGTATCGCCGCGTCCATAGCAACCTGACCTATAAAACTGTCCCATTAGTTAACCCCTTTAGTGAACACCATTTAAAAAAAAAAGCAAGGCAAAAAAACAATGCTTTATCATCATACTGCCGAACAAAAAGTGGAATAACATGCAATCAAAATGACAGATATAACTAAACATAAGTATAAAAAAGTGTTGTCAGCTTACCGGTCTGCAGTGAAATTCCCAAGCCCGCCAACGCCCAGCACTGATTGTGGTGAGCATCCACATCAGATTGGAACAAGAGAAAAAGAGAAGTGATCCAGCTCGAGACAGAGGCGGCTGCAACTTTACAAAGCTTTATTGGACAACTTTAAAATGTATTATATTTATAATTTGTTATTTTGGTACTAATTTTGGAACATGTATTGTCTTTTTTGAACAGTGTATTTTTGTAACGTATATTTCCACTGAAATTAATTGAATGTATTTTAAAGTATTTAATAAAGACTTTTTTAAAATATTGATTGGCATAAGCTTCCAATTTTCTGTTTTGGATATGATGTATTTATGGAAGTGTCGTTAAATTAAGCCTCTAAATTGGTATATATTTAAAATGTATTTGTTCTTGAAAAATGTCTCCATAGCAAGCACCAAGCACACCAGTGAAGAGGATCAACGTGATTCATCTAAAGAGTCTTAGTCATGATAAATAAACATGGTACCGCTGAAAACATCATCTTGTCCCGCAAAAAACAAGCCACCATACAGCGCTATCAGAAAAAAATAAAAAAAGTTATAGCTCGCAGAATAAAACGATGCAAAAATAAATATTTTTTATATAAAATTGTAGTTCAAATCCAGAAGAAGACAAATGGACCACACTCATCGGGCAGGTGAAGAAATGCTGCTACTTTATTGGCATATGCGATTCATGTTGGCCGGGGGAGTGATAGCAGGAGTGAACAGAAAGCTGACAATAGCCGTTTTGCTCTGAACCAGGGCTTCAACGGGTCAACAGCATCATTAGCGAAAAAATAAAAAAGTTATAGCTGTCAGAATAAAGTGATGCAAAAACAATTATTTTATCTATAAAATAGTTTTTATTGTATAAAAGCACCAAAACATAAAAAAATAAATGAGGTATCGCTGTATTTGTACTAACCCAAACAATAAAACTGCTTTATCAATTTTACCACATGCGGAACAGTATAAACGCCCCCTCAAAAGAAATTCATGAATTGCTGTTTTTTGCTCATTCTGCCTCACAAAAATCGGAATAAAAAGTGATCAAAAATGTCAGGTGCCCGAAAATTGTACCAGTAAAAATGTCAACTCATTCCACAAAAAACAAGACCTCACATGACTCTGTGGGCCAAAATATGGAAAAATTATAGCTCTGAAAATGTGGTGATGCAAAAACTATTTTTTACAATAAAAAGCGTCTTTTTGTGTGTGACAGCTGCGAAACATAAAAACCCGCTATAAATAGTAAATCAAACCCCCCGTTATCACCCTCTTAGTTAGGGAAAAAAAATAAAATAACTGGAGCAAGTTCAGAAAAGAGCGACCAGAATGGTGACCGGTCTGCAAACCCTGTCTTATGAGGAAAGGTTGCAGGATTTGGGAATGTTTAGTTTGCAAAAGAGAAGACTGAGAGGAGACATAATAGCTGTCTACAAATATCTAAAGGGCTGTCACATTGTAGAAGGATCAACTTTATTCTCATTTGCACAAGGAAAGACTAGAAGCAATGGGATGAAACTGAATGGGAGGAGACACAGATTAGATATTAGAAAAAACTTTTTGACAGTTAGAGTGATCAATGAGTGGAACAGGCTGCCATGAGAAGTGGTGAGTTCTCCTTCAATGGAAGTCTTCAAACAGAGGCTGGACAGACATCTGACTGGGATGATTTAGCGAATCCTGCTTTGAGCATGGGGGTTGGACCAGATGGCCCAGGAGGTCCCTTCCAACTCTACAATTCTATGATTCTATGATTCTATTTCCATTTTCCCATTAGGGTTAGGGTTAGTGTTGGGGATAGGGTTGGGGTTAAAGTTAGGGTTGGGGCTAAAGTTAGGATTATGGTTACGGTTGGGTTTAGGATTAGGGTTGGGATTAGGGCTAGGGGTGTGTTAGGGTTAGGTTTGTGGTTAGGGTTATTGTTAGGGTTGGGATTAAAGTTAGAGGTGTTTTGGGGTTGGAGTTAGAATTGGGGGGTTTCCACTGTTTAGGCACATCAGGGGCTCTCCAAACGCAACATGCATTTTATCTCAATTCCAGCCAATTATGCATTGAAAAAGTTAAATGGTGCTCCTTTCCTTCTGTGCTCTGCCATGCACCCAAACAGTGGTTTATCCCCACATATGGGGTATCAGCATAATCAGGACAAATTGCACAACAACTTTTGGGGTCCAAATTCTCCTGTTACCCTTGGGAAAATTAAAAAAATTGAGAGCGAAAAGATCATTTTTGTGAAAAAAATATTATTTTTTATTTTTACCGCTCTACATTATAAATTTCTGTGAAGCACTTGGGGGTTCAAAGTGCTCACCACACATCTAGATAAGTTCCTTAGGGGGTCTACTGTGTAAAATGGTGTCATTTGTAGGGGGTTTCCACTGTTTAGGCACATCAGGGGCTCTCCAAACACCACATGGCATCCGATCTCAATTCCAGCCAATTTTGCATGGAAAAGTCAAACGGCGCTCCTTCCCTTCCGAGCACTGCCATGTGCCCAAACAGTGGTTTATCCCCACATGTTAAGTATTTTGTGAGACATATCTCTGTGATTTAAGGGCATAAAAATTCAAAGTTGGACAATTGTGAAATTTCCGTTTTTTTCACAAATAAATGCAAGTCATATAAAAAAAATTACCACTATCATGAAGTACAATATGTCACGAGTAGTGTTGAGCATTCCGATACTGCAATATCGGGTATTGGCCGAAATTCGCGGTATTGGAATTCCGATACTGAGTTCCGATACTTTTAGTATATCGAATACCGGAATCGGAAGTTCCCATAATGCAATGAGCCAGTTTGATTTTATTCAGCCAATGAGATCCTAAGAAGTGTGGGCACATCCTGTTAGAGCATGTTAGGCATGTAACTACTGGCATGGCTGTGATTGGCTGCTGAAATGATGTCATGATGCACTATAAAAGCTGCCGCCGCCATTTTGGGTTCACTCTGCTGTGAATTCAGTTAGGGATAGGACCCTGCTGTTCTGAGGGACAGTGTGACCTAGCGATTTGCTATACTGTATTGTGCTATACCCAGGCTACTTTATCAACCGCTGAAGGTTTCTTTTGCCTTGCAGCGCTGTTCACGGCTGTCTGCGAGGTCTCTGTGTGTGAGTGCAGCTCACGCTGTAGTGTATTCTGCATTCAGCCACCTCCAGTTGTAGTCCACTCAGCGTGCGTCACTGCCTCATACATTGTCCTTTTTTGCATTAGTGCTGCTCATTTTTCCTGATTTCTCCTATTAGTGTTGTTCCATCCGTATCCAGCTAGATTGCTTGCAAATACTATATAGGAGTAGATAGAGGAGCCTTTCTGCAGCTGTGCAGCACTAGTGCACAGTTCTCTGCACTGTTCACTGCTGTCTGCGAGGTCTCTGTGTGTGAGTGCAGCTCATGCTGTAGTGTGTTCCGCAGCCAGCCACCTCCAGTTGTAGTCCGCTCAGCGTGCGTCACTGCCTCATACAATGTCCTTTTTTGCATTGGTGCTGCTCATTTTTCCAGATTTATCCTATTAGTGTGGTTCCATCCATATCCAGCTAGAATATTTGCAAACACTATATAGGAGTAGATAGAGGAGCCTTTTTGCTGGCTTGTGCCCTGCAGCCCCAGCGAGATTAGTATTAGCCTATTTTTTGGAGCCTCATCTATTGCATTGTAGGTTACCTTCCTGCATTGTAATAGCTACAAAAAGTTTGTGATACTATCGGCTTTACATCTTTGGGCACATCCAGTGTCTTTTTGTGGAATAAAAATAAAGTTAATAAAGTTCACCAAACACTCCACTTTACAGTTGTGTAGGCCACATTAGCTCATATTAAAGTCTAGTCCACACTTTATAAAATTAGTGTTTCTTATACCTGTTAGCAGCTGTTCAGGAATAAGCACACTAAGCCCTTAGTACTTTTCTGCATATCTTTATCAGTCTACCAAGATGAAGAAGGCAGGGAGTAAGGCACGTGGTTGTGGGCATGGAGTTTCTGCAGGGAGAGGACGTGGGGATTCTGTGCCTGCTGCGGGCACCAGTGACTCAGCATCCCCCAGTTTTCCCAAGGAACAGTCCTTTATGCGCAGCTTTGTTGGAGCTTGCCGTACCCCACTGCTGCGGGAGGAGCAAATTGAAGCCGTTGTCGGATGGATGGCAGCTAACGCATCGACTTCAATTAGTTCCAGATCCTCTCAGGTCCAGAGCACTGAAGAGCACCCATCTGTCTCTTCATCACCTGCCAAATTGCCCAGGCAGTCAGGGAGCCCTGGACAGGAGCCATCTCTACTTCTGTTCTCTGAATCTGTTGGCTTGGAAAGAGGGGGCCAGCCAATCAGCATTCGAGAGTTTGAAGAAGAGGTAGTATGCAGTGATGCGCAACAGCTTTGTCTCTCTGAATCTGAAGAGGTGGGTGGGCCAGTGCCTATGGTCAGCACATCTCAGTACGCATCTGATGATGAGACTCAGGGGCCACTTTCTGTTGCGCACTGTGCTGTCGAGACTACCCAGGAGAAGCAGTCATTTGAAGAGGGTAGTGTAGATGATGATGTCCTTGACCCATCATGGCGTGAGGTACAGGAAGGTGGTGGGAGCAACTCTGAGGAAGAGATTCCCCAAACAGCCAAAAAAGGAGGGAGAGGGAGGGGGCAGACTCAGTTGCCTGTAGCCTCCACTTCGGCACCCATTAGGAGCATGCCTCTTCCAAAACCCAAAACAGGCGCTCCCAAGACTTGCAGTGCCTGGTCCTTTTTTGAAACAGTTGCAGATGACATTTGCTTTGTCAAATCCAAGCTGTGTAATCAGAAAGTGAAAAGAGGGAAAAGTGTCAGCAACCTCAATACCACAAATATGTGGAAACATGTGCGGACCAAGCACGTGGTGGAGTTACAAAGACACACTCAAGACCTAGGCCAACCTACAGCACCACCTACCACCTCTTCAGCTCATGTTGTAGCCTCTTCCTCCAGCTCACACACAGCTGGTTTGGCTTCCTCACAGGATAGCCATGGAAGAAACTCTGGCACTGTTGTACAGAGACACAGTGTCATTCCACCCACAGCACCACGTTCCCTGTCATCCTCACACTCCCAGGCCAGTCTACAGCCATCGGTAGCACAGGCATGGGAGAAAAGGCGTCAATACTCAGCAAACCACCCCTGAGCACAGGCTCTGAATGCTGGCATTGCAAAACTACTGTCCCTTGAAATGCTCTCATTCAGGCTGGTGGAGACTGACACCTTCCGTAACTTCATGGCATTGGCAGCCCCACAATACAACGTGCCCAGCCGCTTTTATTTCAGCAGGCAAGCCGTCCCTGCCCTGCAAAAGCATGTGGAGGGAAAAATTAAACATGCGCTACTAAACGCCGTCAGTAGCAAGGTCCACCTGACCACCAATGCGTGGACCAGTAACCATGGACAGGGACGATATCTTTCCCTCACTGCCCATTGGGTAAATGTTGTGGAGCCGGGTACAGATCTTGAGAGTGGCGCTGCACGTGTTCTGCCAACTCCACGGATTGCAGGAATCTAGTCTGTACACATTGACTCCTCCTCGTACTCCAGTTCCTCTGAATCAGCGCTGCAGGAGCCGTCACAGTCTACCTCCACATGGAACCGTGAACGCTTACCTGTTACGACCGATATGAGCACAGCCGTGGCCAAACGTCAACAGGCCATATTGGTTCCAGCACGCCAGCTGTTTCCAGGTAGTGTCAACGTCACTTTGCCTCCAATACGTTGTACTGTCGTGTTGCGGTCGGGTTAGCTGACTCTATGGTGCCTGCAGTTTAGATGCTTCCTATGTGGCCTGCAGGATCTGGCAATGAAGGCTGGTTCCATAGTGCCAATAGGACAAGCTCCCCCTGTAGGACTGTGGGTTTCGGTTACTCCGACCGGCTCGCGGCCTTGCAACTTTTTTTTTCATGTGTACCTTCTGCTGCCTATCTGAGTTCCAGTACCATTAGCTTGTTCTTTGAAAGTCAATCTTGAATATGTCCCCCTGAGTTCCAGTTACGTCAGCTGGTTCCAGGCAGAGCCTTTGGCTTAGGCACCTCCTTCTCGGTATCCGAGTTCCACCAACGTCTGCTGGTCCTTGGTAGTGCTTTCTGGCACAGGTACCTCCTGCTTAGTAACCGGGTTCCAGTACCATCAGCTGGTCCTCGGCAGTTCCATTGGCTCTTGTACCTTCGGCTACCCATCCAGGTTCCAGTACCGTCAGCTGGTTCTCAGCAGTTCCTCAGCCTTCTTGTACCTTCTGCTACATTTCCAAGTTCAAGCTTTGTGAAATGGTTTTTGGTAATCACTCTGGATCTCCCTGACGATGACCCTAAAGACGACGACCCTGAAGACCACCCTGAAGAAGACGATGACCCCGAAAACGACGATCCTGGAGACGATGACCCTGAAGACCACTCCGAAGAAGACGACGACCCCGAAAACGACGACCCTGGAGACGATGACCCTGAAGACCACCCCGAAGAAGACCAAGAAGATGACCCTGAAGAGGATGATGAAGGAGAAAGTGTGGGAGAAGTAAAAAAGAAGGTGAAGTGCATGGAAGTAGTGAAACATAAATATCTGACAAAATATAAAAAAGCTTAACATAGTCAATATCTTTGTAACTCCGAACATCTTAAAAAAAAATTAATTCCTGCTATTCCATTTGATTGGGCTAAACCTCTATGACTTTAATGTCTCCTCCACCTCGCCCAATACATTCTACATTATTCTTAGTTGTTTTCCTTCATGTAGAATTAACCTACAAGGAAAGTAAGGGTTTATTTTCATTCCGATATTTGTGTCCCATTGACTTGCATTGGTTTCCGGTATCGGAATCGGCGATATCCGATATTTTTGGGGTATCGGTCTGATCCAATCCGATCCGATATTTCCCGATATCGGAAGGTATCACTCAACACTAGTCACGAGTAGTGTTGAGCATTCCGATACCGCAAGTATCGGGTATCGGCCGATACTTGCTGTATCGGAATTCCGATACCGACTTCCGATATTTTTTCAATATCGGAATTCGGCATCGGAATCGGAAGTTCAGTTGATTGACGGCCTGACGTCATCATGATGCGCGGTGTGTGCGCATCATGATGCGCCGTCATTTCGGGCCTTCCGGGGGTCTCTGCCGGCCTGCCGGGGGGCTGTGCCGGCCTGCCGGGGGGCTGTGTGGACTGCCCGGGGTCTCTGCCGGCCTGCCGGGGGGCTGTGCCGGCCTGCCGGGGGGCTGTGCACCCTGTGGGGGTCTGTACCGGCCTGCCGGGGGGCTGTGCCGGCCTGCCGGGGGGCTGTGCTGATGTCCGGGGGTCTGTGCAAGCATCGTCCGATGGGACTACAAGTCCCATCGGGCGATGCCTGCTACCATGACAGTGATTGACACATTAGCCAATGATGGGACAGTAGTAGTCCCATCATCCGGCTAATGTGTTAAATGTTAAAAAAAAAAAAAAAAAAAAAAAAAAATACTACATACATACTACATGCTACATACATACTACATATATACTACATACATACTACATACATACTACATACATACTACATGCATGCTACATACATACTACATATATACTACATACATACTACATACATACTGCATGCTACATACATACTACATACATACTACATACATACTACATGCATGCTACATATATACTACATGCTACATACATACCACATACATACTACATGCATGCTACATATATACTACATGCATGCTACATACATACTACATATATACTACATGCATGCTACATACATACTACATATATACTACATGCATGCTACATACATACTACATATATACTACATGCATGCTACATACTACATGCTACATACATACTACATATATACTACATGCATGCTACATACATACTGCATGCTACATGCATGCTACATACATACTACATACATACTACATGCTACATACATACCACATATATACTACATACATACAATACATTCATACAATACATACATAGACATACAGTACATATAACATAGAGTAACATACTTACCAATACTTGTCACATTGTTCCCCGAAGCCATTGTCTTTCCGGAATAAATATTAACATAACAAACCACAAAAATACTCACCCACGATCCGAAGCAGTCCACGAGTGTGTCCCACGACGATCTTGGGTAGAGAACTGCAGCATCAGATGATGCTGCCGTTCTCTACGGGCTGCAGGAATCCAATGACGGAAGGTAGGTATCCTTCCGCACTGTATTCCTCCGCCACTTAAAAAAAAAAAAGTCCCTAGTCTCACTTTATGCCATTGCTGTGTGGGAAATTCCCACACAGCAATGGCATAAAGTGAGACTAGGGACTTTTTTTTTTTTTAAGTGGCGGAGGAATACAGTGCGGAAGGATACCTACCTTCCGTCATTGGATTCCTGCAGCCCGTAGAGAACGGCAGCATCAGCTGATGCTGCAGTTCTCTACCCAAGATCGTCGTGGGACACACTCGTGGACTGCTTCGGATCGTGGGTGAGTATTTTTGTGGTTTGTTATGTTAATATTTATTCCGTAGACGACAATGGCTTCGGGGAACAATGTGACAAGTATTGGTAAGTATGTTACTCTATGTTATATGTACTGTATGTCTATGTATGTATTGTATGAATGTATTGTATGTATGTAGTATATATGTGGTATGTATGTAGCATGTAGTATGTATGTAGCATGCATGTAGCATGTAGTATGTATGTAGCATGCATGTAGTATATATGTAGTATGTATGTAGCATGCATGTAGTATATATGTAGCATGCATGTAGTATGTATGTGGTATGTATGTAGTATATATGTAGTATATATGTAGCATGTATGTAGTATGTATGTAGCATGCATGTAGCATGTAGTATGTATGTAGCATGCATGTAGTATATATGTAGTATGTATGTAGCATGCATGTAGTATATATGTAGCATGCATGTAGTATGTATGTGGTATGTATGTAGTATATATGTAGTATGTATGTAGTATATATGTAGCATGTATGTAGTATGTATGTAGCATGCATGTAGCATGTAGTATGTATGTAGCATGCATGTAGTATATATGTAGTATGTATGTAGCATGCATGTAGTATATATGTAGTATGTATGTAGCATGCATGTAGTATATATGTAGTATGTATGTAGTATATATGTAGCATGTATGTAGTATATATGTAGCATGCATGTAGTATATATGTAGTATGTATGTTGCATGTAGTATGAATGTAGCATGTATGTAGTATGTAGTATGAATGTAGCATGTATGTAGTATGAATGTAGCATGTAATTTTTTTTTTTTTTTTTTTTTTTTTACATTTAACACATTAGCCGGATGATGGGACTACTACTGTCCCATCATTGGCTAATGTGTCAATCACTGTCATGGTAGCAGGCATCGCCAGATGGGACTTGTAGTCCCATCGGACGATGCCTGCACAGACCCCCGGAGCCTGCACAGACCACCGGCAGGCCGGCACAGCCCCCCGGCAGGCCGGCACAGCCCCCCGGCAGGCCGGCACAGCCCCCCGGAGCCTGCACAGACCACCGGCAGGCCGGCACAGACCACCGGAGCCTGCACAGACCCCCTGGCAGGCCGGCACAGCCCCCCGGCAGGCCGGCACAGCCCCCCGGCAGGCCGGCACAGCCCCCCGGAGCCTGCACAGACCACCGGCAGGCCGGCACAGACCACCGGAGCCTGCACAGACCCCCTGGCAGGCCGGCACAGCCCCCCGAAAGGCCCGTACAGACCCCAGAGAGGCTGTACAAGGGCAGGAAAGGGTTTTTCTTATTCCGATACCGGAAGTCCCATAGACTTGAATGGGACTTCCGGTATCGGAATCGGCGATACCGATACTTTTTTTAAAGATCGGCCGATACCATCCGATACGATACTTTGAAGTATCGGATGGTATCGCTCAACTCTAGTCACGAGAAAACAATGTCAGAATCACCGGGATCCATGGATGCATTCCAGAGTTATTACCTCATAAAGGGACAGTGGTCAGAATTGTAAAAATTGGCCTGGTCATTAACATGCAAACCACCCTTGGAGGTAAATCAGTTAAAGAATGCACACAGCAGCTTTTGCAGCAGTACTTTCACAGACATGGCTGCATAAGAGTAAAAAAATATGTTTAGAGGCACTCACACTGACACAGTTGATGATTATAAAACCTTTTGGTTACGTACGGTACTTTCACAGACACGGGTGCAGAGTACACATAGAGCGTTTTTTGAAAACTGCGCACAAAATTCTTGGAACAGGTCCAAGTGAAAGAGGAGGTGGACGTGGCAGTAAAGGTGGAAGAGTCAGGGGAGGAGTAATCCAACACTGTTGTTTTCGGGATTTTTTGTATTTTTTGTATTTTTTTATTTTTATTTTTGCTATGGAACTGACTTAAAATAATGTAGAATTTGCAAAACTAAAACAGCTATCTAGAACCACGAGGCATAGGTCAAAGTAGAGAAACAGGTGGATGTGGTGGGATGGTTGGAAGAGGCAAGGAAGGAGTAATCTAACATTTTTACAATTTTTTTACTTTTTGTGTTTTTTCGGTATTTTTCTTGGAACTGATTTAAAACAACCTAAATTTAACAAAACTAAAACTAACTAATCCACAAGGTGTGTGTCCATGTGGAGGAAGAGATGGACATGGTGGTATAGGAGGAAGAGGCTGAGGAGGAGGTAGCCAACACAGTCATTTGGGTTTTTTATATATGGAGGAGGCACCCAAATAAAACAAATGGCAAATAAATTTGAATACTGGCTGGGTGCGCCTGCAATAGTTATCTAGTAATCCAAAAGGTATGCCAAGTCGTGTGGGATCCAAATCTGGTTCATTTTAAGGAATGTTAGGTTCCCCATGTTGGATGTGGACAGGCAGATATATCGGTGATCACACTCATGTATCTCCCCAGTCATACTCCAGTAATGCCTGTGAGCTGATCTGTGTGCCACCATGCTCTGAACATGGTTGTTCCTCCTCCTCATCTTCATGCTCTCAAACTGTCCCCTATCAACCTATCAACTGTGGGGACAGTAATCCACCCTCTGTGTGGACCACATGCCTTTTAATGGTGTGAATTGGTCCTGCTCCTTTTCCTCAGGTATCACCATGGCACCATGCCTGAATTGTTTTCATATAAGTAATGTCAGTAATGATGATGGCATCATCAGTGCTGGCCATATTGGTGGAATGTTGGAAGCAGCGCAAGACAGCACACACTTCCCACATGGAGGCCCACTCATTGGCTGCGTACTGCAGCAGAAACTACATTATTGCCTCCTGATGCTCACACAGTCTCTCCAGCATATGCAAAGTGGAGTTCCACCTTGTTGGTATGTTGCATATCAGCTTGTGAGCAGGAAGGCAGAAGTGACACTGCAGCGCAGACAGGGTGAGAATGCCAAAAATGCACACACACTGCTCAAACTTTCAGCAGCAGCTCCGATGTTTGGGTAATTTTTTAGGAAGCTCTGCACCACCAAGTTTAGCACATGCAGCAGGCAAGTGATGTGCTTCAAACCAGCTAGGCCCAGTGCTGTTACGAGATTTCACCCATTATCGCACACCACCAGGCAGGGTTTGAGGTACACTGGCATCAACCGCTCATCTGCCTGCTATTTGATCCCAGTCCACAGCTCCTGTGCGTTGTGGAACTTGTCCCCTAAACAGATGAGTTTCTGTACAGCCTGCTGTTATTTCCCATTTGACTGTGCTGAAGTTGGTGGTGCAGTAGGAGGAAAAGACAACCTAGATAGATAAATGTCGAGTAGCCTTTGGTAGTTGTATGTAATGGGCTACAACTCTTTCTACGCCACTACATTTACCCAGTGGGCAGTTAGGGAGAAGTAATGTCCCTGGCCATGCCTACTTGTACATGTATCAGTAGTTATGTGCACCTTACCACTAACTGAGTTGCGCAATGCACACTTGATTTGGTCTGGAACAAGTTTGTGCAGGGCAGGAATGTCCTGCCTGGATAAGTAGTGGCAACTGGGAACAACGTACTGTGGAACAGCCACCAACATCAGTCCTTCTCCATCAGCTATAATGGCAGCCTTTCAAAGGCCAGTAATTTAAAAAATGCTGAACCTAGGTGGGTATCTCCTATTTCTCTCGAGGGTTTGGGGAATAGAAAGCTGAAGACTTTCACGGCATGATGTGGAGATGCTCGATGGCACTGGTGATGGTGGTGATGCTGTCATGTGTCTCTCTGTGGGGAGGCAGGTGGCCCTCTTGATCGTGAGTGGGAGGAAGAGGCTGAGACCACAACAGATGAGGGAGCAGGAGGAGTTTCAGATCTGTCATGATTTTTAAGGTGTGTTCTCCACTGCACCTAGTGGTTGGAATTCAGATGTCTCATCATACAGGTGGACTCAGGCTCAGAACATTTATGCCTCGCTTCAGGATCTCATAGCACAGCGTGAAAACCTCCTGTTGCTTGTTGGCAGCACATCCCCTAAAAATTGCTAAGCCAGGGAGCTCTTTTGAGCTGTCTGTGTTGTGCTGATTTAAGAGGCACGGTGGGCAGTGGCAGCCAATGTACTGGCTGGGGCCACCCGCTCTGCCTTTGCACCATGCTTCTTCTTTTGCTGTGCTGCTGTGGCAGTGTGTCCATGTCCTTTTCCTCCCAACTGCGCACATCACTAGGATGGCCTTCGCTCCATGTGGGGTCTAGGACCTCATCATCCCACAGCATCATCTTCCACTGACTTCTCAACCTTGCCATCCTTGCCAGTCTGCACATGGCAGAAAGATGCTGCATTTGGCAACTGAGTTTCATCATCGGATGTGCTATGGTGGTCCATTGACCGTTTGCAATAGCCCTCCCACGTACTCATCCACCAAAATAATAAGTGGTTGAGCATCAGTGAACTCAGTCGCTTCCACTTCAGGGCAGGGCAAGGTGAATGGACCATGGAGCCACAGCCAATGGAGTCATCAAAAAACAGAATAGACTGCTGAATAACTTGAGGCTCAGATTGCTTGGCGGGGTGAATGAGTGAGGCAAAAGTCGGATGACCATGGTCCTCAGGTGCAAACTGTGCACTTTCTGCAGTGGACTGGGTGGAAGATAATGCAAAGGAACTGGAGGCACTCTCAGCCATCCAATCTAACACCTTTTCAACATTTTGTGACTTGATCATTCATGCAGAGGTATTCATGCCTACAAAAGGATGCATAATGTCCTGTCGCTTGCATGCACCAAAGGAAGGTCTTGTATTTAGACACATAGCAGGTACATAATGACCATGTCCTTTCCCTGCATCAGTTACACCACCACCATCAGCAGCTAAACAAGCACCACCATGGCCACGTCCACCTCCCCATTGATGTTCTCATTTTTGTTAGTGGTTTTTGTAAACACAACTTGCAAAGAGATGGCAGAAAATTAGATTTATTTATTTGCAACACTACTAGAAAACACATAGCGGTCATGGAAAAATATTTATTTGGCCTATAAATGGCAACGAGCGGGCTGATGCCAATTATTTATTTCCCAGACTACAGCAAAGCACACACCAGTTAATAAAAATTATTTATTTGGCCTAGAAATGGCAATGGGATTGCTGATACCACGTATTTATTTCCAAGACTTTTATAAAACACACATTTTAGGAAAATTATTTATTTGGCCTAGAAATGGCAACAAGATGGCTGATACCAATTATTCATTTGCCACACTACTAGAAAAGACAGCGGTACAGAAAAATTATTTCTTTGGCCTCTAAATGGCAATGTGCTGGCTGATGCCAATTATTTATTTCCCAGACTACTGTAATATACACATCAGTTTAGGAAAGTAATTTTTTTGGCCTAGAAATAGTAACAAGATGGCTGATGCCAATTATTTATTTCCAAGACTACTAGAAAACACATTACAATTGCAGCTTTAAGGCAGAATACACAAGGTGGCTTTTTGGCACAGTACTTCCACACACAGCAAAATAAAGGAACAGTACTCTCATAGGCGGGGTTGCAGAGTACAAACAGCAGTTTAAAGGAACAGTACTTCCACAGGCAGGGGTTGCAGAGTACAAACAGCAGTTTAAAGGAACAGTACTCCCACAGGCAGGGGGTGCAGAGTACACACAGTGGCTTAAATAAACAGTACTCCCACAGGCGGAGGGTGCAAAGTACACACAGCGGTTTAAAGGAAAAGTACTCCCACAGGCAAGGTGTGCAGAGTACAAACAGTAGCTTAAAGTCACAATACTTTTACAAGCTGAGTTGCAGAGAACACACAGTGGCTTTTGGCACATTACTCCGACATACATGGGTTGCAGTTACACACTGCAGCTTTTAGCACACTACTCCCACAGATACAGGTTGCAGAGTACACACAGTGGCTTTTTGGCAAATTACTCCCACATATATGGGTTGCAGAGTACACACAGTGACTTTTTGGCAAATTGTTCCCACAGATATGGGTTGCAGAGTACACACAGCGACTTAACCCCTTTTTTCAGTTTTACGCTTTCATTTTTTGCTACTCTTCTCAGAGCCATAGCATTTTTATTTTTCCATCAATATGACTGTGTGAGTGCTTTTTTGCAGGACAAGTTGTACTTATGAACGACACCATTGGTTTTACCATTTCATGTACTAGAAAGTGGGAAAAAAATACCAAGTGCGGTGAAATTGCAAAAAACTGCAATCCCACATTTTTGTTTTGCTTTTTTTTAATGATACCATTTTGGTGTAGATATGACCTTTTGATCGCCCGTTATTGCATTTTAATGCAATGTCGTGGTAACCAAAAACACTTAATTCTGGCGTTTTGACTTTTTTCTCACTACACCGTTCAGCAATCAGGTTAATCATTTTTTTATTGATAGATCGGGCGATTCTGAACTTGGCGATACCAAATATATGTATGTTTGATTTTTTTTATTGTTATATTTGGAATAGGGCAAAAGGGGGGTGATTTGAACTTTTATATATTTTTTTATATTTTTAAAAACATTTTTTTTTACTTTTGGCATGCTTCAGTAGTCTCCATGGGAGACTAGAAGCTGCCACAACCCAATCGGCTCTGCTACATAGAGGCGATGATCAGATTGCCTCTCTATAGCAGAATTACTCACTTGCTATGAGCGCCGACCACCGACAACCATAGAGGTCTCCAGGAGACCTCTGGTTGTCATGCCAACAAACCGGTAACCTGCGATCACATGACGGGTCACCGGTGGGTGGATTTCCAGCCTGATGGCTGGAAGCGCGAGTTAAATGCACCTGTCAGCGTTTGACGGCGGCATTTAACTAGTTAATAGCCATGGGTGGATCACGATTCCACACATGGCTACTCCAGGCACATGTGAGCTGTTCAAAACAGCTGACATGTCCTGGGAAAGATGTTGGCTCAACGCCTGAGCCCACGTTAAAGGGAGGGAGTCCGACTTTGGCGTACTATTACGACTGATGTCGGAAAAGGGTTAAAGTCACAATACTCTTACAGGCTGGGTTGCAGAGTACACACAGTGGCTTTTGGCACATTACTCCCACATATATGCGTTGCAGAGTACACACAGCGACTTTTAGCACACTGCTCCCACAGATATGGCTTGCAGAGTACACATAGTGGCTTTTTGACACATTACTCCCACATATATGCGTTGCATAGTACACACAGCGGCTTTTAGCACACTGCTCCCACAGATATGGGTTGCAGAGTACACAAAAAGGCTTTCTTGCAGAGTGTGCAGTCAGAATCTGTCCCTCACTGCAGCTGCGTCCTACTTCTATACTAATGAGAGCATAATGGCCGTGACACTCGCTCATCCCTAAATATAAGTGTAGGATCCGCAATTTTTTTTTGCTCTTCCCTTGGAGACTTATTGAATTACTTAAGAGCTGTAGACACAAAACAGTTGAATATTTTTTTTTAAGGAAGCTTCTATTTTTATTTTAAGTGACTAGGAAAGTCAATGCAATTTTCAGTCCATATTCTAGAACAGTCATTTCTTTTTTCAGTTATAATTGGCTGTTAATTTTATGGCAAATTACAGATAAGGTAGCTTAGGTTTGTCATACAAATTGTGATTAAAGTTGTAATCAACGCTGTTAGTTGCTAAACTCTCAAGTATTCTGAAAGCAGTAATTCAACTATTAAATAGATCTAAGTGACATCAAGTACATAAAAAAGCCAAAACAATCTGTGAAAGAGATGCTTTTCACTAGGAAACACAATAGTCTAACCTGACTGAAAAGGGATGCATTTGTTATGTATCCATTGCCAACAAAGGAGCATTTTATCTGAAAAAGAAGCAGAGAAGTAGGCTGTGTAACATTAAGAGTAAGGGCAGCATGCAAGAAATCTACATAAAAAGGTCTGATGTAAGTTATGCTTGGAAAAATCCAAAGAAGAGACTTGTTCTCTATTTTAGAATTTCCCATGTTATATGATTTGGAAACATTATATTCCTACATTCAACCCTTTATTTAGTGGGAACTTGAGTTGTGCATTGGCTTGCTGAGTTTTCCCTCATATGTTTAATTCTGATGGGAACATTCAAGTATCTTTTGTTACAATGGATTCCAAAGGCTTGCAATCAATGGACTTTTTGTATAGATTTTCACACTTGAGATCCCCAGCAGAAGAGCAAACCCAATGATCAATGGGTGCATTTGACATTCCAACCTCAGAACATTTAAAATCTGCTGATACTGCTCCACCATGTTCTAGAGAAGTGAAATGTTTCTGTCTTCTTTGTTCATTCTTAAGAGTTTAATGTACTAAAGAGTCAATTTTTGTTCTCTGACTAATATACTGATTAACATGGCTGGAAAAATGATGATATAAATTGCAATGATCAGTCACAAATTTATATTGAATATCCAGTTTGGATTAAATTTATCTATAGAGGGTTATTCGCATGTCAGACATTTATGGATGTGGGAAAAATTAAAGCAGCAGGTCATATCTCAAGGATTCACTCCCATGTTTAGAACACCGTTTCCCCTTGTCTCATCGTGGTCACCTTTACACTAAAGGGACTCTGTCAGTAGAATCATATACTGCCTAGGAGGGTTAACCCTAGTGACAGATTCCCTTTACTTCTCTAGCAGGCACTTCAACATGTGAGGCAGGGGTAAGTTCAACCCTGTCCTCAATATAATTGCAGATCCCAGTGGTTGGACCCATATCTATCAAACACTTACTATATGTCACGTCATTTTATGGGCTGACCTGAGTTTCAGTTGTGATAATGCAACCACTAGGGGCAGCACCGGCAGGTAGCACCATCAGGATACAGCCAGAGGTCAGTACACGGAGCAGCAGTGTAGTTGGAAGGGTAAGCAGGAATCATAGTTAGGATATAGCCATAAGTTGGTACACAGAGCAGCAGTAGGATCTTGAGGATATGCAGCATTTGGGACAAAGCTAGACTAAAGGCTGGGAGCTCAATAATCTCACAATGAATGAAGTGCATTGCCAGGTTTAAGTAGTGTGCACAATCGGGAAATTACAGGGTGAGCCAATCAGGAACTCAGGTTGGAGGCATCAGGAACTCAGGTTGGAGACATCAGGAACAGCACAGATACTAGTATCTGATTTAGCAAGGAACTGTCCAGTGAGTTTAATAGCTCAGAGGGAAGAGCTGCCACCTGATGCACAAGAGTTGCTGGTTTGGAATCCTGACATATCATGTAGATATTCCATAAATGTTTGTGATAAAAATATGCCTGCAAAAGTTCATAATCATCACACAGTTTTTTGTTAGCTGTGCCATAACAATTTTAATGCATGTTTTTTTCCCATGGAATTATAATAGTTCTTTTAGCTATTCACTTTGTTCACAGTAAGAACACTTCATAAGACTTCTCTAATCTTATCATAAAAAAGCAGCAGTGTAGTATGCTATGTCCTTGATGTTGGCCCTCCCACAGGAGCTTTTATAGCGCCCTGCTCAGCATGTAATTTCAGTACTAACTGTGCTGAAATGAACATTAATCCAGGCAGATGGGGTACCAATTGACCAATCTTCCCTGAAAAATGTGAGATTGCTATCTGAAAATTTTCCCTGCTATTGCAGTGTCATAAGCTTGGTTCAATTTTTTCATTGAAATCTTATTCATCTGTGGGCTTAGGAGTCTAATGAATGGTCTTACTCATTGATACCCATTTATGTTTGAGTTTGCATATAAACATAGCTCTACCATTGAGTAGGACCATGCCCTGGGCAATAAGCCTAAAATTTCCAGCTTTTTTGAATGCCAATAAACGCTATGTTAATCTGTCCAGTACATCTGCCAATAAAGCAATGTATTTACTGTGACAATTTGTATTTCAAATGGTCTGTATGAGATTAGGATAACATGACTGCCTGTTCTAGAAAAGTTGCCATTTTTTCCAAAAGTTGTCAAAGTTATTGCACAATAGCGAAATGCAAGCAAATCATAATGATCAATACCAGATACAGCTGTGAATCAGGCCAGTTTTTGCCACATGTCAATGGCTCTGTTGGAACTTCTATCTGAAGCCTTGAAAAACAGGCATTCAGGCATTTACATTATTGTATTTGTTTTAATTAAGTATACCTTTTTTCACAATTAAAGCACAATAATATGACAATATAATAATAAATAATAAAATACAGTGCATCAATAAGGACATTGACATTAAAGGGAACCTGCCACCGGAAAAAATGCTCTTCACCTGCAGTTATAGGTTTAATCTGCAGGTTAATAGTGTTGTGAACCTGCCCAGTGCCAAAACACTTAGACCCAGGCTACCGGGAGGAAATTAACTTTATTCCTCCCGGTAGCATTCCGGTTTCAGTTATGGAGATGGTGCCGGCACGAGTTCAGTCACTGCTCTGTGTATAGTGAGCGGCGGTTGCAGCCACTCTAACGCTGAGTTGCTGTCAGGTTACAGCCGCTCACTATGTACAGCGCGGTGACTGCACTCATGCCTGTGCCAACTCTGTGACTGAAACGGGAACGCTGCCAGGAGAATAAAGTTAATTTCCTTATGGCAGCGTGGGTCTGAGTGCGGGCATTGGGTAGGTTCATCATGCGATTAACCAGAAGATTAACCCCATATCTGCAGGTTAAGAGCATTTTTCCAGGTGACAGGTTCCCTTTAATGAAGCAGATGGAATCACTTTATGCTCAGTCTAACCTTATTTTTGGAAACAAAATCCACTGATACATACTATATAACTATCAAACTGGCCATATACCTGTATAAAGGACCATGTGATAAAACACTCCGGGATCGCCTTTGCTGGGGTCAAAGGTCACGTGCGTTCAGCATGAAACTCAGGCGCACAGCCGGGATTCGGGTATAACTGACACTGAGTCAGGTTTATTAACGGTGAAAGCAATGCATAAAGGAAATAAAACATAAAACAAATCCTTGCCTGTCCGGCACTAACTAAACAAGGTACAACCTAACTACCAACTGGCGGGCTTCTCCCGTCCAGCCAAACCACAATTGCAGTGGGCACTGCTTTCACTCACGTGTGTCTCTCACACAGACAGGCTCTCTGTGTTCCCAGGCTGAGACACTCACACAACCACCTGGCATCCTTTTATATCCGCCTCCCATTATTCATTAGTCACCAGGTGAGATACTGACCAGACTAGGCCACATAGGAAAGGTATCTGGGCGAGATATACCTGCCCTCATCCACTATTCCCACATAATTCTCACAACCAGAATAAGTGTATCAGGACACTCCAAATACTATAAATCCTACAAAAATCACAGAGTCATTGTCCAAGCAAGAATGTAATAAAAAATACCAAAAAGTTTATTAAAAAAATGCAAGGCATAATACATATAGCAAATCAAAAGAAACAAAGCACAGAAAAAGGCTCATGTGTGAAGGACATCATAACATTGATTGTATCGCAGGATAGGGAAAAGCTGTGCAATCAGATCATCAAAAAACCATGATTCATGTTACTCAAAAGTGCTAAGGAGTAAGACCATGTAGTTAGATGATCCCAAAAACCATAAAGTCATGTATAGTGGGTAGTGACTGCTGTAAAGATCTGCATCAAACATCAAGCATCACAACTAGAGTTGAGCGATACCGTCCGATACTTCAAAGTATCGTATCGGATGGTATCGGCCGATCTTTAAAAAAAGTATCGGTATCGCCGATTCCGATACCGGAAGTCCCATTCAAGTCTATGGGACTTCCGGTATCGGAATAAGAAAAACCCTTTCCTGCCCTTGTACAGCCTCTCTGGGGTCTGTACGGGCCTTTCGGGGGGCTGTGCCGGCCTGCCAGGGGGTCTGTGCAGGCTCCGGTGGTCTGTGCCGGCCTGCCGGTGGTCTGTGCAGGCTCCGGGGGGCTGTGCCGGCCTGCCGGGGGGCTGTGCCGGCCTGCCGGGGGGCTGTGCAGGCTCCGGGGGGCTGTGCCGGCCTGCCGGGGGGCTGTGCCGGCCTGCCGGTGGTCTGTGCAGGCTCCGGGGGTCTGTGCAGGCATCGTCCGATGGGACTACAAGTCCCATCGGGCGATGCCTGCTACCATGACAGTGATTGACACATTAGCCAATGATGGGACAGTAGTAGTCCCATCATCCGGCTAATGTGTTAAATGTTAAAAAAAAAAAAAAAAATACTACATACATACTACATGCATGCTACATACATACTACATATATACTACATACATACTACATACATGCTACATACATACTGCATATATACTACATACATACTACATACATGCTACATACATACTGCATGCTACATACATACTACATACATACTACATACATACTACATGCATGCTACATACATACTACATGCATGCTACATACATACTACATGCATGCTACATACATACTACATGCTACATACATACCACATACATACTACATACATACTACATACTACATATATACTACATGCATGCTACATACATACTACATACCACATACATACTACATACATACTACATACATACTACATGCTACATACATACTACATATATACTACATGCATGCTACATACATACTACATGCTACATGCATGCTACATACATACTACATACATACTACATGCTACATACATACCACATATATACTACATACATACAATACATTCATACAATACATACATAGACATACAGTACATATAACATAGAGTAACATACTTATCAATACTTGTCACATTGTTCCCCGAAGCCATTGTCTTTTCCGGGATAAATATTAACATAACAAACCACAAAAATACTCACCCACGATCCGAAGCAGTCCACGAGTGTGTCCCACGACGATCTTGGGTAGAGAACTGCAGCATCAGATGATGCTGCCGTTCTCTACGGGCTGCAGGAATCCAATGACGGAAGGTAGGTATCCTTCCGCACTGTATTCCTCCGCCACTTAAAAAAAAAAAAGTCCCTAGTCTCACTTTATGCCATTGCTGCGTGGGAATTTCCCACACAGCAATGGCATAAAGTGAGACTAGGGACTTTTTTTTTTTTAAGTGGCGGAGGAATACAGTGCGGAAGGATACCTACCTTCCGTCATTGGATTCCTGCAGCCCGTAGAGAACGGCAGCATCATCTGATGCTGCAGTTCTCTACCCAAGATCGTCGTGGGACACACTCGTGGACTGCTTCGGATCGTGGGTGAGTATTTTTGTGGTTTGTTATGTTAATATTTATCCCGGAAAAGACAATGGCTTCGGGGAACCATGTGACAAGTATTGGTAAGTATGTTACTCTATGTTATATGTACTGTATGTCTATGTATGTATTGTATGAATGTATTGTATGTATGTAGTATATATGTGGTATGTATGTAGCATGTAGTATGTATGTAGTATGTATGTAGCATGCATGTAGCATGTAGTATGTATGTAGCATGCATGTAGTATATATGTAGTATGTATGTAGCATGTAGTATGTATGTAGTATGTATGTGGTATGTAGTATGTATGTAGCATGCATGTAGTATATATGTAGTATGTAGTATGTATGTAGTATGTATGTGGTATGTATGTAGCATGTAGTATGTATGTAGCATGCATGTAGTATGTATGTAGCATGCATGTAGTATGTATGTAGCATGCATGTAGTATGTATGTAGTATGTATGTAGTATGTATGTAGCATGCAGTATGTATGTAGCATGTATGTAGTATGTATGTAGTATATATGCAGTATGTATGTAGCATGTATGTAGTATGTATGTAGTATATATGTAGTATGTATGTAGCATGCATGTAGTATATATGTAGTATGTATGTAGCATGCATGTAGTATGTATGTAGTATGTATGTAGTATGTATGTAGTATGTATGTAGCATGCAGTATGTATGTAGCATGTATGTAGTATGTATGTAGCATGTAGTATGTATGTAGCATGCATGTAGCATGTATGTAGTATGTATGTAGTATGTATGTAGCATGTAGTATGTATGTAGCATGCATGTAGTATGTATGTAGTATTTATTTTATTTTTATTTTTTTTAACATTTAACACATTAGCCGGATGATGGGACTACTACTGTCCCATCATTGGCTAATGTGTCAATCACTGTCATGGTAGCAGGCATCGCCCGATGGGACTTGTAGTCCCATCGGACGATGCTTGCACAGACCCCCGGACATCAGCACAGCCCCCCGGCAGGCCGGCACAGCCCCCCGGCAGGCCGGTACAGACCCCCACAGGGTGCACAGACCACCGGCAGGCCGGCACAGCCCCCGGGCAGTCCACACAGCCCCCCGGCAGGCCGGCACAGCCCCCCGGCAGGCCGGCAGAGACCCCCGGAAGGCCCGAAATGACGGCGCATCATGATGCGCACACACCGCGCATCATGATGACGTCAGGCCGTCAATCAACTGAACTTCCGATTCCGATGCCGAATTCCGATATTGAAAAAATATCGGAAGTCGGTATCGGAATTCCGATACAGCAAGTATCGGCCGATACCCGATACTTGCGGTATCGGAATGCTCAACACTAATCACAACACCCAAAAGATATATCATATAAAACATAAGGTGCTCAGCTTACTCATTCTAGTGCCTGCCCATGTGATGTCCAGTGCAGCCCAGATGCGCGTTTCACGTGAGCTTCCTGGAAGGGCTTATTTTTGGCAGCTTTTTTGAGTCGGTCTCAGAAGCATAGTTGACTGTGGATACTTCTAAAATGACTTTGGACAGTGCACAGAATGACACTCTATGCTTTTTTAATGTCAATAGTCCTGTCGATGGATATTACTGAATCCTGTTTTTCAGGGCTTCAGACGGAAGCCGCGATGGAGGCACTCATGTTTGCCAAAAATGTGATGTGATCCTGACCTAAGAGTGAAGTTTTTTTTAATACATATGACAGAGATGTTTTTCTAGTCTCATATAGCTCATTTAACCCCTTAACCCCGGAGGTTTTTTCATTGTTGCTATATATCATAAACAAGAAAAAAACGCGGACGGCACCGCTGTTACCGTATGGTTTCTTATGTAGCGCGGTATTCAGAGAACCAACCACTGGGAATCCCGGGTGCCGGACCTGGAAAAAGATAATCCTAGGAATCCACATAGAAGAAAGGCCGCACTCTTTGAGATGAGAAGATTTTCACAGGTTTATTGACATATAAATTACATGTCAGGCCGGGGGAGTGACATATCAAGTGCAGAAAAGGCTGACAACGGCCGTTTCGCGCTGTTCAAGCGCTTCAACGGGTCTACCCGTTGAAGCGCTTGAACAGCGCGAAACGGCCATTGTCAGCCTTTTCTGCACTTGATATGTCACTCCCCCGGCCTGACATGTAATTTATTTTCATTTTTGCGTTTTCTTTTTTTGCTCCCCTTCTTCCCGGAACCATAGATTTTTTATTATTCCGTCAATATGGCCACGTGAGGGTTTGTTTATTGTGAGACGAGTTGTACTTTTGAAAGACACCATTAGTTTCAATGTATTGTGTACTGGAAAACGGGAAAAAATTTCAAGTGAGGTGAATCTGCAAAAGAGATGCAATCCCACACTTGTTTTTTTTTATCATGTTCACGAAATGCTAAAATGGCCATTATGATTCTTCAGGTCATTACGAGTTCATAGACACCAAATATCTCTAGGTTATTTTTTATCTAAGTGGTGAAAAAAAATTCTAAAGTTTGTTAAAAAAAATTGCACCATTTTTCGATACCCGTAGCATCTTTACGTGATTTCGGGTTTTGGTGAGGGCTTATTTTTTGAGTGCCGAGCTGACATTTTTTAAAAAAATATTTTTAAAAACATTTTTTCACTTTTGGCATGCTTCAATTGTCTACATGGGAGACTAGAAGCTGCCATATTCTGCTCGGCTCTGCTACATACAGGCGATGGTCAGATCGCCTGTACGAGTATGTAGCAGAATTGCACACTTGCCATGAGCGCTGGTCAAATCTAAACAATAAAAGTACAAATACGCTACCGTTCAAAAGTTTAGGGTCACTTAGAAATTTCCTTATTTTTGGAAGACAAGCACAGTTTTTTCCAATGAAGCTAACATTAAATGATTCAGAAATACACTCTATACATTGTTAATGTGGTAAATGACTATTCTAGCTGCAAACGTCTGGTTTGTAATGCAATATCTTCATAGGTGTATAGAGGTCCATTTCCAACAATCATCACTCAAGTGTTCTTATGGTACTTTGTGTCTGTTAACTGTGTAAGAAGGCTAATTGATAGTTAGAATACCCTTGAAAACCCTTGTGCAAGTATGTTCGCACAGCTGAAAACAGTTTGGCTGATGAGAAGCTATAAACCTGAACTTCTTTTGAGCTAGTTGAGAATCTGGAGCATTACATTTCTTGCTTCAATTAAACTCTCAAAATGACCAGAAAGAAGAACTTTCATGTGAAACTGGACAGTCTATACTTCTTCTTAGAAATGGAGGCTATTCCATGCAAGAAATTACCAAGAAACTGAAGATTTCCTACAACGGTGTGTACTACTCCCTTCATAGGACAAACAGGCTCTAACCAGAGTAGAAAGAGAACTGAGAGGCCCTGCTGCACAACTGAGCAACAAAACAAGTACAATAGAGTCTGTAGTTTGAGAAATCGATGCCTCACAGGTCCTCAACTGGCAGCTACATTAAATAGTTCACGCAAAACGCTAATGTCAACATCTACAGTGAAGAGGTGACTCCGGAATTCTGGCCTTCAGGGCAGAGTGGCAAAGAAAAAGCCATAGCTGAGACTGGCTAATAAAAGGAAAAGATTAATATGGGCAAAAGAACACAGACATTGGACAGAGGAAGATTGGAAAAAAGTGTTATGGACAGACGAATCCAAGTTTGAGGTGTTTAGATCACACAGAAGAACATTTGTGAGACACAGAATAACTGAAAAAATGCTGGAAGAGTGCCTGATGCCATCTATCAAGCATGGTGGAGGTAATGTGATGGTCTGGGGTTGCTTTGGTGCTGGTAAAGTGGGAGATTTGTACAAGTTAAAAGGGATTCTGAATAAAGAAGGCTATCACTCCATTTTGCAACGCCATGCCATACCCTGTGAACAGCGCTTGATTGGAGCCAATTTCATCCTACAACAGGACAATGATCCAAAGCTCACCTCCAAATTATGCAAGAACTATTTAGGAATGAAGAAGGCAGCTGGTATCCTATCTGTAATGGAGTGGCCAGCACAGTCACCAGATCTCAACCTCATTGAGCTGTTGTGGGAGCAGCTTGACCGTATGGTACGCAAAAAGTGCCCATCAAGCCAAACCAACTTGTGGGAGGGGCTTCTGGAAGCATGGGGTGAAATTTGTCCAGATTACCTCAGCAAATTAACTGCTAGAATGCCAAAGGTCTGCAATGCTGTAATTGCTGCAAAGGGACCATTCTTTGACGAAAGCAAAGTTTGAAGAAGAAAATTATTATTTCAAATAAAAATCTTTTTTTGAACCTTGTCAGTGTCTGGACTAGATTTTAAATTCATTTGGCAACTCATTTGATTAACAAAAGTATGAGTTTTCATGGAAAACACAAAATTGTCTAGTTGCCCCAAACTTTTGAACGGTAGTATATTTGGTATCGCCACATCCGTAGTGACCTATAAAACTGTCCCACTAGTTAACCCCTTTAGTGAACACCATAAAAAAGGCAAAAAACAATGCTTTATCATCATACTGCCGAACAAAAAGTGAAATAACACGCGATCAAAAAGACAGATATAAATAAACCTGCTACCACTACAAACATAATCTTGTCCCAAGAAAACAAGCCCCAATACAGCGCCATCACCAGAAAAATAAAAAAATTATAGCTCTCAGAATAAAGAGATGCAAAAGTAATTATTTTTAATATAAAATAGATTTTATTGTATAAAAGCGGCAAAACATGATAAAAATGATATAAATGAGGTATTGCTGTAATCATACTAAGGCCGGAGTCACATTGGCGAGAAATACGGAGAAGTGCTATGCGCAAAAAAATCGCATTGCACTCGTCCCAATATTAATCTATGGGGCAGTTCCCATCAGCCAATCTTTTCTCGGCCGTATTATACGTGCTGAGAAAATCACAGCATGCTGTAATTTGCACCGTATTACGCCCAAAAAACGCCAATGCAAGTTTATGGGGGCGAGAAAAATACGGATTACACACGGACCAGACATGTGACTTGCAAGAAATACGCACTGCTGTCCTTTAACAAAAGCCGACAATTCAGTTCACAATACAGTAAAATCACACTGACATGTTTAATAAAGAATAGAAAGAATAGATGTATACACATAGAATACATATATACATATGTATACATACATGTCATTGAGACACATATATATATATTTTTATATTTCATAGTGCTCTACATTGCATAATAGCCTCTAAATCAACTGCCGGTTTCTGTAAAATCATTACAGAACCCGACATGAAATGACACATGGTTTACATATAGTAAACCATTTCATTTAGCTTTTTATGTCTTTGACTAATAATTAGATTACTGTATGTGTGTAAAATTTGGGACATGTAGGTGTTAAATTAATGGGTAAATTTGTTGAAAAAAATTGCGTGGGTTCCCGTGGTATTTTCACAGCCAGAGAGGGAAAGCCAGTGAGTGAGGGCAGATATTTAAAGCCTAGAGAGGGACCATTGTTTTTGGGCCCCCCTGGCTAAAAAAAATCTGCCCCCCAGCCACCCCAGAAAAGGCACATCTATAAGATGCGCCTTTTCTGGTGTTTAGACACTCTATTCCCATTGCCTTTAGCAGTGGATCATGGTTTAATAATAGGTTAATATCACCTTGCTATTGAAACGTGACATTAAGCCAGGTTAATAATGGAGAGGTGTCAATAAGACACCTATCCATTATTAATCCTATAGTAGTAAAGGGTTAAAAAAGACACACACACATTAATTAAAAATTATTTTAATGAAATAATTACACAAAGTTTTTGACAAAATTTATTATGCTGCCAATCCAAAAGAACCCCTTGTTCTCCTGTAACCAAAAAAAATAAAAAAACGACAATATCCATACCTCTCTGCTGTTCAGTCAGGTCCCCCACTGAAATCCATCACAAGGGGTTAACTAGTTTACAACCGGGACCAATGCTAATGCTATCGGCCCGGCTGTAAACCACTGCTGAATGAATGAAATCATGTCTGAGCAGCCTCCCCGGCTGACCGGAGATGAACTGATTAGCGTGGGAAATTTTCTGAACTTTTCCCCATGCTCCTGAGTTCGCCTCATGTCAGCCGGGGACTTCGTGCTGCCTCAGTGACGTCAGTGGTAGTCACTGAGGCTGCACAGCCTCCCCGCCTGACCTGCGGTGATCTGACAGCATGGGAAAAAGTTGCTTGCTGATGTAAAGTAAACATGTGGGAAATGTTACTTATTAAGTATTTTATGTGACATATCTCTGTGATTAAGGGCATGAAAATTCAAAGTTGGAAAATTGCGAAATTTCCAAAATTTTTGACAAATTTCCATTTTTTTCACAAATAAAGCAAGTTATATCAAATAAATCTTATCTCACTATCATGAAGTACAATATATGTCATGAGAAAACAATATCAGAATCACCGGGATATCATCCGCTGTAAACCACAGAGTAATGACTGAGAAATGACCAGAAATGAACTGATTAGTGTGGGAAAGTTTCTGAACATTTTCCCATGCTGGTGAGTTCACCTCAGGTCAGGTGGGGAGTCTGCGCAGCCTCACTGATGTCAGCGGTAGTCACCGAGGCTGCGCAGACTCCCCGTCTGACCCGCGGTGAACTGACAGCATGGGAAAATGTTGCTTGCTGATGTAAAGTAAACATGTGGGAAATGTTACTTATTAAGTATTTTATGTGACATATCTCTGTGATTAAGGGCATGAAAATTCAAAGTTGGAAAATTGCGAAATTTCCAAAATTTTTGACAAATTTCCATTTTTTTCACAAATAAAGCAAGTTATATCAAATAAATCTTATCTCACTATCATGAAGTACAATATATGTCATGAGAAAACAATATCAGAATCACCGGGATATCATCCGCTGTAAACCACAGAGTAATGACTGAGAAGCTGCCTGCGCATCCTCCCCGCCTGACCGGAAATGAACTGATTAGTGTGGGAAAGTTTCTGAACATTTTCCCATGCTGGTGAGTTCACCTCAGGTCAGGTGGGGAGTCTGCGCAGCCTCACTGATGTCAGCGGTAGTCACCGAGGCTGCGCAGACTCCCCGTCTGACCCGCGGTGAACTGACAGCATGGGAAAATGTTCAGAAACTTTTCCACGCTAATCAGTTCATGTCCAGTCAGGCGTGGAGGCTGCACACACAGCTTTGCATTCATTTCTATGTGGTTTACAGCCAGGCCGGTCGCATTAGCACTGGTCCCGGTTGTAAGCTATTTAACCCCTTCAGATGGATTGCGGCATGGGACTTGACTGTAAGGCAGAAAGATATGGGATATTGTTGCTTTTTTATCTTTGATTTTTTACAGGAGAACGATGGCTTCCATGGATTGGGAGTTAAATAGAGATGGAAAAAATGTGTGTTTATTTTTTTCATTAAAAGTCTTTTTTTAAGGTGTGTGAGCTTTTTTAACCCTTTCAGACTAGTGGATTAATAATGGAGAGGTGTCTTATTGACACCTCTCCATTATTAACCAGGCTTAATGTCACCTTACAGTAGCAAGGTGACATTAACCCCTTATTACCCCATATGCCACCCACTACAGGGCAATTGGGAAGAGAGCGGATAAGTGCCAGAATTGGTGCATCTTACAGATGCGCCGTGGCTGGGGTCAGATTTTTTTAGCCAGGGGGGCCCAAAAACAATGGTCCCACTCTAGGCTATTAATATCTGCCCTCAGTCACTGGATCCATTATATGTCCATTTTGCAAGCCGGCAAGAAAATCTTTCCGTATGGATGCCATACGGATGTCACACGGATGCTTACATGCGAGAATATCGTATCCTCGCATTGCACACAGATGACATACAGATCTACAGATCACTGTTCAGGGAACATTTCTGCGATTCTCATCCATAAAAAACGGACCGATATTTTATAAGTGTGACTCCGGCCTATTGCTCTTTGTGTACTGATCAGTGAGTGAAGCCGTTTCGGACATGCCGCTATAGCTGAAAGGCGACAGCTCCCAGGAAGAAAAAAGTTAATTTTCAGTAAGGCAGCCAGACAGCATTGTAGCTCATTTTTCTTGCAGATTAACCCTATATCTTCAGATATAGGGGACCTAACAGTTTTTCAATTAGTTTTCAAACAACACATTTCAAGTTATTCCTTTAGTAACAGAGTTAGCATAAATATATGTCTATTAAGAATGAAGAAATCTACCCACCCACATATAATGTTTCTAATGTTAAACTGTAAGCAGCTCAGGACATAACGGAAACTTGTTTTCTCCTCTGCTAAAGTTTTTTTTAGTTTCTTAGTACAGCACTATTTTAGGTTAGAGGATTGACAGATACAGCATGGTAATTGCTTGGAATACATTAGACCGGGTACTTCTTTGAATTGTTTTTTTTTTCCAACCGTTTGATGGTAACTAGGGAAGTTGGCATCTTTCCCTAAGACAAGATATTTGTATTTAACTCACACAACAGAAGCATCTATTTGCCAACTGCTGGCACAGAAAAATAAATTAGGAAATGTTAGAGTATCATTAAAGAAACATAATTAGGTTTTCATGACCACAAAAAATATTTTTATGAACAGTATTAATGCCGCCTTAGATATTTAAATGGCTTTTATGTGACAATATCTACAATTCCCATCTTCTTGGATTATTTCTCTTGGCAAATATTTCACATTGGTGGTAGCATCTGACATTGCCAATGTTCTTTCTGAGAAATGACATTCCAAAAGTCGACTTTACCAATATTCTATTCAAAAACCACTAAAAAGGCAATCAGCATCATGCTTCATGCTGCACAACATGCCAATAATGTCAGCAGCTTCCAGGGAACTTGTGACATAAAAAAATGGAGAGTTATACAAGAAAAATAGAAAAATGTGTGATCCACGAAGCTATCATTTATCCATCAATCTAAAATAACCACTGCCATGAAAGAACATGGATTCGTTTAACAGTTTATATAAATAGTAAGAATAATATTTGATGCTGAGTGAATGGACAAGAAAATGATTCCATGGAAACACTGGTTTAATGATGTCTCCAAAATTTGCTTTTATAAACGAATTTGTGGAGTAGCTTACAGTTAAAACTTCACCAAGTTGCTTAAACTGTTGAGAATTGGATAAACATATTACTTTTGATCATTATTTTTAGTCGTAAGTAGATTTTTACAATTTATACATTATTTATTCTAAAGTCCAAACCATTCTAGTATGCGTTATATACAGTGGGGCAAAAAAGTATTTAGTCAGTCAGCAATAGTGCAAGTTCCACCACTTAAAAAGATGAGAGGCGTCTGTAATTTACATCATAGGTAGACCTCAACTATGGGAGACAAACTGAGAAAAAAAAATCCAGAAAATCACATTGTCTGTTTTTTTTTCATTTTATTTGCATATTATGGTGGAAAATAAGTATTTGGTCAGAAACAAAATTTCATCTCAATACTTTGTGATATATCCTTTGTTGGCAATGACAGAGGTCAAACGTTTTCTGTAAGTCTTCACAAGGTTGCCACACACTGTTGTTGGTATGTTGGCCCATTCCTCCATGCAGATCTCCTCTAGAGCAGTGATGTTTTTGGCTTTTCGCTTGGCAACACGGACTTTCAACTCCCTCCAAAGGTTTTCTATAGGGTTGAGATCTGGAGACTGGCTAGGCCACTCCAGGACCTTGAAATGCTTCTTACGAAGCCACTCCTTCGTTGCCCTGGTGGTGTACTTTGGATCATTGTCATGTTGAAAGACCCAGCCACGTTTCATATTCAATGCCCTTGCTGATGGAAGGAGGTTTGCACTCAAAATCTCACGATACATGGCCCCATTCATTCTTTCATGTACCCGGATCAGTCGTCCTGGCCCCTTTGCAGAGAAACAGCCCCAAAGCATGATGTTTCCACCACCATGCTTTACAGTAGGTATGGTGTTTGATGGATGCAACTCAGTATTCTTTTTCCTCCAAACACGACAAGTTGTGTTTCTACCAAACAGTTCCAGTTTGGTTTCATCAGACCATAGGACATTCTCCCAAAACTCCTCTGGATCATCCAAATGCTCTCTAGCAAACTTCAGACGGGCCCGGATATGTACAGGCTTAAGCAGTGGGACACGTCTGGCACTGCAGGATCTGAGTCCATGGTGGCGTATTGTGTTACTTATGGTAGGCCTTGTTACATTGGTCCTAGCTCTCTGCAGTTCATTCACTAGGTCCCCCCGCGTGGTTCTGGGATTTTTGCTCACCGTTCTTGTGATCATTCTGACCCCACGGGGTGGGATTTTGCGTGGAGCACCAGATCGAGGGAGATTATCAGTGGTCTTGTATGTCTTCCATTTTCTAATTATTGCTCCCACAGTTGATTTCTTCACTCCAAGCTGGTTGGCTATTGCAGATTCAGTCTTCCCAGCCTGGTGCAGGGCTACAATTTTGTTTCTGGTGTCCTTTGACAGCTCTTTGGTCTTCACCATAGTGGAGTTTGGAGTCAGACTGTTTGAGGGTGTGCACAGGTGTCTTTTTATACTGATAACAAGTTTAAACAGGTGCCATTACTACAGGTAATGAGTGGAGGAAAGAGGAGACTCTTAAAGAAGAAGTTACAGGTCTGTGAGAGCCAGAAATCTTGATTGCTTGTTTCTGACCAAATACTTATTTTCCACCATAATATGCAAATAAAATGAAAAAAAAACAGACAATGTGATTTTCTGGATTTTTTTTTCTCAGTTTGTCTCCCATAGTTGAGGTCTACCTATGATGTAAATTACAGATGCCTCTCATCTTTTTAAGTGGTGGAACTTGCACTATTGCTGACTGACTAAATACCTTTTTGCCCCACTGTATGAAATACAAAAAGGTTTAAGTATATAACATGAGACAATAAAAGCAAACTAAAAACAAAAAAGTACAACAGTTTAATTACTAGGCACAGTAGAAAGTAGACCTTGCCAGTGAAGGCTACAATGTACAAGGGAAGGGGTGAGGAGACATTAGGCGAAGTTCTTATAAAAGATGTAGTAGAGGTAGAGTTATTGTATGTTGTAGGCTTTTATTTAGAGCTGGATTTTTTAGTTGGTTGTGAAAATTTATATAGTGGGTGAAAGTCCAAAGTGCTGTGGAAGCAAGTTTCAAAGTATGGGGGATGCAAGGGACATCTTGGAAACTGTTATTTGAGAAGTTGAGAAGAAGAGAGTAGAGGAGGTTTAGCGGGAGGACCTTAGCTTACATGTGTATTTGGGATTAGGAGAGAGTTCATTTGTTGGGCAATGGTAGCCAATGAAGGGATTAGCAGAGGGGAGAGGTAGTGAGGAATGAGAAACAGTATTTGGGCAATGGAGATGAAATTGGATTGAAGGTTTTTAAGAGTGTTAAAGTCTATTTACATGGGTCAATAGTCAGAAAATGAGTGTTTAAAGACAGAATAGGTAAAAAGTACATGTCATGTATGATCCAGCTGTCATTATAATAAATCGGGCATTTCAAATATGCTGCATGAGCCGGTAATCAGCTAGTATCTGTCTAAGTGCCTAAGTGCAGTAACCATGTGCTATTGGGTGCATAGAGGATGTCGAGATAGATTAATACAAGGGACCAGATTCTGAGGAAAATTTAGAAAGCAGGAACAGGGAAGAGTTAGATAAGTGAAATGATTGGCTTGTCTAAAGATATGTGTTTTTAAAGCACTCTAAAAAATGTGAGGGCTAGGTATTAGTTGGATTGTTTGAGGTAATGCATACCAAAAATTTGGTGCAGCACGAAATAAATTTTGGAGATGGTGGTGCAAGATTCGGATTATGAATAATATTAGTCTTAAATCAGTTGCAGAATGGAGAGCATGGGTAGGGTAATAAACAGAGATGAGGGAGGATGTAAAGGGTGGTGCAGAACTGTGGAGAGCATTGTGGATGAGAGGTAAGTTTGTATTGTTTTCTGTACTGAATGGGCAACCAATGCATGACTGGCACAAGGGGGTAATGGTGTAACAGCTGGAAATAAATACGATTCTGGTTGCCGCATCCAGTATGGCTTGGAGAGGAGGAAGTTTGGTTAGTACTTCCTCCTCTCCAAGCCAATTTGTCAAAAATTCATTCTTATCTGGACTACTGCAACTCTCTACCAATCAGTAGAGAGTTGTAGTAGTCCAGACAAGAATTCATTTTTGTCAAATCTCAGCTGACATTAACCCCAACTACCTTTACCCCGGTTGCCACTGCACTAGGGCAATCGGGAAGAGCGAGGCAAAGCGCAAGAATTGGGGCTTCAAGTGTGATGCGCCACTTCTGGGGCAGCTGTGAGCGGGTGTTTTTAGGCTGGGAAAGGCCCAATATCCATGGACCTTCCCAGCATGATAATATCACCTCACATCTGTCTGGTTTACCTTTGGTGGTTGTTAAAAATAACTATCTCTCTTTGCACATCTTTAACACCTAAACATCTGTCATTTTTACTCATGGAGGGTGGACACAGATGTCACGCTTCATGTCATCAGTATGCATGTTTGAGATCATTCCATCTTCAACTTGCTTAACTGGTCACAATAACAGTAATTTTGACCAGGGGTGCCCAAACTTTTACATGCCACTGTATATGGAGGACTGAGCAGTGTATTTTAATATATGTAGGGCTATGAGAAGTGTATTATACTATATGGAGGGCTATGGGGAGTGTATTATACTATATGGAGGACTATGAGGAGTATATTATACTATATGGAGGATTATGGAGCACATTATATTATATGGCGGACTATAGGGAGTGTGTTATACTATATGGAGGACTATGGGGCATATTATATTATATGGAGGACTATGGGGTGTAAACTGTAGATGTGCTGCTAATAACATGATGTTATATAGTGATCTGTTAGTGATCCATTAGTGATTGTTCTGTCCCCATTATTCTTTCTCAGACGGTGGAAAGAGGCCGGGAAACAAGTGTTGAACGACTTCAATATTGTCGATCACACTCATTTAGCGTCCTGAACTCAGCGCATGTAAATACAACTGAAATGCTTCTGTGTGATGTGCAATATGTTAGCATTATGGGCCCCATTTTAAACTTTGCCTAGGGCCCCACTTTGCCTAAAACCGGCCCTGGATCTATAGCAAGACGTTTGGCAACTGAACTGTGGTATCCGAGGCCCATTTTGATAGTGTTGGTTGCTAATGACATGTGTTTCATTCAGCATCAATGAGGACCTCAATATGTTCTGTTTGTGAGAATGAAATGAGGAAAAATGAAAGTATTTTAGCATTTCATACCCCTCTGCTGTTCTAGTGAAATTCTCTACTAGTTTGATGTGTTACGCATGAACAGTAACTTCCCATTTGAAAAAATACAGTTGAATCCAAGATGGCAGAATTCAGTCAGATCATGTAGGTGAATTGGTGTCATATTCTTAGAGGTTTCATCCTTCCCCGAGACTTGTCTCTAATATTTGCTCACCTGATGAAGCTGACCAACAGGCGATTCGTGTGAGGATTTTAATACCATCTTATCTGCTTTGATTTTTTTCCCTCTTTTTTTTTGAAGGGGGGTGTATATTATTTGATTGATGTTTTAATGGTTTATTATTTTATACATTTACGCTATAATTGCTTTGAATGGACTTGAAAAGACTATTATTAATACTGCAGTGTTACATACCTTATATTCGTATGAATCAATGTGGAAGGACTTTCTGAAAGTATTACCATCAGGAACCATGGCTCTTTTGATTGTTTTTATTTTCCTTGTCTGTTGTGAAACATCCATCATTTCTTTGAAATAAAGAATGGATACATGTTGTATAAGATATATGTTGTGTTGGATGTGCCAATTAATTCACAGTGTACTTTTTCTGTGTCATTTTAAATAGTCGTTTACACTGTTAAATGAGCATTCGCATATGCTCATTTTGGTGTCCATCCATTTTCTCCTTTTATCTAAAATTTGATCATCGTCTGCCAAAGCTTTTACATTTTATATGGACGTTTCCTTACTTTAGAGACACAGTCCTTTATATGAACTGACAAAACATAAACTCACATTATTTTACCTAAAAAGTACATATGCAAAATAAATTTAGGAAAGCTATTTCTGCTATCTTTGCCAACTAAAATCAGGTCATATTACAGTACTAATGATATTTAAATTCATCAGAGTCAATACTGGCATAAAAGCTGCTCACACACATTGCAAGAATGGCTGCTCAAGTTATCCACAATGACAATCAATCTATTATTCAAGTATCTAATGAAGATATTAGCCACCCCTGCCCCAGCTACTCATTCTATGTTTCTTTTTTAATTAACAGTATACTTAGAAAATATTGGAAGGTTTACACTGAACTAAGGCGTCTGTATATAATGGTGTCACACTCAGTGTAGGACAGACCGGGTGCAACTCAAAGGGATAAGGGAAGGGGAAACCCAACACTAGGGTCCTATTGTCCCTATATAGGTTCCGCATCTATTGCCGAGCAGGATACCTAATCCGTGCCTGACCCTGGCGATAAACCCTGAACCAGATAGGACAGGATGAAAGCTAGTCAATCATCACTACCACTAAAGACAACTGGGATAGACAAACAAAACAAGGGAACACTTAGTTTTTGAAGACACAGAGAGAAATACCAACATCCTCCAAACTCCAAAAAGGATGATAGCCGACTGCTACTGGTCCAAGCCTCAACAGGGAAATGCAAATGAAAATGTCACCCATGCTTACAAGCAACAAGCAGGAAGTATATCAACATTCAGGTCCAGGTGTGGCCATTAGCACTGAGGGAGGTGACCTCTCATCTGCAAAGCAAACTACTGAGACCTTCTGCAGACAGATGCAGTGCAACAGTCTGCAGCCTCCGACACATCCATGACAAATGGTCCAAGTACAGACCATGACGCAGGAACTGGCAGAAGTCTCCTGAGCTAAACTTGACAGACTCACAGCCAAACTATGCATCACGGTTCTTACTTAGACCATGATATATGTACATCTGCATTAGTTCTTAAAGGGGTATTTTATATTTAAGTTGTCTCGAGCAGGTAGAAGCTATGTGGTTTCTCCTCACTTCCTGGTTACTTGGTGACCAGCGCTCCTCTTTGAATGACAGTTCTGGTGAGCAGCTTTATTCCACTAATACTGCTACTGCACATTAAAGGTTTGTCCGTGTTTATCTACACTGCTATCACTGCATTTGCATATACAGATAAGAGGGACTTTGAAAAAACATATGGTTTAGGAAAATGAAAGCCATGACAGCCCTCTCCCATATTGATAGTTCTGCTTCACGTCACTTGTCTTATCTATTGCATTTTTTCTAGGCTGTATTGTGCATAAATATGTGACTTTAAATTTTGTATTAGTCTAGCCTGATGAAGAGACCTGAGTAGTCTCGAAAGCTTGCAATGTGTTACCATCTTTTCAGTTAGCCATTAAAAGGTATCAACCACTGAGGACTCTCAATCCTGAATATTTTTGAAAGCCATGACAAGAATTTATGTGGAAACTGACTTAGGTTGCTTCACAGGGTTTGTGATTTTACAGAACTGATAAGAGCACTAACATGAGCTGAGAAGGAGGAGGAGGGAAGTTAGTAGCTAACTGCAGTAAAGAGATGAATTGACTGTAGGGAACTAACTGGGATGCTAGGCGTTAACCATTGTGCATCCATGATTAGGGTATGAGCAAGCACTGAAACCAGCTGTACACTGTGTAAGATAAAATATCTTAGGCTAGTTTCACACTTGCTTTTTTTTGCAGCGCGTTTTTCCCGCAAAAAAACGCATTGAAAAAACGCATACAAATGCATACAAACGCTGCGTTTTTTTCAAGCATTTTTATGCGCATGCAGGAAAAAAACGCAGCGTTTTTGCGCGTTTGTATGCGTTTTTTGTGCGTTTGCGGTTTTTTACAGATTTTGGAAAAACCCCACAAAAAAGAAAAAACAACCATTCAACAACACACAAGACCAATGGGACTTCATTGTGGGTGTGGTATGTTAATATATAGACCCTGTCTACAGTATTCTTCACATTTGCTTGATTCTTCTCGTGACCATGGATCTGCGCTGGAAGAGTTTTCACTTCAACTTGGATTTGGACATCGCGATGGCTCAGGCGTATGCAGTTGCTTGCCATGAACAAAGGAAGAGAGAGAGGCAGCGAAGACGGCGGCGTATGTGGATACATCCGATTGTTGAACTCCGGGAGAGCCGTGGGGCATACCACACCCTCTACAGCGAGCTCCAGTCAAACCCGGAGAAATTTACAGATTATATCCGGATGTCCCACGAAAGTTTCATGGATTTGCTTGCTCGTGTCCAACAATCCATCCGGAGACAGGACACACAGCTCCGTCGTGCGATTCCTCCTGAGGAACGGCTACTGGTGACATTACGGTATGTTTTAAAAACCAAGGGGTGCGGTCTGATGTTTTTTTTTTAAATTTAGTATTCAAAACCTTGGGTAATTAGTTTTTGTGAATGTACTAATATTTTATTTTATAGTTTTTTAAAATAATATACATAAATATTAATTTTACTTCTTTGTCTGTTCACAGATTCCTGGCGACTGGAGAAACCCTATCTTCACTACACTTCCAGTACCGTATTGGAATCTCTACCTTGTCTGGAATTGTTGCTGACACCTGCCGGGCTCTCTGGAATGTTCTTTGTCCAGAATTTATGCCCCTGCCCACCGCTGAAAAGTGGATGGAAATTGCTGACAAATTCTGGACAGTATGCAATTTTCCCAACTGTTTGGGAGCTGTTGATGGTAAACACATACGGATCATCAAACCCCAAAGAACGGGATCTGAGTACTATAATTACAAAAAGTACTTTTCAATAGTACTCATTGCGATTGCGGATGCCGGATGTATGTTTGTAGCAGTGGACATTGGAGCATTTGGCCGTGGTAATGACTCACAGGCTTTTAAAAACTCAGACATGGGCCGGAGGTTGTATGGCATCCAATTTAATTTCCCTATGCCACGGCCTCTTCCTCACACCGAAGCTCCGCCACTGCCCTTTGTAATGGTTGGCGATGAGGCTTTTCAAATGTGCGGAAACTTACTGAAACCCTACTCCAGCCGGGACTTGGACCACACCAAAAAAATATTTAATTACAGGCTGACCAGGGCCAGAAGAACTGTCGAGTGTGCTTTTGGGATTCTTGTCTCCAGATGGCGAATTCTTGGCACGGCCATTAATCTTAAACTTGAAACAGTCGATGAGGTGGTGAAGGCCTGTGTGGTTCTACATAACTTTGTGATGGCTAAAGAGCACCCGACCTTTGAACTGGACGATGATGCTCCTAACCCATTGCCTGAATTCACTCAGCACACTCTCAGGTCATCCGTTGAAGTTGGCCAAATGAGGGACCAATTTGCGGCCTACTTTATTTCTGATGTAGGACGGGTGCACTGGCAAGATGAAATGGTGTAATGTTTTTGTTTGTTTATGGTAATAAAAAACCTTATTTGATACCATTACTGAGTGCACTATATTTTTTAAACTCCAATACTTTCCATGTATAACTGAATTTTTTGATGTTCACACACCTGGGCAGGTAAATACACATATGAGTTAAAATGCAGCATTGATAGTCTGCGTGAAATATATTGGAACGAGCAAAGCTGCAGGCCATGAATCAGGAAACCAATTTTTTTCAAGAGAAAATTGTGCAACTAGTTGAAAAAAAAGTATGTGATTTTCTCAAAACACAACCCTCAAAACCCAACCCCAATGAAAGTCCATGGGGAATACAAGTCAGCATTGAGTGGATGAATGTAATCTGCTCCATTCCAACTTACAAGTTATTACACTAGGCCTTGGAATGACTATACTAGGCCGTGGTATTTCAAATATGAGTATAGTAGGCCTTGGGCCTACTAGTATAGTCATATGTGAAATACCACGGCCTAGTATAGTCATACCAAGGCCTACTCGATTTTTACCAACTAGGATCTTGTTTCACGAAAAACAAACTGGTGAAACTTGACAAGTTTCAACAGTTTGTTTTTCATGAAACCAGATTCTAGTTGGTAAAACTAAAGTTATTACACTAGGCCTTAGAATGACTACACTAGGCCGTGGTATTTCAAATATGAGTATAGTAGGCCTTGGGCCTACTAGTATAGTCATATGTGAAATACCACGGGCTAGTATAGTCATACCAAGGCCTACTCGATTTTTACCAACTAGGATCTTGTTTCACGAAAAACAAACTGGTGAAACTTGACAAGTTTCAACAGTTTGTTTTTCATGAAACCAGATTCTAGTTGGTAAAACTAGAGTTATTACACTAGGCCTTGTAATGACTACACTAGGCCGTGGTATTTCAAATATGAGTATAGTAGGCCTTGGGGCTAGTAGTATAGTAATATGTGAAATACCACGGCCTAGTATAGTCATACCAAGGCCTACTGTAATAACTCGATTTTTAACAACTAGCATCTTGTTTCACAAAAAACAAACTGGTGAAACTAGAAAGAAACTTATTTTTAAGACAAGTTTCAACAGTTTGTTTTTCATGAAACCAGATCCAAGTTGGTAAAACTCGAGTTATTACACTAGGCCTTGGCATGACTATACTAGTCCGTGTTATTTCACATATGACTATACTAGGCCTTGGGTTGGTTTTTAACATGTATTTACCCATCAGTGTGTGTGAGCGGCGCAAACAACATTAATGAAACTTTGTAATGGTGAACCACAAATGTAAATTTATTTTTAATCACAAAAATAAACCAAAAAATTATTTTTTCCGGCGTTTGGGGTCAGATGGTTTCAATTTGGGGGTGTGCAGGGAATATGCAACACTTGCAGTTGAAGACGGTGTTTGAGGGGAAGGGGCAACAAAACTTGTGGGGGAAGGTAGTCCAGTTAAGGGAATTAAACTAGGAACACTTGGAGGAGAGGAAATCTGTTCAGGTACATTAGTTGTAATGGCATGTCGCCGTAGGCTTGTGTGCCTGGACCGACTTTGGCCCAATGCCCGCCTTGATAGATTTCGCCTTGAACTAGGGGCAAATATTGAATGTAGGTCCCCCGTCTGCTGGTGTGGCTGCTGCTGCTGCTGAGGTGGCTGCTGCTGCTGCTGAGGTGGCGGCTGCTGCTGAGGTGGCTGCTGCTGCTGCTGAGGTGGCTGCTGCTGCTGCTGAGGTGGTTGCTGCTGCTGCTGAGGTGGCTGCTGCTGCTGAGGTGGCTGCTGCTGCTGAGGTGGCTGCTGCTGAGGTGGCTGCTGCTGCTGAGGTGGCTGCTGCTGCTGCTCTTCGTTGGCAGTGCTCGTCCTTGCAGGAGGACTGGTGGCGGCAGTGATGGTCCAGGTTTGCAGAGTGGTGGTGGCAGGGCTACTACATGTTGTTGTAGCGGCAGGGCTGTTCCATGTTTGCCTAGTGGTGGCTGAGCTCCACGCATGCATGGGAGTGGCGGTGGTGCTCCAGACAGGAGCAGCGCTTGCCATGGTGGTGTCGGTGAAGTGACCAGCTGCACTCAGACTTGTGGTGGTGTAACGGTGGGTGTCCTGGCTTTGAATAGAGGTGTCCGTGCAGTGGTATGCAGCACAAGTCGGTAGTGAGGTGAAGCGAGTCAATGGTGGCACAGGTGGAAATGACACCACTGACTGCTGACCGTACCGATTATGCTGCATAGCCTGCAAGAAAGCATTGTTGCAGGCCTGCAGCACATTCAGCTGTTGCTCAGGACTAAGGTGTTCCGCCATGCCCTTTTCAATCTTACTAAAAAAATGGTGTGCTGGTCTGTTGAGGTCGGCCTCCAGACGGTCAAGGCGCTGTTCTACAGAATTGAAGCGGTGTTCAAAGTGGTTAAAACCATGTTCCATGAGTGCAAAACCGCTTTCAACTCTGTCGGACAGTGACTTGAGGCTGGAATTAAAGGCCTCGCTCAAATGCATAAACTCGGGCAAGACATTCCTGTCCAAGGCCCTCTGCCGCTGGCGGGTAGTGCCCGCATAACCAGTGGCAGAGACCTGGGACAGGGGAACACCTGATGGCCCAGCTTCCTGGTCACCAGCTGTGTGTGTGGTTGACCTGCAAGGTGCTTCCTGGCTGTCGGATGGCTGGGACGGGTCAGAGGACGTCCGAGGAAGGACCGCTCCAGGGCCAGGTTGCAGGGTGCTGCTCCAGGTGCTGTGGAAGAAAGGAAAATCATTACTACCATGCCTTTACAAGAAGCATCAGCTGTGGATTAGAAAAACACAGATTAATAAAAATAAAAACCCAAAATTTATAATACTTACGATCTCGTGGCAAGGACCGGTCTTAGGAACTGCAACGCGTGATAGTGACGGTATCGAGTTCTGGTCCTTGACGCAGATCCACTGCGAACCTGGCCCTCAGCACGAACATCACTGTTGAAGCGGTCCTTGATCGAACGCCAACGTGTTCGGACTTTGTCCACTGTTGTTAAAAAAAAAACAGTGCCGTCAAGGACAACAGTCACTGCGGCACAATATAGCAATACAATACTCAAAGCAGTCACTGTAGACCCCGATGACACTGTTGGGTTTCCTGCTAGAATACACCTAGCACGAAACCCAACAGTGCCGTCAAGGACAACAGTCACTGCGGCACAATGTAGCAATACAATACTCAAAGCAGTCACTGTAGACCCCGATGACACTGTTGGGTTTCCTGCAAGAATACACCTAGCACGAAACCCAACAGTGCCGTCAAGGACAACAGTCACTGCGGCACAATGTAGCAATACAATACTAAAAGCAGTCACTGTAGACCCCGATGACACTGTTGGGTTTCCTGCTAGAATACACCTAGCACGAAACCCAACAGTGCCGTCAAGGACAACAGTCACTGCGGCACAATGTAGCAATACAATACTAAAAGCAGTCACTGTAGACCCCGATGACACTGTTGGGTTTCCTGCTAGAATACACCTAGCACGAAACCCAACAGTGCCGTCAAGGACAACAGTCACTGCGGCACAATGTAGCAATACAATACTCAAAGCAGTCACTGTAGACCCCGATGACACTGTTGGGTTTCCTGCTAGAATACACCTAGCACGAAACCCAACAGTGCCGTCAAGGACAACAGTCACTGCGGCACAATGTAGCAATACAATACTCAAAGCAGTCACTGTAGACCCTCGATGACACTGTTGGGTTTCCTGCTAGAATACACCTAGCACGAAACCCAACAGTGCCGTCAAGGACAACAGTCACTGCGGCACAATGTAGCAATACAATACTCAAAGCAGTCACTGTAGACCCCGATGACACTGTTGGGTTTCCTGCTAGAATATGCCTAGCACGAAACCCAACAGTGCCGTCAAGGACAACAGTCACTGCGGCACAATACAGAGCAGGGAAATACTCACTAAACGCCTTTTTGGAGGATGCTGTGGCGCTGTCCCAGCCATCCATCAACGCTGCGGCCACCTCATTCCATAGCCGCCGGGTCACCACAATGTCCTTGTGCAGCCGGTCACGGCTGTCCCACAACGGCGAACGCTCCTGGACCAGGCTGATGAGCTGCTCATTATCCAGGTAGACGTCTTCATCCCGTTGTGGAACCTAGACAAAACACATTCATTAGAATAATCAAATTTAAATTGAATAAAAAGTTACAAAAAAAGAAACATAAAAAAGAGTAAAAATAGAAGATAAAAAATAAAGAACATTACAAATCATTTGATACATACATTCCGTATCACCACCGGGACTTGGCTTCGCTGCTCCTGCTCTTCGCCCTCACTAGTCCCGTCCGCAGAAGAAGATGATGATGACGATGTCTTAAAAAAGTTGAAAAAAACGTAAGAGATTTGGAGAAGCAGCAGATATACTTACCAGATGCACGAAAATAATCACCTCACGGTCTGCTTGCGCCAATTCCTGCCGCGATGGGGAATACTCGGATTCTGAAGACATACTGCATGTAAAAATAATAAAAATCATTAGTACATACATAATTTAAAAGGACAGGCATATAATGTAATATACTCACATTCTTCGCTGATAGAAGATGGTTTCCTTGTTGACTGTCTGCTCTCCAATCTGTCAGTGTAGTAGTGGCAGAGTTTTGGCAGGCACCTCCTTTATATAGACTTTTTTTTTTTGACTTTAGAAGATTATAACTAGTACAACAAGTGGACACTACCAAAAAAACGCAGCGCTAAAAAAACGCATACATGAGCATGCCAGTGCGCACGTATGCGCATCCATAGGCTATAATGGCCATTTTTAGCGCAAAACGTGCGCATACGTGCGCATGCGCTTTTTTGCAGGGCCAAAAAATGCAACATGCTGCGTCTGGAAAATACAAATGCACACCCCAAAAAAACGCAGCGCATGAAAATCGCATACGTGCGCTTACCAGCGCGCAGGTATGCGCACCCATGTTAAATATAGGGGAAAAAACGCATGCGCACGTATGCGTTTTTTTCCAGCGCAAAAAAACGCAAATGTGAAACCAGCCTTACAGCAGGAGAATGACAGAAGGAAGAAAATTAAGTCAATTGCATTTATTGTTTTCATGCTGTCTAATTAATGCAATTTAATAACATGAGAATACCCCTTTATTCCTTTTCACTGGGGAATAATACCTGGGAATCTTACCAACATGCGCACTGCACACTGTCTTCAATTTGGCAGTTTTCAGGCACATCTATGGACTGCAAACTTTTCTCCCAAGCACGGACAACCCCTTTGGCCTCTTTCACACATTAGTATTTTTGATCAGTATTTCATCAGTATTTGTATGCCAAAACCAGGAGTGTCTCCAAAACAAAGAACAGTCATCAGTCTTTCAATTATATTTTTTTCTTGGTAAGTTCCATTTCTGGCTTTGGCATACAAACACTGATGCAAAATACTGACCAAATACTGACGTGTTAATGAGCCTTTTACTGATGTGATTTGATTGATCTATCTCTACTGCCTATAGGAAAAAAGATTGTACATGATAAAAGCACAACACATGGCTGCCAGACTCTGCATACATTTGCATATCTCCTGCTTTAAAAAAAACTACATGGAATAGAGGTGGAACTAGTATGAATGAAGGGTCTCTCTTCACTAGATGTCTAATCAATGTTTTCCAGGCGGCTTTGTCTTCCTTCTCCAGACAATAATGTCTTTGAATAAATCAGGGCGTCATGATCTCTGAAGTGGAATTTGGAAAAGAAATAAAAGATTATAGTCTATTCAACATTTTTTGACACTGGTCCAAAAGACTCAATACCTATGACAGCATAAAAGATATAAAAGTGGAACATCCAGCTAAATTCACAACAAAAGTAATCATTAACTACTAGCTTTTTTATCTGCACAAAAAGTGCAGTGTCATCTAATCTTTCTTTATAATCAATCTGCCTTATTGCTTCATGTTAAAAATCTTTAAAAAAAGTGATATCACAATGGCTTAAGAATTTCATCATTATGCATTAGTTGTAGCCTGTAAAACATTCAAGTGCCAATTAGTGATGAGCGAGCACTAAAATGCTCGGGTGCTCGTTGCCCGGGTCAAACATTTTTTAATGCTCTTGTGCTCGACCCGAGCAACGAGCCCAATGTAAGTCTATGGGAAATCCAAGCTTTATTGCCTTGACCCCCCCCATCGGAGATCTTTTGAGGGTCTAAAAACTACAGAAATTTATGGGAAAAGTGCTCAAATGACATGGGAACATCATGGGGAAGACCTCTGGAAGCATTTCTGATTCCCAGGTCATAGCTGTGAACAATGTTGTCAGAGTCTTACGTCACTTTTACAGACTCACCAAAAAACATACAAAGACTAAACCAAAATGGATTTTCCTGGGAAATATGTAAAGGAGCATCCTTTCCAGGGTCAACACTTGTATATAAGGTAAAATAAATAACCAAAACCAGAAATGCTCCTCCACAACTTGGGCTATGTTTGCACATAGCGTTTTTGATGTGTTTTTCAACTTTAGCATTGCTTTCAACCAAGACAAATGCAAAGTACTGGTGACTGCAACGTACTAGTGACTAACTAACTTTATCTATTACGGTAAGGTGCCATATAGACAAGAAGTGATAGGAGACAAAAATACAATTAAAGAATATCTTTATTAAATAACAATATTAAAAGCTAAATTAAAAAGACAGGGCAAGAAGGGACCTCCAAATGGTGGGGAAAGTAAACAGCAGCAAATAATGGTAAAGTGCACAGTGAAATATAATGCAAGCATCACATGTAAGAGGACCTTGACAATGTTATAACTCGAAAAATCCCAAAAGAAAGGGAAATCATGAAATGACTTAGCAAGCACAGAGCTGTTGCTTTAAGTTGCTAAGTTTTGCAAGGGCGATATTGATAGCTGCCTGTAAGAGGAGAAGGAGACAAAGCCAGAAATGAAAAATGAAGGGAAAAGGGTACTTGTAAATTATATGCTATATATTAGTAAAATTTGTTTCCTTTACATCACCTGTACCAGTAGGTCTCAATGACAGGCAGGTATATTAAGTGTCCAACAAGATTCTAAAGATTCATGTAGTTAATTACCTACTGTTGAGTTGGTGCTAGGAGACTGGCACTGTGAGACTGTGCTGACGATCCCCTCACAAAAGGGATCCCTACAGGGTTTATTTTCCAAAATGGTGTTGTGAGGGACAAGGGAGACCCCATTTTGGATTATAGGTTCAGGAGTAGAGTTGAGCGAAACTGGTCAGTCAAATTCAAAAATCGCAGACTTTAGCTAAAGTCGGGTTTTGCCGATCGAAACCTGACCATAGCGTGAGGTCGGCCATGAGGTTGCCGAGCGCTAAAGTCGCGTTTCAAATAATGCTTCCAGCGCCTTTACTCAGCCAATGATGGAGGACGCACACTGTGGGCAACGCGATGAAATGGGCAGCGGCCACCACCATCTTAGAGAAGGGCATTGAAGTGATTGGCTGGCTTTGTGTGGTGTCACAGTGGCTATAAAAAGCTGTGACCACCGTCTGCCATCTTACTTCTGCCAATCTTAGAATAGGGAGAGGTGCTACTGCTGCTTTTGATTCTGAATAAGGGAGAGCATTAGGCAGGGAAGAAGAAAAAAATTGCTTCTACTGTGCAGTTAGTGTGCAGTGAAAGGGGAGGATATTTGCTGCGTGCAGCAGCACTGGTGGTGATTAGGCTGCCTTTTAAGGCTACCTGATAGCTGCATTGCTGTGTGCACACTGCTGTTCAAACTGCTTTTTTCAAAGCACTCCAAATTTTATTATTTTGTTCTGGTGAGTTACCAAGCGTTTGTTTTTTCACACACTGTATAGCGGTGTACGCTCTTCTCACACTACCATGTACCGACTGGTATCACGGACAAATACAAGCTATCTGTGTGTGACTCTGGAAAAACAAACCGAGGAGATTTTCCATTTTTCCAGACCTACACCTTATAGAGCTGTCCACTTTTCAAACAGTTTCGTATGTCTGCTGTTTCATAACGGTCAAAACTATACAGAGACAGCTTGACTCACTCCGTATAAAAATAGACGGAGATTGTCAATTTTCCATACAGACACCATATAGCGGTGTACGCTCCTCACACACTACTGTGTACCAACTGGTATCACGGACAAATACAAGCTATCAGTGTGTGACTCTGGAAGAACAAACCGAGGAGATTTTCCTTTTTTCCAGACCTACACCTTATAGAGCTGTCCGCTTTTCAAACAGTTTCGTATATCTGCTGTTTCATAACGGTCAAAACTATACAGAGAAAGCGTTTGTCACTCCGTATAAAAATAGACGGAGACTGACAATTTTCCATACAGACACCGTATAGAGATTTCCGATTTTCAAACAGTATTGTATATCTGCCGTTCGCATTACAGTCACATCTACAGTCATATGTTAAAGTTTGGGCACCCCTATTAATGTTAACCTTTTTTCTTTATAACAATTTTGTTTTTTGCAACAGCTATTTCAGTTTCATATATCTAATAACTGATGGACTCACTTATATTTCTGGATTCAAATGAGGTTTATTGTACTAACAGAAAATGTGCAATCTGCATTTAAACAAAATTTGACCGGTGCAAAAGTATGGGCACCCTTATCATTTTCTTGATTTGAACACTCCAAACTACTTTTTACTGACTTCCTGAAGCACTAAATTGGTTTTGTAACCTCATTGAGCTTTGAACTTCATAGCCAGGCGTATCAAATCATGAGAAAAGGTATTTAAGGTGGCCACTTGCAAGTAGTTCTCCTATTTGATTCTCCTATGAAGAGTGGCATCATGGGCTCCTCAAAACAACTCTCAAAAGATCTGAAAACAAAGATTATTCAACATAGCTTTTCAGGGGAAGGATACAAAAAGTTGTCTCAGAGATTTAACCTGTCAGTTCCACTGTGAGGAACATAGTAAGGAAATGGAAGAACACAGGTACAGTTCTTGTTAAGCCCAGAAGTGGCAGGCCAAGAAAAATATCAGAAAGGCAGAGAAGAAGAATGGTGAGAACAGTCAAGGACAATCCACAGACCACCTCCAAAGACCTGCAGCATCATCTTGCTGCAGATGGTGTCACTGTGCATCGGTCAACAATACAGCGCACTTTGCACAAGGAGAAGCTGTATGGGAGAGTGATGCGAAAGAAGCCGTTTCTGCAAGCACGCCACAAACAGAGTCGCCTGAGGTATGCAAAGCACATTTGGACAAGCCAGTTACATTTTGGAAGAAGGTCCTGTGGACTGATGAAACAAAGATTGAGTTGTTTGGTCATACAAAAAGGCGTTATGCATGGAGGCTAAAAAACACAGCATTCCAAGAAAAACACTTGCTACCCACAGTAAAATTTGGTGGAGGTTCCATCATGCTTTGGGGCTGTGTGACCAATGCCAGCACCGGGAATCTTGTTAAAGTTGAGGGTCTCATGGATTCAACTCAGTATCAGCAGATTCTTGACAATAATGTGCAAGAATCAGTGACGAAGTTACGCAGGAGATGGATATTTCAGCAAGACAATGATCCAAGACACCGCTCCAAATCTACTCAGGCATTCATGCAGATGAACAATTACAATGTTCTGGAATGGCCATCCCAGTCCCCAGACCTGAATATCATTGAACATCTGTGGGATGATTTGAAGCGGACTGTCCATGCTCGGCGACCATCAAACTTAACTGAATTGGAATTGTTTTGTAAACAGGAATGGTCACAAATACCTTCATCCAGGATCCAGGAACTCATTAATAGCTACAGGAAGCAACTAGAGGCTGCTATTTTTGCAAAAGGAGGATCTACGAAATATTAATGTCACTTTTATGTTGAGGTGCCCATACTTTTGCACCAGTCAAATTTTGTTTAAATGCAGATTGCACATTTTCTCTTAGTACAAAAAACCTCATTTGAATCCAGAAATGTAACTGAGTCCATCAGTTATTAGATATATGAAACTGAAATAGCTGTTGCAAAAAACAAAATTGTTATAAAGAAAAAAGGTTAACATTAATAAGGGTGCCCAAACTTTAACATATGACTGTATACAGAGTCAGCGTCTGTGTGTGACACTCTGTAAATACATATACAGAGATTGATAGTTAAACAAAAAACATATACAGCTGTACACTTTTGATAAAGTTCCGTATATCTGCTTGTTGGATTACGGTCAAATACATACTGGAAGAGCGTCAGTGACTAGCAAAATATATACGTAGATTTAATTTTTTTAATACACCTTACACAGCTGGACGCTCCTCATACAGTACCATCTCTCTGCTGGTATTTCTGGTACATTTTCCCAAACATGAGGAAGTATGGTGGAAGAGGCCGCGAACGTGGGCAGGGGGGCGCAGCTGGTACTGATGATGGTGGTGCATCAGCTGGTTCTGGTAAAAGCACAATAGCAGATAAGGCAGGAGGTGTTGAGCCTGCGTCATCCTCTGGCCCAAGAAGGCCTGTAAGGTTCCCTTTTCTTGGAGTAGGAAAACCGCTTTTAAAGCCGGAGCATCAGGAACAGGTCGAAACCTGCAAGCACGGAGTCGTCAGTGCAGGGTTCTGGTCAGGAAAAACACCTTTCCTAGTGTCCTTCACCCCCACCAAAAGTTAAGGATGCGGCAGCCCACACTTCAGATTAGTCTATGGAGCTCTTTTCACATACCATGCCTGGGTTATCCAGTCAAATCCTGAATTCTCCAGTCCAAGATGAATCTGACATGGAGTGCACTGATGCACAGCCGCTGTTAGATGATTCTGCTGGTACATTGACCCAGAGCACTACATTGCCCTCGCAGTCTACTGAGCCAGAATCTGACCCTGATGATACTAAGGTGCCCCTTCCCGCATACTGTACCACCTTACATGTTGACACAGAGGAAGGTAAAGAGGAAGGTGCAGATGACTTTGAAGAGGAGGTGATGGATGACCCAGTTCTTGACCCGGATTGGCATCCATTGGGGGAGGAGGGTGGCGCTGGCAATAGTTCAGATAAGGAGAAGAATCCGCAGCAGGCATTGACATCGCAGCAGCGGTTATCTGGCAGGCCTGTAGCTGTCCAAAAACGTGGACCAAAAACTAAAACAGTTGCAGAAGAGTTTGGCCAGACTGTCAACTTAGAACAGCGTGCACGGCCAGAAAATGTAAACCATAGTAGGAAAAGTGCAGTGTGGCACTTCTTTGTCCAAAATCCTACTGATGAGGCAAAGGTTACCTATAAGAAGTGCGGAAGGACCTTTAGCCGGGGTAAACAAATCAGAAATTTGAATAGCAGTTGCATGCGTAGACAATTAAACAACATGCACTTGCAAGCGTGGACGGACTACAAAACCTTAAGTAGCACATGTGCACCTGCTCCGACTGAAGGTAGCCAGCAATGCTCCATCGCTTCTCCCACTGTAAGACCACTGCCACCGTTAAGCACATCACCAGCACTAAATGTGGAGGTGTCCTCGCAAGGCCAAAGCACTCAGGGAATCACAATGGTTTTGCAACACAACACTGAATCTAGGACATCACCACCAATACCATCACCAACCCCCTCTCACTCCGTCCGGTCCACCGCTACTTCCCCCATATGCAGCTCTCCAGTCCAGCTCACCCTACCAGACACTCTGAGTAGGACAAGAAAGTACTCATCCTCTCATCCGCGTACACTGTGTTTGAACGCCTACATTGCCAAAATAATTTCATTAGAGATGATGCCCTACCATTTGGTTGAAAGCGAAGCTTTCCGCAAGTTCATGGCCTACGCAGTCCCACGCTGTGACCTACCCAGTCACCTCTTCTTTTCTCGAAAAGCCATCCCAGTCCTCCACCTGCATGTGAAAGACCACACTGTCCATGCACTCAAGCAATCAGTGAGTGGAAAGGTACACCTCACAACAGATGCATGGTCCAGTAGGCATGGCTAGCGCAGTTACGTGTCCATCACTACGCACTGGGTTAATGTGGTGGATGCAGGCTCCACAGGGGACAGCGGTGGTGGAACAGTGCTGCCTAGCCCATGGTATAGGAAACAGTTGGCTGTAGGCTTTCGACCCTCCTCCTACTCCATAAGAGAAAGCTCGTCCACTATGCGCAGTCGCACAAGCACTCCATCCGCAGCTGGCAGTGTTGCACACGAGGTGTCCCACTATCGAACAGCTAGTGGTAAGTGTCAGCAGGCTGTGTTAAAGATGATGTCTTTGAGCGACAACAGACACACCGTGGAGGTACTGGCCGACTACTTGCAGCGACAAACTGAGTCATGGCTGGGAACTCTACATCTTGAGCCAGGCAAGGTAGTCAGTGATAACAGCCGTAATTTTGTGGCAGCCATAGCCCGTGCAAAACTCACACACATACCTTGCCTGGCTCACACTTAGAACCTGGTGGTGCAGTGCTTCCTTAATAATTATCTGGAGTTAACATCCCTGCTCCATAAGGTGCGAAGACTGTGCTCGCTCATCTGTCGCTCAAACGTCCACTCCACTCGTATGCAGAACTCCCCAAGCACCGCCTAATCATAGATGTTGCAACAAGGTGGAACTCCACCCTGCACATGGTTGAGAGGCTGTGTGAACAGAGGCAGGCTGTAATGCATTTGTGGGAGGATACACGGGCAGGCAGTTTGAGGGAAGACATGGAATTGTCAGGTGTGCAGTGGTCAAAGCTGAAAGACCTCTGTAAAGTCCTTCAGTGCTTTGAGGAATGCACACGGCTGGTAAGTGCAGACGACGCCATCATAAGCATGAGCATCCCACTTATGTGTCTGCTCATGCAAAGTTTGACGCACATTAAGGATCTGGCGTCTGCAGCGGAGGAGGAACAGGAGGAGGAGGAGGAGGGAAGCATTGCTGACAGTCAGCCATTGTCTGGTCAGGGAACTGTCTTGGACAAGGTGGAGGAAGAAGAGGAAGAGGAGGAGGAGGAGGAGGATGAGGGGGATGATTATTTTGGGCAGAAGGATGCTTCTCAGGGGGCAAAAAAAAATGTTGGCGTTCCAAGGTCAGGTACAGTGTTTATGCATGACTGTAGGGATGTGGATTTGCCAGAAAGTGCTCCTCCACCCAGCAGTGGCAGTGCTTTATTGACACCTGGAACATTGGCCCACATGTGCGATTATGCCTTGCGGATCCTAAAAAGGGACCCCCACATTGCCAAAATGATGAAGGATCACGACTACTGGCTGGCCAGCATCCTCGATCCACGCTACAAAGGCAAATTACACAACATCATGCCACAGGAGAACCTAGAGATAATATTGGCTAACAAACAAGCAACTCTGGTAAACCATTTGTTTGAGGTTTTCCCAGCACACAGCAGCGGTGCTGGTTCTCCCACGAGCCATAGTGGGCACAATGGAAGAGGTGTTCATGGTGCACACAGCCGAAGTGGCGTTGGAGGCAGGGGTTTAATGACCATGTTGTGGCATGATTTCTCAAGTACCGCTCACTCGACTGCTAATACTGCATCGATTACAAGTGAAAGGAGACAGCAGTTGTCAACTATGGTTACAAACTACTTCTCCTCCCATATCGATGTTCTCCCTCACAGGTCATTCCCCTTTGACTATTGGGCCTCTAAACTGGACACCTGGCCTGAATTGGCACACTGTGCCTTACAGGAGCTCGCTTGCCCTGCTGCTAGTGTGTTATCTGAGTCTTCAGTGCTGCTGGATCAATCCTGACAGAAAAAAGGACCCATCTGCCGACCCAAAATGTTGATGATCTAACCTTCATTAAAATGAACCATGCATGGGTTTCAAAGGATTTTGTCCCACCTTCCCCTGATGACACATAGGTTGCCAGAAAACTGCCTCGCTTTTGTCCTCCTCTTCCTCGGACTTGCCCAATTGCGCGATTTGCAGCAGCTGAATGTCCAGCCTACACATCAACATATGCCATATGTTTAAACCTCCCTAACTGGGCTGCCCACCCCCCGCCCAAGGGCTGGGGGCAGCACTTGGCGCACCCGGGCAAGTGCCGTTGCTCTGAACAGATGGATGGGCCCACTGACGGCCAATGGCAATGGCACAGGGCCCCTCATAGTACAATACAGTGTCTCTGACGGTGGGGGGGCACTCGCCGTCAGACACAACAGCGTGTTAGCAGTCAGGTTCCTGCGTCTGCTCTGCAGGAATCCAGACCCTTACATTCTGCGGTCTCTTCCTCTTTATCTACCGCAGAGGAGATTGCCTTGCAGCAAATCTCTCCAGGGGCTAAGTCCCTCTGTCCTCCTACTGAGCATGCGGTGTAAGGTCACAGGAGAAGGAACTAAGACAGAGGGGCTGTGTCCGTCTAGACCTACCATGTGTGCGGAGTCGGAGTGTTTCCCATTGGAGATCGGGAGTCATGTGCTCAGGTCCTGCTCCAGATCTCACTGGTCCATCTCGGAGATCTGGAAGCTTCCGGAAGGTCCCGGCTGCTATAAAAAGCGCACATTGCCGTTCCGCCATGCGCTAGTATAGACTATACTGCTATGTGTGAATACTGACTGATGTATGATTCTGGTGACTGACTTATTATGAAACCCCTTCCCTCTGATATTACGCATGTGGTTAGGGAATTAGTTCAGTATTCTGCGCCAGTCTGTGGCAAGCCTTAGGCCACTGTGCACACCGCACCTCTGCGCTAGCGTCCGACATAGCGCCTGCTTTGTAGCTGTGTCGTCCAGCGGCAGTGTCCTGCGCCGTGCTGCAGTTGCAGCCCTTCTTGGCGTTCGCAGTAGCGACTCCGCACACATGGTAGGTCTAGACGGACACAGCCCCTCTGTCTTAGTTCCTTCTCCTGTGACCTTATACCGTGTGTGCATTTACCTGAGGCCTGTGACTCTAACAGGCACAGCCTTTTTGTATGTTTTTGTTGCGGCGCCTCTGTGTGTGAAGAGAGCCCGCTCTGCGCACTTCGGGTGAAGTTGAACCCGTGCGCATTACATCGCCTTATTGCTCGCCTGCCATTACTCAGCAGCGGTTGTAACACCTACTGCACGGTGGACCCCGAGTGGTGAACGCACTTTATTATTATTTTTATTTAGTGCGTTCCGCCGTTCCTAACTTTATACTAGCGCCAGGGTCTGGCTAGTGATGGCAGATCAGCAGCAACTCCTTCAGTGCATTCGCCAGCTAAAGGGCCAGTTGGCTACTCTTGAGAGTGTTATTGCAGCGGCGAAGTCTTCGGAGGCTGCTGTACAGGCGATCGCAGAGGCGGTTTCTCGTATGTCCACGTCCTCTCACGCGCCAACAGTTACCCGCCTCCCGTGTCCCGATAAATTTTCTGGCGATGGCGCCTCCTGTAGGGGTTTCGCCAGCCAGTGCTCTATCCAGCTGGAGTTACTGGCTACGTGATTCCCTACGGAGCGGGCCAAGGTGGGGTTTATTGTTTCCCTTCTGTCGGGCAAGGCGTTGGAGTCGGCTACGCCACTATGGGAGCATGGTGACCCAGAGGTTCGGACTGCTGCTCAGTTTTTAACAGCTATTAAGCAGGTCTTCCTGGGACCACGGGTCACGCACGACACCTCTCTACAGCTACTGGCTTTGACTCAGGGATCCCTCTCGGTTAGTCAGTATGCCGTTCGTTTTCAGACACTGGCTTCCAAGCTGGAGTAGTCTGACAAAGCCCTCCTCCCTGTGTTTTGGAGAGGTTTACCTGAGCATGTTAAGGATGCTCTTTCTACCAGAGAGGTTCCTGCAAGTCTGGAGGAGCTGATTGCCATTGCCACCCATATTGATCTCCGTTTTCTGAGCGCGGGCTGGAGCGAGCTCAATCCAGACGGAAGGTTACTCTGGCTCCCAACCTCTTTGAACCTCTGGAATCACCCGAGCCAGAGTGTTCACTCCCAGAGCCCATGGAGGTGTCTCGCGCCAGTCTCGAGGCGCGTCCGACACTAAGTTCCACTTGCGGCTGCCACAGTCAGCACTCTGTTCACCAGGATAACGGGGCCCCGCAATGGCCAAACTCTGTGCCACCGGGCAAGACCTTTTTCCCCCCCGCCTTCGGCCGAAGGTCCTCACGTGGGCACACGTGTCCAGGGCGGGTGGTCACTGTGGCTACATGCAGACCACAAAACTCCTGGCAGGGTCGTATTGGTGGCCGCACAGGGCTCGGGACATTAAGAAATATATTCAGGCATGCGCCTCGTGTGCTCAGGAAAGCTTCCTTAAACAGAGAGTGGAGACGTTCTTCGACACACCACGGCATCCCACTTCAACTTATGCTCCGGGCGGTTTTGCCGCTCCCGTTGTATCCCACGTGTTCCTTCTTAAACTGGCGATCTTGCCGCCTCTGATACCGTCCACGTGTCCCGATTTTCCGTGTCACCTACCGGGACATCAGACTTGCCTTCGGACGAGTCTGAGGCCTATGCCTCTGATGGGCACAGGGTGGTGGATTGGAAGGCTCAGAGAGGAGGGGGCCCTAGGAGGGGGGGTAATGTTAGGAGTCAGGTTCCTGCGTCTGCTCTGCAGGAATCCAGACCCTAACACAGCGTACTATGAGGGTCCCTGTGCCAGTACCGTCACCCACGAGTGTGCCCCCCCTGCTTGGTCATGGCCACAGCATTTGCAAGTTGCAATACTTACCTCTCCCTGCTTCACCGCTGTGTAGTCTGGCCAGTTAAATCCTTGACAGGGACGGCCACTAGAAATTTGGTGTATTGATCAATGATGGTTAAGATGTAGCTATGGCCTGTCCTGCTGGCCTCTACCTTCAGATGATCAATGTCTACCATTTATAATGGACATCAACTTACAAGCGGATGCAGTGGTGCTTTATGATCACCTTTCACAGTTGTGATAGTCACAGACGTGTGACATTCCTGCCACCATTTTTCAATGTCTCCTCTCATGCCAATTCAATAGAATCGTCTACGGCCTGTGGCTTCTGTCTTTTGCACTCCAAAATGACCAGGCACATCATGATAGGCAGTGAGGACCATGTATACATCTCTCCCTGTGATCACAATTTGATGGAAACGAGTAATGGTGATGTGATCCACGCTACTGCGATAAAGCAATCCTTTCTTCACAAAGAACCGTTTTCGCTGTCTCCACAGACACAGTAATTGAGGGTCTGCATCGCCTCTGCAACATCTACTGGAAGGCTTTCCCACGATGAGTAATTCCCAAATTTCTGCTAACACTCGACTTTCCGTCTGTACTTGTATCCATGTAGTTTCCAGTAGCGGAGAGTCTGGACTGGCTTACTGAGATTGAAATATATACGAAGATTTAAAAGTACCACAACACTGTATACTGTTGTACACTTCGAATACCTTTCCCTTTTTCTACTTTTTAAATTCTGGTTTAATACATAGTGAGCCTGTGAGTGTCTGTGTCTGACTCCGGAAGTATAGACAGAAATTTACAATTACCCCTAGACTGGATACACCTGGTATGTGCTGATACAGTACTTTTGTTCAAAATTTTTTATTACGGTATCATCCATAGTGAGTGAGCGTGTGTAGCTTACGCCTTCTATATATGCGATGAATCGGAGATACCAATTTTTACCCTATACTTGATACAGCTTGTTTCTTTTTAAACAGTACCTTTGTTCAACATTTAGTATTACGGTCAAATCCATACTGAGTAAGCATCTGAGAGTGACTACGGGACTAGAAATACAGAGATTTCAATTGTACCCTATAATATATATACTTGCTATCTTGTTATCCAGTACCTTTTTTACAACATTTTTTATTATGGTCAAACCCAGACTGAGTGAGCATCTAAGGGTGACTCCGGAAATATATACCAAGATTTCAAATTTGGCCAACACTGTATACAGCTGTACGCTTCTGATACAGTAACCTTTTTGGCTATTTAGATTTTGGTGTAATCCATAATGAGCCTGTGAACGTCTGTCTGTTACTCAGGAAATATATTTGGAGCTTTAAGATTACCCCAACACTGTATACAGCTGTGCGCTTGTGTTACATTACCCATTTACATCTTTTCATATTCTTGTGTAATCCATACTGAGCGTGTGAGCGTCTGTGTATGACTCATAAAATATATATGGAGATTTACTGTTATCCCTAGACTGTATAGAGCTGTACGCTTCTGATACAGTACCATATATCTGCTGGCATTTTGGGTCCATTTTCCAAAACATGAGGAAATATGGTGGAAGAGGACGCGGACGTGGGCGTGGGGGGCCACCTGGTACTGATGGTGGTGGTGGTGCATCTGCTGGTAGTGCCAAAAACACAATAGCAGCTAAGGCAGGAGGTGTTGAGCCTGCGTCATGGTGTAGCTCAGGAAGGCCTGTAAGGCTCTTTTTTCTGGGAGTAGGTAGATTGCTTTTAAAGCCAGAGCATCAGGAACTGTTTTTGGCTTACATTGCTGAAACAGCCTCCAGCTCTGAAGTTTAAAAAAATGCAAGCACTGAGTCATCAGTGCAGGCTTCTGGTCAGGAGCAAACCCTTTCCTTGTGTCCTTCACCCACACCAAAAGTGAAGGATGCGGCAGCGCACACTTCAGATTACTCCATAGAGCTCTTTTCACATACCATGCCTGGGTTAATTAAAAATGGGGCCCATCATATACTGGAGCATTCCAAATGGGGGACATCAGACACTGGAGCAGCATTTATGGGGCCCATTATACACTGGAGCATTAGAAATGGAGCCCATTATATATGGAGCATTATTAGGGCCCATCATACACTGTAGCATCATCCATGAGGCCCATCATATACTGGAGCATTCCAAATGGGGGACATCAGACACTGGAGCAGCATTTAGGGAGCCCATTATACACTGGAGAATTAGAAATGGAGCCCATTATATATTGAGCATTATTAGGGCCCATCATACACTGGAGCATCATCCATGAGGCCCATCATATACTGGAGCATTCCAAGTGGGGGACATCATACACTGGAGCAGCATTTACGGGGCCCATTATACACTGGAGCATTAGAAATGGAGCCCATTATATATGGAGCATTATTTGGGCCCATAAGACGCTGGAGCATCATCCATGGGGACCATCATATACTGTAGCATTATGTGGAGCTCATCATATAATGTATGGAACTTTAAATGTGACCAATTATTCTGTATGGAGAAATATATGGGGCTCATTATTCTGTATGGTGCACAATGTGGTGGCCATAATACTGTATGGAGTAATATACTGTCCTTTTTTTGAGCTATTGTACAATTTAAAATAGATCAGTTATGTCATGTAAGCCGTGAAGTATGTGTCATTGTGCTATACCTACATTTCTGTGGCATATCAGAGCATCATGAGTTGTGGTATGTGTTAAAGGGGCGCACTGAGACTCTTTGGCCCAGGGCACACGAAAACATGGAGCCAGCCCTACCCCCCCCACAACTTTTGCCAAATAACCCCCAGTTTTCAATGCATAACTATTATTATGAAGTAAATTAAGGTTGACAAGCTTCAGTAATAAGAAATGATGTTTTTGGCATTGAAATGGGCACTGTAGGTGTGTTAACTGTCCTCCACTCCCTGCCGACTTTGCTTCCTCATTGACTTGCATTGGGTTTTGTGTTTCAGTCGGCCTCCGACTTTGACTGAAATGTGCCCCCCACCCTTGTGATTCCACAGGATCATTGTTTTTCTTTAACTCCAAGAACAAGCCCTTTGAAGCTCAGTGACTAGCAATTAGCACAAGGATGTGAGTTCTAGTGCAGCTACAGCTAAACTGGATTCTTTTGTTTGACTCACCACCGGCCAGGAGATCCAGGAGGCATTTGTCACTGAGCAATTCTTGTGGAACTGCTCAAAGGACCTCCAACAGTACCTCTGTGACTGGAAACGAAAAAGAGCAGCTGCTACAGCTGCCCTGACAGATGACTATGCCAATAACCGGGCCCCTGATGCCAAGAGTGCCACCCACAGCACCTGAAGAGGGGGTAAGACTCATCCTGCCCCTGTTTTCTCAGCTCCTAGAATGTAATGGGCACCCCCTCTGCTTCCCTCTGGCAAGCCAGGGGTAGAACCTAGGAGAGTTCTGCACAGCTTCAGGAAAGGGAATGTGCCAAAGGGGTTGGGGCTGTCACACGAGAGGTGGCGCTTCCAGCTAATGCCCTGGGGCAGGAGGTTCCCACACCTGGGATGCCAAGAGACAAGGTCGGTCCACCTGACTCGACGACTTGTGTGGAAGCGTAGGGGAGGCAAGCACTACCCAGGGTTACAGCGGTCATGTCCGCTGTCACCAGGAGTGGGAGTGCTGGAGCCCAAGGAACATCATGGTGGTCCGACAGCCTTACCCCTTCTGACCAAGTGGCAGCTGAGCTAGAGGGAGTCCTGGAGACGAGTCTCGGAGAACTGACAGAAGATGTAGCAATTTCGTCCATTCTGACCACGTCTAGCCGACGACAGCCTGAAGGCCCTTAAGGAGCAGGCGGCACAGCCTTTCATGAACTCAAACCTCGAGCGGGTGGTCTGGGACCAGGTACGGCTGTACCTGGTATCCATTCAGCAAGAGTCACCAGAGGCGTGGCCTATGGAGGACAGTTAGTGGTACCCTATCCATTCTGGGCGGAGTTGTTGCGGATGAGGTTTTGATGGCTAGACACATAGGGATCGCTAAGACCAAGGCCAGGCTAGCCCAGCATTTCTACTGGCCTAAAATGGGGGGCCAATGTGGCTGCCTACTGCCGTTCATGTGACACCTGTCAGAGAGTGGGGAAGGCATGGCGGTGCCCCAAAGCCCCACTGGTGCCATTGCCCATCATTGACGAGCCTTTCTGGAGGGTGGCTGTGGATCTCATCAGACCGCTGTCCATTCCCAGCCGCTCCGGGAAACGCTACATACTAATGGTAGTGAATTATGCCACCCAGTACCCGGAAGCAGTAGCCTTGTTGTCCACTCGGGCCAACAAGGTGGCCACCACTTTACTGGAGATTTTCTCCCAAGTGGGATTTCCCCAGGAAATGGTCACCGACTGAGGGACCCAGTTCATGTCGCAGCTGATGGAGTCTCTTTGTATGCAAATACAAGTGCAACATCTGGTGGCCAGCCCGTACCATCCCCAGACTAATGGTCTGTGCGAGTGGTTCAATGGCACCCTCAAGCAGATGCTTAAGATGTTGGTTGACTCCCATGGGAGTCACTGGGTGCAATACTACCAGGAGGCTTCACAGGCCTCAACGGGGTTCGCCCTTTTCAAGATCCTGTATGTTTGGCATGTAAAAGGGCCCCTTGCTCTGGTGAAAGAGGCATGGGAAGGAAACTTGGCCACCCCTGGAGTGTTGGTCATTGAGTACGTCATGCCCTTATGGGACAAAATGGCAGCCTTGTCGCAGCTGGTGCAGGACAATATGGCCCAGGTTCAGGCTGACCAGAAGTGCTGGTAGGACCAGAAAGCTCGTGAAAGGACCTACCAGGTAGGTCAGAAAGTGTGAGTACTGGTCCCTGTACCACAGGACAAGCTTTGGTCAGCCTGGGAGGGCCCATACCTTGTGCACCAGTGGCTCAATCATGTAACGTACCTGGTCACGCTAGACCACGCCCGTGGAAAGAGGAAGGCCTTCCATGTGAACATGATGAAGGCCCATCATGAACAAGGGGCCTACGCCCTCCCTGTGTGCAACCTTCCCGAGGAAGGAGAGGCCAAAACCCTCCTAGATCTGCTCACTCAAGCCAAGGTGGATCCATTAAGGTCATAGAGGTTGGCCACCAGCTCTCCGAGGACCAACGGTCCCAGCTGGCAGATTCTTTACGCCCCTTCTGGGAGCTGTTCAGCAGCCTTCCCGGAAGGACCATCACATGGACACTGGGGATCACCCCCGATCTGGCGGTCATCATATCGGGTCTCTCACGTGGTGCAGCAGCATATGTGCCAGGAGATTGATGTGATGCTGAAGCTGGGGGTGATCCAGGCATCCAACAGCACGTGGGCATCACCCATAGTCCTCGTCCCCAAAAAGGACCAAACATCCCGGTTCTGTGTGGACTACCGGGGGCTCAGCGCTGTCACAGTCACCGATGCACCCTATGCCACGCATCGATGACCTGCTCGATCAGTTGACCGGGGCTAAGTACCTGCCATCACGGATTTGAGCTGGGGATATTGGCAGATCCCTCTGACCCATGAGGCCCGGCAGCGCTCTGCCTTTATCATCTGGTTTGGACTGCACGAGTCCACCGTGATGCCATTCGGCATGAAGAATGCCCCTGCCAATTTTCAGCGGATGGTCAGCATGCTACTCCAGGGACTTGAATGGTACGCTGCTGCGTACCTGGACGATATTGCCATCTTCAGGCCCATGTGGGAGGATCACCTAGAGCATCTGACTCAGGTGCTTAGGCAGATCCACTGGGCAGGTTTGACCATCAAGCCGGAAAGGTCCTCTACCTGGGTCACCGGGTAGGCGGGGGGTTCTGAAGTCAGAACCTGAAAAGGTGGATGCCATCACATCCTCACCCACCCCCAGGACCAAAAAACAGGTGATGCCCTTCCTGGGACCGCTGGGTACTATAGGAAGTTTGTTCCACACTATAGTACTTATACTTTTTGCTTTGCTTTCAGTATATACCAGAGTGCTGACATAGTGGGGGCGAAGTTGTGTGACTTCAGTGTTTTTTGTGCATCAAACGTGTTATATTTTTCAAGGATTTTGCGTGACTGCAGACAGTGTCTTTCCTTTCCTGTCCTGTCTAGTCAGTTTGGGCCCCATCATTTGCTCAGCCTATTTTTCTGTCTGCGTTTGTGTTTTCATCTTGTCTCACCGACAATATATGTTTGGGGGCTGCCTATTCCTTTGGGGTCTGCTCCGGGGCAGTTTAGATTTCACCTTTCTTGTTTAAGTCTGAGTTAGTTCTCCGGCTGTGCCGAGAACACTCCACGGCTATTGCTAGTTATGTGGATAGGATCAGGGGTCTGCAATCCGCTTAGTTACCAACCTCTCTGGTTTTCTGGTTGCTTAGCCTGATCCTGCTATCCTCCTCGGTGACCCATTTATAACACACCCCTTCATGGTGGAGATAGACCACAACCCCCTCAGCTGTTTGCACATGGTCTCTGCGACAAGTGGGAGGTTGCTACACTGGAGCCTCATGCTCCAGCAATACCACTTCACCATTCGCCTCAAAAGGGAGCACGACCACAGGAATGCTGATGGGTTATCCCAGCAAGTGGAGGTTGCGGAAGGGTGCGCGGTGGAACACAGGAATGTGATACCCTCTAATGCCCTCTAAAGTGGGGGATGTGTGATGGATGAGGGAGATCCATTTTGTATTATAGGTTCAGGACATCTCTCCCTACTCCTGAAATATGCCCCCCACCCTTGGGATCCACAGGATCATTGTTTTTCTTTAATTAACTCCAAGAACAAGCCCTTTGAATCTCGCTGACTAGCAATTAGAACAAGAGTTTGAGTTCTAGTGCAGCAACAGCAAAATTGGATTCCTTTGTCTGACTCAAACACATGGAGACATCGTGGCACTACAGGTCATGCCGACTCATTTGGAGCTACGGACGGAAAGTTGTGGGCCATCTACGGTTCTGCCTGGAAAATCATACTCTAAGAGATGGGGGAGAGAGGCTGCACAATCCTACGGGTGGCCACAGAGTGTGGGAGGGAACAGCCTAGGAGATAAGAGACAGCTCCTCATTTTGAGCTGTTTTCTACTGGCAGGAGGATCCGGTAGCTGACAGGGACAGGAAATCTACGTAACTAAGATTTGGGAAACAAAATTTCAAGGGCAGTGAACATATGATTACAGGTGGTCCTGACCCATGGTGACCACCCCATAACATGCACTAGCTGTGGAATAACTCCCAATACCTTGTATACAAAAACAACTAACCAAGTAACTAAGATTTGCACCTGGAATCCATCAGTGCTTTCCTGTGGTCACATGCTACATAACAGTAATTGCAATGTATCTATACCCTATACTTGTACTACACTCTTGACTGTATACCTGCATATTGTTCTGTAAATATATGCCTGTATATTTCTAGTGCACCTTTCAGCGATTAAATATAAACTAATCTTGAGCTGCTCTTTTATCTCCATACATGAATACCCACGTCAGCATGCTCTGTTGGTTATTATATGCTAGCTGGGTTGGTTTCTGATATAAGCCTGCTGCCAGACGGGGCTTATTTTGAACGAGGAACTAGTGGCAGCATACTGTACTGTTTTAGTGAGGAACTCTGGTAGTGATGGCCGGGAGGTGTATATATATATCCCCAGCCTAGACTGGTGATATATATCCCCCTTCACTGGCAGCGCCTCATTAACTCGTACCTATAAGGGAAGCCTTTCTGGTGACTATTTGCCCTCGTGCATTTCCCTGACTAACCTGGGGCAAGTGGAGGTGCCAGAGAGCCGATCCCTGCTGGGTCCTTCTCTCCCCTCCCCTGAGGTGAGTGAAGTCGACACCCCCTTCCCCTGTGCTATCCATCACAGGTATCACTTGTGGTGGATTTTCACTGTTTAGGCATATCAGAGGATCTCCATATGAGACATGGCTTCTGCCAATTGTTCCGGCAAATTTTACATTCAAAAAAGTCAAATGGCGCTCCTTCCCTTCTGAACTTTAATGTCCACCTAAACAGTGGTTTTCACCTTCATATAGGGGAGAAATTACACAACAAATTTTGGGGTCCATTTTTTCTTGTTACCCTTGTCAAAACAAAAAATATTTGGCTCTGAAGTAAATTTTTTTTGAAAAAAGGTTAAATGTTAATTTTTTTTCCACATTCCAAAAATTCCTGTGAAGCACTTGAAGGGTTAATAAACTTCTTGAATGTGGCTTTGCTCACATGGAGAGGTGCAGTTTTTAGAAAGGTGCCACTTTTGGGTATCTTCTATCATATAAACCTCTCAAAATGACTTCAAATGTGGTCCCTAAAAAAATGGCTTTGTAAATTTTGTTGGAAAAATTAAAAATCGCTGGTCAAATTTTAACCCTTATAACTTCCTAACAAAAAAAGTTAGTTCCAAAATTGTGCTGATGTAAAGTAGACATGTGGGAAATGTTACTCTTTAACTATTTTGTGTGACATATCATTGTGATTTAAGGGCACGAAAATTCAAAGTTGGAAAATTGCAACATTTTTGCCAAATTTCCATTTTTTCACAAATAAATGCAAGCTATGTCGAAGATATTTTACCACTATCATGAAATGCAATATGTCATGTACAGCTGATACCTGCTCTGCGGTGCTATTCTCTTTTTCCTAAGTGCTGCTAAATTGCGGCGCTGAGGAATAAGGCCCCTTAATGACCGCCGTTAAAAGTCGTTAAGGGGTTAAACAGATCGGTATATTGGTTAGCATAACACAATGTTAGCATAATGGAAAGTGGCCATACAGAATCCTGTTAGTTGACACAACCTGTGGTGATTTTAAAAAAATAGTTTAGTTTATTTTGTTAGATTGAGGAAGGAGTAAAATGTATAGTATTTAACAGTGAAGTTGCCATTGTGTCCTGCCTACTCTACTGTACTGTGCAAAGCTCATACTATATACAGCATAGTGTTGTAAAACCAACACTTTTGGTTCAGTAAAAATGCAATATAGAAGTCGAATTAACCAGTGGGAAAATTAAAAATCTATTTTTCTAAGAAAGAACTGAGATCTATAGAGTTACTCTCCCATAGTATAAAATGTCTATAACGCAAGCAAATATTTGTAATACTATATTAATTACAATGAATACAGAAACTATAGGGAGGTCAGATAATTATATAACAGAGGTTGTTCAGTAAATGGATGACTAAGCGCACATAAATAGCTGAGAAAACCTCACAGGACCATAAATATAATTAACAAAATTGCTCCATAAATCATAAAGTGCCATAATTCAGAACTGATCAGAATTACTTTCACTGTACTGTTTCACTTTATTACGTAGATTTACTCTATGTTATATTTCTTGTTGGGTTAAGATAAGTGTATCTCCTAAAAAGGAAGAAGACAAATGAGAATATTAAAATTGATTTGGATCATCTTACAGACAACTTATATCCATCTGTGCTTAGAAGAACAATTTGACGCCTCTAGAAAATATATACGGTATATTTTTTTATGAGATGTTTGACTGTGTGTGGTATATATGTCTTTGTATTATATGATATACTTGCAATGATGCAGGTGTATACATATTTTTATTTTTACTCACATGTACTCAATCCATAGACGATCATTGTGCCAATCCACATTTTGGCAAAATGGAAACTGAAAGTAATAATGATAAAATCTTAATCATACAATTAGTACCTTATAGGGTCTAAGTAAAGCCCCCTTTACACATAGCGAGATCGCTAGCGATCTCGCTAAAGCGTCAACGATTTTGTGACGCAACAGCGATATCGCTAGCGATCTCGCTACATGTGACACTTACCTCCGACCGGCCCCGCTGCTGGATATCGTTGATCATGCGAGATCGTCCTGGTCCATTTCTCGTCGTTGGCTTCCTGCTGGCGCCGACGAGCGACTCCATGGATGCGGGAGGAAGTTGTCATCATCACTGCCGTCTGACAGGTAAGTACGACCGCCGACCGCTGCTGCATCGCTGGTGAGATCTGCCTGTTTGGCAGCTCACTAACGACCATTTAGCGATGCACCGGCGATCGTTGTTGGGATCACTGGTGCATCGCTAAATGTAACGGGACCTTAATGTGTCTTTAAAATGCCAACTATACAATGCTACCATTAAATTATTTCATAACATATTATAAAGTACACGCATAACAGTGCCATGCAGTTTTAAAGTCCTTCAAGACAGGGCTAATTTCCCCATTTTCAGTTTTTTCATTCATGTATTTTTATGACTTCAAATTTTTTTCCTTATTTGGTTATTCATATTCAATTTTTGCACTTCTTCCTTATACACGGGGCCAAATCTCTGTTATTTTCAAATGCTTTTTTTACCCATATTGATCAATATTGAGGGGAAAAAAGGGAACACTTGTCTATATTTCATATTTTTTATTGCTACAAGTGACCACTAAAATAAATTTGTTCCCTTTTTGTAACAATTATTTTTACATATCAGACACATATTGTTTTTTTCAATGAGGACCAGGTAATGGTGATTCAGTCTGACAAACCTTTTCTGCTTTTTATTCATTTAGATATTCATTCATTCATCCATTCATACGATTGTTGATTTTTTTCATACACTGTGCCCATTATAAGTAGAGATGAGCGAATATGTTTGGAAAATGATCGCCAAACATAAAATCGGCACGAATATGGTACATTCGGATTCATGATTGGTATCACGAGCATTTTACATACCATATATACTTGTGTATAAGCCAAGTTTTTCAGCACATTTTTTTGTGCTGAAAACACCCCCCTCGGCTTATACATGAGTTAATTGTCCAGAAAGCAAGTGGGGGAAGGGTAGCGGAGGAGCAGCAGGTCACAGGAGGCAGAAGCCAGCGGCTGTAACTGTGCCTGCTGCTAAAGAGAAATGAATATTTATTTCTCTTATTGCAGTGCACAGTGACAGCCACCGGCTTCTAGAAGACATCCTACTCACCTACCCGTGTGCCCTCAAAGCATCTCGGTGGTCCCATAGGTGTGGAGTGCATATTCATTACCTTAATGAGCGGTGCCATGAGATCGCTCCAGAAGTGCTGCTGGAAGCTGGAACCATCGAGATTCTGCAAAGGCGTCGGGACTACCGAGATGCTGCGAAGGCATGCTGGAGGGTGAGTAGATTAGAGAATAGGGAGCCATATATACCAGAATGGGATGGGGGAGCCAGGCATAGCAGGAAGAGGATCAGGGAGCCATGCATACAATGACAGGGACCAGAGAGGAATGCATACAATGACAGGGACCGGGGAGCCATGCATACCAGGACAGCGATGGGGGAGCCATGCATACCAGGACAGGGACAGGGGAACAATGCATAACAGGACAGCAATGATGGAGCCATACATTCAAAGACAGGGATGGGGGAAGTCAGGACAAGGATGAGGGGACAATGCATACCTGGCTTATACTTGAGTCAATAAGCTTACCCAGTTTTCTGTGGCAAAATTAGGTGCCTCGGCTTATACTCGGATTGGCTTATACCCAAGTATATATGGTACATAGAAGTAAAGCTGGAAATTCAGCAGCCTCGTAGGGTAAAATCACAGCAGGAGCTGATAGAAGAGATGGATAACATACAGTAAATACACATAGAATAGATAGATATATAGAGGTCTGTGACAAATAAAATTAGTACAGTGTGTGTGCAGCTCACAGTACATGTATTTCATTAATAAAAGATTATTTTTTGGAAAAAATGGTGTGGGCTCCACTGTAATTTTCATAACTAGCAGAGGGAAAGCCGATGGCTGGGGGCCAATCTTTATAGCCTGGGAAGGGGGTAATACCCATAGAGCTTCCCAGGCTACTAATATCAGCTCACAGATGTATACAGTACTTAGCCTTTACTGGCTATTAAATTGGTGGCTCTAAAAAAATGAGGTAGGGTCCCCCTATATTTAATAACCAGCAAAAGCTATGCAGACAGCTGCGGGCTGATATTAGTAGCCTAGGAAGGGGCCATGGATACTGGCCCCTCAGGCTAAAAACATCATCTCTCAGTCGCCCCGGGAAAAGCGCACCTCTAAGATGCGCCCAATTATGGCACTTAGCCTCGCTCTTCCCAATTGCCCTGTAGCAGTGGCAAGTGGGTTGATAGTTGGGGGGTTGATGTCACCTTTGTATTGTCAGGTGATATCAAGCCCCAAGGATAGTAATGGAGAGGCATCAATAAGACGCCCCCATTACTAACCACATAGTCACATTGTAAGAAAACACAGACACCCAGAAAAAAGTCCTTTAATTGAAAGAAAGACATAGACTTCTTTAATAATCTTAGTTAAACCATAATTATGACCTCGCCTATACCCCCAATGCCCTCGTCATCTGCAAAAGAGGTAAAAAAAACAAACAACAATATTCCTCACCTTTCCACAGAGATGCTTTTAATCCATTTGTCCCATGACGGGTCTAGCTGTGCTACATCTACAGTGCTGTGCAAATTAATTGGGGCAAAGCATTTCTACCTCTGATCACTGCTGAGCACTCATGCTGTCTTTTGACGGGCGGGGATGATTTCACCGTCTATCAGAAGTGCTATGCTGGAGTTTCCCATGCTGTCACAAAGCGTGGGAAACACTGGCTTTTTTGCTATCTATGTTCGGCTAAATTTAGCAATTTAAGCAGTCCAATCCAAGGAAAAAATTGATGACACTTACCGCTAAAATCCAATTCTTTATTTCAACAACAAAACATACTCAAGGTTCCTAAGAGCACAGTGGCCTCCATAATCCTTAAATGGAAGAAGTTTGGGACCACCAGAAGTCTTCCTAGACCTGTCCGTCCAGCCAAACTGAGCAATTGTGGGAGAAGAGCCTTGGTGAGAGAGGTCAAAAAGAACCCCAAGATCACTGTGACTGAGCTCCACAGGTGCAGTAGGGAGATGGGAGAAAGTTCCACAAAGTTAACTATCACTGCAGCTGGATTCCAATGAAGGGGTAGAACCAGCTCAAGGAGGATCACAAGGAAATGGACAGCATGTGACTTAAATATGAGTGTCTAAGCAAAGGGTCTGAATACTTATGACCATGTGATATTTCAGTTTTTCTTTTTTAAAAAATTTGGAAAAATTTCTACATTTCTGTTTTTTTTCAGTCAAGATGGGGTGCAGATTGTACATTAATGAGAAAAAAATGAACTTTTTTGAATTTACCAAATGGCTGCAATGAAACAAAGAGTGAAAAATTTAGAGGGGTCTGAATACTTTCCATACCCACTGTACATAAAATGTATAGTCTGGGTTCTGTGGAATGTCCAAGGTGTTTAATTTAATTAGTGATAGAACAGTAATGCATATGTTTTGGGAGTGTGAGATATGCCTAAATTGGAGAGATGTTCTGGACATGGATACTCCAAAATTGATGGGATGTTTTAAAATTGGCTGCAATGAAACAAAGAGTGAAAAATGTAAAGGGGTCTGAATACTTTCCATATCCACTGTACAAATGTGCATAGGCCTCGGTTATGCACATATAAACATGTTACACTATGCCCTGAAGGTCCATCCTCACCAGAAATCATATATTTCCATCAGACTCTAATCTACAAATTCGACAGTATCAAAAACATTTTGGGTTACTAATCAAAAAGGTATTTTTTGTCATGACGATAGTATTAGCAATCTTTAACGCTTTTTTCATCCACTTTAGTCCTAAAAACAGTAGAACAAATATATAATATAAAAGCTGTCACAACATTAGTCATAAAAGAAAATTGAAAAGTAACAAAAAAAAAATCAAGAATGAAAGGCAAAACCAGATCTTGAAATGATGAAATAATAATCCAATATTTCATGACATTAGGATTAAATAAAAAATGCCATATTCATGGCATGAGATTGTACAGAAGTAAAAACTGGGCTGGCAGACTCCAGAGCTAGGCTTGAGTTTAGGTTTAGTGCAAAAATGTGTATTTTGTGTATTTATTTTACTGTATACCAGATGTCGTTATCTTAATCACAGTCATCATCCTTCATCATACATATTTGTATCTTAAGCCCCCGTTACACACTGCGATATCGCTAGCAATATCGCTGTAAAGTCACCAATTTTGTGACGTTACAGCGATATTGCTAGCGATATCGCTGTGTCTGATACTTACCCACGACCGGCTCCCCCGCTGGTAATCGCTGATCGTGCAAGAAGCTGCTGGACCATTTCTCGTCGTCTGCTTCCTGCGGCGCTTCCTGCTGTGACGACGAGCGACGCGTGGAGCCGGGCGGGAGGACGCAGGATCGCCTGGTGTGACAGGTAAGTAGCGACCCCCATCCCCAGCGATGTCGCTAGTGAGATCTGCCTGAGTGGCAGCTCACTAGCGACCACCTAGCGACGCACCAGCGATCCTGACCGCGTCATATCGCTAGTCGGGATCGCTGGTGTATCGCTAGGTGTAACGGTACCCTTACTGTTGAAGTGAATTCACTTTCCAAGCATAAGATATAGCATTTGAGCTGAGGTTGTGTGCTGGTTGCTCAGTTCTGGAGGTTCTTTGATCTTTAAGAAAAAAAACAGCTCAGTCAGCAAAGTAAGAGGGGAATGCTGTCACACATTCAATAGCCCCCAATTACTTTGCAGTAGATAAAGCGCTAATTGAGCTGAGATGCATTAGCATAAATATCTTTTCAGTATTGTGATCTATAAATGTGCAGTCATTAATAGCCTTCATGGTCTTACGGATCCATCTTTGTTAAAGAGGAATTGTACAGTGTCTACTGAAGTCTGCAGGTGTTAGATGGAATTTGTGGGTTTGCCACATAGGGGATAGCTTTCACAGAAATGGGGGAAGGAAGAAAAACATAACTTCAGATTACAGATGATCCTCAGCTATAAAATAAGTCATTTTCTGCTACAAAGAAGAAAAAATGAATACATAAAAAGCATTAATTGAATGGCAGTCATTATCATTGATCAGCTTTACATTCCGTGCTCTTACACCGATCGGTTAAAATAAAATGTATACTTTTAAAATATATCCAAGAAATACATTCAAATATGCATTTTACTGCCAAAATATCTCTCCCGTTATCCAATTACTACAAAGCCAATTTTCGATTTTGCGCTTTTGTTTTTTCTCCTCTTTTTTATTTTTTGTTCCACATAGTTGTATGATGGCTTGTTTTTTTTGCAGGACAAGTTGTAGTTTTGAAAAAACGCCATTCATTTTACCATTCAAAATACTGAAAAATGGAAAAAAAAACTTCAAAATTGGGTAAAGACAGAGAAGAAAGTGTTTTAAGAACAAATTGGAAAACCCACAATAAATCATTCTGATTATATGTGGATGTACACCCATCTATGCACTATAGATTTGAGTTACTGCAAATTATGAATTTTTCTTAGCCAAAAGTGCTCCTTAAAATTGCTAAGAGGAGTATTTGTCCCCTCTGTAAAATATGTAGTGTGACCTCTGACAGAGACTGTCCTATAGAGCAGTGGGTGTACTAGCAGTCAGTCGCTCAGCAACTGATGATTTTTTAATAAAAAAATGTAAAAAATTATTACCTCTATAACGGATCAAGTTGTATGGGCCACATGTGAAGCTAAGTTGCCACAGAAGACCAGGATCCATCAAGAAACACTTAATAAAGTTGTTTCATAAGTGGAGATCCTGCTTTTATTTATTCTTTTTTCTATTTATTTAAAGCACCACTTCGGCGATTTGTTTTTTCCCATTTCTCAAGTGGTGCCACTAATGTAAGGTCACAGACCGTAGACTTAAACTCACTCACCACCATTGTCACCTTTTTTCTGCACCACTCCGGTCATACAGCGGCTGTAAGTCAGAACTAATGGTCAGAAGCTCTTTATGCAAGTCTATGAGAGCACGAACAAGCACCCAGTGAGCTCCTTCCTGCAGCTCGGTTGCTGTAGAATGAACTAACACTGACAGTCAGCTGATGCATCAGGTGACCTCTTATAGGATGGTGGGAGTGGTCACCACCCACATCAGCAAACCCAGCAGCAATGCAATTACAACAGCAGGCCAGCGGGGGAAAAAACTGACATTAACCCTGATGGCCTGAAAGGAAAAAAGTTTTACTCTGAGAAGCCAGATCTGCCACAGATCCAATAATGGATAGTGACATTACTTTATCAGGGAATACTCCATACAGGGAGAGGGTAGAGTAAAACAGGCTTGCAAGAGATTATGCAAAATGTAATAAAACAGGAGCTGGGAAATTAAAGAGGAAGTTTAGTAATGATAAACTTATCAGTCCGACAACGTCAGAATGTGGAATCCTAAGTTCCAACGATGGTGCCAAGGCGGTGGCGCGTAAGGGATCCAGCGTGGTCCTGAAGAGGATGAGAATCCGGTTCCCGGTAGTGGTGGTTCCTTGTTGTCCTGATGGGGGTCCAGGGTCCAGGAGCTTTAGTGCAGGAACGTGAGCAGTCTTTATCACTGTCGGAGCATAACATTGCTTGACAGTTGTACACGGGTGAATCAGGATACAGTTCACAGCGGGTCGCCCGGATTCTCTGTCTCAGCATAAGCGCGTTTGTTATCTGGCTGGAGATTATTTGTTACTCCCGGTCTCAGGTGCCAACGGGCACTTTAAAAGTCTCTGTTGGCAGTCTCTGCACGAGGATCTTTGGCCCCTATGGAGTGGGCCTTCTCCGTTCTGATGCTCAGAGGTAGGAGCACCAACACTGTCCTCCTGCGCACCGCGTGTTCCCGCCAAGTCTCCCATGTTTCCCACGCTCTACAGCTTTTTAAGCTTAGCTGTACCCCCTGACACTGAGTGCAAAGGTTGGTCCGTGGCTTTAAGCTTTCCCCCGTGCAACATGGGAGACAGCCCCAAAAGTTCCGGATCCGTCACGAAATAGGTACGCCTGGTCCGGTCCTTCTCCTTACAGTGAGGTGAGAGGAGAGAGAAATTTTACAGCTCTAAAGTTCAGGTCCTCATTGTTTTCAGTAGGACAACATTTCTAATTTACTGAGATAATGACTTTTGGGTTTTCATTGACTGTAAGCCATAATCATCAACTCTGTCTGTAATGACTCTATATAATATATGAGTTTCACTTTTTGTATTGAAGAACTGAAATAAATTAACTTATTGATGATATTCTAATTTTTTGAGATGCACCTGTATTAGTCCTCCCTTTCTCTTTCATATTTTATATGTTATCCTTCTGTCAGGTTCTAATCCCGATTCCTTCACATATTCTTTACATTCTTTTTTTATCACATTTGAGCAATTTTCCATTTCTCTCTCTCTGTTCCCTTGCATACTGTTTTGGTAATCTTTAACTTTAAACCTTTTAGAGATTATTATTATTATTTATATAGCACCATTGATTCCATGGTGCTGTACATGAGAAGGGGGGTTACATAAAAAATACAGATATCAATTACAGTAAACAAACTAACAATGACAGACTGATGCAGAGGGGAGAGGACCCTGCCCTTGTGGGCTTACAATCTTTAATTTCATCTTCAACTTGCTTAACTGTTCATAATAACAGTAATTTTGACCAGGGTGCCCAAACTTCTACATGTCACTGTATGTTATTAATTTGCTGACTGTAAAGCCAATGTTTAAGATAAGTAGTACATACAGTCAGAAAAAGCAAAATCATGTTTCAGAACCTAATGATTCAGTGTTAAAACTGCTATTCAGAATTGACAGTTTCTTGTTACACATTCTTCCACAATCATTTCAATTAATTCTTATTATTCTTTTATTTTAGTTTCAAATAGCAATTTCCTCATGGCAAATTTTTCTTTTTTTCACTGTAAAATGATGTTTTATAATTTCTATACATAATTTCCAAAACAGTATGTTCGTAGGATGGATGCCAATGGGTGGAATGTTATACAAATACAGATCTGACATAAATTATCACAAAAAAATTATAAAATACTAAACCTTACAGTTTTATGTATTACATAATAAATCTATTTCATATTAAATCACATCCTATTCATAAAACTTCGAGACTTGTATGGTCATTATTTCTGTGCCTATAGTTATACTGCACAGGACTGCACAGGTGGAGAGTTAATTGTGCTACAAACCTTTTTTTGCTGGCTCTTTTTTTGTCTGTTTCAATTTATTTTAATCTTATGGATTGTATGAAAGGGCATGATTTCAATTTTGCATATTCTTCAATCTCATTTTTTACTTAATATTATCAAAATGATTTTCATATATGTCATAGATTTATGTAGGGACACTATGGCACTTATTCATTAAGACTTGCAAAATGCACCAGAGCTGGCGAGGAGTGGCAGAAAGATACAAGAGTTGTAAATGGACAATACAAGCACAATTGATTACAGTAAAAGATTGATGAGCTTATACAGTGGGGCAAAAAAGTATTTAGTCAGTCAGCAATAGTGCAAGTTCCACCACTTAAAAAGATGAGAGGCGTCTGTAATTTACATCATAGGTATACCTCAACTATGGGAGACAAACTGAGAAAAAAAAATCCAGAAAATCACATTGTCTGTTTTTTTTTCATTTTATTTGCATATTATGGTGGAAAATAAGTATTTGGTCAGAAACAAAATTTCATCTCAATACTTTGTGATATATCCTTTGTTGGCAATGACAAAGGTCAAACGTTTTCTGTAAGTCTTCACAAGGTTGCCACACACTGTTGTTGGTATGTTGGCCCATTCCTCCATGCAGATCTCCTCTAGAGCAGTGATGTTTTTGGCTTTTCGCTTGGCAACACGGACTTTCAACTCCCTCCAAAGGTTTTCTATAGGGTTGAGATCTGGAGACTGGCTAGGCCACTCCAGGACCTTGAAATGCTTCTTACGAAGCCACTCCTTCGTTGCCCTGGCGGTGTGCTTTGGATCATTGTCATGTTGAAAGACCCAGCCACGTTTCATCTTCAATGCCCTTGCTGATGGAAGGAGGTTTGCACTCAAAATCTCACGATACATGGCCCCATTCATTCTTTCATGTACCCGGATCAGTCGTCCTGGCCCCTTTGCAGAGAAACAGCCCCAAAGCATGATGTTTCCACCACCATGCTTTACAGTAGGTATGGTGTTTGATGGATGCAACTCAGTATTCTTTTTCCTCCAAACACGACAAGTTGTGTTTCTACCAAACAGTTCCAGTTTGGTTTCATCAGACCATAGGACATTCTCCCAAAACTCCTCTGGATCATCCAAATGCTCTCTAGCAAACTTCAGACGGGCCCGGACATGTACAGGCTTAAGCAGTGGGACACGTCTGGCACTGCAGGATCTGAGTCCATGGTGGCGTAGTGTGTTACTTATGGTAGGCCTTGTTACATTGGACCCAGCTCTCTGCAGTTCATTCACTAGGTCCCCCCACGTGGTTCTGGGATTTTTGCTCACCGTTCTTGTGATCATTCTGACCCCACGGGGTGGGATTTTGCGTGGAGCACCAGATCGAGGGAGATTATCAGTGGTCTTGTATGTCTTCCATTTTCTAATTATTGCTCCCACAGTTGATTTCTTCACTCCAAGCTGGTTGGCTATTGCAGATTCAGTCTTCCCAGCCTGGTGCAGGGCTACAATTTTGTTTCTGGTGTCCTTTGACAGCTCTTTGGTCTTCACCATAGTGGAGTTTGGAGTCAGACTATTTGAGGGTGTGCACAGGTGTCTTTTTATGCTCATAACAAGTTTAAACAGGTGCCATTACTACAGGTAATGAGTGGAGGAAAGAGGAGACTCTTAAAGAAGAAGATATAGGTCTGTGAGAGCCAGAAATCTTGATTGCTTGTTTCTGACCAAATACTTATTTTCCACCATAATATGCAAATAAAATGAAAAAAAACAGACAATGTGATTTTCTGGATTTTTTTTTCTCAGTTTGTCTCCCATAGTTGAGGTCTACCTATGATGTAAATTACAGACGCCTCTCATCTTTTTAAGTGGTGGAACTTGCACTATTGCTGACTGACTAAATACTTTTTTGCCCCACTGTACATGGTAAGTATACTGTTCACTTCCATGCAACTCTTGAAGGTCTTTTAGGAAATCTCCAATTTAATAATATAACTTTATTTTAAATAATATTTCTATATTTTATTCAGGGTGTGAGCAGTTACTTTTAAAAGGTAGTTCATCCACCAGCTAGCTGAAACAGATAAATCTTAGGATGTATGACACTTGGAGCACCTACATAGGTCTCCATAAATTTTAAAACATCCCATCAAGTTTGGAGTATCCACATCCAGATCATCTCTCTAATTTAGGCGTTTCTCATACTCTGAAAACATATGCATTACTGTTCTAGCACTCGTTAATTTAAACACCTTGGACATTCCGCAGAACCCAGACTATACACTTTATGTACAGTGGGTACGGAAAATATCGAGACCCCTTTAAATTTTTCACTCTTTGTTTTATTGCAGCCATTTGTTAAATTCAAAAAAGTACATTTTTTTTCTCATTAATGTACACTCTGCACCCCATGATGACTGAAGAAACAGAAATGTAGAATTTTTTGCAAATTTATTAAAAAAGAAAAACTGAAATATCACATGGTCATAAGTATTCAGACCCTTTGCTCAGACACTCATATTAAAGTCACATGCTGTCCATTTCTGTGTGATCCTCCTTGAGATGGTTCTACTTTTTCATTGGAGTCCAGCTGTGTTTAATTAAACTGATTGGACTTGATTTGTAAAGGCACACACATGTCTATATAAGACCTCACAGTACATGTCAGGCCACATGAGAATCATGAGGTCAAAGGAACTGGCCAAGGAGCTCAGAGACAGAATTGTGGCAAGGCACACATCTGGCCAAGGTTACAAAATAATTTCTGCCGTACTCAAGGTTCCTAAAAGCACAATGGCCTCCATAATCCTTAATTGGAAGTAATTTGGGACCACCAGAAGTCTTCCTAGACCTGGCCATCCAGTCAAACTGAGCAATCGTAGGAGAAGAGCCTTGGTGAGAGCGGTCAAAAAGAACCCCAAGATCACTGTAGCTGAGCTCCACAGATGCAGTAGGGAGATGGGAGAAAGTTCCACAAAGTTAACTATCACTGCAGCCCTCCACCAGTTTGGTCTTTATGGCAGAGTGGCCCGACGGAAACCTGTCCTCAGTGCAAGACATATGAAAGAGTTTGCTAAAAAACACATGAAGGACTCCCAGACTATGAGAAATAAGATTCAATCCCAACAGTGAATCTTGGTGGTGGCAGCATCATGCTATGGGGGTGTTTTTCAGCTGCAGGGACAGGAAATCTGATTGCAATTGAAGGAAACATGAATGTGGCCAAGTGCAGAGATTTCCTGGATGAAAACCTCTTCAAGAGTGCTCTGGACCTCAGACTTGGCCAAAGATTTACCTTCCAACAAGACAATGACCCTAAGCACACAGCTAAAATAACAAAGGAGTGGCTTCAGAACAACTCTGTGACCACTCTTGACTGGCCTAGCCAGAGCCCTGACCTAAACCCGATTGAGCATCTCTGGAGTGACGTGAAAATGGCTGTCCACCAACTTTAACCATCCAACCTGATGGAACTGGAGAGGATCTGCAAGGAAGAATGGCAGAGGATCCCCAAATCCAGGTGTGAAAAGCTTGTTGCATTATTCCCAAGAAGACTCATGGCTGTACTAGCTGAAAAGGGTGATTCTACTCAAGCCCAAACATGTCTGGTCTCATATGAGGGGTTTCACACTGGCCAGCTTGCCTAATCGAAAAGTAGGGGCGTTACTAATAGGCTGTGAACCAGACACTATGCAGTACCCTTATGTGAACAGAACCCTATTGTGTTGTGCAAGTTTATACTGGGCAGTCACCCCTCCAGGAAAGGGTAGGTGGAGAGTGGCTGTTGATCTAGTATTTTGCACCTGTTTTGCTAATATCTTGCTATTTGTGTAGTGCATTTGTTCAAAGATCAGGTAAGCGGTGCTGCTTTTTTCTGCTGTTTAATTTGAAGTTTTGGAGGCTTTTAGTCTTCTTTTGTGGCTTTGCTAATAGTTTACTCAATACTTAGCAAAGGGTCTGAATACTTATGACCATGTGATATTTCAGTTTTTCTTTTTTTAATAAATTTGCAAAAATTCTACATTTCTGTTCTTTTTCAGTCAGCATGGGGTGCAAAGTGTACATTAATGAGAAAAAATGAACTTTTTGAATTTACCAAATGGCTGCCATGAAACAAAGAGGGAAAAATTTAAAGGGTTCTGAAGTTCTGAATACTTTCCGTACCCACTGTAACTGTGAGGAGATATGAAAAATCCTATTGAGGAACTTAACTTGCATAATTTATTCCCGAGCACTGACATCAGGGCAAAATTTCTAGCTAGAAAACTGTAAAACCCGAAAAGCGGTATAGTATACCTCTAAATATGATGTCAGATAAAAAGTAGATTCTGTGCGATCTCAATATGTGGTACATTTCTCAGATGAGAAAGGTGTGGACAGCGGTGTATTTGGTGACCACTTAGCCACCTCCTCATGAGTCCAATGGAGAGCAGTATACCCTTTCAATGTAACAAAAATTGGTCCAGAAATATAAGACTGACTGGAAGTTCGGCCTCTAAGCAATAAACCCAGTAATGTTTGTTGAGGGCCTACTACTCTGAACTACAATCATACTGCCAAGATGCATTCAGAGGCAGATAGCAACCTATGCTCATATACTAATTGTCATGCAAAATAAAAATAAAAGAAATAGGGAATAGTTAATTTCCCCCAATCTTTAGGTAAACAGAGAATTTGCTCTGGGAAGGGTGCTCATCCACAGTATTTTAAGGAGTTCCTTGTGAAGGAAAGTGAAGAAATTCTTGGGGACCCATATAGGAGAATTATGGAAAATGCAATTTTGTTTTAAGAAGGTTGACTCTTCCAACCAGTGTTAGAGTGAGCGAAGCCCAATACACATCTGCTTCTCTCATTAGTGTCAGCAAATGTATGAGATTATCCTAAAACACTGTCTGTTTGCTTACTTTAATACCGCTTTATTAACCTATTGTAGTGGAACAGGTGTGGGAAAGGTCTCCTCGGCGACATCTAGAGCCAGAAGATGGGATTTGTCCCCAATGAACTAAATGCAAGAAAATGAAAACATTGAAAACTCTTAAAACATTATTGAAAGATGTCTCTGGATCTTGCAAGATTAACAGTGTATATCGTAAGACCGGCAATAACCTCAGATGAAAAGATTTTAAAAAGCATTAGTAAACAATACAAAAGTAAGACACAACCTTGGAAGTGTTCCTGTGCCTAGTAAAAATTTAGGGGAATTGTAACTATTAGTCATAATTAACTGTTATGCATCGTTGTTAGTCGTTAATATTAACCACTGGGGAGTTAAACTAAATTTGCACCCATTTTATGAAAACTGGACCAAAACCAAATCTACTCATCACATTCCACAAGTACATCCATTCCACTGAGTCAATTGCTTTGGGATGGTCAATAAAAAAAACAAGTTTTCCACAGTTTGAGTGTTTAAGCAGAAGATTAGTGAAGTGTAGTGTTGAGCGAGCGTGTTCGACATGATCAGTAATCGATTGAGTATCACGGATGTTCAAGCACCAGGCTGAAGTCCCCACCCCGCATGTTTGGTGCCTGTTAAGACAACCAAGGAACATGTGGTGATTGCCTGCCATGCAAAATAAATAACCAAAGCAAAAATGCTCCTCCACACCTTGGGCTATGTTCACACGTAGCATTTTGATGCATTTTTGAACTTTAGCATTGCTTTCAACCAAGACAAATGCATTCACTGGGAAATGTCATTTTAACATTTTACAACCTTAGCTGGCCATGTGGTGTGTGACACATCCTCAGACACATCCAGTTTCATTTATGAAGGAGGGACAATGAAAGTCAGAAAGCCTATTTTTATAGGGCCATCAGGCAGCCTTTACTATTCTTAGAGATCCATCAGCCGGCTATTCTTTGTTGCTCCCATTATTAAACAGTGGGTCTCCTATACTGTTATTGACTATGCAGTGGGAGCAGGTCTGCCAAAAATTAGGATGCACCCCAAAACCCCTTTGACAAGATGTACAAGAGGGCCTCATTAAAAAATGGTCCCATTATTAGGAAGTGGGTCTCCCATAGTGTAATTTCCACCAGCGGCACTAAAAACCCGCTCTGACAAAGCGCCAGGACCTCCAAGATGTAGAGAGCCTGTTCATGCCACGTGTCCAGCTTGGATACCCAATAATTATAAGGCACAGAGGAATCACAGAAGACATTGGTACAGTCAGTAAGGTACTCCCTCAGCATTTTCCAAAACTTTGCACTCCTTGTGAGAGTTCCCCATGCCACAGGGCCTGTGCGATGGGAGGTTCTGAGAAAACTCTTGCAGAACTTTGCCAGTGTTCTCTTGTCTCTGCTGGACTGGAGTTGTGTCTCTCTCACCTGTACTCCTTGGTTGTCCAACGAACTGTGTCACTAGAGTTTTCAGATGGAACATTTTTTAATAATTCCTCAACAATGGCCCTCTGGTACGGCCTCATTTTAGTAGACCTGTCTGCCTCTGGAATAAGATATAGAAAGTTCTCCTTTTAGCGTGTTTCTAGAAGTGTCACCAACCAGTAATGACAGTCACCCAAAATTTTAAGAATGCGAGGGTCATGGGAAAGGCAGCGTAACCTAAACTCAGCCATGCGTGCCAAACTGCTAACAGGCAAGACTTCTGTGTCCTCACCAAGAAGACAAATGACCATGCTTTCCTCCTCCTCCCTGTCCTCAGGCCATCCATGCTGAACAGACGGAATGACATATGTGCTTGTTGTACCATCTATAGCGCATGAAACTAGCTCCTATTCTTCCTGCTCCTCCTCCTCCTCTTCCTCATTGTCAGCCAATCCATGTTGGGATGAGATGAGGCCAGGCTCTGTGTAATCACCCTGTATGGTTCCTTGCTCCATCTCATCATGCTCCGCCTGCAATGCATATGCACCTTATAGCTATTTAGCAATCATTTGATGTTGTTATACATGTAATATACTGTATATGCTTTCTAGCTACATAGGATTTAATCTTGGCTATTTAAATACCTAATTTACATGTGCAATACCATCTATGGTGGCTCTTATGCACTCATACTGTGTGTTCTTTTGAGAGACTATTAGGTGTGGGAAATCATTGCTTTCATATAAAGGCATGATTTATTATAAGTCCTTTTTATATTTTAAATGTTTTTAATATGAATTGTGTGTTTTTGCTGTTTGTACTGTCATTATTCTTTATATATAATTGAGGTGCTCCTTGATGTATGGACATGATCTTCTTCTTGTTTTCTCATGTCATGTTTTTCTCAGGCCCTTAGTGAGCCCTCTTGTCTGAGATTCATAAGTGGTGCCCTCCATTTCTTTCATATTGAGCATCTTCTTTGACTGTGAGTAGAGAGCGGTTTCAAAACACAGAGAAGCTATGATGGTGATGCTAATTATGGCATCATCGCCGCTCACCATCTTGGTGGAGTCCTCAAACTTTTGGGGGATGGTACATATATCTGACATCCATGTCCACTCCTGAGGTCTTATGTGTGGAGTCTGAACTGAATACTGATGGCCTTGTTGATGCTGGTAGTCAACAACTGCCCTCTTCTGTTCATAAATCATTTACAACATCTGCAATGTAGAGGTCCAACGTATGGGGACATCACACAATAGTTGATGATCCGGAAGCTGCAAATGCTGCTGAAGCACGGCAAGGGAGACGGAAGCTGTAGCTGACTTTCTAAAATGAGTACACAGGTGGCATACTTTGTCAAGCAGTTTTGGCAGCTTCGGGTAGGTTTTGAGAAACCGCTGAACCACGAGGTTAAGCACATGGACCAGGCATGATACAAATGTAGGTAGGAGAGCCGAATGGAGGGTGGTCCTCTTACCACCGCGAACAGACTGAGACGGAGACTGAAGTGCGTCCAACAGGTCCTCTTTATTGGCCGTCCTCTTGACGACCCCAGCAACATACAGCAACGGCTAGACACTCTCCGCAAACAGGCCCGGGTACCTTCGCTTACTCCTTACTTCTGTATGACGGCCCTCGTGGCTCTTTCACTGCAGCTGCCCTAGGCCTACCACTACAGCGCTTCACCTGACCAAGTCCGTCCGTCTTGTGGTACCCCCAGGCTCTCTCCGTCTGCGGTTTTTCTTGTCTCTCCGTCTGCAGCTTCTCCTGTCAGGGCCACCCCCCTGACTGGCTCCGCTGTCAGTCCCCTCTGGAGCTTCTTCACTGTGCTTCTCCTCCTTAGGTCTTCTCTACTCCTCAGCTCCTCTCCCTGGACTGACCTTCTGGAACTCTCTTCTCTCTCTTATATATCCCCTCCCTTGGAATTCCCCTCTAGAGCTCCTGTAACCAAGCCCCCCATGATTTTGCGGTTTCAAAGCCATAAGCTGATGTTAAGCCCTGCTCTCACTGCTCCCTGCTCCCATGTTGTGGCCAAACTGCAGTACTACACCTTCCTTCATTTCTGCTGTCCTTGGCAAAACCCAGTCCTTCACCACCCTGCTCCTCTGTCTAGCTGTCTCCCACCTTCCTACATAGCAGTTCATGTCCAGAATATTGCACATTAACCCTTCCTCTGCAGACAGGTCTGTATGTTAGTCCACTTCCCCTACACGTGTGTGAGCTTGCCTCGCTTCAGAGCTGCCACCATGTGCTGCGCATAGTCACATATGACCATGCCTGGCTGTAGGTTCAGCGGTGTCAGCCACAAATCTGCCTGCTCTTTGAGAGCTGTCCACAACTCTTCAACATTGTGTGGTTTGTCACCTAAGTATATTAGCTTCAGCACAGCCTGTTGCCACTTGGTTGAGGCAGTGCTGCAGTGCTTAAAGCTTGTGACTGATGTGGTAATTTCGGAGATGGAGGCTGAAGAGGAGGAGAGGAGGAGGAAGTGCAGGAGCTGTAGACTGTGGGGGAAACCCAGATAAACATAGGGCCTGCAATCCTCAGCATCGGGAGGACGTGTTCCATCCCAAGGTCTGACTGGGTCCTGGCTTCCACTATATTAACCAAATGTGCCGTCAGCGAGATGTACCATCCATGCACACAAGCACTTGGCCATGTGTCCGTGGTTAGGTGGACTTTCCCAGCAACTGCATTGTTGAGGGCACCGGTAATTTTGTGGGACACATGCTTGTGTAATGTGGGGACGGTACACCGGGAGAAATAGTGGCAGTTGGGGACCAAGTACCGAGGGACGGCCGCCGCTATCAGTTGTGGAAAGCTTCCATCTTCATGAGCCTAAAAGGCAACATTTCAAGGGCAACAGTCACGAAAGGTGTGAATATAGTAGTGTGGCCTGTGGGGTGTTGGCTGCGTATTTGCACTTGCGCTCCAAGGACTGGGGTATGGAAAACTGAATGCTGTGCTGGGACAAGGACGTGGACGTGCTTGCTGATGGTGCTAGTTGAGTGTGTGCAATGACAGGTGCAGGGCAGGAGGCATCTTCACATGCACCATGGACAGGGGATTGGCTTGCACGCACAACAGCGGAAAAAGCAGTGGTGTTACCCACAGACACTGTTCCTGGACCCTGGGGTTTGGCCCACAAAGGCGGGTGCTTTGCTGCCATGTGCCTGATCATGCTGGTTGTGGTCAGGCTGGTAGTTTACTACCCCTATAGATGTTGGCCTGGCAGGTGGTGCAAATGGCCTTTTTGGGGTTATCAGCAGAGTCATTAAAAATCAACTAGACTTGGGAAGACCTAACAGTTGGACTGGCAAGTTTTGTCATGTTGGTGTTATGGGAAATGCTTGCCCACTTTCTGTCTGCGGCCACCACACTGCTTCTTATTGCCTGTTGGGGTGCTAAGCCCCCCCCTGTGTGCTGCTGTCCTCACTCTGCATGTCCTCTTGACATTTGGGGTCAGTTACTATATCATCCAACAACTCATACTTTACTTACGCACCCTGGTCCTAATCCTGACTTTCTTGCAATTGTGTCTCATCATCATCCACCTTTTGTTACACTTTCCCACCATCATCTTCGTGTGACAATGGCTGCTCAAATATTTGGGCATCGCTACATGTGATCTCCTCTTGCCTCTCTTCAAGTGGAGCGGGAGAGAGGCCTGAATCTATAAATGGAACAATGATGAGCAAAAAGAAAAGCAACAAATTGTGAAATAAAAATAAAAAAATAAAAAATGTTTGATAAAATAAGAAGTAATAGTAATCTTATAAAATAATATGGACAAATATGGTTCTACACCACAATAACTTGAGCATACAAAAATAAGGTGTAAATAAACCTCATAAGAAAGGTATATAATTATATATCTTTATTCAGCCATAATAGCATACATATAAAATCAATCATTAAAAATTACAAGAAAAAATATATATATCAAAAATTAGCCATGAGTTGGTGCCACAGACCAATAATAAATAGATCTATATAAACTGTAGGTAAGACCACAGTGCACAAATAAGTGTATATAGTTCATAAACATGTGCCAGTTACAACGACATAAGGCTAAAGGAGTGTAGATACACAACAAAATGAGTGAAAGGTAATGTGCAAAAAAACAAGTGTGCAAAGTAGCAATTATAGGGTGTATACCTACAGTGTACTGCAGCGCCAAGGGTCCCTACTCACGTTTTGGCATAAATGGCCTTCTTCCAGGGGGAGTGTCTAAAGTGTCTGAGTAGCCTTTACTTATATGTTAATGTGACCAATAGAAATGTAAGAGTTAAACGCTTGCAGCTGCGCCGGTATTTGTCGGCGCATGCGGACATCCATTATAGCCCCATCGCCCCCATCCATCGGAGCGTCACGAAGACATCACGATCATGTTACCCGAAGCCACAACCACGTATCATGTGAGTGTGATCAAGGAAACAGACCGCGATGGCGCCGGTGAGACGCGCCAGGGGATGTGGGAGAGGAGGTAATGAGATGCATGCGCACACCGGGTGCATACAAGTGGAGCTTAAAACAGCTGAGAGACCAGCAGGAGGACATATTCAAAATAAAAAAGCGCTGAATGTGAATGGAGATGTGTGAATGTGATAAACATATAATGTGCACATAAATGAATATCAATTACAAAATAGATGAATGACAACTTAAAGTGCCTGTGCATAGTTACATTGTTCCATAATTATATATGGAACAAAATATTGCATAAAGGAAATATAAATTTTAAAGTGACAGTGCATGAATTAATATATAATGTTGAAAAAAAATTAATTTAAAGTGACAATGCATAAATAAATCTATATATGTTGTACAAGATGTTAAATACACATATAGTGCAAAAATAAAATGACAATGCATGAATAAATACATATATAAATGCACAGTCCATTTTAGTTTCAAAGGACAGTTTTTCTTCCTTTGAGACTGATGACTTAAATAGAGTATAATTTGAGTCTAACTCAGTCTCTAATTTTATTAATTGATTTTAATTCTAAAAAATTAGTAATTGCATATATTGAACAGAACATGTTGTACAGGCTGTCTCCCATTATTTAATAAAGTCAACTATGGGGAAGGACGGGAAAACTTGAATTCGCAATCCCCTTGGTATACACCCTATAACTGCTACTTTGCACACTTGTTTTTTTTGCACATTACCTTTCACTCATTTTGTTGTGTATCTACACTCCTTTAGCCTTATGTCGTTGTAACTGGCACATGTTTATGAACTGTATACACTTATTTGTGCACTGTGGTCTTACCTACAGTTTATATAGATCTATTTATTATTGGTCTGTGGCGCCATCTCATCGCTAACTTTTGATATATACATTTTTTCTTGTAATTTTTAATGATTGATTTTATATGTATGCTATTATGCCTGAATAAAGATATATAATTATATACCATTCTATTGAGGTTTATTTACACCTTATTTTTTGTATGCTCAAATGGAAAAATGAACAGCTCTTCAGAGTGTCCAAATGTGGGATCAATTGTCTCTGGGCACCCAGCATGGTGGGAGGAAGGAGGACCAGGGTGAGGAATAGGAGGTCCAGATTCACGACTGCTCAGAGTTGACTGTGTGGAAGACAGGTTGATGGTGGTGGTGGTGGTGGCAAAGTAACTGGAAGAATTATCCGCTATCCAACCAACAACCTTTGGACACTGCTCTGGGTCCAATAGTGGTGTGCTGCTGCGGTCCCATAATAATTGGGAAAGGAAGGTCGAGTGAGAAGATGTGGGTGTTTGTTGTGGCGCAATTTCAGCTTGCACACTGACTCAGCCTCGTCCTCTGCATGCACTGTCACATCCACTTCCCCGTCCATTGCCACGCGCCTTGCCCATTTTAAATGGAGTACAATATTTTCCATGTTCACTTCAAATTGCTGAATTTGGAGCGAACACTTATATGTGATCCGTGTGAGGGAAAACCCCAGTTTAAATTATCTTGCCAGTAGTTAACTATTTTGTTTCCAGCAAACTGGTGTCAGTAACTTGCCAAGACACTGGAACAAAATTTAAATTGAGGCCTGAAATGGCACAATTTTGAGCGCAGTGATATGTGATCCTTGTGACGAACAAACCCCAAATTAAAATATCTGGCATGTAGATAACAATTTTTTTTCAGCAAACTGGTGCCAAAAACTTGTCTAAGGCTGGTTTCACACTAGTGTTTTATCGCGCAGCGCATCGTGCGCTATCGGGCGCACACACAATGGTCCCAAAGAAGAGCCACAACTTTGGATACAAGCTGCATCAGCCAAAATGTGAGTATTCTTCAACATAATGTCTGCCTGTCCTTTCAAATTTATTATGTACTAATTTTTTTTTTGTTTAAATTCCAGCATGTCTTCTGGATCGGAATATTCTCCATCCCAGCAAGAACTGGCCCAAGCAGAGCATGAGGTGAGGATAGTTGCTGCCTCTGCAAATGTGTAATATTTTTTTTTCTTTACAGACATCGTCATCGGACCCAGCATGTGAGGCGGAACATCGGGAGCAGCCTTCCCAAGTCCCGGCGAGGAGACGTAATGTGAGTATACAGTCTTTTAATGTCCCTTTTTTTATTTATTTTTTCTCTTCCTTTTTTTATTTCCTTTTTGTCATTTTCTATCTTGCTTCTTTTATTTCTATTTTTCTATCTTTTTCATTCTCCAAAATTTCCAAGATTATAATTTTTTTTCTAGGTTCCACAATGGGATGAAGACATTTACTTGGACAATGAGCACCTGATCCACCTGGTCCAGGTGTGTGTCCCATTGTGGGACAGCCATGACCAGCAGTACAAGGACACTGTGGTGGTCCGGCAGCTCTGGAATGAGGTGGCCGCAGCGATGATGGATGGCTGGGACAGTGCCTCTCTAACGTCCAAAAAGGCGTTTAGTAAGTATTTCCATGCTCTGCGATACCGCATTGACTCTTGTTCCTGATGATACTGGTGTGTTTTTTGCAAGATATATTCTTGCAGGAAACACACCAGTGTCCTCAGGATCAACAGTGACTGCATTGTGTATTGTAATGCTGTATTGATCATGCTTTCACTCTTGCTGCTGATGATACCGGTGTGTTTCTTGCAAGATATATTCTTGCAGGAAACACAACAGTGTCCTCAGGATCAACAGTGACTGCATTGTGTATTGTAATGCTGTATTGATCATGCTTTCACTCTTGCTGCTAATGAAACTGGTGTGTTTCTTGCAAGATATATTCTTGCAGGAAACACACCAGTGTCTTTCACTCTTGCTGCTGATGATACTCGTGTGTTTCTTGCAAGATATATTCTTGCAGGAAACACATTACTTTCGTCAGGATCAACAGTGACTGCATTGTCTATTGAATTATTTTCTGATGCCGCATTGAATGTTTCCCAAGTTCACTCAGGTGTGTGTGATGATACAGATGTTGCCATCAGTCATTGTATAACGTTTTTTCGTTGGTTTTTCAACAGTGAACAAAGTCCGCACATGTTGGCGCTCGATGAAGGACCGCTTCAACACTGATGTTCATGCTGAGGGACAGGTTCACAGTGGTTCAGCGGCAAGGACCAGAACAAAGTACTGCTATCATCGTGAGTTGGCATTCCTAAGACCGGTCCTTGCCACCAGAGCATAAGTATTATATATATATATATTTTTTTTAATAATCTGTGCTTTTCTATTCCACAACTGATGCTTCTTGTAAATGCATGATAGTAATGTTTTTCTTTTCTTTCCACAGCACCTGGAGCAGCACCCTGCAACCTGTCCCTGGAGCGGTCCTTCATCGATTGACCTCGGACCCGTTGCAGCCATCCGATAGCCAGGAAGCATCTTGCAGGTCAGCAACATGGACAGCTGGTGACCAGGAAGCCGGTCAATCAGGTGTTCCCCTGTCCCAGGTCTCTGCCACTGGTTATGCGGGCACTTCCCACCAGTGGCAGAGGGCCTCGGACAGGCCTGTCTTGCCCGAGTTCATGCACTTGAGCGAGGCCTTTCATGCCAGCCTCAAGTCACTGTCAGACAGAGTGGAAAGCGTTTTTTTACTCATGGAATGCAGTTTTACCCACATGGAACACCGCATGCCTGCAACACTGCTTACTTGCAGGCTATGCAGCAGAAACGGTACGTGCAGCAGTCAGTGGTGTCATTTCCAACAGTGCCACCACTGACTCGCTACACTTCACTACCGATTTTTGCTGCATACCACTGCACGGGGACCTGTATTCCTAGCCAAGCCGGACACCACTACACCACACAAATGCCGAGTGCTGCTGGACACTCCGCCCTCCCCACCACCATGGCAAGTGCTGCTCCTGTCTGGAGCATCACCACCACCACCGGAGTACCATCTTTGAGCACCGCCACCGCCGAACCTGCTTGGGCCACCGCCACCTATTCTCCTGTTTGGAGCACCGCCACCACTTCGACGTCTAGGAGCACCGCCACCACTCATCAACATTCAAGGAGCACCGCCATCACTTCTCATCATTCAAGGAGCGCCACCACCACTCCTCATCATAGGAGCACCGGCAACCGCCACCACTTCTCCTAGGAGCACCGCCACCACTCCTCATCATAGGAGCACCGCCACCACTTCTCCTCCTAGGAGCACCGCCACCACTTCTCCTCCTAGGAGCACCGCCACCACTTCTCCTCCTAGGAGCACCGACACCACTTCTCCTTCTAGGAGCACCGCCACCGCCACTTCTAGGAGGACTGCCACCACCACCACCGAGCATCAGAAGGGTGACCCACATTCCCTCTTTTACCCATCAAGGCCGCGGTCCAGCAGCTCAAGGCGGTCGAGCAATGTAAGGCGGTCACATGGTGGAAGTCGGTCCAGGCAGGAGACTCCAGCCACAAAGAAGCAAAAAAAACAAAATACTTTGTTTGTCCCTCCCCCTCTCCTCCTAATGTGTCTCAACCTGCCTCCAGTTCCATTCCTGAGCTCCCTTCCCCCAGTACTTTCGTCACCCCTTCCCCTAGAACCCCTTCCTCAACTTCCAGCAGTTCCTCATCTCTCCACACTCCCAAAGTATCCCAATCTTCCCCCAAACGTCATTAACAATAAAAAATTTGATTTTTTTTGTTTAAAAATAAATGTGCAATTCTGCTTTCACAAAATACGGATTCATTAATGTGTCTTTTGCCGCCTACACACACTGCACCGTACACACACTGCGCTGTACACTTTGCATTTTTGACACCACATAGCTTCATTACTGACACATGTTTCTTGTGTCAGTCTTGGAGCTATGTGGTGTCAAAAACACTAATCTATGACTTGTATTTTCACCACCAGTCTCTTCAGTCTGCTAATATTGCACAGACTGAATAGAGCAGGGTTCCCCTACTCCAGTCCTCAAGCCCCACCAACATATCATGTTTTCAGGATTTCCATTGTATTGCTCAGGTGACAATTGCTTCACCTGTGCAATGCAAAGGAAATCCTGAAAACATGATCTGTTGGTGGGCCTTGAGGACTGGAGTTGGGGAACCCTGCTCTATTCAGTCTGTGCAATATTAGCAGACTGAAGAGACTGATGGTGAAAATCCAAGTCATAGATTAGCGTTTTTGACAACACATAGCTCCATTACTGACACATGTTTCTTGTGTCAGTCTTGGAGCTATGTGGTGTCAAAAACACTAATCTATGACTTGTATTTTCACCACCAGTCTCTTCAGTCTGCTAATATTGCACAGACTGAATAGAGCAGGATTCCCCTACTCCAGTTCTCAAGCCCCACCAACAGATCATGTTTTCAGGATTTCCTTTGTATTGCTCAGGTGATAATTGCTTCACCTGTTTTTACCATCATCATTTTACTATTTGTGAGACAAGGCAAGGGGATTCTAGATATACATTGTAATTAACCACATCCTCTATTCAGTGTGTTGAATAAACTGCTGACATGATGGGGAAAATACACGTCATATGTACAATACCCTGGCCTTGTATCATAACTATCACACCTGGGCAGGTGAATACACATGAGTTTTAACCTGCAGCATCGCTTCATTCTGTATATATTTCAAGCAAACTGTAGCGATGCTGCAGTTTAACTCATATGTGTATTCTCCTGCTCATGTGTGATAACTTTCTGAAGTCAGAATTCGTTAGTTTGGGCGTCCTCACTTCAGCATGACACCAGGCCTGGGTATTGTAGAAGTTGTATAAACTTTATTATGTCTCCATCCAATACGACAAAAACGAAGTTATGTCATAAAATCAATGACCTTTATTAAATCACATTACGTAAAAAACACTAAAAAGTGCGCTACAGGAGATGCACGTCTAATAACACCCAATAGGCAGTACATATGTCATAACAGGCAAATGTCTAAAAGGAGCTACAAAGTAAGTTACTGAAAAAAAAAATTTTTTTTTTATATACATCTGTTCCCATATACATTATACACAGTACATATGGTAAGGTACTCAATAATGACCCTGTAATCACCACATCACACAGACAGTATAGGTATATAAGGTTAAATGTGATATGTCATTCAATAACCAAATATATACAGGCTACATAGTGCACATATATAATGCCTAGTCCCTGCTAAAAGGTCTTAAATTTAAACTGCATAGTGCATAGAGACTCACCCCCCTTGGAAGAAGCAAAGGTGAAACGTGCGTCGGGGATCTTCGCCCAATAAGGTTGTACTATTTCATAAAGCACTTTGCACTTTATTGATTTCAGGCTGATTTGGCTCTGTGCGCTACTCATATGGCAGCTGTCTCCACACACCCTGTCAGATAGCACTATGCAGTTTAAATTTAAGACCTTTTAGCAGGGACTAGGGATTATATATGTGCACTATGTAGCCTGTATATATTTGGTTATTGAATGACATATCACATTTAACCTTATATACCTATACTGTCTGTGTGATGTGGTGATTACGGGGTCATTATTGAGTACCTTACCATATGTACTGTGTATAATGTATATGGGAGCAGATGTATATAAAAATTTTATTTATTTTTTTTCAGTAACTTACTTTGTAGCTCCTTTTAGACATTTGCCTGTTATGACATATGTACTGCCTATTGGGTGTTATTAGACGTGTATCTCCTGTAGTGCACTTTTTAGTGTTTTTTATGTAATGTGATTTAATAAAGGTCATTGATTTTATGGCATAACTTCGTTTTTGTTGTATTGGATAGTGTTTAGCATGAAGTGCCATTAATGTAGACTTATTGTTTTGGATTTATTATTTATTATGTCTCCAGTCTGCGTTCAAATTCAAGCCACAGTGATGATACTACAAATAATATTTATAGTCACACGTTCACGTGTCATAAAGAGTGACGGATGCTAGTACATCCCCAAATCACTATTTGTAACATCAGGCCATGTGACACAAGTATTAGTTGTATTATCTCCACCGTTGCTGAAAAATGAACACAAACTGTAGAGATGAGAAAGGTCATACAATTTGTGTGTGTGTATGTATAGTCACCTGGTCAGGAGTACTAGTAAATTCATGATGCACAAAACACAGCATCGTGAATTCACTGGTACACCTGGCCAATTGATTATTGCATTGGAGTGTAAATAGACAGAGTGCACTCGGTACAGGTATAAAAACAGGTTTTCATTATTAACATACACACAAGAAAACATTTTTACACCTTTTGATCTTGCCATTCCACCCGTCCTACATCTGAGTTGAAGTAGGCCGCAAATTGGTCCCTCATTTGGCCAACTTCAACGGATGACCTGAGAGGGTGCTGAGTAAATTCAGGCAATGGGTTAGGAGATGCATCGAGTTCAAAGTTCGGGTGCTCTCTAGCCATCACAAAATTATGTAGAACTACAGAAGCCTTCACCACCTCATCCACTGTTTCCAGTTTCAGATTAATGGCTGTGCCGAGAATATGCCATCTGGAGACCAGAATACCAAAGGCACACTCTACAGTTCTTTTGGCCCTGGTCAGCCTGTAATTAAAATTTTTTTTAGTGTGGTCCAAGTCTTGGCTGGAGTAGGGTTTGACACATCTGGAATGCCTCATCCCCAACCATTACAAATGGCTGTGAAGGACCTTCGGTGTTGGGAAGAGGCTGTGGCATGGGGAAATTGAACTGGTTGACATACAACCTCCGGCCCATGTCCGAGTTCTTAAAAGCCTGGGAGTCATTCCCACAGCCAAATGCCCCAATGTCCACTGCAACAAACATACAGTCTGCATCCGAAATGGCCATGAGTACTGTAGAATAGTACTTTTTGTAGTTATAGTACTTAGATCCAGTTCTTTTTGGTTTGATAATCCGGATGTGTTTCCCATCAACCGCTCCCAAACAGTTGGGGAAATTGCAGACTGTCCAGAATTTTTCTGCTATTTCCATCCACTTTTAGGCGGTGGGCAGGGGCATAAATTCAGGACAGAGAACGTTCCACAAAGCCTGGCAGGTGTCCACAACAATTCCAAACAAGGTGGATATTCCAATCCGGTACTGGAAGTGGAGTGAAGAGAGGGTCTCTCCAGTAGCCAGGAATCTGGGAAACCAAGAAAATACAAAAATGAATATTTATGTATATGGATTTAAAAATAAAGGCATAAAAATAAATCTGCAGCCGAACCAGGCGATCTGCATGTACAGAGCGAGCAGGGACCCATGAGCGCTCCGCTGGTCCATATCCCTTCCAGTGGACCAGGTAATGCAAAGAGCGGCGCACCCGCCGAGAGTCCACAATATGTCCTACCTCATACTCTAACTGACCCTCCACCAGCACTGGAGGAACAACAGGCTCGGAGTCCTCTTTGACAGACCCTACGGATTTCAACGGAGATTTATGGAACACATTGGATATTTTTAAGGAGGCGGGGAGACGCAACCTATATGCCACTGGGTTGACTATCTCCATAATCTCGTATGGACCAATGAACTTTGTTCCCAATTCAGCTGATGGTACCTTTAAGTTGATGTTACATGTGGAAAGCCAAGCCTTCTCTCCCACCTGAAACATGTCTCCCGAGGCTCTCTTTTTGTCAGCAAAATATTTGTACCTCCCCTGGGCCCGAGAGATATTACACTGGACTTCAGCCCAGAGGTTTTTTAACCGTTGAACGGACCCCTCTACCCCTGGACAACCGGAATCCACCCGTGAAAACTCCCCAAAATGCGGCTTGAACCCATAGTTAATCAGGAATGGGGACATGTTGGTGGACTGACTCACCCGGTTGTTAAAAGAGAATTCCACCAACGGTAATGCATCACACCAATCCTCCTGTCTGGCAGAGGTCAGACACTTGAGAATTTGTTCCAGGGATTGATTGGTGCGTTCTGTCTGACCATTACTCTCCGGGTGATATGCCGACGAGAAGGAGAGTGAGATGCCCAATTTCATACAGAACGCCCTCCAAAATTTGGCCACAAACTGCACACCTCTGTCAGACACAACATTCAGGGGTACCCCATGCAATCAGACCACATGCTGCACAAACAACCTTGACAATGTTTCTGCTGAGGGTAATGCTGCCAAGGGAATGAAATGGGCCTGTTTAGAAAACCTATCCACCACCACCCAGATCACGGTATTGCCCCTGGAAGGTGGAAGGCCGGTAATAAAATCGATGGAAAGATGAGTCCATGGTCTATCAGGAACCGGTAAAGGTATGAGTTCCCCAGCCGGCCGGTTATGCGAGCTTTTGGAACGGGAACACACACCACAAGCAGAAACAAAATTCTTGACATTGGACCTTAGTGAAGGCCACCAAAACCCCCTGGCTACTGCCTCTCTAGTGGCCGTGATACCTGGATGAGCACGCAGCCTAGACTCATGAAACTCCTGCAGAAGTCTAGGCCGCAATAAATCTGGAACAAACAATTTATCCCCTGGCCTGGTTGCCGGAGCAAGGGCCTGAGCCCTTAGAATTTCTTGTTCCAACTCAGATGAGACCCCTGCCACTACCAACCCTGGGGTAAGAATGGAGGATGGCTGCTCCGGGGGTGACACCGGGTCAAAACTTCTGGACAGGGCATCCGCTTTAACATTTTGGGACCCCGGTCGAAAAGTAATGGAGAATTGAAATCGTGAAAAAAGAAGTGACCAACGGGTTTGTCTATGAGTAAGCCTCTTAGCAGATTCAAGGTATGCCAAATTTTTGTGATCCATGACAACAGTGATAGGGTGAGCTGCCCCTTCCAAAAAGTGCCTCCATTCCTCAAATGCCAGCTTGACCGCAAGAAGTTCTCTATTACCTATGTCATAGCTTCTCTCGGCTGAAGAGAACTTCTTGGAGAAGAAGGCACAGGGTTTGAGATTGGTAAGGGTGGCCGGACCCTGGGACAGCACAGCCCCCACCCCCACTTCAGAAGCATCCACCTCCACAATGAATGGTTTGGACGGGTCTGGTTGTACCAGCACCGGAGCAGACATGAAACATTTCTTAATAGCTGAGAAGGACTCCTTAGCAAGTACAGACCATTTTTTTACATCAGCGCCCTTCTGGGTAAGATCCGTGAGTGGTTTAACCACTTGTGAGAAACCTTTAATGAATCTCCGATAATAGTTCGCAAATCCTAAGAAGCGCTAGAGCCCCTTGAGATCTCGAGGCTGAACCCAGTCAGCGATCTCCAGCACCTTCTTAGGATCCATACGAAACCCCTCGCAGGACACAATCAACCCCAAAAAAGACAGTTCCTGTACAAAAAATGAACATTTTTCCAATTTAGCGAACAATTGGTTCTCCTTAAGTCTCTGCTGAACTGTCTGTAGATGTTGCAAGTGAGATTGTCTGTCCCGGGAATACACCAAAATGTCATCCAAATAAATAATAACAAAATGGCCTATCAGATCAGAAAACGCAACATTGATGAAATTCTGGAAAATAGCGGGCGCATTAGTTAACCCAAACGGCATTACCAGGTTTTCAAAGAGTCCTTCTTATGTGAGGAACGCACTTTTCCACTCGTCTCCTTCCTGAACCCTTATCAGATTGTAGGCCCCCAGGAGATCTAACTTGGAGAACCATTGGGCCCCAGCTAACTGGTTACATAAGTCAGCGATGAGGGGAAGCGGGTAAGTGTTCCTAACCGTTATCTTGTTCAGTTCCCGAAAGTCGAGGCACGGCCGCAAACCACCATCTTTCTTGTACCCAATGAAGAATCTTGCTGCCACATGTGACACAGAAGGCCTGATATGCCCTTTGCGGAGACTCTCAGCTATGTACTCCTTCATGGCTTGGCGCTCAGGCCTGGACAAATTGAACAATGGAGCCTTAGGTAACTTGGCTCCGGGTACTAAATCAATGGCACAATCGTAGGGTCTATGTAGTGGCAGCGCCTCAGCCTCACTTTCGGAAAAAACGTCTTCGAAATCCTTCAGGTACTCCGGAATACCTTCCAGACTGACAGACGACACAGATACGGATTTAACAGCGTTAACAAGATGTCCCAGGTTACCACATTTATCTTTACATCCCCATTGAGTGATCTCCCCTGTCACCCAATCAATGGTAGGATTATGGCGTTGAAGCCAAGGCATCCCCAGTACCAGTCCTGCAGGCAAGTTATCTAGCACAAGACAACTTAGTTTTTCCACATGAGTGGAACCCACTTTTAGAGAAAAAAGTTCAGACCTGCAACAGATACGGTCCTGGGTAAGAGGGGACGAGTCAATTGCCACAAGTTTAACAGGATCCTGAAACCTGACTGTCCCTATCTTATTAAAAGTCATAATTTTGGTATGAATCAGGTTCACGGCAGAACCACAGTCAACAAAAGCAGTAGTATGAACCGGACCATTACCAAGTTCCAGTGCCACCTGCAGCACCATTTTTGCACATGAGGAAAATTGTACCAGAAGGTCTGGGTAGCCTCCTCGACTACTGCCCAGACCTAGTCATTTCCCGCCATCTTGGAGGATGATGGACAGGAGGGGCAGTCCTTCTTCCAGTGTCCAGATTCCCCACAATAGAAGCACAACTGCTTCTCCCGGTGGCGTCTTCTTTCCTTTTCCTCACAGGTGACAGCGCTCACCTCCATAGCCACAGGAAGAGTCCAGGTCTCATCGCCACTGAAGAATAATGGTGTTTCCAGTTGCATAACGCCTCTAGCCCACAGTCTGCAATCCATGAGAACCGCTTGGGTCATGGCATCCTCCAGGGAGTCAGGTGGAGGATGGAGTGCCAGGGCATCCTTCAGATGTTCACACAGGCCTCTACGGAACAGCCCCCGAAGGGTGGCATCACTCTAAGAAATCTCGGCTGCCCAACGTCTGAATTCAGTACAGAACCACTCGGCCAAGTGCTCCCCCTCACAGACACTCATCACCTTGTCCTCAGCCAAACGCACTCTATCAGGCTCATCATAAATAAGCCCTAAGGCTTCAAAAAACGCATCCACAGACATTCTCTCAGGGGAAGAAGAGGAAAGCGAAAAAGCCCAGGCTTGTGGGGACCCCCTAAGCAGGGACATAACCACCCCCACCCTCTGTTTCTCATCCCCAGAGGAGTGGGGTCTCAAAGAGAAAAAGAGCTTGCAGCACTCCTTAAATGCTCTGAATTCATCTTTGTTACCAGAAAATGTATCTGGCAATTTAACCGGGGATTCGGGTGGGACTAAAATGGCATCTCTATTCCCAACCTGCTGAAAGCCTGCGGAAAGCACCCCCTGAACCGAGTCCACAACCTGCCGCTGGGACTGGGCCAGAGCTTGGTGTTCCAAACTTAGCTTCCGCAGCGACTGAGTCAAGCATTTCACCTGCTCAGATAAGGCATGCATTGGGTCCATGCTGCAGAAGTGAGGAGAGAAAAAAAAATGTTCACGGTCAGTTATAATGTCAGGAACACCACACTGCACTTGCTCACTGAGCCAGTGTGCGTGTCCTGAGTAAAGCGAACTGTGCTCAAAGATTCCTGAAGGAGCGGGCAGCAGCCGAATAGGTGCGTACTTCAGAACAGCAGGACCTGAAGCACGTGACTGCTGGGGGCGTGACCTAAACTCCAGAGAGCTAAGAGCTGCAAGAGAACTCCTAGTAGGGTAACTGCGAGACAAAGTTACCAAGGGGCATAGACAGGGAGGATAGTCAGGACGTAGCCAATGAGTCATACACAGAGATAGCTGCAATTTACAAGAGGGGCGAGCAGAGAGTAGTCAGATCACAGGCAGTGAGTCATACACAGGGAGGGTAGAGAAGTACAGAATCAACAGGCAAACTCACAACGGGAACAGAACCGGGTCAGAACCATATAAACAAGCTATAACAACGAGCAAGCACAGGCACACAGAGGTCACCACACTCGGCCAAAGGTAAAAGTATAACTGACAGGGATTGGAGCTTCCCAGGGGTTTAAGAAGCTCTCCCAGAACCAAAGAGAGGCCACAATCATTAACCCCAGGTGTGCAGGTCAAAACCTGCACTGAGCTCCAGACATTAACCCCTGACGTGCAGCTCAAAAACTTGCACTGGGATCATGACATGTATAATGTGCCCCCTTAGATGCTGCTCCAGTGTTTACAATGCTAGAGTACATTATGGGCCTCATGGGTGATGTTCCAGTGTATCATGGGCCCTAATAATGCTCCATATATAATGGGCCCCATTTGTAATGCTCCAGTGTATAATGGGCCCTTAGATGCTGCTCCAGTGTCTTATCTGCCCCATTTGCATTGCTCCAGTACATGATGGGCCTCATGGATGATGCTCCAGTGTATGATGGGCTCCAATAATGCTCCATATATAATGGGCCCCATTTGTAATGCTCCAGTGTATAATGTGCCCCTTAGATGCTGCTCCAGTGTCTGATCTGCCCCATTTACATTGCTCCAGTACATGATGGGCCCTATTTTTAATTAACCCAGGCATGGTATGTGAAAAGAGCTCTATGGAGTAATCTGAGGTGTGTGCTTCCACATCCTTCACTTTTGGTGTGGGTGAAGGACACAAGGAAAGGGGTTGCTCCTGACCAGAAGCCTGCAGTTAAGACTCAGTGCTTGCATTTTTTACAACTTCATAAGAGGAGGCGATAGAGCTGGAGGCTGTTTCAGCAATGTAAGCCACAAACAGCTCCTGATACTCCGGCTTTAAAAGCAGTCTACCTACTCCCAGAAAAGGGAGCCTTACAGGCCTTCCAGAGCTACACCATGACGCTGGCTCAGCACCTCCTGCCTTAGCTGCTATTGTGTTTTTGGCACTACCAGCAGATGCACCACCACCACCACCATCAGTACCATGTGGCCCTCCACGCTCACATCAACGTCCTCTTCCACCATACTTCCTCATGTTTTTTTTTTAAAATGGACCCAAAATACCAGCAGATATATGGTACTGTATCAGAAGCGTACAGTACAGCTCTATACAGTCTATGGATAACAGTAAATCTCCGTATATATTTCATGAGGCATACACAGATGCTCACAGGCTCAGTATGGAATACACAATAAAATAAAAAGTTGAAAAAGGGTACAGTATCACCAGATACAAGGTATATAAGTATAGTGTAAACATTAGGAATCTCCGTATATATTCAGGAGGCAGACACAAACGCTCTCAGGCCCAGTATGGATTACACAAGAATATGAAAAGCTGTAAATGGGTTATGTAACACAAGCATACAGCTGTATACAGTGTTGGGGTAATCTTAAAGTTCCAAATATATTGCCGAAGTAACACACAGACGTTTAAAGGCTCATTATGGATTACACCAGAATCTAAATAGCTAAAAAGGTTACAGTATCAGTAACTCAGTTTGGTTTTGACCATAATAAAAAATGTAAAAAAGGTCCTGGATAACAAGATAGCAAGTATATATTTTTTAGGGTACAATTGAAATCTCCGTATAAATAGTCCCGTAGTCACTCTCAGATGATTACACAGTATGGATTTGACCGTAATGCTAAATGTCGAACAAAGGTACTGAATAACAAGATACAAGCTGTATTGAGAATAGTGTAAAAATTTGTTTCTCCGATTCACCGTATATATAGAAGGCGTAACCCACACACACTCACTCACTATGGATGATGTAGGGAAGGTCAGCCTGTAGTGAGAAGCAGAGGTGTAGCCCAGTATAGGTGTGAAATCGCTAAGATAAAGTGAAAGGGTGCAGTGTTTTAGCTTGCCCATTGGAGGGCAGTGGAGAGTGTAGGAGTGGGACTGAATAACTGCCATTGGTCAGAGAAACTGTTAGGTGATGGTGGGCGGAGTTACCAGAACTGTAAGTATAAAAGGCTGAGGGAAGGATCTGGAAGAGTCAGTCAGCGAAGGTAGCACAGTAAAGATGAAGTTCTGCTGAGGAAATAGAGACAGTGGAAAGGTTCCAGAGAGGACTGACAGTTGATGCGGTCACGGGGGGGTGGCCCAGAGGACGGTAGCCGCAGACGAAGACGGCCTGGGGCTATTATACGGACGGGTGTGCTCAGACTGGTGCAGCGCTGTGGTGGTTGGGCCTAGACCAGCCACAGTGGAAGAGCCACAGAGGACGCCACGATTATAGTTACAAAGGAAGTGAAGGTACCGGGGCCTGTGTACAGAGAAATGTGAAACGGCTGTGGTGAATTGCTGTTGTCGACAGAAGGATGGGCACTAAAATCGGACCTGTTCAATACAAACTCTGTCTCAGTCTCGTGTTTGTCTGCGGCAAGAAGAGGGTCCCCCCACAGTTGGTTATCCTACAGATGATACCTTAATACAAATTTTTGAAACAAGGTACAGTATCAGCACATACCAGGTGTGTCCAGTCTAGGGTTAAATTTCCGTCTATACTTCTGGAGTCAGACACAGACACTCACAGGCTCACTATGTATTATACCAGAATTAAAAAAGGGAAAGGTATTCATAGTGTACACCAGTATACAGTGTTGTGGTACTTTTAAATCTTCGTATATATTTCAATCTCAGCAAGCCAGTCAAGAATCTCCGCTACTGGAAACTACATGGATACAAGTATAGACGCAAAGTCGAGTGTTAGCAGAAATTTTGGAATTACTCATCGTGGGAAAACCTCCCGGTAGATGTTGCAGAGGCGATGCAGACCCTCAATTAGTGTGTCTGTGAAGAAAGCGAAAAAGGTTCTTTATGAAGAAAGGATTGCTTTATCGCAGAAGCGGGGATCACATCACCGTTACTAGTCTCCATCAAATTGTGATCATAGGGAGAGTTGTACCCATGGTCCTCACTGTCTATCATGATGTGTCTGGTCATTTTGGAGTGCAAAAGACAGAAGCCACAGGCCGTAGGCGATTCTATTGGATTGGCATGAGAGGAGACATAGAAAAATGGTGGCAGGAATGTCACACGTCTGTGACTATCACAACTGTGAAAGGTGATCATAAAACACCACTGCATCCGCTTGTAAGTTGACGTCCATTTCAAATGGTAGCCATTGATCATCTGAAGGTAGAGGTCAGCAGGACAGGCCATAGCTACATCTTAACTATCATTGATCAATACACCAAACTTCTAGTGGCCGTCCCTGTGAAGGATTTAACTGCCCAGACTACACAGTGGTGGAGCAGGGAGAGGTAAGTATTGCAACTTGCAAGTGCAGTGGCCATGACCAAGCAGGGGGGCACAATCGTGGTCGACGGTACTGGCACAGGGCCCCTCATAGTACGCTGGTGTGTCTGACAGCGAGTGGGCCCTTCCACCATCTGAGACACTGTATTGTACTATGAGAGGCCCTGTGCCACTGCTGTCGGCCATCAGTGGGCCCATCCACCTGTTCAGAGCAATGGCACCTGCTCGGGTGCGCCAGGACTTTACCCCAGCCGTTGGGGGAGGGTTGGGCAGCCCAGTTAGGGAGGTTTAAAAATTGGCATATGTAGATGTGTTGACTGGAAATTCAGCTGCTGCAAAAGGCGTAATTGGGCAACTCCGAGGAAGAGGAGGAAAAACCGAGGCACTTTTCTGGTAACCTATGTGTCATCAGGGGAGGGTGGGACAAAATCCTTTGAATCCCATGCATGGTTCATTTTAATGTAGGTTAGATCATCAACATTTTGGGTTGACAGATGGGTCCTTTTTTCTGTCAGGATTGATCCAGCAGCACTGAAGACTCTTTCAGATAACACACTAGCAGCAGGGCAAGCGAGCTCCTGTAAGGCATTAGTGTGCCAATTCAGGCCAGGCGTCCAGTTTAGAGGCCCAATAGTCAAAGGGGAATGACCTGTGAGGGAGAACATCGATATGGGAGGAAAAGTAGTTTGTAACCATAGTTGACAACTACTGCCTCCTGTCACTTTTAATCGATGCAGTATTAACAGTCGTGTGAGCGGTACTTGAGAAATCATTCCACAACATGGTCATTAAACCCCTGTCTCCAATGCCACTTCTGCTGTGTGCACCACGAACACCTCTTCCATTGTGCCCACTACGGCTCATGGGAGAACCAGCACCACTGCTGTGTGCTGGGAAAGCCTCAAACAAACGGTTACCAGAGTTGCTTGTTTCTTTGCCAATATTATCTCTAGGTTCTCCTGTGGCATGATGTTGTGTAATTTGCCTTTGTAGCGTGGATCGAGGATGCTGGCCAGCCAGTAATCATCATCCCTCATCATTTTAGCAATGCGGGGGTCCCTTTTTAGGATCCGCAAGGCAAAATCGCACATGTCGGCCAATGTTCCAGGTGTCAATGTTGCACTGCCCGTGGTGGGTGGAGGAGCAATTTCTGGCAAATCCACATCCCTACAGTCATGCACAAACACTGTCCCTGACCTTGGAACGCCAACATTTTCTCTTGCCCCCTGAGAAACATCCTCCTGCCCAAAATAATCATCCCCTCATCCTCATCCTCCTCCTTTTCCTCTTCTTCCTCCACCTCATCCAGGACAGTTCCCTGACCAGACAATGGATGACTGTCATCAAGGCTTCCCTCCTCCTCCACTGCAGACGCCTGATCCTTAATGTGCATCAAACTTTGCATAAGCAGACGCATAAGTGGGATGCTCATGCTTATGATGGCGTCGTCTGCGCTTACCAGCCGTGTGCATTCCTCAAAACACTGAAGGACTTTACAGAGGTCTTTCAGCTTTGACCACTGCACACCCGACAATTCCATGTCTTCCCTCAAACTGCCTGCCTGTGTATCCTCCCACAAATGCATTACAGCCTGCCTCTGTTTGGACAACCTCTCAACCATGTGCAGGGTGGAGTTCCACCTTGTTGCAACGTCTTTGATTAGATGGTGCTTGGGGAGGTGGAGCAATCGCTGCAGCTTCTGCATACGACTGGAGTGTACGGCCGAGCGATGGATGTGCGAGCACAGTCTTCGCACCTTATGGAGCAGGGATGTTAACTCCGGATAATTATTAAGGACGCACTGCAACACCAGGTTCAAAGTGTGAGCCAGGCAAGGTATGTGTGTGAGTTTTGCATGGGCTATGGCTGCCACAAAATTACAGCCGTTATCACTGACTACCTTGCCTGCCTCAAGATGTAGACTGCCCAGCCATGACTCTGTTTGTCGCTGCAAGTAGTCGGCCAGTACCTCCGCGGTGTGTCTGTTGTCGCCCAAAGACATCTTTTTTAACACAGCCTGCTGACGCTTACCACTAGCTGTTCGATAGTGGGGCACCTCGTGTGCAACACTTCCAGCTGCGGATGTAGTGCTCGTGTGACTGCGCTCTGTGGACAAGCTTTTGCTGATAGACGCGGAGGAGGAGGAGCAAAAGCCTACAGCCAACTGTTTCCTATACCGTGGGCTAGGCAGCACTGTTCCACCGCCGCTGTCCCCAGTGGAGCCTGCATCCACCACATTAACCCAGTGTGCAGTGATGGACACGTAAAGGCCCTGGCCATGCCTACTGATCCATGCATCCGTTGTGAGGTGCACCTTTCCACTCACTGACTGCTTTACTGCATGGACAATGCTTTCTTTCACATGCCGGTGGAGGGCTGGGATGGCTTTTCGAGAAAAGAAGTGCCGACTGGGTAGGTCATAGCGTGGGACAGCGTAGGTCATGAGGTCGCGGAAAGCTTCGCTTTCAACCAAATGGTAGGGCATCATCTCTAATGAGATTAGTTTGGCAATGTAGGCGTTCAAACACAGTGTACGCGGATGAGAGGATGAGTACTTTCTTGTCCTACTAATAGTGTCTGGTAGGGTGAGCTGGACTGGAGAGCTGCATATGGGGGAAGTAGCGGTGGACCAGATGGAGTGAGAGGGTGTTGGTGATGGTATTGGTGGTGATGGTCTAGATTCAGTGTTGTTTTGCAAAACCATTGTGATTCCCTGTGTGCTTTGGCCTTGCGACGACACCTCCACATTTAGTGCTGGTGGTGTGCTTAATGGTGGCGGTGGTCTTACAGTGGGGGTAGCAATGGAGCATTGTTGGCTACCTTCAGTCAGAGCAGGTGTACATGTGCTACCTGAGGTTTTGTAGTCCGTCCATGCTTGCAAGTGCATGTTGATGAAATGTCTAAGCATGCAACTGGTATTCAAATTTCTGAGTTGTTACCTCGGCTAAAGGTCCTTCTGCACTTCTTACAGGTAACCTTTGCCTCATCAGTAGGATTTTGGACAAAGAAGTGCCACACTGCACTCTTCCTACTATGGTAAACATTTTCTTGCCTTGCAAGCTGTGCTAAGTTGACCGTCTGGTCAATCTGTCCTGCAACTCTTTTAGTTTTTGTTCCACGTTTTAGGACAGCTACGGGCCTGCTAGATCAGTGGTCCCCAACCTTTTTTGCACCAGGGACCGGTTTCAAGCAAGACCATTCTTCCATGGCCCGGCAGGGCGGGGATGGAGGTGTGGCAGGGGCGGGGTTTTGGTCATAAGGGGGCGGGGCTATGGACACGGTTGTAGTGTAGCAGTGCATACTTATAATTAAATAACATTTATAATGTGACTCAACTCACCATAGGTTTTGAATAAGTGCTCCATCACCCCCTTCTCCCCATCATTGCCTTCACCCCATCACTCCCTTCTCCCCATCATTGCCTTCACCCCATCACTCCCTTCTCCCCATCATTGCCTTCACCCCATCACTCCCTTCTCCCCATCATTGCCTTCACCCCATCATTGCCTTCACCCCATCACTCCCTTCTCCCCATCATTGCCTTCACCCCATCATTGCCTTCACCGCATTACTCCTCTCTCCCCATCATTGCCTTCACCCCATCACTTCCTTCTCTTCATCACTGCCTTCACCCCATCACTGCCTTCTCTCCATCACTGCCTTCACCCCATCACTCCCCTCTCCCCATCATTGCCTTCACCCCATCACTGCCTTCTCTCCATCACTGCCTTCACCCCATCACTGCCATCTCTCCATCATTGCCTTCACCCCATCACTGCTGTTTCCCCATCATTGCCTTCACCCCATCACTCCCTTCTCCCCATCATTGCCTTCACCCCATCACTCCCCTCTCCCCATCATTGCCTTCACCCCATCACTGCTGTCTCCCCATCATTGCCTTCACCCCATCACTCCCTTCTCCCCATCATTGCCCTCACCCCATCACTCCCCTCTCCCCATCATTGCCGTCTCTCCATCACTCCCCTCATGGCCTTCTCCTCATGTCCCCATCTCCTCCAGGGCCAGGCTACACAAACACAGACCAACGCACGCACGCACGCACACGCACACACATACACACACACACACAACACACACGCACACACAGACATACATACACACATTATACATACACACACAGACACCACCTCTCTCCTCTCACCTGCCCGCTGCCCGCGCTTCCTCGCTCTGACACAGCAGCGGCGCGCTCCTCTCTGTGTCAGTCAGAGACAGGAAGCGCGGGCGGCGGGCAGGAAGCTGGACGCAGTGGACGGGTCCTTGCAGCTCCGCTCCTGCTATTCCCTCTTGCAGGCAGCGGAGCTGCTTGGATCGCTCCCTGGCCGCCGCTAAGAACTGCTGCGCGCCGCCCCAGCCCCCGCTACGCCACTGACCGCCCCTGGCTCCCCTTGTGTCCGCGGACCAGCAAGGGCACTGCAGCGGCCCGGTGCTGGGCCGCGGACCGGCGGTTGGGGACCCCTGTGCTAGATAACCGCTGCTGCGATGTCAATGCCTGCTGCGGATCCTTCTCCTTATCTGAACTATTGCCAGCACCTCCCTCCTCCCCCAATGGATGCCAATCCGGGTCCAGAACTGGGTCATCCATCACCTCCTCTTCAAAGTCATCTGCACCTTCCTCTTTACCTTCCTCTGTGTCACCGTGTAAAGTGGTATAGTATGCAGGAAGGGGCACCTGGGTTTCATCAGGGTCAGATTCTGTCTCAATAGACTGCGAGGGCAATGTAGTGCTGTGGGTCATTGTACCAGTAGAATCATCTAGCAGTGGCTGTGCATCAGTGCACTCCATGTAAGATTCATCTTGGACTGGGGAATTCAGGATTTGACTGGATAATCCAGGCATGGTATGTGAAAAGAGCTCCATAGAGTAATCTGAAGTGTGGACTGCCGCATCCTTAACTTTTGGTGGGGGTGAAGGACTCAAGGAAAGGTTTCTTTTATGACCAGAACCCTGCACTGACGACTCCGTGCTTGCAGGTTTCGGACGTTCAGAAGAGGAGGCAATAGAGCTGGTGGCTGTTTCGGCAATGTACGCCAAAACCTGTTCCTGATGCTCTGGCTGTAAAAGCGGTTTTCCTACTCCAAGAAAAGGCAACCTTACAGGCCTTCTTGGGCCAGAGGATGACGCAAGCTCAACATCTCCTGCCTTAGCTGCTATTGTGCTTTTGCCAGAACCAGCCGATGCACCACCACCATCAGTACCAGCTGCGCCCCCCTGCCCATGTCTGCGGCCTATTCCACCATACTTCCTCATGTTTGGGAAAATGTACTAAAAATACCAGCAGAGAGATGGTACTGTATGAGGAGCGTCCAGCTGTGTAAGGTGTATTAAACAAATTAAATCAATGTATATATTATGTTAGTCAAAGACGCTCTCACAGTATGTATTGGACAGTAATCCAACAAGCAGATATATGGAACTGTATCAGAAGTGTACAGCTGTATACGATTTTTATGCAACTAACAATCTCCGTATATGTATTTACGGAGTGCCACACACACACGCTGGCTAGGTATAAAAGTGACTGTAATGCGAACGGCAGATATACAATACTGTTGGAGAATCGGACAGCTCTATACGATGTGTGTAAGGAAAATTGTCAAGCTCCGTGTATTTGTATTCGGACTGACACACGCTGTCTCTGACTAGTTTTGACCATCATCAAACAGCAGATATACGAAACTGTTTGAAAAACGGACACAAACCTAAGGTGTAGGTCTGGAAAACGGAAAAACTCCTTGGCTTTTTTTTCCAGAGTCACACACAGGTAGCTTCTATTTGTCCATGCTAGAAGGCGGTACACGGTAGTGTGTGAGGAGCGTACACCACTGTACGGTGTGTGTATCTAAAATTGTCAAGCTCTGTGTATTTGTATATGGACTGACACACGCTGTCTCTGTCTAGTTTTGACTGTTATCAAACAGCAGATATATGAAACTGTTTGAAAAACAGACACGACTCTAAGGTGTAGGTCTGGAAAAGCGAAAAACTCCTCGGCTTTTTCTTCCAGAGTCACACCCATATAGCTTCTATTTGTCCATGATACCAGCCGGTACACGGTAGTGTGTGAGGAGCGTACACCGCTAGACGGTGTCTGTATGGAAAATTGTCAAGTGCCGTGTATTTGTATACGGACTGACACACGCTGTCTCTGTCTAGTTTTGACCGTCATCAAACAGCAGATATACGAAATTGTTTGAAAAACAGACACGACTCTAAGGTGTAGGTCTGGAAAAATGGAAAAACTCCTCGGCTTTTTTTTCCAGAGTCACACACAGATAGCTTCTATTTGTCCATGCTAGAATGCGGTACACGGTAGTGTGTGAGGAGCGTACACCGCTGTACGGTGTGTGTATCTAAAATTGTCAAGCTCTGTGTATTTGTATACGGACTGACACACGCTGTCTCTGTCTAGTTTTGACTGTTATCAAACAGCAGATATATGAAACTGTTTGAAAAACAGACACGACTCTAAGGTGTAGGTCTGGAAAAACGGAAAAACTCCTCGGCTTTTTCTTCCTGAGTCACACCCATATAGCTTCTATTTGTCCATGATACCAGCCGGTACACGGTAGTGTGTGAGGAGCGTACACCGCTAGACGGTGTCTGTATGGAAAATTGTCAAGCTGCATGTATTTGTATACGGACTCACACACGCTGTCTCTGTCTAGTTTTGACTGTAATCAAACAGCAGATATATGAAACTGTTTGAAAAACAGACACGACTCTAAGGTGTAGGTCTGGAAAAACAGACAAACTCCTCGGCTTTTTCTTCCAGAGTCACACCCAGATAGCTTCTATTTGTCCGAGATACCAGCCGGTACACGGTAGTGTGTGAGGAACGTACACCGCAAGAGGTGTCTGTATGGATAATAGTCAAGCTCCGTGTATTTGAGTACGGACTGACACACGTTGTCTCTGTCTAGTTTTGACTGTAATCCAACAGCAGATATACGAAACTGTTTGAAAAACAGACACAACTCTAAGGTGTAGGTCTGGAAAAACGGACAAACTCCTCGGCTTTTCTTATAGAGTCACACCCAGATAGCTTCTATTTGTCCGTGATACCAGCCAGTACATGGTAGTGTGTGAGGAGCGTACACCGCTAGACGGTGTGTTAAAAAATGTACGCTCAGTAACTCACCAGGACAAAATAATAAAATTTGGAGTGCTTTGAAAAAAGCAGTTTGAACAGCAGTGTGCACACAGCAATGCAGCTAGCAGGTAGCCTTAAAAGGCAGCCTAATCACCACCAGCGCTGCTGCACACAACAAAAATCCTCCCCTTTCACTGCACACTAACTGTACAGTGAAAAGCATTATCAGCAGAAGCAGTTTTTTTTTCTTCTTCCCTGCCTAATGCTCTCCCTTTTCAGAATCAGCAGCAGTACCTCTCCCTTTTGTAAGATCGGCAGAAGTAAGATGGCTGTCAGCGTTCATAGCCTTTTATACCCACTGTGACGCCACACAAAGCCAGCCAATCACTTCAATGCCCTTCTCTAAGATGGTGCTGGCCGCTGCGCATGTCATTGCGTTGTCCATAGTGTGCGTCCTCCATCATTGGGTGAGAAAAGGCGCTGAAAGCATCATTTGAAACGCGACTTTGGCGTGCTGATCGCCGACCTCATGGCCGACCTCACGCTAGGGTTAGGTTTCGATCGGCGATTTTTGAATCTGACCGACCTGTTTCGCTCAACTCTAGTTATTAGTCCTCAGAAGGACTGTTAGTTGAGATTGATATGTGTATTATATAAAGTATATCTACACTAAGTATGAAGCAAACAAATCTCTCCCTAGCTCAGCAGCAACTCTCCATACACTGCCTGATTCTGGAGCTGACTGTGATGAGCAGGGTGGTGCCAGATCTGATATAGACCTGATGACGCTGTGCGGCCAGCCAATCATTTTAATGCCACAACCAACATGGCTGCGGCATTACAGTGTGTGGCAAACAATTAAGCATGTTCATTAGCTCACTAATGAGTGCCAAATATACAGGGCGGGGACCTGAGCTCCCACCGAGCAACCTCAAATACTCGTCGAGCTCCGAGCAGCTCGAGCAGTGAGATGCCCCATCGAGCATCAAGTAGTGGCGAGCATGCTCGCTCATCACATCTACTGACAATAGTGTTATTTATTGGCTGGCCACATTGGGTCATGAGGTCTTATATAAGCCCAAATGTCAAATGTCAGCGTAAGCCCGCAGCTGTGAGCCGAGGTAAAAAATTTACCTCCGGTCACTAGCGTCAGCTGATGGAACTACTGCTCCCATCAGCCAACACCTGCTACCAATAAAAACAGTTAGCAGGCGGTGGCTGATAGGAGTATTTGTCAGCGGGCCCTGTGCTCTAAGTATATAATTTAAAAAAAAACGGATTGAATTGCCCTGTATTTTTGATAATAAACCAGGCAAAACAGCTGGGGGCTGCAACCCTCAGCTGTCAGCTTTAGAAAGGTTTGCTATCAAGAATAGAGGGGTCCCCATGCTGTTTTTTTTAATTATTTAAATAAATAATTAAAAAAAAAATGTGGGTTCCACCTAATTTTGAAAACCAGCCTTGCTAAAGCAGACATCTTGTTACACCGCTCCGCCATACTCACCCGACCTCCGCTCCCACAACGCAGTCGGACTCCGCTCCCACGCCGCAGCCTCTCTTCACCCGGCCGCGCCTCCTTCCTGCTTCTTATGCTCCGGCTGTGCCCTGACCCGGGAGCACCTTTGGTCCAATGGCTGACCAGACGGGGCCATATCAGGCCGCTTCCCCCTGAGGGAGGCGCCTGATCGTTGTGTTTCCTAGCACTCTGGCCTCGCTTCATCGTGTGCTCTCTGCTTCTGCAGTTCCGTTCTCGGCTGCTCCCCGCAGCAGCCTCTGTTATGATGAGTCACCGAAGGAGGAAAAAACAAAATACAAGCTAAGTCCAGAAAAACCAGAGAGGTTGGCAGCTATCGGATTGCAGACCCCTGAACCTATCCACAACAACTAGCAGTAGCCGTGGGGGGTTCCTACAATGCCCTAGACCCCTCGATCACAGCCGGAGAACTATAAAGCCTAAAGACAGAAAGGGGAAAAACTAAACTGCCCCAGAGCAGACCCCAAAGCAATAGGCAGCCCCCAACATATAATGACGATGAAGCAAGATGAAAACACTAACACAGATAGAAAGATAGGTTGAGCAAATGATGGGGCCCAAGCTAAATACATAGGACAGGTTAGGAAAGCTGCTGTCTGCCATCCGCAAAAACCCTATGAAAATGAGCCAACCGACTGATAGGAAAAACAGGCCCTGAAGTCGCTAGGCTTCAAAAGACTATATCAGCACTCAGGTATATTCTGAAGACAGAGCAAAACATCAACAGATCAGAGACAAAAATGGAATTCAGCTCACCCCCGGCCGGGGATGGCAGAACTCCCAAAAAACAAGGCAAAACAAAACCAAAACTGAAGAGTACAAAGCAGAGCAGAAAAACTTAGCTTTGAGATGCAGGAATCAGACTGGTCTCCAAGAATCCAGCAGGAAAATCACCAGCCAGGAAGAAGGGCGTCGGCAGCCTTATATCCAGTCCTCAGTTCCAGCCACCCAGTCATCATCTAGCTGCCCATGTGTTTGGTAATCAGCCTCACTACCTTCCTTCACCAGAGGAGGGAGTTCATCAGACCTCAATGATGAAGGGAAAAATGAACTCACAACAGTACCTCCCCCTTGAGGAGGGGTCACCGAACCCTCATCCATGCCACCAGGGCGATCCGGGTGAGCCAGATGAAAGGCACGCACCAATCTTTCGGCATGAATATCAGAGGCAGAGACCCAGGAATTATCCTCCTGATCATAACCCTTCCACTTAACCAAATACTGGAGTCTCCGTCTAGCCAGACGGGAATCCAGTATCTTCTCTACCTCATATTCCATGTTACTTTCAACCAATATAGGGTCAGGAGGTGCCACCACAGGAACTACTGGTTCAACAAACCTCTTCAAAAAGGACTTATGAAACACATTATGAATTTTAAATGTGACAGGAAGAGCCAACCGAAAAGAGACCGGATTAATAATCTCCAAAATCTTGTAAGGTCCAATAAATCTAGGCTTAAACTTAGGAGAAGCCACCTTCACAGCGATATTTTTTGATGACAACCAAACCATATCACCCACCTTAAACTGGGGACCAACGGTCCTACGCCGGTTGGAAAACCGCTGGGCCTTTTCCTGGGAGAGGGACAACTTATCCACTACTTGGTCCCAGATCTGGTGCATTCTCTCTACCACAGTGTCAACACCTGGGCAGGCAGAAGGCTCCACCTGCCCTGAAGAAAATCGAGGGTGAAAACCAAAGTTACAAAAAAAAGGTGACATCAAAGTGGCAGAACTAGCTCTATTATTTAAAGCAAATTCGGCCAAGGGCAAAAATGAAACCCAATCATCCTGATCGGCAGAAATAAAACATCTCAAATACGACTCCAAAGTCTGGTTTGTTCTCTCCGTCTGCCCATTGGTCTGAGGGTGAAATGCAGAGGAGAAGGACAACTGAATTCCCAGCTTGGAACAGAAAGTCCTCCAAAATCTAGACACAAACTGAAGTCCTCTGTCAGATACAATGTTCTCAGGAATCCCGTGCAAGCGAACCACCTGTTGCAAAAACAAGGGCACCAACTCAGAGGAAGGTGGCAACTTAGGGAGTGGTACAAGATGGACCATCTTAGAGAATCTATCACAAATCACCCAAATAACAGTCATTCTCTGAGAGACAGGCATATCAGAGATAAAATCCATTGAAATATGGGTCCATGGCCTCCTGGGCACCGGCAAAGGCATCAACAAGCCACTAGAGCGAGAACAAGGTTTAGACCGGGAGCAAGTCCCACAGGACTGCACAAAATTCCTGACATCATGAGACAAGGCGGGCCACCAAAAAGACAGACTCACCAGATCTCTAGTACCAAAAATACCTGGATGACCAGCCAATGCAGAGCAATGAACTTCAGACATCACCCTCTTCCTCCACTGGTCAGGAACATACAACTTTCCACTGGGACAACGCTCAGGTTTGTCCTCCTGAAACTCTTCCAGAGCACGTCTCAAATCGGGCGAGATGGCAGAAAGAACTACCCCCTCGCCTAAGATGGTAGCAGGCTTAGTCACAACAGGAGAATCAGCAAGGAAACTCCTAGAGAGGGCGTCTGCCTTGACATTCTTAGTGCCCGGAAGAAAAGAGACCACAAAATCAAAACGTGTGAAAAACAAGGCCCACCTAGCCTGTCTAGGATTCAAGCGCTTGGCCGATTCCAGGTAAATCAAATTCTTGTGGTCAGTAAGGACCACGACTTGGTGTTTGGCTCCCTCCAACCAATGTCTCCACTCCTCAAATGCCAATTTCATGGCCAACAGTTCCCGATTCCCCACATCATAGTTACGTTCGGATGGGGAGAACTTTCGGGAAAAGAAAGCACAAAGATTCATTTTAGATGTCACAGGATCTTTCTGGGACAACACCGCTCCTGCACCAATCTCAGAAGCGTCCACCTCCACCTGAAATGGGAGTGAGACATCAGGTTTCCGCAAAACCGGAGCAGAAGTGAATCTTCGCTTCAGCTCCTGAAAGGAAGAAACAGCCTCCTGAGACCAATTCAGCACATCAGCACCCTTCCTAGTCAAATCCGTCAATGGCTTGGCAATACCAGAAAAATTAGCTATAAATTTCCGATAAAAATTAGCAAACCCAAAAATTCTGGAGGGCCTTCAAAGAAGTGGGCTGAACCCAATCATAAATGGCCTGTACCTTGGCCGGGTCCATTTCAATAGTTGACGGAGACAAAATAAATCCCAAAAATGAAATCCTCTGTACCCCAAAGAGGCATTTCGATCCCTTGACATACAGGGAATTCTCCCTCAAAATCCGGAACACAGTCCGAACATGTTCCACATGAGAGTCCCAATTCCTGGAGAAGATCAAAATATCATCCAGATAGATAATCAAAAATGTATCCACAAAGTCTCGGAATATATCGTTCATGAAGCACTGGAAGACAGAAGGGGCATTAGTGAGCCCAAAAGGCATCACCAGGTACTCAAAATGTCCCTCCGGAGTATTAAACGCCGTCTTCCATTCATCCCCATGGTTAATGCGGATAAGATTATACGCCCCCCTGAGGTCAAGCTTGGTAAACCAGCAAGCACCTTTAACTCTGGAGAATAGATCAGAAATCAGGGGTAACGGAAACTGATATTTAACAGTAATTTTGTTGAGGGCACGATAGTCAATACAAGGCCTCAATGAACCATCCTTTTTAGCCACGAAAAAAAACCCAGCACCTAAGGGTGAAGAGGATGGTCTAATATGACCCTTCTCCAATGCCTCCTTAATATAGGATCGCATAGCCTCGTGCTCGGGTACAGATAAATTGAAAAGCCGACCCTTGGGGAATTTACACCCCGGGTTCAGCTCAATTGCACAGTCATAACTCCTATGAGGAGGCAAAGACGCAGACTCATTGTCACTAAATACATCATAAAAGTCAGCCAAATAGTCAGGAACATCATGCGACTGGGGAGAGGTGGAGAAAACAGGAGCATCACTAAGGGCACACCGACAACCCCAACTCACCACAGACAAAGATTTCCAATCCAGAACTGGATTATGAATTTGCAACCAGGGAAACCCCAGAACAATGGTATCATGCAAATAATGCAACACCAAAAATCTGCAATTTTCTTGATGGTCTGGGGCGACCCGCATTACCACCTGGGTCCAAAACTGAGGTTTATTCTTAGCCAAAGGAGTAGCATCAATACCCTTCAAAGGGATAGGCGTCCGCAGGGGTGTCATAGGAAATCCACAACGTTTCGCAAAATCCAAGTCGATCAGATTAAGAGCTGCTCCTGAATCCACAAAAGCCTTGGCGGAAAATGTGGACAGGGAGCAGATCAGAGTAATTGCCAGAAGAATCTTGGGTTGAACACCACCCACAGAAAACGTGTGTGCACAACGTTTCTCTCGTTTAGGGCAGACAGAAATAATATGCGAGGCATCTCCACAAAAAAAACACAGCTTATTACGCCTTCTGAACTCCTGACGTTGCGCCCTAGACAAAACTCTAACACATTGCATAGGTTCAGACATTTTTTCAACAGGTGGCAACATCTCTCGTGTAGTTTTGCGTTCACGTAAACGCCGATCCACCTGAATGGCTAATGACATAGAATCGTCAAGACCAGAGGGAACAGGAAATCCCACCACAGTATCTTTCACAGTTTCTGACAAACCCTTCCGAAAGAGGGCTGCCAAGGCACCATCATTCCAGGTAGTAAGGACCGCCCACTTTTGGAATTTTTGACAGTACAACTCTGCCGAATCCCGACCCTGGCTTAATGCCAACAGGGTCTTTTCAGCCTGATCAATAGCATTAGGTTCATCATACAACAACCCCAAGGCTTGAAAAAATGCGTTCACATTATTCAGAATAGGATCATCAGGTTTCAAAGAAAACGCCCAATCCTGGGGATCGCCACGCAGCAAAGAGATGACAATTTTATCCTGCTGCGCGGAGTTCCCCGACGAGTTAGGCTTCAAGGCAAGAAATAATTTACAATTATTCTTGAAATTCAAGAATTTAGACCGATCCCCCCAAAAATACATCAGGAATAGGAATCTTTGGTTCAGCAGCATGTGAATGAGCAAGATAGGCGAAAATTCCACGCACTTCAGCAGCGAGCTGCTCCACTCGATCAGACAATTGCTTCATCTCCATTGAGAGAAAAATTCCCCCTACGGCCTCAGAGATATGGAGGAAAAAATATGCACACGAAAAAAAAAAAAAAAATTCTGACACTTTTTTTTTTTTTTTTCCTTCTTTTTTACAATTCTCTCCTGCTATTGAGTACCCTAGGATCTGCGGTATGGCTGGTGATTCTGTTATGATGAGTCATCGAAGGAGGAAAAAACAAAATACAAGCTAAGTCCAGAAAAACCAGAGAGGTTGGCAGCTATCGGATTGCAGACCCCTGAACCTATCCACAACAACTAGCAGTAGCCGTGGGGGGTTCCTACGATGCCCTAGACCCCTCGATCACAGCTGGAGAACTATAAAGCCTAAAGACAGAAAGGGGAAAAACTAAACTGCCCCAGAGCAGACCCCAAAGCAATAGGCAGCCCCCAACATATAATGACGGTGAAGCAAGATGAAAACACTAACACAGATAGAAAGATAGGTTGAGCAAATGATGGGGCCCAAGCTAACTACATAGGACAGGATAGGAAAGCTGCTGTCTGCCATCCACAAAAACCCTATGAAAATGAGCCAACCGACTGATAGGAAAAACAGGCCCTGAAGTCGCTAGGCTTCAAAAGACTATATCAGCACTCAGGTATATTCTGAAGACAGAGCAAAACATCAACAGATCAGAGACAAAAATGGAATTCAGCTCACCCCCGGCCGGGGATGGCAGAACTCCCAAAAAACAAGGCAAAACAAAAACAAAACAGAAGAGTACAAAGCAGAGCAGAAAAACTTAGCTTTGAGATGCAGGAATCAGACTGGTCTCCAAGAATCCAGCAGGAAAATCACCAGCCAGGAAGAAGGGCGTCGGCAGCCTTATATCCAGTCCTCAGTTCCAGCCACCCAGTCATCATCTAGCTGCCCATGTGTTTGGTAATCAGCCTCACTACCTTCCTTCACCAGAGGAGGGAGTTCATCAGACCTCAATGATGAAGGGAAAAATGAACTCACAACAAGCCTCTCAGTCCTGCTACCTGCGTTCCTTGCTCTCATCCGCAGTTCTGTCTCCTGTGTTCCTGTCGTCCTGCTCCAGTCCAGCCTCCAGTGTTCCTGCCGTTCTACTCCAGTCCTGTCTCCAGTGTTCCTGCCATCCTACTCCAGTCTTGTCTCCAGTGTTCCTGCCATCCTACTCCAGTCCTGTCTCCAGTGTTCCTGCTGTCCTACTCCAGTCCTGTCTCCAGTGTTCCTGCCATCCTACTCCAGTCCTGCCTCCAGTGTTTCTGCCGTCCTACTCCAGTCCTGTCTCCAGTGTTCCTGTCGTCCTACTCCAGTCCTGCCTCCAGTGCTCCTGCCGTCCTGCTCCAGTCCAGCTTCCAGTGTTCCTGCCGTCCTACTCCAGTCCTGTCTTCAGTGTCCTTGCCGTCCTACTCCAGTCCAGTCTCCAGTGTTCCTACTCCTGTCATTCCTTCTCGTTCCAGTCTTCTGTCTCTCTTCATTCCAGTCTCCTGGTTCCAGTCTTGTTCTGTTACTCTTTACTCCAGTCTCAGTCTTAGTCCAGTCCATCCTGAGCCACCTCTCTCGGTACCGGCTACCGTGGTACTCGAACCCCTGGGCCTGGTCCTATTGGTCCCTGTATAGGGGTCAGTTCCATCTGGCAGCTCGCCCGGGGCCCCTCGGTGCCACGGTCCAGAGGGTCCACTCACAGAGGTTCCTTCTCCAGACCACCCATGCTAACACATCTGCGGGCTAGTATTTTTAGGCTGGTAAGCATCCTCCATGATTCCTCTGTGCCGTACATCTATTGGATATCCAAGCTGAACATGTGGCATGACCTGTTCCTCTACGCCTTAGAGATGTTGGCCTGCCCTGCCACTAGCGTTTTGTCAGAGATGGTTCTAGTGCATCCAGGGGCATAATAACTGATAGGCTCATCCACCTGTCAGCTGAAAATGCTGACAGGCTGACTCTTATCAAAATGAACAAGGTCTGGACTTGCTCAAACTTCTGAACCCCACCGGATCACAGCAGCTGTACATAAATTCAAATGTTTCTTTTTTGGTGTATTCCCATACAACCCTTCCCACCCAAAAAAGAGTATACGGTTAATGGTTTCTTCTCTCTTTTGCCCTCCTTCTCCTCCCTCATATCACCAGAGTCATCAGGTGGTCCTGACTCAAATCGGGCAGCCTTCAATAAAAATCTTCATAGGATCAACAGGCTGTTATGGCTGGCGGAACTCACCAAATTATAAAATAATAGTAGGTGCGTTCGCAGCCCGGGGTCCACCGTGCAGAGATGGTACACTGCTGCTAAGTAATGGCAGAAGAATAAAGCGGTGTGAAACCAGTCACATGTGGGTTACGTCACCCAATGTGAACAGGGGCGAACTCTGTTAATGCACAGAGCCACACAACCGCTTAACGTAAATGTCGGAGCCTGTTAAGCTCACAGAGCCCGGCCAAAGGAGCGCACAGTGTATGGTCACAGAACTCTACCCCAAGGACACGGGGTTAGAGTCCTTCTAGGCCCACTGAACGCGCGGCGTCGCTGCCGCGAACGCCGCTACAGACGCTGGCTATGGAGCACGTGCACTGAGGCGTGCCGAGTCCCTGGTGAGGACTTATGCCTGACTCAACCTCTGTCCTACATACGCCTAAGCCTGGGCGCTAGCAGGCTAGGCTGCACAACACATGCGTACCAAGGGTAGATGTTTCTTAATGAGTCATTCACCAGAGACATTCATGCGTGCATACATCACTCACTTCACGTAGTCTGTAAATACAGTCCTATCCTAGCGCATGGCCGAGCGGCCATGCGAACCTTTTATAGCCATGAGCGTCCAGGACCTTCCTGGCTTCTCGGATGGGCCAATCCGAACAGGAGCAGGACCTGAGCACGTGACCTTTGATCTCCAATGCGAGATCACTCCACGTGCATGCTCAGTGGCCCGACATGGGGACTTAGTCCCTGGAGAATCTCGCTGCTGAGCAGCATGTATTATCATAGCTGCGCCAGAGGTGGCAGCAGCAAGCAAACCCACGGAGCTGGTCTGGGCAGAGCGTCTGGGCAGAGCGCCTGGACCGGTAAGTTTGCTGAGCAACCTCTTCTGCGGCTGGAGAGGAATGTGAGACTGCTGGAAGTAAGGCTCCGGATTCTCGCTGTGCAGCGACAGAAATCCGATGCCTAACACAGGCAGCTCTCACTCACAATCTTTATAGAGTCATCAGGCAGCTTTCGCTCAAAATTTTTATAGGGTCATCAGGTGACCCTCACTCAAAAAGTTTATAGTGTCAAAAGGCGACCCTCACTCAAAATCTTTATATTTTAACATTGTTCCCATCAGCGACCTGGGAGTCAGAGATATGTCCAGAATTCTTCCCCATGTTCCAAATCCATTTGAGCAAGGTTTCTATCCATTTCAGCTATTTTCCTGCCTCCTCACACCTCCTGTTAGGGTTTTCTGGAAAAATGCATGAGTTTCCCATGGAGTCTCATTATACTTGTTACTTGATTCGAGTACTGAGCACTCGAGCATTTCAGTGTTTGATCATCACTAGTGAAGAGTCTACAAAGGTTGATATCAGTATAATCTTACAGGGCATGAAGCCTGACAAGTCTGCATGTATAATTCTAGCAAAACCCCCACTGATCCTAGTTGCCAGTATTTTGGCTAAAATTTTTAAACCATTATTTAGGAGTGAAATGGGTCTATAAGATCCACAATCAGCAGAGTCCTTACAGACTTAGGGATCAACACTATCATGGCTTTTTTAAATAATACGTCAGTGTGTAGTAAAGAATTGTACAGTTTAAGCAAATAGAGACCCCAAAAATCTACATTTTGTCTTTACCACTTGATAGGAAAATCATAAGTCCCCGTGGATTTTTCATTAGTAAAGGAGATGATGGCATCAGTCACCTCCTTTTCTGTTAGATCTCCATCAAGCAAGGCTGCACTCTCAGGGGAGAGCACTGGACAAGTGATAACATCCAAATATGTGACTAATTTGTCATCTGATCGGGCTAGCCTAGGGGTGTATAAGGAAACTCAGTAAAACTCTGCAAAAGTTCAGGTTAATTCTAAAGGTTTAGTAACCTTTATGCTATTGATATCAACAGTTCCAACAGTGATTATAGTGCTGTTGGGTGATTATTATGGAAGGTACTATAGGAAATAAAAAATCATCACATACAAAATTTTGCTGTTTATTTCCACTAAAATTGTTACACCTCTAGCATATCTAGGTGGTAAGGTGGGCTAAGCCCTCAAAGGCATGTTTAAGCATCAAGACCTTAGACCTCTGTAAATATGTCTTTTGCAAGAGTATTATCTGAGTGGAGTAAGGCTGGTTTCAGATTTGTGCTTTTTACATGCAGCGCACGGCGCCGCTAAGACCCGCCCCCTGTCCGCCCCATCCAGTCATCGCTTCCTACTATCGCACACAGCTGTATGCGATCTGCGCACCCTATCTTTAGCATAGGGTGCACAGATTGTGCGCTGGCCATGCTCTAGTAGGATTTTGGCATGCGCTGTGCACTTTTGAATGTGCGCCGAGCACGCCAAAATGCAACATGGTGCGTTCGGCGCACACCGGCGCACCTTCAAAAGTGTGCAGCGCATGCCAAAATCCTAATAGCGCACGGCCAGCGCACGGTCTGCGCACCCTATGCTAAAGATAGGGTGCGCAGATTGCATGCAGCAGTGTGCGATAGTAAGAAGCGATGACCGGATGGGGCGGGCAGGGAGCTGGGCAGGGGGCGGGGCATAGCGGCACCGTGCACTGCATGTAAAAAGCGCAAATCTGAAGCCAGCTAAGTATTAAGAAAATAAAATAATAGTGATCTTTTGAACTTGGAGTTAATGTCTCTCACATTCCAAGATACAATTTTATACGTAGTATTAGCCATTAGTGTGTGTGGAAAACATTGAAAGACTGAGGCATCCGCATGAAAGTAACAATGATCGCACAATGGGAAACAAGGGTAGAATATTGTACCATACAGAAGACAGGAAAGAAATGTATTTCACAAAATCATATAACTACTCTGCCTGCCATATCCAACTCATGACAGGCTTAATGAGTAACCATCATTTAAAGATTTATTTTATAAATCAACACTACACATGAAAATACAGTAAGTAACTTTGTAATATATCTTATCAGAGAAATATACTTCTTTCTCCACCAGGACTGATCATTCATTTTCAAAATTCTCATTTGACAGGTAAAATATGTATTTGGTGAAGAGAGACTTTTCCATTACTTAAATAGGAGATGGCAGCTACTACTTATGAGATTCTGTGTAGAGAGGTTTACGGAGCAGCTATAAGAAGAGCTCTCTCTATCTCTCTCTCTCTCTCTCTCTCCATAGGAGACTACAGTTGCTACTGATAACATTTTTTCAGTAATGTAACATTCAATCTTCACTGAATAAAAGTTTAAGCTGTAAACTGAGACGGGTGCCCATAATCTGGAAGTAGCAGTGCTTTGGACGCAGTGCATGTTCACTGCGTCCAAAGCATTGCCTTCTATTGAACACAGGTGAATCTGCATGTGTTCTCTGAACCATGAGGATTTACCCCAATCAATACATTTCTATTGATGTAATTTCTCTTGTGAAGACTAGCGTCTCCGCAAGAGAAATTGACATGCTACAGTCTTGATAGAGGCGCTGCAAGTCAGAGTCTATGGGTGATCCGCAAGCAACTATGCATGCATAGTAGACATGCAATTTCTAGAAATCCCATCCACTATGCTATCACAGCTGGCTGCTGCGGGTTTGACACTGCATATTTATGCAGCAATTCCTGATAGTGGGCATATACTCTTAGAAATTGTTTTCTATCCTTCTCCTGACTAATAACTTTCAACAATGAGATCCCGTTGCTATGTTGTAAGCTGGTTGCGAACCATAGATTTTTCTGCAAAATGGAACTAAGAAGATGCCAGGAAAATCTTACTAGAACAACTAAACTTTATGTGGAGTTAATAAGAATCTCAGTAAATGATGGCAGCTGTGTTGTTACGGGGTTATCACAACAGAGAGGAGCCAGAAGATCGCAGCGTCTGATAGCTCCTACTCCTGTGTGGGAGGAAGGACCGGTACGTTAGAGGCTGCGGTGTCTCTGGGCCGAAACCATTGGGACTGCCACTAGTGTTGCAGAAGGACAGGGAACCTGATCAGGACAAACCTGTGCACAGGAACCCGGGGCTCTTTGGCGGGAAGACAGGTGTTGTGGCAGGTGAAGGTTTGCTTCCTCCCTGCGGGTACTACTACAGATGGCAGACTACACTTGAGTGCATGCTTCCCAGCATCCAGCAACAGCACCAGTGACCACTTACTGCTGCCGGACGCCGACCCTACACGACTGCAGGCAGGAACTGCTGGCTGTACTGCTCAACGCTTGACCACTGACAGTGTAGGGCGCACAGATCCCGTCAGAGACTTCAACTCTACAGCTGTGGCTGCGGCCTTGATACTGGCTCCCTTCACCTCAGATGCTGAGACAACAGCCACTGGTACCCGGACATATGAAGGCCCACCAAAAGCTCCCAGACTCTTCACCGCCGCTAGGAGACAGTGCCTCCGGTACATCCAGGACCGCTCCCTCAACGTGACACGCCATCTGCGGCGCCATCATGGGATCTTCCAACCACCTCCCTCTAGACGCCAGAATCTGATAAGTTGAACCTTACGTTTTTCCTTTCCTACTGTAGCAACTCTGTTCTTTTTGCCTTTTTTCCCTTTGGTGACGGGCGAAGTCAGGCTGTCACTGTAATATACTGTTTTTTTTCTACATCTTTGCCCACGCAATACTTTTTGTGCCGCTTGTATATATTAACTCCCTGCATGGAGAAAGCATTGTCATCTTTTTCTCTTCTCATATAAAAACACCCGTTAACGCTTGCTCTGCCTCCTGCTCGTCACTGCATCCTACGAACCTGCTAGAAACTTACACCTGCGCTGAAAAGAAGCACTTCTTCTTCTTTTTAAATGATGTTTATTTCCTTTGGCAGAGCAGGGGTTAATCAGCCATGTTGGAAACTCTGGGAGTATGAGCTTTGAGCTGAGCTCAATTAGCCACTCCCACAGTCCTTATAATCTGGGTGAAACCCATGTCAGAGTTAGCTTATGCTGCATGACTTGGAGGAGAGGTGTTTATATGAGGAGTTTTGGAGGAGTTATATGTGACTGTTGCGTGGTTTGTTCCCTTTCGTTTGGTTATTGCCCGGTTCTCCAGTCCCCTTTACATTCCTCTGTTATATGTGAGTGAATATTTGTATGCTTGATATTTTCAGTTTACTCTTGTTTGTGTTTCCTTGTTCGTCAGGTTGTGTACTGCGTTGCACAGTAGCACCCCCCTTCCCTGGGTGTGGGAAGAGAATAGGCGGAGGGCTAATTCAGGAGATAAGGCAAAGGTGGTGGCCCCGGCATCTTCATCTTCAGAAGCATCCCAGGGAATAGGGCAAGCTAGGGCGCCCCCTAGTGGTAGGGACAGGGAAGGAGCCGTTCACTCGACAGCTGAGTTGTGACATGTGTACTGACTACTACTTAACATGAGTTTAAATTTTGATTGGCTAATTTTGAACACAACCGCATCCCCTGGGTCACTAGCAATGTGCTGGAGTGAAGCTATGTTTTACTGAGGCTATTAGCTGGAAGTTTTGCTCCAGAATGTTATGTGCTCAGAGGGGTTAATCGGCCATGCCAGGCCAAGGTTTATTATGAGCAGTTGATGAATTTGGGGGACACCACATCTCCACTCTAGGGAGCGATCCAGGAGGTAAAAGTCTAGAGTTTGGACTTAATTACTGTTCTTTGTACTCTGGAGAGGAGCTGACCTCCTGAGTTGGGCTCTTGGTAAACAGAGCTGAATTCTGTTTCCTGTGTGGTTGAACCCCACAGTTTTAAGGACTATAGTGAGTGCTGTTTGGTTTATGTCAAGAAGACTCAATATATCCATTTCTTTTGTTTGGACTGGTTTATGATGCCTATAATACAAAATCCCAGCAGCAGAGATCATAAACACTAGTAGTGAATACTAAGTAATCTACACCACAGACAGGCATTAGCCCATGGAAAACTCCAATACCTATATAAACAAACCAGAAAAAAAGGAAGGGAGTCTATAGCCAAAAATAAAATTACTTCATTATTTATTTGTACTCACAAAAGACTGTATAAAATACATAGACAAAAGTGAACAACCATAAATATGACAATGCGTTACAAAGAGACTAAGGTGCAACTAAGTGCAGGGTTACTAACAGCAAGCAAAGTAATCATGTATAAAGCAAGTGCCATTATATTCAAGAGGCCCCATGGATACTAATTAGCATAGGTGTCATAATCCGCCAGTGAGGTGTGAATTTCTAATTAATCCCCTGCTAATAGTCCCCAGGTCATAACCTCCTGGTCATTGCTCACCCATTTGCTGTCAGGAACACCACACACTGCGCCCCAACGTGCGTTTTGCGTGGGCTTCTTCCAGTGGCTGTTGCAGTGTCTGCTGTCAAAAAGGTCCTCCTCATATAGGAATCTTACAGGTGCCAAATAATGCGCTAATCAGCGGCACATGTTTCCGGGTCCATGAACCGGATGTGACGTCACACCCGGCTCCAGGAAGATCGTGCGTGTCACAGGATTACCCTGATGATGTAATTGACACACACACCTCATCCAGTGCCAGTGGGACACCTCCAGCCCAACATCACCGCAGACATGCGCACTAGCGACAACGTCAGTGAACATACATCTCACTAGGGGATAAGTCACAGCATACCAATTAGATGAGGTTTTATACAGCCCTGCAATCGCATTATATTAATATACATTAAACATATAGTGTTTACTGAAATGCGATACTGCACCAGTAAAGTTATGATTATATGCTTATATAGATTGTGTTATGTTACCATTCTTTGTGTTCAGTTTTGCATTTGGTCTGCTGCCACCTGCTGTCCTTTTTCTGTATAGCAGACTGCAGCTAATTAATTCTAGTGCATGCCTTCCACTTCCAGGTCAGTCACTCCTTCTCTTCCTGCTGGTGGCCTTTATTAGCTTCATTTTCTCCTGGGAGAGACACACTTACCAGGCTGTGAAAAGGCATCAGTTTTTTGACCACACACACAATTTGCTCAATTTGCTGAATCATCTTGCTACCAACTTGCTGCACACATTGCTGCACACACATTGCTGTATCACCTTGGTCGTTACACCTTCATTTCTGGAGAAGTACTGCATTACCAATCATATGCTGTATGTCCAGATTTCCAATAAACAAGTCTGGACTACACAGTATCTGGTGTGTATCATCTCTCCGGACGCATGAACAGCAAAACAGCAACAATTGTCCTGTCTGCTCTGCATTGAGGAAACGGAAGGTAGGAATCTCTCCCAGCCCCAATCAACTACACCTCCATTCGCCTCATGTTGGGACAGAACAGTCAAAGCCCAGCAAAAATCACCCTTATATCCTAACCCGTCTGCCAGCTCACATACTGCAGCCCTGCTCTGCTAAAAAACTCTGCAGCGTCACCCCAGACCACATTGTGCATAGAGACTGTTTGTATATTATACAACATTGCTGCAGATTGTCGGACTGCAAAACCCCACAATTCTCTAAAAACACATTGGGGATCTTGTCAGGACGTCTTAACTAAGCTGCACTGCGATTTCCAGGCCCCAATTCAGAAGTTCAGTTTTTTAAAGAGACAGTGCACCTTAAATCCTTAAATCAAAATGGCCAAAAAGACCCTGCAAAGTCTCCCACTGCTGAAACAGAGCAAATACTACCCAATACTGTCCATTATGAAGAGGGGGAAACAAAGCCAGCTTCAGAAACAGGCCAAGACTCACAACCAAGACGCTCTGTCAAACCAACCATAAAGGCTGTCGAAAACTATCACAACACGAAGGATAAGTTCAATGACAACCTGGATGACCTATGGGAACGAGTCACCTCCCTCATATCAAGCATCCAACGCCACAAAAATGATGCAGCGAGTCTACAGGACACTATAAAATGGCTAGACACGGCCCACAGAAGATACAAGAGACTATCCGCAAGGTACGTTGCCTTCCTAAAAGACTCTAATATTGATGAAGCCTCATCAGAATTAAGCAAAGTGGATTCCACGGAAAGAGAAAGGGACGCCGCTGTGCAAGATGCCAAAGATGAAGCAGAGCTCCGTATCGCTTATCTGCAAGAAGCTGGATCTCACAGGTCAGGCTCATCCAGACAATCTTCCCCGTCATACAAATCATCCTGCTCAAGAACTTCAGCCCTCAGTGACAGAATCCTAGAGGCCCGTTTAAACACAGAGCGATCCAAACTAAGACACTCCTACACAGAAAAGAAAACAGAAGCAGAGGCAGAAGCCAAGAAAGCAGAATCAGAGGCAGAAGCCAAGAAAGCGAAAGCTGAGGCAGAGGCAGAAGCCAAGAAAGCAGAAGCAAAAGCACAAGCAGAGGCCCAAGCAAAGATCCTTCAAACAGAAGCAGAGGCTCGTGCAAAGATTCTTCAAATAGAAATGGAGGAAAAAAATCGCATTAGCTGAAGTAAAAATACTCAAGCAAGCATTGAAGCAAAAGCTCGACCCGATTTGCCTACCACCACTGGAAGAAGAGGATCCAGCTGTCCGTACCAGTGATTACGTGCAGAAACAGATATCTGCAGCACACACCTTCTCCAGTGACGTTCAACCCAACAATGTGGAAACGTCCAAGTCAGCCCAACTTACGGTGCCAGTGTTACCCACAGCATCTGCAGAGACCCAAGACCAACACCATAATGTGTCCCCTCAGGAGCAGCAATCATCACAAGGCGACCACTCCAGTCCATCTCCACAGTTCAAGCCGCAGTCATCGAAATCTCCAGAGGTTAAACCACTGCTCAACCCGGCAGCAACATCAATCTACCTGGGAACAATTCACCCTTCCACGCCACACAGCTTATACGCCCGAGAGGCAACACAAGCTAACATGGTAACAAGGAGTGAAGGATCGGATATGCCCGAGTCAGCCCGGTTTATGGTGAGCAAAGATCTAATCAGCACCAACCTCTCAAAGTTTGACGACTGTGCAGAGAACTACAGAGCCTGGAAAGCAACCTTCAAGGCCACCATTGCTGACCTCAATCTATCTGCAGAACGGGAGCTCGACCACATGGTAAAATGGTTGGGTCCTGACTCCACAAACAGTATCAAGAGTCTTCGGACCGTCTACGTGGGGCAAGCTGAAGCAGGTCTCGCTGCTGCCTGGCTGAGACTCGAAAGAACCTATGGCAGCGCTGAAGCCATAGAAAAGTCCCTATTCAAGAGACTGCCGAACGTTCCAAAGATCAACCTTAAGGAAGCCCACAAGCTTCTGGACTTAGGCGATCTGCTTATGGAACTGGAACTCGCAAAAAGAGACCCTTGTCTGTCTGGATTATGCTACCTGGACACTGCCCATGGGGTTAATCCAATCGTCTCAAAGCTGCCGCATAGTCTGCAAGAGAAGTGGGCAGTATGCGTTTCCAGGTACAAAATGATGTCACCTTTCCTCCGTTCAATCAGTTCTGCAAGATTGTCGACGAACAGGCCCAAATGAGGAAAGACCCTAGCCTAGACTTCCTGGAGTCTAACACTACAGCTCCAGCAACACCGTCATCAAGGTATGAAAGCATCTCACATAGACGCAAGGACTTGAGGAGCAGTGTAAGTGTCAGAAAGACTAACCTGCCACCACCTGCAGTAACTGCCGATAAACAGTACACTATTCCATCAAGAGATAAATCTTTCAATCGTGAGTGTCCCATTCACGAAAAAAACGCACTCACTGAATAAATGTAGAGGCTTCAGGTCCAAAACCATGCAGGAGCGCAAATAAATCCTCAGTGAACTTGGAGTATGTTTCAAGTGCTGCGCCTCATTAGAACACGTGGCCAAGGACTGTAAATCTGCCATTAAGTGTGAAGAGTATCATAGTGACAAACACCCGTCAGCTTTGCATCCAACCTCAGCCACCAGCGATTCAGCAGTCGCAGTTACCTCTAGCTCGGCTACAAGCCATGGTGGGGAGCCACAGAATAACGCCAAGTCTACCACGGCTGTCTCCTGCTCATGCTCAGAGGTATGTGGGGAGAGCCAAAGTGATAAATGCTGTGCCAGGATATGCCTAATCAGAGTTTATCCAGAAGGGCAACCAGAGAAGGCAGCAAAAATGTATGCCATCATTGACGATCAGAGCAATCGATCCCTAGCTGGACCTAAGTACTTTGAAGCCTTTGGAATCAAGGGACCAGCAATGCCCTATACTCTGAACACTTGCTCAGGCCGCATAGAGACTAGCAGGAGGGCACAAGGTTTCATTGCTTCTCCTGTCAATGGAGGCGTAGAAATACCCCTACCTACGCTAATCGAATGGGATCAAATACCCAGCCAAAGGGATGAGATTCCTACCTCAGAAGCTTCGTTCCACCAACCACACCTAAGGCACCTAGTCAGCATTATCCCACCTATGGACACAGATGCTGAAATCCTACTTCTGCTCGGCAGAGACAATTTAAGGATATATAAGGTCCGCCAACAGTGCAATGGTCCCGACTATGCCCACTATGCACAGAGACTCGACTTGGGGTGGGTAATCATAGAAAATGTGTGCTTGGACCAAACAAGGGTCAATGCCTTTAAGACCTACGTACGCTCAAACGGACGAACTACTTTCTGCAAACCATGCCCTCATCACTATGATGTGAAAGAGAAGCCTCCAGATCCAGTACAGCTGCCTGAAGTCATTCCTTCTCCCTATGCAGACAACTTGGGAAGATCAGTGTTTCATACAACTAAGGATGACAACAAAGTAGCCCCGTCAATGGAAGACAAGGAATTTGTCAGGATAATGGACAATGAGTTCCTTAAGGACGAGACCAATCACTGTGTTTTTCCCCTACCCTTCCGAGCTACCAGGGTAAGACTCTCGAACAATCATGAACAAGCCTTGTCCAGATTCACCTCTCTCCAGCGCACACTTAGCAACAAACCGGAGATGAAAGAACACATTGTCACCTTTATGAGCAAGATATTCCGGAATAACCATGCGGAGCCAGCGCCTCCTTTAAAGGAAAACGAGGAGTGCTGGTACATACCCTCATTCGGAATATATCACCCACAGAAACCTAAGCAAATTGGAGTTGTCTTTGATTCAAGCACCAAACATCAAGACGTATCTCTCAACGATGTCCTCCTCATGGGTCCTAATCTTACAAACAACCTAGTAGGAGTGTTGATGAGGTTCCAGAAAAGCCTCATTGCCCACTTGAATCCAGTAATGGACGGCTTCAATTTGCTGAGAGTCGTTGGTCATTTAAATCAAGCCAAGATTGTGGCTTCAGAGCAACATCCTTGCATCATTCCCAGTAAACATCATATCACTGATCTACTGATCCAGCACTTTCATGAAAAAAACGAACACCAAGGCAGGCAGATCACAGAAGGTAAGGGCTTTGGATCATAGGTATGAAAAGATGTGTAGCAGGATCACTACATCGCTGTGTGCAATGTCAGAAAACAGGTACATCAACAAATGGCCGACCTGCCCTCTGACAGACTGAGTGCCGACCACCTTTCACCTACGTTGGCCTAGATGTCTTTGGGCCATGGATGGTATCTGCATGCAGAACTCGAGGTGGCCATGTCAACAGCAAATGATGGGCGGTACTATTCACTTGCATGAGTGTCCGTGCCGTCCACATAGAGGTAATAGAGTCTATGGACATATCCAGCCTGATCAACGTTCTCCGGCGGTTTCTAGCGATAAGAGGACCGGTGAAACAGTTGAGGTCTGACCACGGAAGCAACTTCATCGGTGCATGTCGAGAGCTGGATATTGACATCAAGCCAATTCAGGATCAACTGGCAGAAAGAGGTTGCACCTGGATCTTCAATCCTCCGCATAGTTCTCACATGGGAGGTTCCTGGGAAAGGATGATAGGGATCTCACGCAACATCCTGAATTCTATGTTTATGGTAAACTCTTCAAGGCTTACGCATGAGACCTTGGTTACTCTTCTGGCCGAAGTTTCTGCCATAATCAACTCAAGACCATTTGTCCCAGTGGCAATGGATCCCGAAATGCCGACCATTCTTATGCCAGCTACTCTTCTCACCCAAAAGACAGGGAATCCGCTAACAGTCAGCGGAGAGTTTACTCATGCAAACACCTACCAGAAACAGTGGAAACGTGTGCAGTACCTCGCTGATTACTTCTGGAACCGGTGGAGAACGGAATATCTCGTGACTCTCCAAGGAAGAAGGAAATGGCGACAGAGTAAACCGAACTTGAAAGGAGACGTGGTACTAATGAAAGAACAACAAGCCCAAAGGATCGACTGGCTTATGGGAATCGTTACAAAGACTTTCCCTATTTAAGACAGTAAGGTCTGGAAGGTGGTGCTGAAGATCCATAGGAAAGGCGAGCCTAGACATTTCAGAGGCCAATCCACGAGCTCGTATTGATACTACCAACTGAGGACATTCCGGTAGATGAACAATGAACAGAACACTGCCCTAGTACTTCGTCTATTGGATTACCATTGGGTCGGAGATAGTTTGGCCTAGTGCAGCTTCTCCGATCCGAAGATGGGTATCATTGGATTGTCTCAGGAACTGACTGTCATCTACCACGTTTTTATGTTATTATTGCATGCATATTTGTGTTTCCTTTTTAGGTTATTGAACTTTACTTAAACAAAAAACATTAATATAGTGAAATCCCTTACGGAATTTCAGACGGGGAGTGTGCTGCTCCATCTAAAGTTATGATTATATGCTTATATAGATTGTGTTATGTTACCATTCTTTGTGTTCAGTTTTGCATTCGGTCTGCTGCCACCTTCTGTCCTTTTTCTGTATAGCAGACTGCAGCTAATTAATTCTAGTGCATGCCTTCCACTTCCAGGTCAGTCACTCCTTCTCTTCCTGCTGGTGGCCATTATTAGTTTCATTTTCTCCTGGGAGAGACACACTTACCAGGCTGTGAAAGGCATCAGTCTTTTGACCACACACACAATTTGCTCAATTTGCTGAATCATCTTGCTACCAACTTGCTGCACACCTTGCTGCACACACATTGTTGTATCACCTTGGTCATTACACCTGCATTTCTGGAGAAGTACTGCATTACCAATCATACACTGTATGTCCAGATTTCCAATAAACAAGTCTGGACTTCACAATATCTGGTGTGTATCATCTCTCCGGATGCATGAACAGCAAAACACCAACAATGGTCCTGTCTGCTCTGCATTGAGGAAACAGAAGGTAGGAATCTCTCCCAGCCCCAATCAACTACACCTCCATTCACCTCATGTCATGTGGGGATAGAACACAGGTATATACACACGTATGCACAGGAAGCGCTGTGCAGGGAGGAGATCACGAGACATACGACAGGATTGCAGGATACTCAAGACAGAAATATGTCTGACTTACATATCTGCTGAAGGCCCCAATGCCTGGTGGGTGGGATCTTCACATTCAAATTTCTACTCTGTGGGAAATACGTACACTAGGAGAGGCCAGACTGAGTCCACTGGAAGGTCCTATATTCCTCCAATGGGCCTGTATAACACTGGACACCAGATAACTGGGCGACACAGGGCTTAGAGTGGAGGAGTGATGCCAGTCTGGGAGATAAGTATGCACTTTTATTTTATTTCATGCATGATTTTAGGGGAAATTCATAAGGGGTAATCCAGTAGTGGACAACCCCTTTTAGAAAGTATATATTTTTAGGTAAAATTAAATGGCTATTCATTTTGCAGAGCAAGAAAATTATTATAATTCATTATAGTATATTATATTCATTTCTTAAAGCACAGCTGCATTATTTATACAGTATTTCCTTTATTCTATGTGGGGTCTACTTGCTGGCTGATCTCTACTTTTTACCTTCACCACCTATCATTGTGTACTGTAAATTTATACTGATAGAGATCTCCTCTGCTTCATTTAGCATCTTCATAATGTTCTGTAGATTATGAACTAACCCATTTATTATGGCAAAAATATTGTGTGATCCCACACCATCTATATCATTGAAAGATGGATCAATGTCAGGCTAATTTTCTCACATTTACTTTCTTAATTGAGATTCATTTATACAGATTCATCCATCTCCACTATATGTCTCTTCTGTTTTTGCTTGGTTTAATGAGACTATCAATAATTTTCTGATGGTTGCACTTGACAGGCTCACAGGAGAACATTTTTTAAGTTTATTTGTATTGTGCAATATGAGTATTAACGATTAATAATGTATCAGCTCATCTGACCCTAGACACATAAGTTCAGAGGTTCACAGTACGATATGTAATGCCAGGCTAATTATTTTTCTACCAGCTGATTTCTGTCTAGACAAAATGGCTTAAGCTGAGGAGAAATCTGTCAGCACGTTGAAGGGCTCGGTGGAAGGCTTCTAAGAAAATAAGCTATTGTTTAATATACTTATCTAAGGAAATCCCTCATTGCTGGGCTACCATACAATATATACTTATTTAGGCCTCATTCAGTGTTTTTCACGTTTACCAAAAATGGTAGCAGTGTCATCAATACATTGGATCCATGTGTCATCAGTGTTTGGTCAATATATCATTAGCGATTTTCATGTATAAATAAATAAATATGCAAATTTACCTTTACATATTCATTGCAATGTTAATCATGGAAAGCACATAGATTTCACACTGATGGCATCATGTCATCTGTGTGCTGTTTGTGTTCTCACAGACCCCTAGACTTGCATTGGCGTTTTTCATCTGTGAAAATGACATGCAAGTGGTATTTCTGCATGGACACAGGCTCCGAGGAGAAAACACGAACATGTAAATAACTGCACAAATTATAATGGGCATGTGTTGTATATGTGATAAATATGGCTAGAACATGTATGTGAAACATGGTCCTCTGAATGAGGCCTAATTGGAATTCAGTTTCTTAGTTCAGAAAATTAGCAGTACAATATTTCTTATTTAATATATTTAGTTTTTAGAAATGTGGAAAAAAAATTAGCAGGTTTCTTGTCTGGCATTGGCAGCTGGACCAGTTTCTCATAAACTTACCCAGCCGGGTGTCTCTGGCATCAACAAGGCCCTCGCAATGCAGGGAGTAGGCCCCATATGACGCATGTGACGTCATGACATCGCATTCCACTTGTGTGTTAATCCAGGTTTAAGAGTCAATTCATCATTTTCGAATTTTTTTAAGAAAGCATCTGAAAACCCCAAACTCCACCCATAATAGTAAATTTTCAATGGTATAGATAAAACAAGATAAAACAAGTAATATATCTCATCAGTGGAATAATTTGAATCTCATGGATTCCAATGCAAGATCGTCAACTATCGTAAGTCTTTAACCCCTTCACTACCAAGGGTGGTTTGCACGTTAACTACCGGGCCAATTTTTACAATTCTGACCACTGTCCCTTTATGAGGTCATAACTCTGGAACGCTTCCATGGATCCCGATGATTCTGACATTGTTTTCTCGTGACATATTGTACTTCATGTTAGTGGTAAAATTGCATTCAAATAACTTGCGTTTATTTGTGAAAAAAACGGAAATTTGGCGAAAATTTTGAAAATTTCGCAATTTTCCAACTTTGAATTTTTATGCCCTTAAATCACAGCGATACGGCACACAAAAAACTTAATACATAACATTTCCCACATGTTTACTTTACATGAGCACAATTTTGGAACCAAAATTTTTTTTTGTTAGGAAGTTATAAGGGTTAAAAATTGACCAGCGATTTCTCATTTTTGCAACACCATTTTATTTTTAGGGACCACTTCACATTTGAAGCCACTTTGAGGGGTCTATATGATAGAAAATACCCAAAAGTGACACCATTCTAAAAAATGCACCCCTTAAGGTGCTTAAAACCACATTCAAGAAGTTTATTAACCCTTTAGGTGCGTCACAGGAATTTTTTGAATATTAAAAAAAAAAATGAACATTTAACTTTTTTTCACAAAAAAAATACTTCAGGTTCAATTTTCTTTATTTTTTCCACAAAAATGATCTTTTCACCCCCAATTTTTATTTTTCCAAGGGTAACAGGACCCTAAAAGTTATTGTGCAATTTGTCCTGAGTACGCTGATACCCCATATGTGGGTGTAAATGACTATTTGGGCGCATAGCAGAGCTCGGAAGGGAAGCAGCACCATTTGACGTTTTTGGCTAGAATTGAGATCGGACACCATGTCGCGATTGGAAAACCCCTGATGTACCAAAACACTAGAAACCCCCCACAAATGACACCATTTTGGAAACTAGACCCTCCAAGGAACTTATCTAGATGTGTGGTGAGCACTTTGAACCCCCCAGTGCTTCACTGAAGTTTATAACGTACAGCAGTACAATTAAAAAATCATATTTTTTCCACAAAAATGATCTTTTCACCCTCAATTCTTATTTTTCCAAAAGTAACAGGACCCTAAAAGATATTGTGCAATTTATCCTGAGTACGCTGATACCCCACATGTGGGTGTAAACCACTATTTGGGCGCATGGCAGAGCTCGGAAGGGAAGCAGCGCCATTTGACGTTTTTGGCTGGAATTGAGATCGGACACCATGTCGCGTTAGGAAAGCCCCTGATGTACCAAAACAGTAGAAACCCCCCACAAATGACACCATTTTGGAAACTATACCCCCCAAGGAACTTATCTAGATGTGTGGTGAGCACTTTGAACCCCCCAGTGCTTCACTGAAGTTTATAACGTCCGGGCGTGAAAATAAAAAAATCGTATTTTTTCCACAAACATCATCTTTTAGTCCCCATTTTTTTATTTTCCCAAGGGTAACAGGAGAAATTGGACCCCAAAAGTTGTTGTCCAATTTGTCCTGAGTACGCTGACACCCCATATGTGGGAGAAAACTACTGTATGGGCACACGTCAGGGCTCGGAAGGGAAATAGTGACGTTTTGGAATGCAGACTTTGATGGAATGGTCTGTGGGTGTCATGTTGCCTTTGGAGAGCCCCTAATGTACCTAAACAGTGAAAACCCCCCACAAATGATCCCATTTTGGAAACTAGACCCCCTGAGGAACTTATCTAGATGTGTGGTGAGCACTTTGAACCCCCAAGGGCTTCACAGAAGTTTATAATGCCCATGCATGAAAATAAAAAAATCGTATTTTTTCCACAAACATGATCAATTAGTCCCCAATTTTTTTATTTTCCCAAGGGTAACAGGAGAAATTGGACCCCAAAAGTTGTTGTCCAATTTGTACTGAGTACGCTGATACCTCATATGTGGGAGAAAACTACTGTATGGGCACACGTCGGGGCTCGGAAGGGAAGAAGTGACGTTTTGGAATGCAGACTTTGATGGCATGGTCTGCGGGTGTCATGTTGCTTTTGGAGAGCCCCTGATGTACCTAAACAGTGGAAACTCCCCACAAGTGACCCCATTTTGGAAACTAGACCCCCCAAGGAACTTATCTAGATGTGTGGTGAGCACTTTGAACCCCCCAGTGCTTCACAGAAGTTTATAACGACCGGGCGTGAAAATAAAAATATCGTATTTTTTCAACAAACATCATCTTTTAGTCCCCAATTTTTTTATTTTCCCAAAGGGTAACAGGAGAAATTGGACCCCAAAAGTTGTTGTCCAATTTTTCCTGAGTACACTGATACCTCATATGTGGGAGAAAACTACTGTATGGGCACACGTCGGGGCTCGGAAGGGAAGTAGTGACGTTTTGGAATGCAGACTTTGATGGATTGGTCTGCGGGTGTCATGTGCGTTTGGAGAGCCCCTGATGTACCTAAACTATTGAAACTCCCCACAAGTGACCCCATTTTGGAAACTAGACCCCCCACGGAGCTTATCTAGATGTGTGGAGAGCACTTTGAACCCCCAAGTGCTTCACAGAAGTTTATAACGCCTGGGCGTGAAAATAAAAAAAACATTTTTTTCCGCAAAATTATATTTTTGCCCCCAATTTTTTATTTTCCTAAGGGTAACAGGAGAAATTGGACCCCAAAAGTTGTTTTGCAATTTGTCCTGAGTAGGCTGATACCCTACATGTGGGGGTAAAACACTGTTTGGGCGCATGGCAGAGCTTGGAAGGGAAGGAGCACCATTTGACTTTTTCAACGCAGAATTGGCTGGAATTGAGATCAGACGCCATGTTGCCTTTGGAGAGCACCTGATGTGCCCAAACAGTGGAAACCCCCCAATTATAACTCCAACCCTAACCTCAGCACACCCCTAACCCTAATCTGAGCCCTAGCCCTAACCCTAGCCCTAGCCCTAACCCTAGCCCTAACCCTAACCCTAACCCTAGCCCTAGCCCTAACCCTAACCCTACCCTAACCCTAACCCTAGCGGGAAAATGGAAATAAATACATTTTCTTTTAGTTTTATTATTTTTCCCTAACTAAGGGGGTGATAACGGGGGGTTTGATTTACTATTTATGGCTGTTTTTATGTTTGGCGGCTGTCACACGCTAAAAGACGCTTTTTATTGTAAAAGTAGTTTTTGCATCACCACATATTGAGAGCTATAATTTTTATTCCGATTTTTGGGACGCAGAATGAACAAAAACCAGCATTTCATGAATTTCTTTTGGGGGTTGCGTTTACACCGTTCCGCGTGCGGTAAAATTGATAAAGCGGTTTTATTCTTCGGGTCAGTACGGTTACAGCGATACCTCATTTAGGTCGTTTTTTTATGTTTTGTCGGTTTTTTGCAATGAAAACAATTTTATATAAAAAATAATTATTTTTGTATCGCTTTATTCTGCGAGCTATAACTTTTTTATTTTTTTGCGGATGACGCTGTATGGCAGCTCGTTTTTTGCGGGACAAGATGACGTTTTCAGCGTTACCATGGATATTTATATGTGTCTTTTTGATTGCGCGTTATTGCACTTTTTGTTCGGTGGTATGATAATAAATCATTATTTTTTGCTTCGTTTTTTATTTTTATTTTTTAAGGGGTTCGCTAAAGGGGTTAACTAATGGGACAGTTTTATAGGGCAGGTCATTACGGACACGGCGATACCAAATATGTGTACTTTTATTGTTTTTGGTTTTTTTTTATTTTGAAAAAATGGATTTATTGGGGAATATTTTTTTTTTTTTTACTAATTTATTTAGCGATTTTTTTTTAATTATTTTTAACACTTTTTTTTTTTTTTTTTACTTTATTACCTTGTCCCAGGTGGGACATCACTGTCCTGTGACAGATCGCTGATCTGTCACATCACAGATCACTGTGACAGATCAGCGATCTGTCACAGGCACTGCTGCAGACTTCCTCATGCCTGCGCTTTGCAGGCACTGAGGAAGCCAGCTTCCTCAGGCCCCCGTCGCCATCTTGGATTCGGGGGCCTGGAGGAAAGGAGTCCCCCGCAGCAGCGCTGCACATTGCGCTGCTGTGGGGGGCTCAGAGAAGCACGGAGGGAGCCCCCTCCCTGCCGATGCTTCCCTTTAACCCTCGGTACACCGCGATCGCGTTTGATCGCGGTGTGCAAGGGGTTAACGTGTCGGGGGCGGTCCGTGACCGCTCCTGACACATTGTGCCGGGTGTCAGCTATGATAATTAGCTGACACCCGGCCACGATCAGCGGCGCTCACCACGTGGGCGCCGCTGATCATGGTGACGTAATATTCCGTCCATGGTAATTAGGTCCATGGTCACATGGACGGAATATTACGTCAATTGTAGGTAAGGGGTTAATAGTGATAGTCTTTTGGGCCCCATGAGATGCAGGGCCTGGGTGCAATTTATAGTTACACCCCCATATCTCATTATATACTACTTTATTTTTAAGCATTTCCTGCCATCTTTGTCTTAGGCCAGAGGCTAAAAGATTTGTCTTTTTCTCATTCAGAAAAGCATACAACTCATTCATATTGTCATCCATAGGTCTGTTTTTTACATCCGCATGACATCAATATGGCAGTTTCCTATGTTAATAACTGCAATAAATCCATTAAAACCGGATGCAGTGTGGATGATCTCTATCATTTGGGATCTGGGATCCATTTTTTCAAGAACTCCTAAATTTGAATGGAGTCTAGTCTGACAAATGGAAGTGATTAGCAGCGGCTGCGATTTTTTTTTTCACATGGACACTCTGTTTAGTAAAAAACCTCTCACCTGAACTGGCCGTATTCAACAACATTGATCTGATTACTGTCCGTGTGCCAATTTTAACATGGACAGCGCACGTAAGTGAGAGCACAGTGAACTCAATCATCTACAGATGCACTATTTTTAAACAAGACGTGGAGCCAGTACTTGTTTCCATTACTTTCTCCTCTGTTAATTTTTCCTCCACTTGAGAATCTGTAAAATAAATTGGATAAAATACAATTAATGCTTCAGTGGTGTGTTTAGTAAAACATGTGGTTACATTAATAGTGTTTATACATTTGAGTAGCTATTTACACAGTTATGCTTCTGCCTGTGACTTATTCCGCCAGTGGTCTCCAATAATAATTTTCTCTACTTGCATATGATTGCTTATAAAACATGCGCGATAATTAAGTCTGGATGAATGGTATCAGACGCCAATGAAAAAATACCATAATATAAGCAAATAAAGCTTGATTATTTCTCTGTGGCTTTTTCACATACTAGGAATACCTGTGTTTCACCTATAGCGTTTACTGTAATTGCTCTCCACATAATCTGACCTATTTAGCAGGAAGTGGACGTGAGCTGAACTTTCTTTAGCTTTTCACTATGCAGCATTAAAAATTGATGGTCTAGTGATCTTTCACAACAGTTTCTATTCAAAATGAAACATGCTTTTGGCATCCGGTTTAGGGTTGTCATCTTTGATTTAAGATTGCCAAACCATTTAGACGTTGTGTCAATAAGAATTTCTTCCGGTTTATGAAGAACAGCTGAAAGGTGGACTGAGAAAGCCCTGCGCTAGACCTGCTCTTCTACTAGAATAGTAGACGAGTTACCAATTTGAGAGGTGTTGTAAATACTTTCTGGCAGAAAGGCCCACATGTGTATAGGCATGTCAAAATACATATTTCTACATAGTCAGAGGTGTAAACTGCAGCTACTGAAATAAAAGTGATCATTTAGTGGCCTAATTGTTTATGGCATTTTATTGCTTATGGCAAAGTGCGCTGCATTGACCCTTGCAATTCCTTATTATTTCTGAACATGCAAACTAACTTCTTGGAAAATAAGCTCTGTGATGCATGTGGCAAATTACAATTTGTAAATTCTCCAGATATTACATCAGCGTTGAAAAACTGTGACAAAAATTCTCACCCATGCTCAGGCTTATTAACCCCTTCATGACATATGACGTACATTACAAGGCTTTCCCAGCATAACTTAATCAGCCATCATGTGCCTTTAACAGCCACAGGTCTATTGGAGCTCCGCCCGTGACTGTTAACCTGTTAAATTACGCTGTCAGTCTCTGGTCCATCGGTGTGCCTGTGACGTGACACTGAGGTGCTGATGGGTTGCCATGACAGTCAGGGGTCTCCTGAAGACATATACAGTAGTATGATAGACTACAACTCCCCCATATGCAGTATGATGCCCTACAGTATTTTCCCCCACACAGAGTATGATGCCTCCATTCTCTCAACACAAAATATGATACTCCCTCGGCAACTTTCACACAATATGATGTCTCCACAGCCCCCCACATACTACATTCTCAAACACAATATTATGTCCCCACACAGAGTTTGGTGCTCCAAGAAACAGTATAATTTCCCCACTGTAAATCTCCTCCACATACAAAGTCACTCCTACAGTTCCCCTACGTGTAGTATGATGTCCCACAGGTCTTTCCCCCTCAGATAGTATGATGCCTCCATATTACATCCCTACACACAAAGTATGAGGTATCCTGCAGTATACTTTCTGCACGCGACATGATGTTCCCACAGCCCCAGACACTACATTCCGCCACACACAATATGATGCCCCCGTGGTATATTCCCAAACACAGTTTGACATTCCCATAGTCCCCTAACACGCAGTATGTTACTGCACAGCTCCCCTCACATTGTATGTTACCCCCACACATAGTATTATGCTCCCAGAGCAGATGCCACTTGTACGCTATGAAGCAACACAGGCCACTACATAGTATGGTTCCTCAAAATCCCCACACAGCATTATGCCAACATAGCCCCCTTATACTGTATAATGCCCTCACATCTCCTTCACACAGCACGATGATCCACATAGTATAATGTCCTACACAGCCTCCCAACAGAAAATCAAAACTAACTGGAAAATAAACAAACAGTACCTGTATCTGCATTAACTTTGTAAAATAAAAATAGCTGATTTTCTTAAAGAATTTCTAATTTATGAATAACCAGAAATAACAATGAGGTTGACTATCAATAATCATTATGTGTTTTCATTACTTTACTTAGATACAGTTTCCAATTAATTTGCTTTTATACTAAAATAATATAGAAATGATGTGTCCATCAAGCAGACATGTTTCAAAATAGAATGTTGGAATGTAAAATAAGCTATGCTAGTACAATCCAGAGAGCAGAGAAATTATTTCGTCCTTCCATGAAATTATAGACTTAGTGGAGCCTCGTTGACAGCAAAATTTTTTAATAACAAAGAAATTTAAACAAGATTTCCATAAATTTCCATTAAATTAGACTTGTTTCCAAAGTGAATAATTTTAGCTATATTTTAGTATTGCAGGAAAGTTACATTTGCCAAAGTGTCATTTTTTACAATCTCTGAAATAATAAGTTGTTAAAGGGTACTTGTCCCCAAAACTATATTTTCCCAATATTAAAACAGTCTTGTACAAATATACATTAAGGACATATTTTACTTGTGGTTTAATACATTTCTCACTGTCAACATTCAAAATCGTATAGTCTTAAAGAGGTCTTTTTTTACTGTTTTTATAATTTAATGGAATTGTCCTGAATTCAATTATTGAACTATCAATTAGAGATGAGCGACTTTGCCTTTTTTAGGGTCGAGTCGGGTTTCATGAAACCCGACTTTCTCAAAAGTCGAGTCGAACGAAATCGGCCGACTATCGGGAAAAGTTGGAGGTCCGACTGAAACACGAAACCCAATGCTAGTCAATGGGGAAGCAAAGTCGGCAGGGAGTGGAGGACAGTAAACACACCTAGATGCCGGACCGCTTTTTTCAAGTGCACAAAATCTCGCTCTCTCCCCAGACGCTGCACATGTCATCTCGTTGCCCACAGTGTACGTCCTTGCTCAGTGGCTGAAAAAAGTCACGTGCAAGCATTCTGGGAAATCCGACTTTGGTGCTTGTTTTGCCAACCGCATGGCCGACTTCATGCTGTGGTCGGGTTTCGGTCAGCGAAACCTGACTTTGGCATAAATCAGCGACTTATGAATCTGGCCGACCTGTTTCGCTCAACTCTACTATCAATAGGATAAGTCATTGAAATAAAATTGGTGGGAGTACAGCACCCTGAATCCCCACCAGTCAGATGAAAACTGCTCCAGCAATAGTCAGAAATAAGCAAATTATGGAGAGGAACACAGTAGCACAATATACACACGTGGTCAAAATTGTTGGTACTCCTCGTTTAATGACAGAAAAATCCACAATGGTGACAGAAATAACTTGAATCTGACAAAAGTAATAAATAAAAAAATCTATGAAAATGAACAAATGAAAGTCAGACGTTGCTTTTCAACCATGCGTCCACAGATTAAAAAAAATAAATAAAACTCATGAAATAGGCCTGGACAGAAATGATGGTACCCCTGAAAATAATGTGACAAAAGTGACATGTTAAATCAATGTGTGGCCACTAATTAGCATCACAGGTGACTACAATCTTGGAATCAGTGAGTGGGCCTGTATAGAGGGCTGCAGATACTCACTGTGCTGTTTGGTGACATGGTGTGTATCACACTCAACATGGACCAGAGGAAGCGAAGGAAAGAGTTGTCTCATGAGATTAGAAAGAAAATTATAGACAAACATGTTAAAGGTAAAAGTTATAAGACCATCTCCAAGCAGCTTGATGTTCCTGTGACTACAGTTGCACATATTATTCAGAAATTTAAGCTCCATGGGAGTGTAGCCAACCTCCCTGGACATGGCCACAGAAAGAAAATTGATGGCAAATCAAAGAGATGGATAATATGAATGGTAACAAAAGAGCCCCAAAAAACTTCTAATCAGATTAAAGGTGAACTTCAAGCTCAAAGAACATCAGTGTTAGATCGCACTTTCCGTCGTTGTATAAGCCAAAGTGGACTTAATGGGAGATGACCAAAGAGGACACCATTATTGAAAAAAAAATCATAAAAAAGCCAGACTGGAATTTGCCAAACTACATGTTGACAAGCCACAAAGCTTCTGGGAGAGTCTTATGGACAGATGAGACAAAAATGGAACTTTTTGGCAAGACACATCAGCTCTATGTTCACAGATGTAAAAATGAAGCATACCAAGAAAAGAACACTGTCGCTACTGTCAATCATGGAGGAGGCTCTGTTATGTTCTGGGGCTGCTTTGCTGTATAGGGCACAGGGTGTCTATAATCTGCACAGGGTACAATGAAATCTCAAGACTATCAAGGGATTCTAGAGAGAAATGTGCTGCCCAGTGTCAGAAAGCTTGGTCTCAGTCACAGGTCATAGGTCTTGCAACAGGATAATGACCGCAAGCACACAGCTAAAAACACCCAATAATGGCTAAGAGGAAAACATTGGACTATTCTGAAGTGGCCTTCTATGAGCCCTGACCTAAATCCTATTGAGCATCTTTGAAAAGAGATGAAACATGCCGTCTGGAAAAGGCAACCTTCAAACACAAGACAACTGTAGCAGTGTGCGCTTGAGTAGTCTCATTAACAGTTACAGGAATAGTTTGATTGAAGTGATTGCCTCTAAAGGTTGTGCAGCAAAAAATTAAGTTAAGGGTACCATCATTTCTGTCCAGGCCTATTTCATGAGTTTTATTTTTTAAAAATTTCTGTGGAATCATGGTTGAAAAGCAATATCTTACTTTCGTTTGAACATTTTCAAAGATTTTTGATTTATTATTACTTTTGTCAGATTTAAGTTAATTCTAGGACCATTGTGGGTTTTTGAGAAATGATATGAAACATTATAATATTCTGCTATATTTCTAAAAACTCATAAATGAACTTTTTCTGAAACATATATTCTGAATTTTCCACTGAAATGACATAAATCGCTGATCTACACATATACAAGCACTTATAATGCGAATTCCACGCAAGCCAGTGAATCATTTGGCTGACCCTGTAAGGAGGTTACCACATCTTCTGGGCAGGGGAGGAATCAAAAGACAATACTGACATATTTAGAGCATGGCTGAATGGATCATGACCTTCAATGCCGCTCGCTGTCCCAATGATATGGAGAGAGCAGAGAGATCATGTAACAGATTGCTACTTCTGTCTTACAAATGTAACAAGATATTCAGCAAAGAACAAGAAATCAATAGAATATCCTAATCTTCCTTCAGCCATAAGACCAGTGCCACACGATGATAGCCATCATGTTCCAAAGCCGCTCAAAGTATGGACAATGGAGGACAACAAAGATGAACTAACAATATTAGTTGAAAATGAAACTGCTGCAGACCCAGACTTTGAGCCTTCTACATCTAATCCACATCTGTTCAGTCAAGCTGATCTGAGTGACTTGGTCAGAGATTTGAAAACAGGCATGCAGAATTATGGGGATCAAGGCTACAAGAACGGAATCTCTTAATACCAGGAACAAGAGATTCTGTTTTTTGCAGTCGTCAAGAAGACCTTAATCAATTTTTCAACCAAGTCGACAGTTTAACCTTTTGCAATGATGTCTTGGGGTTGTTTGGTGCTCTTGGATGCAAACATGACCCGAAGGAATGGCGACTGTTCATTGAGTCGGCAGTTTTAAGTCTGAAGGCTGTTTTACTACACAACGGAAAAATCTATCCTTCTATACCTATTGGACATGCCGTACACATGAAAGAAATGTATGAGAATATGGAGTTACTGGTGACCCACATTAATTATAGAAATTATAACTGGAATATATTCGTATGTGGTGATCTAATAGTTGTTGCACTTCTTCTTGGACTGCAGCTTTGATATACCAAGTATTGTTGTTTAATTTGTAAGTGGGACAGTCGTGCACGAGAAATGCACTATTTCAGAAAGGACTGGCCACTCCGCGAAAACCTTGTTGCTGGACAGAAGAATGTTAAACATAATCCTGTCGTTGATCTAGCAAAGATATTTCTCCCTCCTTTGCATATTAAACTTGGGCTTATGAAGAATTTTGTCAAAGCAATGAACAAAGAATCGGAAGCCTTTTCTTTCTTGTGACAGAAATTTCCAAGAATAAGTGATGCAAAGATTAAAGAAGGTATTTTTATTGGCCCACAGAGCAGAGATATAGTGAATGACAGTAGCTTTGATGGTCTTTTGAAAGGTGCTGAACAAGTGGCATGGAGAGCCTTTAAAGATGTGACCTTCAACTTCCTTGGCAACAGCAGGGCACCAAACTTTGAACAGCTCATGGACAACATGCTCACAGCATATCATTTGATGAAATGCAATATGTCACTAAAAATGGATTTTCTACATTTTCACTTGGACTTTTTTCCAGTCAATCTTGGTGCCGTTAGCGATGAACACGGTGAAAGATTTCACCAAGACATTGCGCTGATGGAGAAAAGGTACCAGGGAAAGTGGAGTACGTCAGTGCTGGCTGACTGTTGCTGGAATCTTATTCGAGAAGCATCTGACATGGATTACAAAACAAAAGTCCTCTGCGAAAACACTTTTGAGCAATTGCTTTTGTTACTGACATCGATGCACATGTATATAGTGTTTCGTACGTCATAATGTAGACTATAAACTGTTGTTTCTTAAAAACCTTACGTGATACAGACTTTTGGAGCACATATTCATGTTCAGCATATCAAAATCTATAATATAAAATACAATTTTCTGAGGGGACAAGAACTTCCCTGAAATTTGTTGCGCAGTGTAATTATTCCAGCATATTTTGCATTCAAAAAATCAAATGACGCTCCTTCCCTTCCAAGCCCTGCTGTGTGCCCAAACTGTAGTTTTCCTCCACATATTGGGTGTAAGCATACTCAGGACAAATTATACAACAAATATTTTACTACAATTTTTCTTGTTACCCTTTAAAAAATTATAAAATTTGCAGCTAAAAAATATTTTTGTGGGAAAAATGTTCATTTTTTTATTTTCACAGCTCAATGTTATAAACTTCTGTGATGCACTTGGGAGTTGAAGGTGCTCATCCCACATCTAGATACGTTTCTAGATGGGTCAAGTTTCCAAAATGGTGTCACTTGTTACTGGTTTCCACTATTTAGGCACATTAGGGGCACTCCAAATACAGCATGGCATCTACTGATTATGTCATCAAATTTTACGTTCTAAAAGTCAAATAGCACTCCTTCCCTTCTGAGCCCTGTTGTGCGCCCAAACAGTGGTTTTCCACCACATATGTGGTATTGGCATTCTTAGGAGAAATAGCACAACACATTTTGTGGTACATTTTTTCTTGTTACTCTTGTGAAAATAAACAAATTGGTGTCTAAATTAAAATTTTTGTGAAAAATGTTAAATATTAATTTTTTTTGCACATTCCAAACATTTCTGGGAAGCACTTGAAGGGGTAATAAGCTTCTTGAATGTGGTTTTGAGCAACGTGAGGGGTGCAGTTTATAGAATGGTGTCACTTTTGCGTATTTTCTGTCATATAGACCCCTCAAAGTAACTTCAAATGTAATGTGGTCCCTAAAAAAGTGGTTTTGTAAATTTTCTTGGAAAAATGAGAAATTGCTGTTCAACTGTTCACCCTTATAACTTCCTAACAAAAAAAAATTGTTTCCAAAATTGTGTTGATGTAAAGAAGACATGCGAGAAATGTTATTGATCAATTATTTTGTGAGACATAACTCTTCAATTTAAGGGCATAAAAATTAAAAGTTTGAAAATTTAAAAATATTCAAAACTTTTGGCAAATTTCAGTTTTTTCACAAATAAATGCAAGTCATATAGAAGAAATTTTACCACTGTCTTTACATTGTCATGAAGAACAATATGTCATAAAAAAACTTTCTCAGAATCAGTGGAATCTGAAGAAGCATTCCAGAGAGATTACCTTATAAAATGACACTTATCAGAATTGTAAAATTTGTCCTGCTCATGAAGGTAAAAACGCTTGGGGCGTTAAGGGGTTAAAGGAGTTGTCCATTACCAAGATTTTTTGTCTACAAATAGCTTACAATGCTATAAAATGACAAAAGTAGCAAGACTCTCCATACCAATCCAGTGTACTCTTTTGCTCATACTTTCTGGCTGTCCCTTTCATCTTTGTTCACTAGGTTTTAGCAATAACGTGTTGACATAACATGTGACCGCTGTAGCTAGTAATTAGCTGTAGAGATAATATTTTGACCGCATTAAGGTCACTGCTAAGGTCTGTAATTGGCTATGGGATTGTGACGCTGGTCACTTCTCATGATAAAGCCGTGAGTCAGGATAGCCAAGGAGTCCAAGGTCAGAAGCCAGAAGAGTATGTCATAAACAGAAGGAAGAGACAAAAGTATAGTAAGGTAATGTTCTAAGATCAGACAACCTGGAGGATAATGGATCAGAGCAGAAGGGTTTAAAAAAACAGCCAGAACGAGGTCCAAGGTCAGGCAACAAAAGATTAAAATACAGAACTCAAGGCACAAAAAAAAGCTAAAACAAAACACACTTAGCTGAATGTACATCTGGCAGATGTTTGGGAGAAACAGCTCAGTTAAGTAGCATGGCAATCGCCTGGGATAATGAACACCTGGAGACAGCCAGCACCTCCCATTCTCAGATTGGATAGTCAAGCTGTCAATCAACACAATGACAGCTCAGCACACCACTGTCAATAACTGTATCCCAGACACACTGAGGTATGGAACGGTGACAGGGTGACAGGTGTAAGGGTACTCTATTATTCCTCTGGATATTTTATGGCTTTGAATATTTATTATTAAAAAAAATCATAGCGCTAGGCAATCCCTTTAACATTTACCTCAGTAGTAAAGTGTTTCCCTCTTTTGTAGTAACATCTTGCAGGTTTGAAGCATTGCAGGAAAAGGTCAGTATTAATACCAGTGAGGACATTTATAAGGCTTTCAACGGAGATAAATTTTTATTTACTCATATTATTTGTAATATTTACATTATATTGTATATCAAGGGCGTCTGTGTCTAGCAGGCAAAATCACTGTCATCATATATAACAGAAAATGCAATAAGAAAACCCATAAATCGGTAGGATAAGAGACAATGATTCCCCATGTAAACACCCACATCCTGGATTTATTTTTGTATTATTGTCTAACATATACTTGGTGTCTGCCTATAATAATTCAGAACTTCAGTTATTGCTTGTAAGGACATTTTATCAAAGTTACCATAATAAAAAATACACTATTTATTGTGAACTTGCTCAATGGTTTAGGTCTTCTTACAGCTCAACCACAAATTATCTAAGATCACCAGGAATTTGATTATACTTTATAGTTCTTTTGAGATTAAAAAATAACATTGCGGAACCAAAAAAGTGATTTATTCTTAACAGTTAATTTAGGATTTAATTTACAACATTGAATCTTAATATAAAGTTTAGTCATTTAAAAGTTCATTTCAATGTAGTGATAGAAAACATTCTTTAGCATCTCTTGGTGGTCCGCTTACATGAAAAATCACAAGTTTATAGTAGAGGCGGACAACTAATGATTTCCAGGTCAAATGGGCTGCAGTGCTTGGTAGAGAAGCAAAATGCTTTTGGAATTAGTCAGGGATTCCCACTAATGGAAATCCATGACATAACATTCTAAACACAATCTGAGTCATTTACAAGACCCATGATTTAGACTGCTGATTCAGAGGCTTGTATTGAAACTCAGCAGAGCTGGAGAAACATGGGCATTATATAGTCCAGCGGTCCCCAACCTTTCTGACCTAGATAGCCACTTTCTGCTCTGAGAGAGGGTCGTGAGCCACATCCAGCTCCACTCACAGTAGTGGCAACCAGAGCCCCAATTACAGGTATAATGATAACCAAAGCTTTTCCACAGAAATCACCCCGAAGCAGTTTACCTAGATCCAGAGGTCCTCACAATACCCCCATTCAGTATTCTCCCATCCAGCACTCCCAACACACTAGAGAATAGAAGATTTCCTATGCCTTTGAGGAAGGACTGTTTTTATTTGGTCCAAAACGCATCAGGCGTTTGGGGTCATCCTCATGATGTTGTTTTTTTTATCACTGAAGATTTCTAAATAAAGATACTGATTTTTTAAGAAAAAGGATTCCTGTGCCAGAAATCTTCTATTCTCTATTGTTCACATATGGTAGTCAGCCACTGATCTCCAGGCACGGATGGTCTCAAGTATATTCTGGTGAGCGAAGTTTCCCTTTTCCCTTTTCTTCCTTTTATTACTCCCAACACACTGTCCCATCCAGCTTCTGGCACCTCCTCTGACAGGTAGTATCATCCTGTCTCCAGCGTACCATACCTAAAACATCTCTAAACCCCTAAGACCAGTATATGTGCATCCAGATCTGCTCTTCTGTGCAGGACTACTCAAAAAAATCACAATTTTGAGATGTACTCTTCATACCTGTTTACTAGACCTGGAACTAATGCACCATGTTGGCAGACAGTCATGAGCCACAATTCATGGGACCGTGAGCCACATGTGGCTCCCAAGCTACAGGTTGGTGACCTCTGATATAGTCCATGGGTACCATTTTTGAAAATCAGTAAAGATACAAGTTCTTAAACTTCACTGATTTGGTTTTCGCTACTGGGGTTATTATCGTAGGAATTTAACGGATTATTTATAAACCACTATCGGTTAACCAGATTGACTGAACTTTAACATATCGAAAAATCATGTTTGGCAAGATGAAAGACTAAAGATTAAGCTGCATTTACACAAAAATCATGACTTCTAAAATGCGCTTATTTTGAAGTTAAGAAATATATGGGGAGGAAGGCACTTGCAGGTTGTTCTCTCTCCCTAGATATGGGGACAAATGAGAATGCCAAGCTTATCCAAATCAAGTGAAGTGCATCACAATTTTCAACTTAAGTCAAATATCTTCCTATACATAGTTATCCTACATGTTTTGAATAGTGTTGAGCATTCCGATACCGCAAGTATCGGGTATCGGCCGATACTTGCTGTATCGGAATTCCGATACCGACTTCCGATATTTTTTCAATATCGGAATTCGGCATCGGAATCGGAAGTTCAGTTGATTGACAGCCTGACGTCATCATGATGCGCGGTGTGTGCGCATCATGATGCGCCGTCATTTCGGGCCTTCCGGGGGTCTCTGCCGGCCTGCCGGGGGGCTGTGCCGGCCTGCCGGGGGGCTGTGTGGACTGCCCGGGGTCTGTACCGGCCTGCCGGGGGGCTGTGCCGGCCTGCCGGTGGTCTGTGCACCCTGTGGGGGTCTGTACCGGCCTGCCGGGGGGCTGTGCCGGCCTGCCGGTGGTCTGTGCACCCTGTGGGGGTCTGTACCGGCCTGCCGGGGGGCTGTGCCGGCCTGCCGGTGGTCTGTGCACCCTGTGGGGGTCTGTACCGGCCTGCCGGGGGGCTGTGCCGGCCTGCCGGGGGGCTGTGCTGATGTCCGGGGGTCTGTGCAAGCATCGTCCGATGGGACTACAAGTCCCATCTGGCGATGCCTGCTACCATGACAGTGATTGACACATTAGCCAATGATGGGACAGTAGTAGTCCCATCATCCGGCTAATGTGTTAAATGTTAAAAAAAAAAATACTACATACATACTACATGCTACATACATACTACATATATACTACATACATGCTACATACATGCTACATACATGCTGCATGCTACATACATACTACATACATACTACATGCATGCTACATGCATGCTACATACATACATGCATGCTACATACATACTACATGCATGCTACATACATACTACATGCATGCTACATACATACTACATGCTACATACATACCACATACATACTACATACATACTACATACTACATATATACTACATGCATGCTACATACATACTACATGCTACATACATACCACATACATGCTACATACATACTACATATATACTACATACATACTACATACATACTACATGCATACTACATGCATACTACATACATACTACATGCATGCTACATACATACTACATGCATGCTACATACATACTACATGCTACATACATACCACATACATACTACATACATACTACATACTACATATATACTACATGCATGCTACATACATACTACATGCTACATACATACTACATGCTACATACATACCACATACATGCTACATACATACTACATATATACTACATACATACTACATGCATGCTACATACATACTACATGCTACATACATACCACATACATACTACATACATACTACATACATACTACATGCTACATACATACTACATATATACTACATGCATGCTACATACATACTACATGCTACATACATATCACATACATACCACATACATGCTACATACATACTACATGCATACTACATGCATACTACATACATACTACATGCATGCTACATACATACTACATGCTACATACATACCACATACATACTACATACATACTACATACATACTACATATATACTACATGCATGCTACATACATACTACATGCTACATACATACCACATACATACTACATACATGCTACATACATACTACATATATACTACATGCATGCTACATACATACTACATATATACTGCATGCATGCTACATACATACTGCATGCTACATGCATGCTACATACATACTACATACATACTACATGCTACATACATACCACATATATACTACATACATACAATACATTCATACAATACATACATAGACATACAGTACATATAACATAGAGTAACATACTTACCAATACTTGTCACATTGTTCCCCGAAGCCATTGTCTTTTCCGGAATAAATATTAACATAACAAACCACAAAAATACTCACCCACGATCCGAAGCAGTCCACGAGTGTGTCCCACGACGATCTTGGGTAGAGAACTGCAGCATCAGCTGATGCTGCCGTTCTCTACGGGCTGCAGGAATCCAATGACGGAAGGTAGGTATCCTTCCGCACTGTATTCCTCCGCCACTTAAAAAAAAAAAAAGTCCCTAGTCTCACTTTATGCCATTGCTGTGTGGGAATTTCCCACACAGCAATGGCATAAAGTGAGACTAGGGACTTTTTTTTTTTTTAAGTGGCGGAGGAATACAGTGCGGAAGGATACCTACCTTCCGTCATTGGATTCCTGCAGCCCGTAGAGAACGGCAGCATCAGCTGATGCTGCAGTTCTCTACCCAAGATCGTCGTGGGACACACTCGTGGACTGCTTCGGATCGTGGGTGAGTATTTTTGTGGTTTGTTATGTTAATATTTATTCCGGAAAAGACAATGGCTTCGGGGAACAATGTGACAAGTATTGGTAAGTATGTTACTCTATGTTATATGTACTGTATGTCTATGTATGTATTGTATGAATGTATTGTATGTATGTAGTATATATGTGGTATGTATGTAGCATGTAGTATGTATGTAGTATGTATGTAGCATGCATGTAGCATGCAGTATGTATGTAGCATGCATGTAGTATATATGTAGTATGTATGTAGCATGCATGTAGTATATATGTATGAATGTATGTAGCATGTAGTATGTATGTAGTATGTATGTGGTATGTATGTAGCATGTAGTATGTATGTAGTATGTATGTAGCATGCATGTAGTATGTATGTAGTATGTATGTAGTATATATGTAGTATGTATGTAGCATGTAGTATGTATGTAGCATGCATGTAGTATATATGTAGTATATATGTAGCATGTAGCATGTATGTAGTATGTATGTGGTATGTATGTAGCATGTAGTATGTATGTAGCATGCATGTAGTATATATGTAGTATGTATGTAGCATGTAGTATGTATGTAGTATGTATGTAGTATATATGTAGTATGTATGTAGCATGCATGTAGTATATATGTAGTATATATGTAGCATGTAGCATGTATGTAGTATGTATGTGGTATGTATGTAGCATGTAGTATGTATGTAGCATGCATGTAGTATATACGTAGTATGTATGTAGCATGTAGTATGTATGTAGCATGCATGTAGTATATATGTAGTATGTATGTAGCATGTAGTATGTATGTAGCATGCATGTAGTATATATGTAGTATGTAGCATGTAGTATGTATGTAGCATGCATGTAGTATATATGTGTTATGTATGTAGCATGTAGCATGCATGTAGTATGTATGTAGTATGTATGTAGTATATATGTGGTATGTATGTAGCATGTAGTATGTATGTAGCATGTAGTATGTATGTAGCATGCAGTATGTATGTAGCATGCATGTAGTATATATGTAGTATGTATGTAGTATATATGTAGTATGTATGTTGCATGTAGTATTTATGTAGTATGAATGTAGCATGTATGTAGCATGTATGTAGTATGTAGTATGAATGTAGCATGTATGTAGTATGCATGTTGTATGTATGTAGCATGTAATTTTTTTTTTTTTTTTTACATTCAACACATTAGCCGGATGATAGGACTATTACTGTCCCATCATTGGCTAATGTGTCAATCACTGTCATGGTAGCAGGCATCGCCCGATGGGACTTGTAGTCCCATCGGACGATGCCTGCACAGACCCCCGAAGCCTGCACAGACCACCGGCAGGCCGGCACAGCCCCCCGGCAGGCCGGCACAGCCCCCCGGAGCCTGCACAGACCACCGGCAGGCCGGCACAGCCCCCCGGCAGGCCGGCACAGACCACCGGAGCCTGCACAGACCCCCTGGCAGGCCGGCACAGCCCCCCGAAAGGCCCGTACAGACCCCAGAGAGGCTGTACAAGGGCAAGAAAGGGTTTTTCTTATTCCGATACCGGAAGTCCCATAGACTTGAATGGGACTTCCGGTATCGGAATCGGCGATACCGATACTTTTTTTAAAGATCGGCCGATACCATCCGATACGATACTTTGAAGTATCGGACGGTATCGCTCAACTCTAGTTTTGAACTATCAGTTCCTGTGCCATGACGAAAACTGAAAGTTTTAAATGTGTAAGATTACTATGCTCTTGTTTTTTCTATGAGTAAAGCTTGAACTTTTTACTAACCAATAAGTTTATTAACCCGTCAGGTGCTTCACAGGAATTAAAGCAATGCGGAAGGAAAAAAATGAACATTTTAATTTTCCTTACAAAAATGTTCATTGAGCCCAAAATTTTGTGTTTGTACAAGGGTAACAGGAGATAATTAGCCATACATTTTTTGTGCAATTTCTCCTGAGTACGCTGATACTTAATACATTTGTGTGAAAAAGTGTTTGCCCCCTTCCTGATTTCCTATTCTTTTGTATGTTTGTCACACTTATTAGTTTCAGATAATCAAACAAGTTTAAATATTAGACAAAAATAAGACAATTAAACACAAAGCGCAGTTTTTAAATTAATTTCTTATAAAAAAGAAATCCAAACCTACAGGGCTCTGGGTTACATGGTTAACAAGAGAAAATGGACCATGAAATTCATTGTACTATTTGCACTGAGTACATAGGTACCCTGTGCGTGATGTAAAACCACTTTTTGGGCACACAGCAGGACTCGGAAGGGAAGGAGTGCCATTTGAATTCTTGAGCGCAATTTTAGCTGGAATAAATTGCTGTTGCCATGTCACATCTGAAATGTTCCCGACATGCCAAAACAGCAGAAACCTCCACAAGTGACTACATTTTGGAAACTACATCTCTTGAGGAATTCATCTAGGGGTGCAATGAGCATTTCTATCCCTCAGGCAGGCGATGCACAGAAATTTACAACATTAGCTGAGTCAATGGAAAAATACAATTTTTTCTGCTAAAATGTTGCTGTGACCTCAATTTTCAAAGGGATAATTGGAGAAAATGGACCATACAATTTGTTACACAATTCATCCTGAGTGCACCAACACCCCATATGTGGTAAAAAATGACTATTGAGGCAAAGCGTAAAGCTCAAAATGGAAGGAGCGCCATATTATATTGCAGATTTTACTGTAATGGTTTGCAGGTGCCATGTCACACTGGCAGAGCCCCTGAAGTGCCAGAACAGCAAAAACCCTCATAAGTGACTTTATTTTAAAAACAACACATCTCAATGAATTTATCTAGGGGTGTAGGATTCTATAACATTGGGCAATAAAAAAATAATAATTACTATTTTGCCATAGAAATTTAGTTTTAGCTAAAGATTTTATATTTTCATAAGTAAAAATTGTACCAAGATTTGTCCTACAATTTCTGCTGAACGTGGCAGTACCCCATATGTGGCTGTACAGTACTGCTTAGCCAGTCCATGATACTCTTAATTGAATGAGCACAATTTGACACTTGGAGAACAAATTATCATTGAGTAGTTTAAGAGCTCCTTATACAGAGCTCCTCTGTGCCATAAGAGAAGAAATCCACCTTAAGTTACCGCATGTTGGAAATTACACCTCTCTGGGAATTTTTCTACAGGTGAAGTAATGATTTTTACTCAATGGGTGTTTGCCAGAGACATGCAGCAGTGAACGTTGCTGAGTGAAAATGTCATGATCCATTTTTGGATCCGTGGCAGATCTGGATTCTCACATTAAAACTTTTTTCCTTTCAGGCCATTGGGGGTTAATATCAGTTTCCCCCCCCAGTGGCCCTGGTGTAATTACATGGCTGGTTAGTTTGCTGATGCAGGTGATGACAACTCCCACCTTCCTTTAAAAGGTCACCTGATGCATCAGCTGACTATTGGTTATATAGATCCTTTTGGATATCAACCGTTCTGAAGACAGGAGGTTGCTGCTGCAGTGGTGCTTCAGCTGAATGCTGTTATCTAGTGCCTTGCTCTGCTGTGCGGTGCATTGCAGCAGAGAAAGCTAAGCGTGGTTTTTGCTACCCTATTTATTTTACTGTCTGCCTATCCTTACCTTGTGTTGTATTAGTGCAGCGGTGGGACCAGTGTCTTCACTTGCCAATTCCCTATTTAGGGATAGGTGCAGAGCAAGTGAGGGCTAAGGTATCCTGCTTGGCAACAGGTTGAAAGAACCTGTATAGGGACGCTAGTAAGAGCAGAGCGCATTCTTAGGAGAGTGCAGGAGGTGTCCATTTCCCCATTTCCTATTGCAGGGCCCACCATTGTAATTGTATCCCCAGTGTTCCCTCATTTGTTTTACTGTTTAGTGACCGACCGATTGTTGACAGGGTCAGTCACTTCATGACAGAAAATTGCAAATCTGACACTGTAGTGCGCCTACATTGTAGTGCCAGTACATTGCATTGCCAAGCACTTTTAGTGCCCATACATTGTGTCCAGTGCTTCTGAAGACATGGACTCTGTAAATTAAGCAGGCTCTCAACACTACAGAGATTCCAAACATAATAAACCACACAGAGAAAAGCAGTGCGAGAAGTCCAGCGTATAAATGGGTAAAAGTTCAAATCTTTATTGAAATACTAGGTGAAGTAAAATTGTGGAATAAAAAGCGACACTACAAAAACAAGCAGTGTAATACTGATCAACACACCATAGATCAATTTATATGATGGATAAAGTACACCCCTGGCTGAGTAAATGATGGCACATGTAAAAAGAGAGAGTGGAGTGAAAAGCACATAACCAGAGTAGAGGGAAAAATCCCTGGCTAAACCACATTAAATTATAACAACCAAAATCTCTGGAGAGCTAAGAAAACAAATACCAGGGAGAGAGGGTACTGCATAGCATACACAGCCAACCCCGACTTGCGTTTCGGAACTAATTCCTTCCTCAGGGGGCGACGGAAGGAATTAGTTCTGAAACGCGCATCGGGGTTGGCAGTGTATGCTGTGCAATACCCTCTCTCCCTGGTATGTGTTTTCTTAGGTCTCCAGAGATTTTGGTTGTTATAATTTAATGTGGTTTAGCCAGGGATTTTTCCCTCTACTCTGGTTATGTGCTTTCCACTCCACTCTCTCTTTTTACATGTGCCATCATTTACTCAGCCAGGGGTGTTCTTTATCTATCATATAAATTGATCTGAAGTGTGTTGTTCAGTACTACACTGCTTGTTTTTGTAGTGTCACTTTTTATTCCACAATTTTAGTTCACCTGGTATTTCAATAAAGATTTGAACTTTTACCTATTTATATGCTGGACTTCTCGCACTGCTTTTCTCTGTGTGGTTTATTATCTATGTATGCAGTGTGTCCTACATTGTTCCTAAGATGAGCTGGAGCTTCTATCTTTCTCACCGGCACTTTGAGCTCTAATTATATGGTTGGTCATTTTACCCAGCTCTATTTGCTGTCATTTGTTCTTATTAGAGATTCCAAACGTGTGGATGCTAAATGTAGTTTAGGCACACAGTGGGGCTCAGAAGCACTATTCCAGTGACTTTGTTCTATCAGTAACCCCCTATATTTCCATTGATGACGGACCTGAATGGGGACTTGCTTTTTTGTGGTTTGAGTTTAAGCTTTTATTGGGAACATTTTAGATAACATTTCGAATCACATTTATCCTGTGCTTTATGCTGAGCACTTGAATCGGGGTTTCCATCTAAATCTCTGAATGATGTGATTCAGATGAAATCCCTGAGGGATCCATTCACAAAAATGAGGCAGCACAGTTGCTCTGTATTTCATCTGGCCTCTGTTCAGCAGTGTCCTTTTAAGAGGTGCACAAAATTGTGGTTTACAGCACTTTTACAGTAAGCAGGTCTAAACAGATGGACACCTTCAGATCATAGGCCAGATGGTGTTCACAATGTCTCCATCTGCCTCATTATAGGGAATCATCTGCCAAGGGTTCCATCTGAATCATTAATTTCAGAGAATTACATGGAAACCCTGATTTAAGCACTCTGTGTAGAGCACAGGATAAATCTGAACTGAACTGCGATCTTTGAGAGTCAGAATTAACAAATCAACAGCAGGTGAAGAATTTAGTTTGTTTTAATTTTTACCCCACTTCTTGTGCAATATAAGTGACTAGCTATGAACCCGTTCTATACCCGGGTGGCATTTTAGCATTTTAATTGGCATATAGTCTCCCATCCTGGTATGTGCTGCCACCCTCCTATCCTGGTACGCATGGCACCCCTCATTCCTATCCTGGTATGCATGGTACCCTCACCCCCCCAATCCTGGTATGCATGGCACCCCATTCTTCATCCTGGTATGCATGGTCCCCTCACCCCTCAATCCTGGTATGCATGGTACTCCCTCATCCCTATCCTGGTATGCATGGTCCCCTCACCCCCTATCCTGGTGTGCATGGTCCCCTCACCCCCAGTCCTGGTATGCATGGTCCCCTCACCCCCAATCTTGGTATGAATGGCCCCCTCACCCCTTATCCTAGTATGCATGGCCCCCTCACCCCCTATCCTGGTATGTATGGTCCCCTCACCCCCTATCCTGGTATGCATAGTCCTCTCATCCACTAATCCTGGTATGCATGGTACCCCTCATCCCCCAATCCTGGTATGCATGGTCCCCTCACCCCCAATCCTGGCATGCATGGTCCCCTCACCCCCAATCCTGGTATGCATGGTCCCCTCACCCCCTATCCTGGTATGTATGGTCCCCTCACCCCCTATCCTGGTATGCATAGTCATCTCATCCACCAATCCTGGTATGCATGGTACCCCTCACCCCCTAATACTGGTCTGCATGGTACTCCCTCATTCCTATTCTGGTTTGTATGGTCCCTTCACCCCCTATCCTGGTATGCATGGTACCCCTCATTCCCCTAATCCTGGTATGCATGGTACCCCTCATCCCCCAATCCTGGTATGCATGGTACTCCCTCATCCCTATCCTGGTATGTATGACCCCCTATCCTGGTATGCATGGTACCCCTCATCCCCCAATCCTGGTATGCATGGTACCCCTCATCCCTCAATCCTGGTATGCATGGTACCCCTCATTCCCCAATCCAGGTATGTATGGCCCCCTCACCCCCTATCCTGGTATGCATGGTACCCCTCATACCCCAATCCTGGTATGCATGGTACTCCCTCATCCCCCAATCCTGGTATGCTTGGACCCCTCACCCCCTATCCTGGTGTGCATGGTACCCCTCATCCCCCAATCCTGGTATGTATGGTCCTCTCCCCCCCTATCCTGGTATGCATAGTATCCCTCATCCCCCAATCCTGGTATGCATGGTCCTGTCATCCCCCAATCTTGGTATGCATGGTACTCCTCATCCCCCAATCCTAGTAAGCATGGTCCTCTCACCTCCCCTATCCTGGTATGCATGGTACCCCTCATCCCCCAATCCTGGTATGCATGGTACCCCTCACTCCCCTATCCTGGTATGCATGGTACCCCTCATCCCCCAATCCTGGTTTGTATGGTCCTCTCACCCCCCCTATCCTGGTATGCATAGTACCCCTCATCCCCAACTCCTGGTATGCATGGTCCTGTCATCCCCCAATTGTGGTATGCATGGCACCCCTCATCCCCCAATCCTGGTATGCATGGTCCTCTCACCTCCCAATACTGGTATGCATGGTACTCCCTCATCCCTATCCTGGTATGCATGGTTCCCTCACCCCTATCCTGGTATGCATGGTCCCCTCACCCCCTATACTGGTATGCATGGTACTCCCTCATCCCTATTCTGGTTTGTATGGTCCCCTCACCCCCTATCCTGGTATGCATGGTACCCCTCATTCCCCTAATCCTGGAATGCATAGTACCCCTCAACCCCCAATCCTGGTATGCATGACCCACTCACCCCTTATCCTGGTATGCATGGCCCCCTCACCCCCTATCCTGGTATGTGTGGTCCCCTCACTCCTATTAAAACTACACACATACAAAAAAAAACATTTATACTCACCCTTCTTTCCTGTGCTCCAGCACTGTCACCACGTTATTCTGGAGGCCGGGGGAGGAGTCTGGCGCCGGAGTACGCGTATGCCCATAGCGCTGTCTGGCGCCATCTTGCTGAAGACACACTGCAATTGTGTCTTCAGTAAGATGGCACCGGATCGCGCTATGCGCATGCGCGATTCCGGCCGAACTCCCGCCCCGGTCTCCGGTCGAAGAGAAGCGTGGCAACGCTCCTCCCGGTCAGCTAAGTATGTAAGTATGGCGCTGGACATAGCGGTATGCAGTGTGTATGCATACCGCCATCTCCTACGCCATACACACTCCTCACCGCGCTGCCTCATTCTGTCTGGAGCCAGACTGCGCAGGCGTGTTGGGCTTGTGCAGTCTATAAAGGCTTCGAACAGAGTGACGCTTAGCCGGTTATATTATAGATTAGATGCCTTTATTCTTCGGGTCGGTGCAATTACAGCAATACCACATTTATATATTTTTTATGTGTGGCTGTTATCACAAACTAAAAAACGCTTTTTTTGCCAAAAGAAAGTTTTTGCATTGCTATATTTTGAGAGCTATAGTTTTTCTGTAATACTGCTGACAGTAAAGTGATGGCTTGTTTTTTCTGGGATGAGTTGATGCTTCTATTGGTGCCATTTTCGGTCACATAATATTTTTGGATTGCTTTCTATTATCATTTTTGGGAGGCAGAATGATCAAAAATCAGTAACTTTTTGGGGGGTTCTTTTTTTGCCATTCACCGTGTGGTAAAAATGATGAGAAAAGCTAATCTTTGGTTCAGTACAATTACAGCAATGCCACATTTATATAATTCTTTTTTTCATTTTTACACAATAAAAATTTTATAAAAAAAAAATATTCAGAATTGAGAGTCCTCAGTGGCTGATACCTTTTAATGGCTAACTGAAAAGATGGTAACACATTGCAAGGTTTCAAGACTACTCAGGTCTCGTCACCAGGCAATGACTAATACAACATCTGAAGAATCACATATATATGCACAACACAGCACAGAAAAAATGCAATAGATAAGACAAGTGATGTGAAGCAGAATTATCATTATGGGATAGGGAGAAACATAAATATTGGACTAGTTCATAGATAAGGAGTTTGGATGTTTATTGTCCTTTGATTGGGGTCTCCTAATGTGTTGTGATGCCCCCACACGGTCTTAGGAGCAAATTCCTTAATTGATGTAAAAAGACATAAATCCATGTGACACATTCATTCCAGCACTGAGAGTGTCAAATGTCGTCATAAATTTATACTCCCAAACCCTCCTGTCTCTCTGAGATGTGAAGTTACTTTTCAATACCAGTAATTTCATTACCATGGTGTTGTTGTGAACAGGTATACAAAAATGTTTTGCCACAGGTAGATCCATTCTTTTTTCTCTTATTGTGTGATGATGAGCATTCAATCTAAATTGAGGTATTTTAAGATTTAGGTATTTTGCATAGTCTGTTAGACTATAAAGAATGTGACAACAACATTGCAGAAATAGCCCTGACCAAATTTTCGAACCATTTGTGGTATTTGAATGCAGAGTTGGTGGGATTATCGTTTTTTGATCCCACCATTACAGACAATGAAAAGTTGTTAATGGCTAATAAATTGCTCAGTAGCACAGATGAACCGTCAGAGCACGCTAGGGTTGTAAATCCAAAAGTTAGGAAAGAAAAATTAAAAGAGGTAGGAAGTAACCGACTTTAACGACCTTCTGACAAAAGATGAAGAACAAAAGCAATATGTCCTGCAAGTTGTAAGCAAATGCCGAGCATTATATTCTGATGTTTCAAAAACTACTTTAACAAAAGCTCTAGAATAGATTAGATAACTATGTAAAATTACAGGAAAGATGTATATCTTTGTACCGTGTTAGCCAGTGGATAGAAAAATATTCAGGATTGAGAGTCCTCAGTAGTTGATACCTTTTAATGGCTAACTGAAAAGATGGTAATACATTGCAAGCTTTCGAGACTACTCAGGTCTCTTCATCAGGCTAGACTAATACAAAATCTGAAGTCACATATTTATGCACAATACAGCCTAGAAAAAATGCAATAGATAAGACAAGTGACGTGAAGCAGAACTATCAATATGGGAGAGGGAGAAACATAAATATAAACATTGGACCAGTTCATAGATAAGGAGTCTGGATGTTTTATGGTCCTCTGATTGGGGTCTTGTTCTGTGTTGCCCCGCAAGGTTTTAAAAGGAAATTCCTTAATTGATGTAAAAAGACATAAATCCATGCGACACAATCATTCCAGCACTGAGAGTGTCAAAGTTCGTCATAAATTTGTACTCCCAAACTCGTCTCTCTCTCTGAGATGTGAAGTTACCTTTCAATACCAGTAATTTCATATCCATGCTGCTGTGATCAGGGTTACAGAAATGTTTTGCCACAGGTAGATCCATTCTTTTTTCTCTTATTGTGTGACGATGAGCATTCATCCTTGTTCTAAGCTTTTGCCCTGTCTCCCCCACATACAGACCCCCAGTTGGACATTTAGTACAAATAATTAAGTACACCACATTAGATGTGATGCAGCTGAAAGTATCTGGGATCTTGTAGTCCTGATGTGAATTGGGGATCTTTATCGTGTCCGTGGTCATTATAAATGGACAGGTTTTACATTTTTTCTGGTTGCAAGGAAAGGTTCCAGCAGCTGTCCACACTCTTGGTTCTCAAGTCCACAGATAGTTATCAAGGACAGACAGACACACAATGCAAAGATTGAGTCAACTTCTCTTTTTACCTGATTTCAGGTGTGATTTTCATATTACCCACACCTGTAACTTGCGGCAGGTGAGTTTGAATGAGTATCACATGCTTTAAATAAAGTTATTTACCCACAAATTTGGAAAGGTGCCAACAATTTTGTCCTACCCATTTTTTGGATTTTGTGTGAAATGATGTCAAGTTTGCCTTTTTTCCTCAGTTTTTTTTGCATTGTTCCAATACACACAAAGGAAATAAACTTGTGCATAACATAATCTTTCTGGACAATTTCAAGGGTGCCGACACTTTTGACCATGACTGTATGTGCATTTTTCCTTTTAAATACATACCGTATATGTATTTATTGGATTATTTTTTCCTTCCTAATTTTGTGATTTTTTAAAAAAATGTATTACTTTTTGTATTGTCTGAATACTGATCTAATGCGCATTGCATACAAGACGAAGGTGTGTCGGCTCCTGCTCTGTTCAGGCCACCATGCCTGGGTGACTCCACGGTCATCTTTCATCCTGAGGTCACCATTGTGACCATCGGCACAACGTCCACGCAATTGCATTTTGACGATCGGAACAGAGAGGGAGCTCCCTCCCTCTGCTATGCCGATTGATGTCACTATCGCTGTTGATAGCGGCATCAAAGGGGTAAATAATCGCTCATAGAGAGCTGACACCCACTTTTGATCTTGCTAGTGGTTGGAGTGAGCCCGCGTGATCATCATGCCATACATGCATGGTTTGCGGAAACACACTTTCTGCATCACTGTTTATGTATGGTGGATGTCATGAAGGAATTAAGCATTGTGAGCAATGTGTGTGACTGTGTTTTCTGTTCTTCTGGGGTCATTGACTGAAAAGGACCGGGTAATGTGGCGATTTCAGCATCTGTAGAGAAGATGTCCTCAGACAGCAAGACTTCAGTCCTGAATGTGTTTTTAGAGCTAGTGTAGTAACTACTTTTGTTAAAGGACCTTAATTGCCACTGATTGCAATCTTTAAAGTGTAGAGTATATAAACAATAAGAAAATGGTGTAACACCCCTCTGAAGACCTCATTTGTTTTATTTTGCACAAATTATATTTTATTGTGTGCTTTATTCTCCTGAAAACTGCAGTTCCTGTTAATTATAGATGACAAGGTTAACTGTAGGGCTGGCCCATAGTTGGGGAGGAGTAATGGGGACTAGTGTGTGAGTTCCTGGCTTTAAGAGTTACTTGATAGTTGAGAGTGAGCTGGAGAGAGGGAAGGACACCCTCAGAGAAGTGCTGTCATAATTTGGTTTGTGCAAAGTAAAAGACCGACAAGGGAGCAAGTTATTCAGCAAGCAATCTTCAGTGGCAACAGTTTTCCTCACAGCACGCACCTATACAGCAAGGTTTTAAGGAATTCTTAGTGTTACCCAAACCTGGACTTCTGCAGTGTAAGAATACGGGATCAGCCAGGATGGGACAAGTTAGTAATTTGGCAGCTAGTGATAAAAATGAAAGGAAAAGTTCCAGCTTCATCAAATTGCCATAGTCTTTATTAGAAAAAAATTGTATAAAAATTCAAAATTATTGTGAGCAACTAGTGATAGCTGTCTTACACCATTCCAAAGAGTACAGTTAGGATGCAGTGGGCAGAGCTTACAACATTGACCCACGTGTCCTTGTACTAGGAAGATGGAGGCCCCCAACATAACCTGTTATGCATATGTAGTGTTGTCCATCACAAGTTCATCATAATCACTACGAATGTGGCTCTGCATTATGCAGAAGAGAAAGCCAACCTGCAACCTCTTGTATATTTGTTTCAAACTCAGTAAACAAGACTTTTTCTGAAAAACCATTTGTTTTCTTCATTGTGAAGTTAATCCTTTCAAGACCTTGTGATTTTCTGTTTTTACGCTTTCATTTTTTCCTCCCCTTCTAATAGTGATAACTTTTAATGAGTTATATTTTTAAATTACACTATTGATTTTAACATATATTGTACAGGAAAACAGGATAAAAATTCCAAGTGTGGTGAAATTGTACAATTTCTTTTTGTTTTTTTTCTTCACCATATTCACTATATGGTAATACAAACAAGCATGTATATATTTTGCTTTTATGTAAGTGATGAAAAAAATTTAAGAAATTTGTTAGAAAATAAAATTCTCGTATGTTGCCTTTTTCTGAGACCCATAGCGTTTTCATTTCTCAGGATCTGGGGCGGGATGAGAGGTTTTTTTTGTGTGCCCTGAGCTGACGTTTTGTGTGTCCTGAGCCCTGAGCTGATGTTTTTATTGATAATATTTTGGGTAGATACAATGTTTTGATCGCGTCTTATTGAATTTTATTGCAATGTTGCGGTGGCCAAAAAAATGTAATTCTGGCCTTTTGATTTCCTTTATCATTACATTGTTTACCAATCGGATTAATTGCTTTTAGAGAGCCATCATTACACTATGTGTATTTTTATATTTTTATAGCGCCATCATTACACTATGTGTATTTTTATATTTTTTAATTATTTTAGTTTTAATAAGGCAAAAGAGGGGTGATTGAACTTTTGTGGTTTTTTTCAGATTTTTTTAAAATTTTCACACTTTTTACCGACTTCAATAGTCTTCAATGGTCCAGTTAGGAGAGATGAAGCACAGCTATGTATTGCAAAAATCATGATCTCCTATGAATGTCGTCCATGAGCAGGTGTACACAGGAGATTCACAATGACAGGCACGGGGGTCTTCCGCAGACCCATGGGTGCATTATGGTTGGGATTTGTGACGCGCTTTCGGCAGATGCGTACTAAATTTCACTGTCAGCGATTAAATCAGACATTGAGTGTCGGGAAAGATGTGGGCTCCACATCAGAGCCCTCATTAAAAGCAGGGAAACAACCTTTGATGTAAATATATTAAACAGGTTGTGAAGGTGTTATTGTCATATAAATTGTGCCAGAACTAAACCTGAAGGCAGCGTCGGACATAAGCACCTTGTTCCCACCAGAAAAAAATTATTCTTGGGGCCCACTATGTAGTTATATAGAAATAAATACAAGACCACCAATTGTACATTAAAATGTGCTAATGTCCCGGTATAATATAAGGTAGTAAATGTTGTAATTATGTAGCAGGAGTTGGGGTAGTCCCCCTCATAGAATATAATGCAGCCCCCTCATATAGTATAATATAGCCCCCTCACAGAATATAATGTAGCACCCTCATAAAATATAATGTAGCCCCCTCATACAGTATAATGTGGCCCCCTCATATAGTATAATGCAGACCCCTCATAGAATATAATGTAACCCCTTATAGAATATAATGCAGCCCCCTCATAGAAAATAATGTAGCCTCCTCATAGAAAATAGTGTAGCCCCTCAAAGAATATAATTTAACCCCCTCATTTAGGGTATAATGTTGCCCCCTCACAGGGTATAATGCACCCCCTCATAGGGTATAATGCTGCCCCTCATAGGGTATAATGCTGTCCCTCATAAGGTATAATGCTGCACCATCAGGGGGTCTAATGCACCCCTCATAGGCTATAATGCTGCTCCTCATAGCGTATAATGCTGACCCCTCATAGGGTATATTGCTGCCCCCTCAAAGGGTATATTGTTGCCCCCTCGCAGGGTATAATGCACCCCCTCATAGGGTATAATGCTGCCCCTCATAGCGTATAATGTTGCCCCTCACAGGGTATAATGCACACCCTCATAGGGTACAATGCTGCCCCTCATAGGGTATAATGCTGCCCCTTCATACTGTATAATGCTGCCCCCTCACATGGTATAAGGCACCCCCTCCCCTCATAGAATATAATGCTGCCCCTCATAGGGTATAATGCTGCCCCCTCATGGGGTATAATGCTGTTCCTCATAGAGTACAATGCTGCCCCTCATAGGGTATAATGCTGTCCCCCTCATAGGGTATAATGTGGCTCCTCATAGGGTATAATGCTGTCCCCCTCATAGGGTATAATTCTGTCCCCCTCATAGGGTATAATACTGTCCCCCTCATAGGGTGTAATGCTGTTTCCCCATGTGAACCCTCAGCAATGTCTTGAAAAATCGAGTTTGGGACAATCAGGGCACCTGGTCTCATACATAACTGCTCTTGGGCAGTTTCTTATGCTTGTCATTACCTCCTCTCTGTGGGTGCCTGCCAAAAGCAGGGTGCACTGGTAGAGATGAGCGAAGTTGTTTGGAAAATGTTCAAATCCCAAAGTCGGCACAAACGTTGCCCATTCATGTTCGGATTCACTGATGCTGCGCTCGCAGCAGCTCATTCATCAGTGGATCTCAGCTTGGATGGTCGCATCTTAACACCATCCAGGTTGAAAACTATTTATTCCCAGACATGGATTATGGCATGAGACATTACATCGGACAGGTGAGGGATATTGTTGTTTTTTATTTCCTATGTATTACAGGAGACGAGGGCTTCAATGGAATGGACGTAAGGTGAGTATAACTGTCTTTTTTATTTTAAATAAAAAAGGAAAAGTGTGTATTGTTTTTATTTCAAATAATTTTTGCTGTGTGTTATATTTTTACAATACAATTATACGATTAGTAATGGATAGGTGTCTTAAGGTTTCTTATAACCGCCTATCCTTTACTAACCCCTGGGCTTGATGTCACCAGACAATACAATGACATGAAATCAACCCCACAAATGTGAACCCTACTTGCCAACACCACAGGTCAAGTGGGAAAAGCAGGGCGAAGTGCCAGAATTGGCACATCTAATGCCTTTTCTGGGCAGCTATGGGCTGCTGTTTTTAGGCTGGGGGGCAATATCCATGGCCCCTTAACAGCCTGAGAATACCAGTTCCCAGCTTTATGCTTTAGCTTAGCTGGTTTTCAAACATAGGGAGACCCCATGCTTTTTTATTTATCTAAATAATAAAAAAAAACTATGCGGGACCCCTCTATTCTTGATAACCAACCTTGCTAAAACTGACAGCTGAGGGCTGCAGGCCACAGTAGTCAGTTTTGCCTGCCAGGCACCCCACATCATTTAAAAAAAAATATTTATTTAGAGTGCAGGTGGCAGCTGGTGAATACTCGCATCAGCCGCCGCCTGCTCCAGCTGTGATTAGTGGCAACAGGTGTCATCTGATGTGACAGTGACAGCTCCAGGCTCACGTTGTGATTTGACAGCATGGGAACTGTGGCTCTCTGACTTTTGGTAATGATTTTACCACCGATCAGAAGCCACGTTTGCGGCGCTGTCATGCACATGACAGCATGGCAATCCTTGGATGTTCTGACCCCCCATTCAAGTGAATTGGGTCTGGGTTTGGACACAGGTACTGTTCTGGTACCCATAACAAATCTTTTTATAACTGTTCGCAAAACCCAAACATCCAGGGGTTCGCTCATCTCTAGCCACTGGTAGGGGTAGTAGGGCCTGGAAGCAACTCATCCCGCCGAGTGTGCGGAAGGGTGAAACTCTGTAATTTTACACAATTATGGGTATGTTCCTGGGACTGATCTATATGTTATTTGCCTGTTTTGTGGTTCAATAAAGTATTGCCATACTGTTTTACCCTCACTCTGTGTTGTATGAGTAGTCTCCACACCCCTCAAACATGTAGTTTAGAACTAACAGTTTGTAGAAGCATACAAGTAAGTAGAGCAGGCAAAAGGGAAAACTGGATACATTTAAACAAACTTCTTACAAGTGCTAATTTCAGTTTTTGAGAAGCGCGTCTTTCTGCACATACAACAGAGATAACCAAGTCATTTTAAAGGGGTTGCCTCCAAACTCATTTTTTTTAATAAGCCAATCTTTAATGTATTGTAATGAAAAAGGCCCCCCACAATGTTTTACTTTGTGTTTCTACCGTCCCTTCCTCCAGATTTTTGCTTTATAGTCTCCATGTTTAGTGTTTATGTGCACCTCTTCTTGATTTGTCTCAGGTTCCTGTGCTTCCCTTCTAACCAAACCATGATGCTTTTTACTGCCTTCACAGTGCTAGGACCACCCTGCCTATGCTTGCCCACTTCACTCTCATTGGCCAGGACTCTGTTTCTGCACTGTCCTATGCAACCACTATTTGAGTGCTGGACCATTGTGAGTGAAGCCAACCTGGGATTTCTTGTCCTCTTCATCCTCAGCAGTACAGCATAAATCACTTACACTGTGCCCATTACATCCATAACGCTAATAAAGTTATTGCATCTTCCTCTGTATTATCCTGATTTACAATACTGTTGCTATCCTTATGTATCACAGTACCGCTTCCACCCCTTGGTATATTAGTGCCACTCCTATCCCCGAGTATTATAGTACCACTTCTATGCCCAGGTAATATAGTACCACTCTTATCCCGGGCTATTAAAGTACCGCTTCTATCCCTGGGTATAATAGCACTGCACCTATCTCCGGGTATTATAGTACCACTTCTAGCCTCGAGTATTACAGTACCGCTGTTATCTCTGGGTATGATAGTACTGCTCATATCCCCAGGTATTATAGTAGTGCTCCTATCCCCTGGTATAATAATACCACCCTTTCCTTGGCTATTATAGTACCACTCCAATCCCTGGGTATTATAGTACCACTTCTATCCATGGGTATTACAGTACTGCTTCTGACCCTAGGTATTACAGTACCACTTCTACCCCTAGTTAAATGGTACTGCTCCTACCCCTGAGTATTATAGAACTATTTCTATCTCTATTAATGTAGCGCTCTTATCCTTGGGTATTATAGCACCATTCCCATCACCAGGTAAAATAATACCACTCCTTTTCATGGGTATTATAGTACTGTTCCTATCCAAGGGTATAAACGTACTGATCCTATAACCGGTTATTATGGGACTCTTACTATTTCAGCTATTATAGTACTGCTCCTATCCCCAGGTATTGTTTTTGTCCTTGGTTATAATTAGTGTTGAGCGATACCATCCGATATCGTGAAATATCGGATTGGATCGGACCGATACCCAAAAAGTATCGGGTATCGCCGATTCCGATCCCGGAAGTCCCATTCAAGTCAATGGGACAGAAATATCGGAATTAAAAAACCCCTTTCTTTCCTTGTAGGTTAATTCTACATGAAGAAAAACAACTAAGAATAATGTAGAATGTATTGGGGGAGGTGGAGGAGACATTAATGGCATAGAGGTTTAGCCCAATCAAATGAAATAGCATGAATTAATTTTTTTTTTAAAGACGTTTGGAGTTACAAAGATATTGACTATGTTAACCTATTTTATATTTTGTCAGATATGTATGTTTCACTACTTCCAAGCTCTTCACCTTCTTTTTTACTTCTCCCACACTTTCTCTTTCACTACTAGTGGGAATGTGGACAGAGCAGGAGACATTGCCGGACACACATCAGGGGATCAGCTGACGTTACTGAACCCCAGTAACACAGGAACAAGCGTTGATTGTACAGACCCCACTTCTGAGCAGCAACTGGCGGGGTTGGAGGCCAGGGGAAATACTAGAGACAGAGTGGAGCCTCAGGCCTAGTTGGAGCAAGTTTGAAATCAGTAGTAGTGTGAATGTGGAGGCAGCAGGAGACATTGCCGTCCACACAGCAGGGGAGCAGCTGGCGTTACTGAACCCCACTAACACAGGAGCTAGTGTTTTTCTCTGTGCAGATGGCACTTCCGAGCGACACCTGGCTGTTTTGAAGCCCGGGATCAATCATGCAGCAGGCTGAGGCCTACTTGGGGCAAGTTGAAAATATGATCTAGTTTGAATGTGGAGGCAGCAGGAGACTTTGCCGTCCACACAGCAGGGGAGCAGCTGGTGTTACTGAACCCCACTAACACAGGAGCTAGTGTTTTTCTCTGTGCGGACGGCACTTCAGAGCGACAACTGGATGTGTTGAAGCCCTGGATCAATCATGCAGCAGGCTGAGGCCTAGTTGGAGCAAGTTTGATATCAGTAGTAGTGTGAATGTGGAGGCAGCAGAAGACATTGCCGTCCACACAGCAGGGGAGCAGCTGGCGTTACTGAACCCCACTAACACAGGAGCTAGTGTTTTTCTCTGTGCAGACGGCACTTCCGAGCGACAACTGGCTGTTTTGAAGCCCAGGATCAATCATGCAGCAGGCTGAGGCCTACTTGGGGCAAGTTGAAAATATGATCTAGTTTGAATGTGGAGGCAGCAGGAGACTTTGCCCTCCACACAGCAGGGGAGCAGCTGGCGGTACTGAACCCCACTAACACAGGTGCTAGTGTTTTTCTCTGTGCGGACGGCACTTCAGAGCGACAACTGGCTGTGTTGAAGCCCTGGATCAATCATGCAGCAGGCAGAGACCTACTTGCAGCAAGTAGAAAATTGGATGTAGTTTGAATGTGGAGGCAGCAGGAGACATTGCCATCCACACAGCAGGGGAGCAGCTGGCGGTACGGAACCCCACTTACACAGGAGCTAGTGTTTTTTTCTGTGCGGACGGCACTTCCGAGCAACAACTGGCGAAGTTGGATCCCAGGGTAAATCAGTGTGTAGGCTGAGGCCTAATTTCATCAAGTTTAATATCTGTTGTAGACTACTACTGATTTTAAACGTGCTCCAACTAGGCTGTTATGAATGGGTCACCGAGGAGGAAAAAACCTAAACATGCTAAGCCCAGAAAAAACAGAGAGGTTGGTAACTATGCAGATTGCAGATCCCTGATCCTACCACACAACTAGCAGCAGCCGTGGAGCGCACCTACGATGAACCTAGACACCTCGTCACGGCCGGAGGACTAAATAAGCCTAAAGCAAGAAAAGGGAAAACTAACTAGAAAGGAGAGGAAAGGAAAGACACTGTCTGCAATCCGCAAAAAACCCTAGAAAAATAATGTCCAACACTTCTGATAGCAAAATTAACCCTGAAGTCACTAGACTTCTCCCACTATATCAGCACTCTGAAATATTCTGAGACAGAGCAAAAAGAGGCCAATCTAATAAGGGACAAAAAGCAAATTGGCAAATACAGATAAATAAGAGTGGAAATTCAGCACAGCCCAAGCCGGGGCTGGCTGACCACAAAAAACTGAATAGACCAACAAAATCAAGTGTGAACATTAACAGACAAACTTAGCTTGGGCTGACTGGAACAGAGCTGAGAACCAAGACCTGACAAGCAGAAGGAATCACCAGCAACTGAATAGGGCGTCGGCTGTCTTAAATCCAATCTGAGACTCCTGAAGTCCAATCGTCATCCTCATTCTCAGGTGGCAGATCTCCACCGATCAAATCAGCCTCACTACCTCCTGTTACCACCAGAGGGAGTCTGGAAGGAGAACTCACAACTGGTGAACCAGAGAATGAACTCACAACAGTACCCCCCCTTGAGGAGGGCTCACCGAACCCTCATCCACACCACCAGGCCGATCATGATGGGCCCGGTGAAAAGCACGAACCAATCTATTGGCATGAATATCAGAGGCAGAGACCCAAGAATTATCCTCCTGACCATAACCCTTCCATTTGACCAAATACGGGAGTCTCCGTCTAACCAAATGAGAATCCAATATTTTCTCTACCTCATATTCCACATTGCCTTCAACAACACATGTTCAGGAGGTGCTGCCATAGGAACCACTGGCTCAACAAACCATATGGATCTTGAATGTAACTGGAAGAGCCAATCGAAACAAAACAGGATTAAGAATTTCCAAAATCTTATGACGACCAATAAATCTTGGCTTAAATTTAGGAGATGCAACCTTCATAGGAATATTCTTAGACGACAACCAAACCATATCACCCACTTTAAACCGGGGATCAATGGTCCTATGCCGGTTGGAAAATCGCTGGGCCTTGTCCTGAGAGAGTGACAACTTATCCACCACTTGGTCCCATATCTGCTGCATTCTCTTAGGCTACTTTCACACATCAGGTTTTCGGCGTCAGGCGCGATCCGGCGTCGTTCCGGAACGCCGGATCCGGCAAATGTTTTGTAAAACCTGATGTGCCGGATCCATTTTTCTGCCGGATCCGTCTTGACAGAAAAAAACGGATCCGTCTCATCCGGTTCATCCGTTTTTCTATCCGTTTTTCGACGGATTACGCCGGATCCGGTTTTTAAAATTGACCCTTGTGGCCTTCCGAACGGGATTGGCTACTGGAAAACTATATATAGCGTGTTCCTACAGCCCTTCTTTGACAGGTTTTAGAGGAGAAAGTGCAGGTTGGAGAGAAGAGCAAGTTACTGGCGAAGATGGATGTTGTGATTGGAAATATTTTAAAGAATTTGGCGGATTTTATAGCGGAGGCGAATCGTTTGAGGGTGATTGTTATGGAGAAGGAGAGAGCGAGACAGCAGCGCATCAGGCATCGTAGACGACGTTTGTGGATCCACCCCATCACAGCCAAGAGAATGACGCGTGGGGTCTATTCTACACTCTGCATGGACCTTCGACGAAACCCGGATAAATTTTTTGGATATGTTCGGATGAAAATGGAGAATTTTGATTACTTGGTGGAGCGCATTGCACACCTCATAAGAAAAGCGGACACCTATTGCCGCTTCTCTGTTTCACCCGCAGAGCGTCTGATGGTGACTTTAAGGTAGCCACATTTATTGGATGTGATCGCATCAGAGCACACTTTCACTGCAATCTTGTTGGTGGTAGTTTGTATCTCCAAGTGTTATAGCTGAGTTTTGGTATGTAATGCTGTGATTTAAAACTAATTTATTGTTTTTTAATTCCCCACAGATTTCTTGCAACTGGAGAATCCCTTTCGTCACTGCATTTCCAGTACAGACTCGGGATTTCCACCATATCTGGAATAGTGAAGTACACATGCCGTGCACTGTGGGACTCCTTAGCTGAAGAGTTTTTACCAGAGCCCACAACAGAGAGGTGGATTGAAATTGCTGACAAGTTTCAACAGATATGTCAGTTTCCCAACTGCTTGGGCGCTGTGGACGGGAAACATATCCGCATTGTAAAGCCAGCCGGATCGGGATCGGAATATTTCAATTACAAGAAATATTTTTCAATTGTCCTCATGGCCATCGCTGATGCGGAATACAAATTTATTGCTGTTGATATTGGGGCCTATGGCCGCTCCAATGACTCTCAAGTTTTCAAACTGTCTGCCATGGGGCGTAAACTGTATGGAAACACCTTCCAGTTCCCACCACCTAGACCGCTGCCGCAAACATCTGGTCCACCTATGCCATTTGTCTGTGTAGGGGATGAAGCCTTCCAGCTGTCAGAACACCTTTTGAAACCGTACTCTAGCAGAGGATTGACAAGACCAAAACGCATTTTTAATTACCGCCTCACAAGAGCAAGAAGAATGGTTGAATGTACCTTTGGTATTCTGACAGCCAAATGGCGGGTCCTATTGACTGCGATCAACCTCAAGACAGAAACTGTTGACGAGGTGATCAAAGCTTGCGTGGTACTCCACAATTTTGTTATCTGCAAGGAACCCATTTCCATTGAGGACACCTCTGAAGAAACCACCTTGCAAGATTACCATGACATTACCACTAGAAGTTCTGTGACGGTTTCAGTAATGAGGGACAATTTTGCACTATACTTTATGTCACCTCAAGGCAGAGTACACTGGCAGGATGACAGAGTGTGAAAGATTTGTGCCCTAACCAAACTTGTGTACCTTCTGTACCAACAGTATATACCTTTGCCAACCAAAGTTGGCTATCTTGTCATGGTCTCTATTTTTAGCTTTAGGCCACAGGTGTGTACCTGGTTGTGTTTTATGCAAAGTATTTCACCTTTTAACAAAAGTTGTGTACATTGTTAGGAAATCACCAACAATAAACACAACTTTTTAGGTGAAATACTTTGCTTCAAACACAACCAGGAACACAACTGTGGCAAAAAGCTAAAATTTACCCACAGTTATATACCTGGTTTTGAATACCTTTTTACCTTTTAAATACCCTGTATTTAACCTTTTTTTTAAACATATTTCGCAGAAAGAAATGACAGACAACCAGTGTAAACAATAATTTAACTTTTATTTAAAATATTTTTTTTTTGTAAACTGTTTTTAAAGTTAAAAAAACTTTTTTAATAAAGGTTTGAAAAAAAACTGGGCATTTTTATTACAAAACACACATTACAAATCTGTGTAGTGTGAGGTGGAAATCCTGCTGGAGGGGCTGCGGGACACTTCGACAATGGGAGTGTGGAGAGAGGACTGGGATCGTGGTGGGGAAGGAACAGTTAGAGGTGATGGTGTGGAAAAAGCTACAGAATGGGTGGACATGTGGGAGGCAGAAGAGGTGGTGGGCGGTGGAGTGGAGGGTTGGGCAGGGACTATAGGAGCAAGTGATGTTGATGGAAAGTTGTATGGGGAAGGAGTTTGGTACGGGGAAGGAGTTTGGTACGGGGAAGGAGTTTGGTACGGGGCAGGTTGCTGGAAGTGGGGAGATGTCTGGTACTGGGGAGGTTGCTGGTACTGGGGAGGTTGCTGGTACTGGCCAGGTTGCTGGTATGTAATAGGAGGGGGAGGATGGAAAGTGGCTGGAGGGGGTGCAGATGTAATAGGAGGGGGAGGATGGAAAGTGGCTGGAGGGGGTGCAGGTGGAGGAACTACAGTGGTGGGAGGTGGAGGTTGGGAGGTAACCTGCTGTTGAGCACCGTGGCACGAATGCATTACATGCATCTGCTGGGTAGGAGATAGTGTTGCCATGCGCTCCACAACAGACCTGAAAAAGGTGTGGTTTGGCGAAGATCTTGCTTCTGAATGCATGGTTTGCAGAAGTGTCTTTACCTCCAGAGTGCTGGAGTTGATCTGCTGAAAGCCTGCGGAGATTTGCTCTGACAAGACTTTTAGACAGTTCTGAAAAGATGCATTCAGATGCAAGAACTCTGGCGCATAACTCTTTTCCTGACCCCTCTGCCGCTGCAGCCCAGTAACCGCAGGTGTACTAGAGGTGGCAGGGGCAGAAGGGTGGGGTAAAGGGAAAGCAATCTCCTCACCAGCAGCTTCATGTAATGTAGGCGGCCACGATGCTCCTGTGCTGGTGGATGGGACAGATGGGTCGAATGTGTGGGAAGGCTGGGAAGGTGCAGATGTACCGGGGCGGTCGAAGTGTCCCTCGGTGCCGGTCTCCTCAGGGATCGCCTCAGAAGGGTCCAATCGTGCAGGCTCCCGAGTGCTGCTCACCGTGCTGTGGAATAAAGAGAAAAAAAAACAATTAAAATAGTGACATGGTATGGCCCTTGCTGAAAAAAAAAAGTTACATCTAAACATTTTTTTGTCACACGTGGTGTGTAATATTTACCTTCTGGTGAGCATTGTCTCCCGGAGGAACGACAGGGCTCGTGCGTACTTGTACTTGCTCCTGCGTCCTCCAGATCCACTCGGGGCCCGCATCTCTTTATTGAACTCCTTCTTGAAACGATCCCTCACAGACCGCCACCGCTTCACAATTCTCTCCCCTGAAACGAGAAAGGACAAAGTGGTTAGTATACAACATCAGTGTTTCCCAAACTCCAGTCCTCATGGTCCCCAGGGGTCATGTTTTCAGGATTTCCAAAGTAAATAGAAATCCTGAACACATGATCCGTGGGGACCACGAGGACTGGAGTTCGGGAAACACTGGTTTAAATCAAGCAACCGGTACTGTATATACTTACGCTCTTTAATCTGGGCCCGAGCTTCGAGGTCCTCCCAGCGGTCCACAAGGAGCGAACAGATTTCCTCCCAGAGTCGTCGGGTAACGATAAGGTCAGCGTGGCGGCGGTCAGCCATATCCAGAGCGGCTCCCTTTCTCTGACGAGATCGATGAGGCGGTCCACATCAATCCCTCCATCCTCACCTTCAGAGTCGGGAGCACGCTGTGAAGGCTGTTAAAGAAAAAGACAAAAATAACATAATTAGCCTCCACAAAAGAAATGAAATAAAAAGTGCAAAAAAAACAAAGCAAAAATATTTATACTTACACGCTGGTGACCGCCGCGTTGCTGTCGCCGACGACCCCGGGAGGCACTGCGAGGACCTCTTGGCCGAGCACCAGATTGGGAAGACTAGAGAAGAAAACAAAAAATTTTATGTCTTTGGATGTAGGCATTTGTTTGCTGTGTGTGGTCTGCAGAACATTGTTTTCTATGTGTTGTGTGTAGTGTGATGTTGTGTTTCTGCGTTTGATGCAAAAAACTTACCAATTGTGAGCCCACTCCAAGTGTCTGTCCACCCCTTCCTTCTTCTTCTGGGAGCTCCTCTTCATCTTGTGATTCCTGTTTTGAAATAAAAGGCAATGAATAGACATATATTACAGAGATGATGGATTTTGGAAATAAAAACTTACCGTCAAACGCTGACGATGAGAGGGAGGGCTCCCAGAAGAAGATGTGCTGTCTTCCTCATGGCCAGACTCCATGGCTGTGGGTGGTGTTCCTGCTGCTGCCATTGCTGCTGCTGCTGCATCTATTGGGCGGCTGTTGAATAAAGAGAAACAAAGGGCCAATGAATATCTTGATATTCCATAGCCCTAGTTTGGAGGAATGGTGGATTTGATAATTACCGTCTCTCATCTGCTGCTGGACTCCCCTCCCGTTGTTCAGCATGCTGCTCCATTTGGGGTGGTGCTGATGGTGCTGCTGCAGATGTCTGCTGCCTTCTCCTGCTCCTGGTTCTTGGCTTGGGTGGCATGTTGGGTGTGGCTGAGGGTCACACTGTCTTGCTTTTATATATGTCTTGTGGGCAGAGCTACTGAGCATGCTCAGACCAAAAAAAACGGATCTGGCCACTGGATCCGGCTATCGCCGGATCAGGCGCATTGCGGCGCTCATAGGCTTTCATTGTATGAAAAAGCCGGACACGCCGGATCCGGCGTGTCCGGCTTTTTCGCCGGAGACAAAAAACGTTACAGTAGCCGTTTTTTCCAGACGCCGGATCGCGTCACATTGCCGGATCCGGGGAAAATCGGATGAAACGCATGGCCATCCGGCTCGATCCGGCTCTAATGCAAGTCAATGGGGGGGAAACCGGATCCGGCATTGCATTTCGCCGGATCCGGTTTTTGTCAAAAGCACCGGATCGCGCCTGACGGCGAAAACCTGATGTGTGAAAGAGGCCTTAATCACAGTGTCCACACCTGGGCAGGACGAAGATTCCACTTACCCTGAAGAGAATCGAGGATGAAACCCAAAATTACAGAAAAATGGTGACATCAAAGTGGCAGAACTAGCTCTATTGTTCAGTGCGAATTCAGCCAAGGATAAAAATGAGACCCAATCATCCTGATCAGCAGATATAAAACATCTCAAATAAGACTCCAAGGTCTGGTTTGTTCTCTCAGTCTGTCCATTGGTCTGGGGATGAAACGCGGAGGAGAAGGATAACTGAACTCCCAGATTAGAACAAAAGGCTTTCCAGAATCTGGAAACAAACTGGACTCCTCTGTCGGACACAATGTTCTCAGGAATCCCATGCAACCGAACCACCTGTTGTACAAACAAGGGCACCAACTCAGCGGAAGATGGCAACTTTGGGAGTGGTACAAGATGGACCATCTTCGAAAACCTATCACAAATCACCCAGATAACAGTCATTCTCTGAGAGACAGGAAGATCAGAAATAAAATCCATTGAGATATGGGTCCATGGCCTCATGGGCACCGGCAAGGGCATCAGCAACCCACTAGAACGAGAACAGGGCTTAGACTGAGAACAAGTCCCACAGGACTGTACAAAATTCCTGACGTCACGAGATAAGGCAGGCCACCAAAAGGACCGACTCACCAAATCTCTGGTACCAAAAAAACCTGGATGACCAGCCAAGGCGGAGCAATGAATTTCAGACATCACTCTCTTTCTCCACTGGTCAGGAACATACAATTTTCCCATAGGGCAACGCTCAGGTTTATCCTCCTGAAATTCCTCCAGGGCACGTCTCAAATCGGGCAATATGGCAGAAAGAACTACCCCTTCACCTAGGATGGTTGTAGGCTCGGTCATACTAAGAGAATCGGCAAAGAAACTCCTAGAAAGGGCGTCTGCCTTAACATTCTTAGTGCCCGGAAGAAAAGAGACCACAAAATTAAAACGCGTGAAAAGCAAGGCCCATCTAGCCTGTCTAGGATTCAAGCATTTGGCAGACTCCAGATAAATCAAATTCTTGTGATCGGTGAGGACCACAACTTGATGTCTAGCTCCCTCCAACCAATGTCTCCACTCCTCAAATGCCCACTTCATGGCCAACAATTCCAGATTCCCCACCTCATAGTTGCGTTCAGATGGAGAGAACTTTTAAGAAAAGAAGGCACAGGGATTCATCTTAGAAGTCACAGGGTCTTTCTGGGACAAAACAGCTCTTGCACCAATCTCAGAAGCATCTACCTCCACCTGAAATGGAAGTGAGACATCAGGTTGCCGTAAAACTGGAGCTGAAGTAAATCTCCGCTTAAGCTCCTGAAATGCTGAGATAGCCTCAGGAGACCAATTCAGCACATCAGCGCCCTTCTTGGTCAGATCAGTCAGTGGTTTGACAATACCAGAAAAATTACCTATAAATTTACGATAGAAATTAGCAAAACCCAAAAACTTCTGGAGGGCCTTCAAAGAAGTAGGCTGAACCCAATCATAAATGGCCTGTACCTTGGCCGGGTCCATTTCGATCGTCGATGGAGATAAGATAAATCCCAAAAATGAAATCCTCTGTACACCAAAGAGGCATTTCGATCCCTTAACAAGCAGGGAATTCTCCCTCAAATCCGGAACACAGTCTGGACGTGTTCCACATGAGAATCCCAATCACTAGAAAAGATCAAAATATCATCCAGATAGATGATCAAAAACGTATCCACAAAATCACGGAAAATATCATTCATAAAGGACTGGAGGACAGAAGGGGCATTAGTGAGCCCAAAAGGCATCACCAGGTACTCAAAATGTCCCTCCGGAGTATTAAATGCCGTCTTCCATTCATCCCCATGCTTGATGCAAATAAGATTATACGCCCCCCTGAGGTCAAGCTTAGTAAACCAGCAGGCACTCTTAACTCTGGAGAATAAATCAGACATCAGAGGTAACGGGTACTGATATTTAACTGTTATCTTGTTAAGGGAACGATAATCAATACACAGTCTTAATGAACCATCTTTCTTGGCCACAAAAAACCCCCCAGCACCTAAAGGTGAAGAGGATGGTCTAATATGACCCTTCTACAATGACTCCTTAATATAGGATCGCATAGCATCATGTTCGGGTACTGATAAGTTGAAAAGCCGACCCTTGGGAAATTTACACCCAGGCATCAACTCAATTGCACAGTCATAACTCCTATGAGGAGGCAAAGACGCAGACTTGCTCTCACTAGATACATCAGAAAAATCGGCTTGATAATCAGGAATATCATGAGACTGAGGAGAGATGGGGAAAACAGGAGCGTCCCTAAGAACACACTGACAACCCCAACTCACCACAGACCCAGATTTCCAATCCAAAACTGATTATGAGTTTGCAACCAAGGAAAACCCAGAACAATAGTATCATGCAAATTATGCAGCACCAAAAATTTACAATTTTCTTGGTGGTCTGGGGCAACTCGCATTGTCACCTGGGTCCAAAACTGATGTTTATTCTCCGTCAAAGGAGTAGCATCAATATCCCTCAAAGGAATAGGCGTCCGCAGAGGCGTCATGGAAAAACCACAGCTTTAGCAAAGTCCAAATCCATCAGATTCAATGCTGTTCCTGAATCCACAAAAGCCTTTGTGGAAAACGTGGATAAGGAGCAGATCAGAGTAATTGCCAAAAGAAACTTAGGTTGTACACTGCCCACAGCAAATGTGTGTGCAAAACATTTCTCTCATTTAGGGCAGACAGAAATAGTATGAGAGACGTCTCCACAGAAAAAACACAGCTTATTATGCCTTAACTCCTGATGTTGCGCCCTAGACAAAACTCCATCACCTTGCATAGGTTCAGACGTTTGTTCAAAATGTGGCAGCGCCTCCCGTGTAGTTTTACGTTCACGTAAATGCCGATCAACTTGAATGGCTAATGACATAGAATCATCCAGACCAGAGGGAACAGGAAATCCCACCATAACATCTTTTACGGTCTCTGATAAACCCTTCCGAAAGAGAGCTGCCAATGCACTATCATTCCATGTAGTAAGGACCCCCCACTTTCGGAATTTTTGACAGTATAACTCTGCAGAATCCTGACCCTGGTTTAATGCCAACAGGGTTCTCTCAGCTTGATCAACAGCATTAGGTTCATCATACAACAACCCAAAGGCTTGAAAAAATGCATCCACATTAGTCAGAATAGGATTTTTAGGTGTCAAAGAAAAAGCCCAATCCTGGGGATTGCCGTGCAGCAAGGAGATGACAATTTTAACCTGCTGCGCAGAGCTCCCCGATGAGTTAGGCTTCAAGGCAAGAAATAATTTACAATTATTCTTAAAATTCAGAAATTTAGACCGATCCCCAGAAAACACATCAGGAGTAGGGATCTTGGGTTCAGCAGCACGCGACTGAATGAGGTAGGTGGAAATTCCCTGCACATCAGCAGCAAGTTGCTCCACACGATCAGACAATTGCTTAATCTCCATTAGGAGAAAAAAAAAAAATTCTCCTACGGCCCCAGAAAAAAAAAGATGAATATATATATACAATAGAATCTGCTGTATGGCTGGTGATTCTGTTATGAATGGGTCACCGAGGAGGAAAAAACCTAAACATGCTAAGCCCAGAAAAAACAGAGAGGTTGGTAACTATGCAGATTGCAGATCCCTGATCCTACCACACAACTAGCAGCAGCCGTGGTGCGTGCCTATGATGAACCTAGACGCCTCGTCATGGCCGGAGGACTAAATCAGCCTAAAGCAAGAAAAGGGAAAACTAACTGCCCCAGAGCAGACCCCAAAGGAATAGACAGCCCCCACACATGTATTGATGGTGAAACAAGATGAAAACACAAACACAGGTAGGAAAATAGGGTGAGCAAACGATGGGGCCCAAACTAACTAGAAAGGAGAGGAAAGGAAAGACACTGTCTGCAATCTGCAAAAAACCCTAGAAAAATAATGTCCAACACTTCTGATAGCAAAATTAACCCTGAAGTCACTAGACTTCTCCCACTATATCAGCACTCTGAAATATTCTGAGACAGAGCAAAAAGAGGCCAATCTAATAAGGGACAAAAAGCAAATTGGCAAATACAGATAAATAAGAGTGGAAATTCAGCACAGCCCAAGCCGGGGCTGGCTGACCACAAAAAACTGAATAGACCAACAAAATCAAGTGTGAACATTAGCAGAGAAACTTAGCTTGAGCTGACTGGAACAGAGCTGAGAACCAAGACCTGACAAGCAGAAGGAATCACCAGCAACTGAATAGGGCGATGGCTGTCTTAAATTCAATCTGAGACTCCTGAAGTCCTATCGTCATCCTCATTCTCAGGCGGCAGATCTCCACCTATCAAATGCAATAACGGGGTGCAATAACGTCATGCGACGGTCTGTTAGTACACCACCTGCGGCACTAAAGACGCGTTCCGATAATACACTGGCAGCAGGTCAAGCCAGCACCTCCAATGCATACTGGCTAAGCTCTGGCCATGTATCCAGCTAAGAGACCCAAAACTTGAAGGGGGAAGAGCCGTCTGGGAGTACACTGACAGGGCAAGACATGTAGTCTGTCACCATCTGACGGAAACGTTGCCTCCTGCTGACTGGAGCCGTCTGTGATGATGTAGACATTTGTGGCGGGCACACAAAGCTTTGCCACAGTTTGGTCATACTGGTCTTGCCTTGTGCTGAGGCGCTGCCTCTGCTCCCTCTTTGTGCAGAGCTTCCTCCACTGCCTCGATGCCCAGAGCTGCTTTGTAAAGCACTAGCAGCACTGCTCTCGGGTGGAATGGAGAACATGATGGACTGCACCAGTGTGTCTTGGTACTCCCGCATTTTACGCTCCTGGTTCAACGGTGTGATGATGCTTTGTAAGTTGTCCTGGTAGCGAGGATCTAGGAGGGTGTACACCCAATAATCAACTGTGTTGAGAATGTGGGCGATGCAGCGGTCATTTCTCAGGCACTGCAGCATGAAATCAACCATGTGCTGCAGACTCCCAACTGCCCAAGAAATGCTCTCCCCTGCTTGAGGCGTCATCTCTGCCTGCTCTGCATCACCCCACCCTCGCTGTACATACTGACTAGAGCATTGTGTACCTCCCTCCTCTGGAGAGATGTCTTCCTCCTCCATTGACTCCTCCTCATCCTCCTCACAGTGTCCCCTGCCTAGTCCTTTGTGAGGAACCACGTAGCGCAGACTGTCCAGGAGCAGATGGCATTTGTGACTCTTCATCCTCCACCTCTTCCAAAACCTCCTCCCTTAGTGCTTGCAGTGTTTTTTGAAGCAGGCAGATAAGGGGGACAGTCATGCTGACTAGTGCATCATCTGCACTCGCCATCCGTGTGGAATCATCGAAGGCATGCAAAATGAGGCAGATGTCCTTCATAGAAGTCCACTCAGTGGTGCTGAAGTGTGACCGGCGCACAGTGCGACTTGTTTGCGCCTGATGCAGCTGGTGCTCCATTACTGCTGCCTGCTGCTCACACAACCGCTCCAACATATGTAACGTTGAATTCCACCTGGTGGGTAGGTCACATATGATGCGATGTTCCGGAAGGCGTAATCAGCGCTGCAGAGCTGCAATGCGTGATCTTGCCGTGCTGGAACGCCGCAAGTGAGCGCACTCTATGCGGACCTTCTGCAGCAGTGCATCAAGATCTGGATAGTCCCTCAGAAAGCTCTGCACGACCAAGTTGAGCACATGTGTCAGACATGGGATGTGAGTGAGGTTGCCTAGGCCCAGAGCTGCCAGATTTCGGCCATTGTCACACACTACCAAGCCTGGCTGAAGATTCACTGGCACAAATCACACGTCGCTTTCCTGCTTGATGGCATTCCAGAGCTCCTGCGCTGTGTGGCTTCGATTCCCCAAAGAAATTAATTTCAGTACGGCCTGTTGACGTTTGGCCATGGCTGTGCTCATATCGGTCGTAACAGGCTCCTGCAGCGCTGATTCTGAGGAACTGGAGTATGAGGAGGAGTCAATGTGTACAGACTGGATTCCTGCAATCCTTGGAGTTGGCAGAATACGTACAGCGCCATTCTCAAGATCTGTACCCGGCTCCACAACATTGACCCAATGGGCAGTGAGGGAAAGGTATCGTCCATGTCCATGGGTACTGGTCCACGCATCGGTGGTCAGGTGTACCTTGCTACTGACGGCGTTTAGTAGTGCATGTTTAATTTTTCCCCCCACATGCTTTTGCAGGGCAGGGACTGCTTGCCTGCTGAAATAAAAGCGGCTGGGCACGGTGTATTGTGGGACTGCCAATGCCGTGAAGTTCTGGAAGGTGTCAGTCTCCCCCAGCCTGAATGAGAGCATTTCAAAGGCCAGTAATTTGGCAATGTCAGCATTCAGAGCCTGTGCTCGGGGATGGTTTGCCGAGTATTGCCGCCTTTTCTCCCATGCCTGTTCTACCGATGGCTGTAGAGTGGCCTGGGCATGTGAGGATGAACGGGAACGTGGTGCTGTGGGTGGAATGTCACTGGGTCTCTGGACAACAGTGCCAGAGGTTCTTCCATGGCGATCCTGTGAGGAAGCCGAACCAGCTGTGTGTGAGCAGGAGGAAGAAGCTACAACACGAGCTGAAGAGGTGGTAGGTGATGCTGTAGGTTTGCCTACGTCTTCAGTGTGTCTTTGTAACTCCACCATGTGCTTGGTCCGCACATGTTTCCACATATTTGTGGTATTGAGGCTGCTGACGCTTTTCCCTCTTTTGACTTTCTGATGACACAGCTTGCATTTGACAAAGCAAATGTCATCTGCAACTGTGTCAAAAAAGGACCACGCACTGCAAGTCTTGGGAGCGCCCGTTTTGGCTTTTGGAAAAGGAGTGCCGAAGTGGAGGCTACAGGCAACCAAGTCTGCCCTCTCCTTGTCCCTCCTGTTTTGGCCGTTCAGGGAATCTCTTCCTCAGAGCTGCTCCCACCAACTTCCTGTTCCTCACGCCATGATGGGTCAAGGACCTCATCATCTACACTCCCCTCTTCAAACACCTGCTTCTCCTGGGTAGTCTCGCCAGCACCGTACGCACCAGAAAGTGGCACCTGAGTCTCGTCATCATCTGATACGTACTGAGGTGTGCTGACCATAGGCACTGGCCCACCAGCCTCTTCAGATTCAGAGGGACAAAGCAGTTATGCATCACTGCATACTCCCTCTTATTCACATTCTTGAATGCTGCTTGGCTGGCCCCCTCTTTCCAAGCCAACAGATTCAGAGAACAGAAGTAGAGACTGTGATGGCTCCTGTACAGGGCTCTCTGACTGCCTGGGCAATTTGGCAGGTGGTGAAGAGACAGATGGTTGCTCTTCAGTGCTCTGGCCCTGAGAGGACGTGGAAGTCATTGAAGTCGATGCGTTAGCTGCCATCCATCCGACAACGGCTTCAATTTGTTCGTCCCGCAGCAGTGGGGTATGGCGAGGTCCTACAAAACTGTACATAAAGGACTGTTGCCTGGTAAAACTGGTTGATGCTGACTCACTGGTGCCCGCAGCAGGCACAGAATCCCCACGTCCTCTCCCTGCAGAATCCCCATGTCCTCTCCCTGCTGAAACTCCACGCCCACACCCACGTGCCTTACTCCCTGCCTTCTTCAACTTGGTAGACTGATAAAGATAGGCAGAAAAGTACAAAGGGGGGGCTTAGTGTGCTTATTCCTGAACAGCTGTTAACAGGTATAAGAAACACTAATTTTATAAAGTGTGTGGACTACACTTTAATATGAGCTAATGTTGCCTACACAACTGTCAAATGGAGTGTTTGGTAAACTTTATTTTGTTTTTTTTTTTCAAAAAAACAAAAAGGATGTGACCAAAGATTTGAAAGCGATAGTATCACAAACTTTTTGGAGCTATTACAATGCAGGAAGGTAACCTACAATGCAAAAGATGAGGCTCCAAAAAATAGGGTAATACTAATCTGGCTGCGGCTGAAGGGCACAAGCCAGATAAAAGGCTCCTCTATCTACTCCTATATAGCGTTTGCAACCAACCAATGTAGATGGATACGGATGGAAGCACACTAATAGGAGCAAAAAATCAGGAAAAGTGAGCTGCAATAAAACAAAAAAAGGACTATGTATGAGGCAGTGACGCATGCTGAGCGACCTACAACCAGACGTAGCTGCAGGATACACTACTCAGCGTGAGCTGCACTCACACACAGAGACTTCTCAGATAGCCGTGAACAGTGCAGATAAGTGGGCACTAGCACTGAAAGGCTGCAGAGAGGCTCCGCTGTCTACTCCTATAGTGTTTGCAACCAACGTATATGGATACGGATGGATGCACACTAATAGGTTGAATGAAAAATGAGCAGCAATAAAAGAAAAATATGTATGAGGGAGTGACGCATGCTGAGCGGCCTACAACCAGACGTGGCTGCAGGACACACTACTCAGCGTGAGCTGCACTCACACAGACCTTGCAGACAGCTGTGAACACTGCTGCAAGGTAAAAGTCAGCTACAGTGGTTGATTATGTAGCCTGGGTAAAGCACAATATGATTTGGAAAATCGCTATCTCTAACTGTCCCTCAGAGCCTTGAACAGCAGCCTGTCCCTAACTGAATTCACAGCAGAGTGAACCCGAAATGGTGGCGGCGGCTTTTATAGTGCATCATGACATCATTTCAGCAGCCAATCACAGCCATGCCATTAGTTAACATGCCTACATGCCTAACAGGATGTGCCCACACTTCTGAGGATTGTCATTGGCTGAATCAAATCAAACTGGCTCATAGCATTATGGGAACTTCCGATTCCGGTATTCGATATGCTAAAAGTATCGGAACTCAGTATCGGAATTCCGATACCGCGAATATCGGCCAATACCCGATATTTGCGGTATCGGAATGCTCAACACTAGTTATAATAATATTGCTTCTATTCCTGGGTATTAGAGTATCTTTCTTACCCCCAGGTATTATGGTACCAATTATATCCCTGAGTATTATGGTACTGCTCCTATCCCCAATGTGAAAAAATGTGAAAAAATTAATGGGGTGAATACTTTTTCAAGGCACTGCAATTTCACATCACAATTTTGTAAAAGGGTTATATTAAAATAATGATAATAAGCCATTGCTTTTTCATGGGCCATATTTTTTGGGCACTGAACTTGTGCTTTCTATTGCTTCTTTGTGGGCAATGCTGTTTGAGCCCTGGTGATTTTTCCATTGCTTATTCACTTTGCAAAAAAAGTCCAAACTTGTTGCCATATAAAAGGGATATTTTATGCTCTTAAAACAAAAGTTACAAGTTTTTCAAGTCCATTCACGGAATGCTGGATAGTTTTTCATGTTCCTTACCCACATTCTCATGCAGGGCTGCCGCTAGGAATTTCGGGGCCCCATACTTGCAAAATTTTCAGGGCCCCTTTGTGATTCTGCCCAGGCTCCACCCCAGCCCCACCTCACTCCTCGCACTGTCCAGTCAAAAGATTTTTTAAGCCGCCACCACGACAAGGTAGACTATTTTGGCCGGGCCCTACTCTATTCTAACCTATTAAACATTTGTTAAAATGTTCAATACAATTTAAGTATATTTTTATTTTATTTTATTTATTTTTCAATTTTTAAAATGACCAATAATATCACATACAAGGGACAAATACCACCGCACCATGACCAGATACCATATTGCCACCACTGTTGTGAGCTCATCTGTTCATTCACCTTTTGTGTCCGAGGATCTCCCTCTTCTGGTGAAAGAAGGTGGTGAGGCTGATTTGGATGAAAGAAACCAAACACCTGATCAGGTGGATTGTGACTGAGTAACAGGAACTTCAGACTGGATATAAGGCAGCCGACGCCCTTCTGAGTGGCTGGGGATTTCTCTGCTGGATTCTTGGAGACCAGTCTGATTCCTGCTTCCCAAAGATAAGTTTTTGCTCTGCTATTGAACTTATTAGTTTTGGTTTTGTTTACCTTGGTTTTTTGAGTTCAGCCATCCCCGGTCGGGGGTGTGCTGGATTCTTATTCCTTGATCAGTGTTCTCTTTTGCTCTGCTTTCAGAATATTCTGAGTGCTGATAGAGGGTTTGAAGTCTAGTGACTTCAGGGTCCTTTTTGCTTATCAGTTGTGTTGGTAATATTTTTAGCAGGGTTTTCTCAGATTGCAGACAGCAGCTTTTCTGCCCTGTCCTTTTTAGTTAGCTTGGGCCCCATCGTTTGCTCAACCTATCTTTCTATCTGTGTTAGTGTTTTCATCTTGTTTCTCTGTCATTATATGTTGGGGGCTGCCTATTGCTTTGGGGTCTGCTCTGGGGCAGTCAGTTTTTCTCTTTTCTCTCTTTAGGCTTATTTAGATCTCCGGCTGTGGCGAGGTGTCTAGGATCACCGTAGGAACACTCCACTGCTACTGCTAGTTGTGTGATAGGATTAGGGGTCTGCAATCCGCTAGTTTCCAACCTCTTTGATTTTCTGGGCTGAGCTTGTGTTTTGTTTTTTCCTCCTCGGTGACTCAATCATAACACACCACATAGTGACCTATAATACGACATACAAGGAACAAATACCACCACACCATGTCCAGACCACATATTACCACCACAGTGACTGAATAATATCACATACAAGGGACAAATACCACCGCACGATGTCCAGACCTCATATTACCACCACATAGTGACCAAACAATAGCACATACAAGGAACAAATACCACCACAACATGGCCGGACAATATATTGCCACCACATAGTGACTGAATACTACAATACTGATCAGTAATAAAATAAAATGAATACTAATATCACCATAAGTGCCATTATACACAGCAGATCTGTACTTAGCATGCAGTATCTGAGCACAGGTGATTACCGGTGACATTATACACAGGACCTCTGTATATAGTGTATAGTGTAAAGGTAACACATTGATCACTGGTGACATTGTACACAGAACTGCTGTATATAGTATATAGTGTATAGTGTCATTGTACAGCTAAAAAACTGACTCACCAGTGACGTCTCTAGGTGAAGTGCTTCATCTTTGCTTTTCATCTTTATCCAGCACAGACCACCATCACTTCTTCCAGCCAGGTCTTGTCTCTGCAGGAAATAACACAGTAATAATAATAATAATAATCTTTATTTTTAGTTATCAAGAGCACCGCTTGTGGAACACATTACTTATTTTTTTACCAAATTCTAAACTACACCAGATGAAGAAAAAAAGGTGACCGTGTTGCTTTGCACAGTAGCAGGATAGCCTCCCCCATTTAAAACAGCATTCTCAAAAAGTAAAACAAATACATCACTGCAGTAATAATATCCCTTAATTATCCCCTATGGTAATAATAACCCCTATCCTGGCACCCGTGTATTTCATTCCTGGCTCCAGTCATATGTTCTCCCATCCTGCCTCATGTGATATTTCATCCTGCCCCATATGATCTCGCCATCATGTTCCATCTGTCCCATGATCCTGCCACATCTGTCCCATGATCCTGCCCCCTCTCTCCCATGATCCTGCCCCATCTGTCCCATGATCCTGCCTCATCTGTCCCATGATCCTGCCCCTTCTGTCCCATGATCCTGCCCTATTATCATGCTCCATCTGTCCCATGATCCTACCCCATCTGTCCCATGATTCTGCCCCATGATCCTGCCCCATGATTCTACTCCATCTGTCCACATCCTGCACCATCTGTCTCCATTCTGCCCCATATTCCTGCCCCATCTGTCTCCAATCCTGCCCCCTGTTTCTCCAGTCCTGCCCCGTGTCTTCATTCTGCTTCCATGTCTCCCATCCTTCCCCCTGTCTCCATCCTGCCTCTTGTCTACATTCTGACCCTTGTCTACATTCTGCCCCTTGTCTACATTCTGCCCCCGTGTTTCCCATTCTGCCCCCCATGTTTCTCATCCTGCCTCCATGTCTCCATCCTGCCCCGTGTCTCCAATCCTGCCCCCTTTCTCTATTCTGCCCCTGTGTCTCCCATCCTGCCCCTGTGTCTCCATTCTGCCCCTGTGTCTTTATTAGGTCACAGGCAGGATGGAGACACAAGACACATGGACCATCTTGCCGGTGAAATATATTGCACCGGAGACGTGCACGCTGATGTCAGCTGCCAGCCTCCGATTGGCTGGCGACTTTAACTATTGCCATGTGAGCCCGCATGGGCCTGCAAGGTAATAGAGTAACTGAACCTGTGTCTCGGACACAGGTTCAGTTACTGCACCAGCAGAATCCTGCCACTGGGCCCGATCAGCAGAAGAGACGGGGCCCACTGTGGGCCCCCTCTGCTGATCAGGCCCCATAAGCCAGTCAGGGCAGTAATGCCCTGATGGAGGCCCTGTTCTCATGTGATCTTGCACATAGACAACTATTAGATTGCAAGACCGGTGAGCAGGACTTTCATTTTATTCCTCAAACCCATTACTAGTACTACTCCACAAAAAAAGATAATTATTTTTCGATGGCTAAAAGAAGTTAAGCCATTTTTTTTTAGATTCAGAATACCAAACCTGTTGCTACTCCCCCCCAAAAAAAAAAATTTGGATCACAACTTGTTAACCCCTTTCTGACATCAGACGTACTATTCCGTCCATGTGCCCTGGGCCTGTCTGACCATGAACCATGTGCAGCCGATCGCAGCTTGGTGCCAGGAGCGGTCACAGACCGCAGCATTCCGTGAGCAGGCAGACGGCTTACAGCCCCTCTGCCTTTGATTTGGAGACCCCACGGCGCGACGCGGGGTCCCAATTGCTGCCATGGTAACCAGATGTTGTCAAGACAGCATCCGGGTTACCAGAGCTACAAAACTTTCTGTCATGCGCAGTGCATGATCAGGAAGTCTCTCTGGTCAGTGTGCAGTAAGTGCAAGACTGACAGCTTCTTTAGCATGCAGATGCTGCTTCATCTGCATGCTATAGAAGCGATCAGCTTGCAAAAAATGATTTTCCCATAGTGGGACAAAGTGTAAAAGTTAGAATAAAGTAAAAAAAATATATATTTGTAAAAATATTTTTTAAATAAATAATAAAAAAAATCAATATTTATTCTATCACTAAATAAATAATAGAATGAAAAAAAATCTAAACAATAAAAGTACACATATTTTGTATCACGGCGTCTGTAATAACCCGACTTATAAAACTGTCCCACCAATTAACCCCTTTAGTGAACACGATAAGAAAACAAGGTAAAAAAATGCTTTATCATAGCGCCGAGGTATTGCTGTAATCGTACTGACAAAAGAATAAAACTGCCTTATCTATTTTACCACACACAGAATGGTATAAATGCCTCCCCAAAAGAAATTCATGAATTGCTGGTTTTTGCTCATTCTGTCTCTCAAAAACCAGAGTAGAAAATGAACAAAAAATGTAATGTGCCCAAAAATTATACCAATAAAAACATTAGCTTGTCCCACAAAAAACAAGATTTCACATGACTCTGTGGGCCAAAATATGGAAAAATTAAAGCTCCCAAAATGTGGTGATGTAAAATCTTTTTTTCGCAATAAAAAGCATCTTTTAGTGTGTGACAGCAGTCAAACATACAAACCAGCTATAACGCCTCTTTCACACGTCCTGATATTTCAGGTACTGGAAATGTCAGTGTTTGTGTGTGTAATACTTGAGGCACACGTGTGAAAGTGTTGCAGTAAGAGCTGTTCCCCGTCGCCGGGTGCTGAACACAGCTCTCATTATTCTCCCCTGCTCTGCAGGTGATCAGTGCGAACAGGGGACAATGATTAAAGTAATATTTAACCCATTAATGACTGCTGATATGCCTTTTAACGGTGGCAGTTAAGGGTACTTAAACCACAGTGCCTCTTTTTAATGGCTCTGCGGTTTAATGTTATAGTGACCCTCAGCATCGGAAATTCTCCAGTCTCGGCTGTGTTTTTTTATCGCCGTTATTAGCGTTATAATGGCTGATGTTCCATTCAATTTCTCTCTCCTCTGATGTGATCGCAGATCGGTCCCCCGATCACCTCCCCATTACCTCCGTTGTCACCCGGCAACAATCGGAGATTTTTTACTATTGGTTCATTTTGATCACTGTGATAGGGTCTATCACAGTGATCAAAATAAAAAAAATAGTAAATCAATCCCCTTTTATCACCCCTTTAGTTAGGGAAAAATAATAAAATAAAAAAATGTATTTATTTCCATTTTCACATTAGGGTTAGAGTTGGGCTAAAGTTAGGGCTGGCGTTGGGGCTAAAGTTGGGGTTAGGGTTGGGGCTAAATTTAGGGTTAGGGTTGGTGTTAGAGTTGGGGTTAGGGTTAGAATTATGGTTACGGTTGGGACTAGGGTTAGGATTGGGATTAGGTTTGGGTTGGGATTAGGGTTAGGGGTGTGTTGGGGTTAGGATTGGAGTTATAATTGGGGGGTTTCCACTGTTTAGGCACATCAAGGGCTCTCCAAACGTGACATGGCGCCTGATCTAATTTCCAGCCAGTTCTGCGTTGAAAAAGTCAAACGGTGCTCCTTCCCTTCCGAGCTCTGCTGTGCACCCTAACAGTGGTTTACCCCCACATATGGGATATCAGCATTCTCAGAACAGATTGCACAACAACTTTTGGGGTCCAATTTCTCCTGTTACCCTTGGGAAAAAAATATTGGGGGCAAAAAGATCATTTTTGTGAAAAAAATATGATTTTTTTATTTTTACGGCTCTACGTTATAAACTTCTGTGAAGCATTTGGGGGTTCAAAGTGCTCACCACACATCTAGATAAGTTCCTTATGGGGTCTACTTTTCAAAATGGTGTCACTTGTGGGTGTTTTCCACTGTTTAAGCACATCAGGGGCTCTCCAAACGCAACATGGTGTCCGATCTCAATTCCTGTCAATTGAAAAGTCAAACTGCGCTCCTTCCCTTCCGAGCTCTGCCATACACCCAAACAGTGGTTTACCTGCATATATGGGGTATCAGCATACTCAGGACAAATTATACAACAACTTTTGGGGTCCAATTTCTCCTGTTACACTTGGTAAAATAAAAAAAATTGGATCTGAAATATTTTTTTGTGAAAAAAGTTAAATGTTCATTTTGTTTTAAACATTCCAAAAAAATCCTGTGAAGCACCTGAAGGGTTAATAAACTTCTTGAATGTGGTTTTGAGCACCTTCAGGGGTGTAGTTTTTAGAATGGTGTCACTTTTGGGTATTTTCTATCATATAGAACCCTTAAAGTGACTTCAAATGTGATGTGGTCCCTAAAAAAAAATGGTGTTGTAAAAATGAGAAATCGCTGTTTAACTTTTAACCCTTATAATTTCCTAACAAAAAAATAAAATGGTTCCAAAATTGTGCTTATGTAAAGTAAACGTGGGAAATGTTTCTTATTAAGTATTTTATGTAACATACCTGTGTGATATGCCTCTGATTTAAGTGCATGGAAATTCAAAGTCGGAAAATTGCGAAATTTTCAAAATTTTCTCCAAATTTCCATTTTTTTTCACAAATAAATGCGTCATATCAAAGAAATTTACCACTATCATGAAGAACAATATGTCACGAGAAAACAATATCAAAATCACCGGGATCAAGTCTAGGGACATTGGTCAGAATCTTAAAAATTGGCCTGGTCATTAACATGCAAACTAACATTGGCGAATAAAGAGTTTAAAAAGCCATGGTGTCTTCCATATACACCGGATGTGTATAAACATCAGCACAGCAAGCATCTGCCCTCCAATAGGGATAATTTTTGGACTTTTTTAGAGCATAAAAAATCCAAAAGTGCACTGTATTATTAAACAGTTTGTTGGTTACCATCTGTTTGTCCCTAGCCATCTATGTTGGAGTCACTGTAATATTACTAAGGCTGTTTTTGAATTAAATAGCTTGAAGAGGATGGAAAGAGTTCTGTGAGACCTCAGTGTCTTACATGACATAAGCAAAAAGTGAGTGTGGTTAATGGAAGAGATGCAGAATCTAAAGCACTGAAGTACATGTTTGCTGAGATATGATTTATTTAGTCAGCTTGTGAAGCTCCATACAGTTAGGTGTTCAGTTTTGAGAGTATTTTACTTTATGACAGCAGCACACAGGCTCTATAGTTAGCATTGATGCCTTGCAACCCAAAGTTCTGGGCTTGAATCAGACAGAGGACAACATCTGCATTAAGTTTTGCATGTGCCTCCCAGTTTTCGCTTGGAAGTTGACTGGCTTCCTATGAAATTGACACTAGTATTTGCTCTATTAAAAGAACAAGGACTGATGTGAATGGTTCCATTATCTTTACAGGACTGCTGAATATGTTAGTGTTTTATTAACTTTAAGAAATAGTAAAGAAGCCATCTTCTACATGTTGTGATTGTGAAACTTTTACTTTTCCAATTCTCATTTTGTCTGTGGACTCTGCATTTTTTGGAATAACCTAGCACTCAGCTGGACAGTCCTGCTACCATCTTCCACACTTCTTCTGTCTGCCAGTAGTTTCGAGACTTCAAAGCTAAACTACAGATCTTAAATTTAAGTACTGTGATTAGAAGGCCATTTACAAGTATTTGTATATAAAATCTGATCCCATGATGTCTAAGGGTTACTGTTTTTCTATGTTAAAATAAATCACATTAACCCAATTGATGTTGGCTAATGTTGTTTGTGTTGTACGTTAAACTAATCTTCCGACTGCCGGGGCTAAGGGTTGGGATCATGTAGCTGTGGGTAAAGTTATTAGATTATGTTCTTTGAAAACGGCTTATTTGATTTGAGTAGTAGCTCTATATTTGGTTTAGCAGCTTAAATAAGGAGTCCTGCATTCCATATATAGGGCGGATACTCATTGTAAGCGATATGAATGACTAACAAATGTTTATGCTCTGCCTTTCAGACAATGGGAGCCAAATCAAACACTATATTCTCTTGTCCTGGGATGCTAAAAATGAAATTTCTAAGTAGACATAGATGATCACAGTATTTTCATTATTTTTTTTCCACGTGTCAAAAGCTAAACATTGCAATGCAACCCCCTGTCAGCATGATGTATTAAAGGGCATGTCCATTGAAATTGTTTTTATAGATGTACCCAAAAGATTATGCTTAGTTAGTGGTAAAGAGATAATATGTTTGATAAACTGAACCATGCCATCAAAACTGTGACATTTTGGGATAAAAATCTTGTTAATTTGAGAATTACATTTTTCCAATGCCAAAATAGAATTCAGGAGTTTTGTCTTAAAGATACAATAAGACCCTGATTTTTTCCATAAACACATTCATTAAGACTGGCATTTTTTTTGAGGGACGTGCTGGAGTCAGATGCTCCTTATTCATTAAGGAGATGTTAATGTATAAGGAACCTCTGAAAAGTGGCGTGCACCGCTGTGTGCGCCTCCACACAAAATTTTAATGCAGTTAGAGACCAGCAATTAAGATTTGTGGAGTAACGATTGACACCTCTTGCTATGAATTTGATGAGCGGGGGTTGTCACACTACTATCTCACCCCAGCTTTGCCCACTGTGTCAGAGCTGGATGATGATGGCACGAGAACGTAAAAAGTCACAAAATTGTGACATTTCAAAGCATTTTACACCAGAATTCTGGCATAAAAGCTTTGATGAATCTGGCTCTTTGTGTAAGTTTATCGCCCTAGAATAGGTTGCTTAGGCCTCTTTCACACTTCAGTTTTTTGTGTCAGTTATAATCCGCCAAAAAGGAGGACAAGTGGATCCGTTCCTAACTGATGTGAACGGATGCCACAGGATCCGTTTTTTGACGGATCCGCAAAATGAGGAAATTTAATGGCCGGGAAGAGGAGAGAGGGAGAGGGAGAGGGAGAGAGAGAGAGAGAGAGAAAAAATTGCGGATCCGTTTTTTTTCAAAACCTGGCGGATTTTGACTGATTGTAAAAAACGGAAGTGTGAAAGAGGCCTTACACTTCTAGTCACCACTTTTTTTCAGAAGTATGTCAAAGCTTCCATGAAATAACTAATATGCTCAGAATATCTGTAAGTCAAATTAATAAATGACTTCTTTTTTAACTAAAGTTTACTTCCACTTTCCCATGTATGCTACCATGTTCTTTTTTTATTGTTCTAAAGTCTATGCCCAAGGTGTTTTTTTAGGGTTTATTTTTGTGCAAATTTGTACAAGTTATTATTCAAGGTTTTTTAAATGCCAAAAACCACCCACACTATATTATACTGTACATATACCAACCTTTGTTTTGGTGAAACTAAAACAAAAAAAAAATGATACCGTATATTAATGTAGAACTCAGTATTAAGAAAACTAAATTTAAATACTAGTCCCTGAAAAATAATTATCTGAGGTAGATGCAGTGCTGAAAGCAAACACTGTCAGGGAGCAGGACTGAGATGGCGATAGAGTGGTAGGGGCTTCAGGAGTTAAAGGGGTATTCGCATCTCCAAAATCCTATCCCAGTATGTAGTAGTTCTAAAAATAACCAAAATATTAGCAAATGCTTCCAATAAGAAATGTAGTATAGTTCTCCTAATAAGCTACATTGCTTACTCCATGTGCAGACATTGCAGTACCTTAGGTATCCATGGTTATGACCAGTCATATAGTGAGTTAGTTGTGTGTTAGCGGTCATAACCATGGAAACCTAAGCTACTTCAATACCCTACACATGGGATAAGCGACATAGTGAATCAGAATAACTATACAACATTTCTAACTGGAGGTATTTGTTAATATTTTTATTAGACATACTACATTTTGAGATAGAAGTAAGGGACAGGCATGAAATGCTTAAGAAAGACAGATCCTAAGTGAATCTAGACAATTTGTTTTTCTCACTGAGATGTGACAGTGCATAAGAAAGAATCAATGACACGATAAATCCAGTTCCACGGCACATAAATAGTTGATCTATGTATTTCATGACCTCGGGAAGTCCTACTTAGAGAAAAATGTCCAACCAGGAAAAGTGACAGATATTTATTGGAAGCAAAATGGCAAGCTTAAATGATTATAATGAGTTGATTGTGAGTCATTGCTGTAGATTTTCCCATTTAATTACAGGAAAAAATGCTAGCAGCATCCTATTAGCTTTATGTGGTGCAAATATTTTACTGGGACCCCTCTGCCAAGCCTACCGTAAATTCATAATGACCTGGCACTATCTTTTTTCCCATGTAAAACTTTAAAGCATCAACAGCTACATAGCATAAGTGGGTGTACCAAGGGAGTAAGACATAATGCAGAAAGGTACTTCATTTCTTAAATGAGGTCAACTACTGTTAGCTTAATAGTCATGTTCTGCACACGCAGCAATACTTCGCCCATATTCAACACGCTCCATTGACTATCCAAGTTCCATAGTCTTTAATGGCAGCACAAACTGTACACTTTTCTTCAGCTATAATCCCAGTAATTTCCACAAACTCATCATTTATTTAAAAAATTTAACATTGACTGCATTTTCCTTTCTTTTTAAAAAGTACGCATTATTTTTGGCAGGGTTAAACATTTAGGAAATATAGTCAAAATTAAAGGAAACCAATAGATTATTTGGTGAAATTAAATTCTACAAGTGATATGATGGCCAAAATAAAAAACGTGTTTAAAAGGACACTGAGCACGGGAAAAAAAAAAGTAACTGAGCGATTATGCCTTCAGACTTCTTTATTTTATCTCTTTAATGCCTGCCTCAGGAGCTCATCAATGTCCCCTCATCCTTAAGCCCCCGTTACACACTGCGATATCGCTAGCAATATTGCTGTAAAGTCACCGATTTTGTGACGTTATAGCGATATTGCTAGCGATATCGCTACATGTGATACTTACCCCGACCGACTCCCCCGCTGATTATCGCTGATCGCGTGAGAAGGTCTTGGACCATTTCTCGTCAGGCGCTTCCTGCTGGGCTTCCTGTGGAGAGACGAGCGACGCGTGGAGCCGGGCGGGAGGACGCAGGATCGCCGCGTCTGATAGGTAAGTAGCGACCCCCGACCCCTGCTATGTCGCTGGTGAGATCTGCCTGTGTGGCAGCTCACTAGCGACCACTTAGCAATGCACCAGCGATCCATATCGTTGTCGGGATCGCTGGTGCATCGCTATGTGTAACGGTACCCTTACTGTCCTGTGTGTGGCTGTATGACAACTGCTTGCAGCAGAGCCCTTCCTGCTGTGCCATGTAAGCCGTAGGACAAAGCATTGCTGAACCCCAGCTTCTTTAGCCAAGCAGGCCTGACTTCAGTTGGCTACCAGACAAAAATGGAACTGATCAGCACGGTAACCCCTGTGTTGGATTACTACAGGACTGGCTGTTTCAGTATCCACTAGATTTTGCTTCATTAAATATTTCTAGGTTTAGTGATCTTTTAATTGTATAATACATATGTTAGTTTTACAAGACTTAAATAAATAAGTTCTATAGGATTAAAAAAAAAAAAGATGGTGGCATATTTTTAGGAAAGTTTGCACATTTTGGAGGATAGCAGCTTTTTTCTGATCCTACACAAAGCTTTTAAATGACTTGTCTGAAAGTATAATATGTATTCTACATGATGAAATATGGTTTAGTATAAGCATCATAAAGCTGGGTGTCATCGATGATGCTGCTTATCAGATAAGCTTTCTGCCACTTACGTCCGTAGGTGACGACTCAGCTCTCGATGCAGAAGTGTGTGTAGTGGGACAACACGTCAAACATTCCATAAGCAAGTATGAAGGAGCCATGGACAAGTTCTATATCAGAAACTGAATGTGTTCTGCCATGTGATTTTCTCTCTTTATATACCCTCTATTAAGGCTGTGTGCTGTTTCCATACAATGAATGTTTTATCACCAGGAGCTCATCACTGCCCAAACTAGCTCCCTCGGGCCAAGTGGTCCGACCACGTCCCCAGCACTGTTTAGCAGCTCAATGTCAATGACAATGTACACAGAAAGATGTCGTGTGTGCGGGGTTAGCTTACTCAGCTCTGCTACATGCTACGTCTAAAAACTCTGATTGTGTCACAACTGCTGCACCCAGTAAGCTAAGTGATACATCTCTGGAATCACGGTGGTTTTCCCTACATTATGTGGCTCTCAGATGAGGTAGCAAAAACCTACTGACTGATTCCTTTTAACTAAATACAGCATTGATTAATTTTTTGCAGAGTTTAAATGTTGATTTTAACTTAATACTGCCGGCATCTACAGTAGACAGTGCAGAAATGTTGTAATTTGTTCCATTTTTACGTCCAGTCTATGCAGAGTTTTTTCTCATTGATGCTTTACACCTGTAATTCCATTTCCTGAACGTCCTAATATTTTTTTTTTTTCTCAGAGTCCACTGTGTGCCATTTACTGAATGTTTGTATTGGAGACACCATCCTAAAGACCCAGCTGCAGATGGGATTAGGTTACGCCAAGTTGCACTTTATATAATGCTTTATACAAAAACTGCCACCCCTAACATTGCCCTGGAGTGTTTTTCGCTTGGTATATGTTTGTTACTGAAAAGCATGTGATTTTCTTACCAGCTGGTTAGAAGTAATACATTTAAAGTTTGGCGGTGATCGGCCCATTTCCATTAAACAGACAGTCCTTGGGGATATTTACTGGTGGCTCAGGAGCGATGCCAGCCTGGCCTTCAATTCTAAAATATGATCTTACACTGGAAAGTTGAGCAGGGAAACCCAGAAGAGTTACCATAATATTTACATTGCTGATTAATTTATCAAATAGCTTAAACACATATGGCGGTAATGGGCTCTGACACTGTTATAAATAGGAGCCGAAGCTTAAGGACCACACACACAGGTTTTATAATGCACAATTAACTATTAAAACTGTCAGAACTGTAGATTAATTAGAAGAGCAAACACTCACATGGACACACATATATGCATGAACGGATTTTCCATTCAAGGATAACTGATATCCATATTATTATTGGACTCCTTTAAAAAGCGTCTACTTCTGGACATTATAGACATAAGAATTTGAGAATACAAACAAGAAAGTTAAAGGTAACTTTATGTTTTGAAGGATTATGGTTAGTTGAGATGCCTGTAATGCGGTTCTTTTTTAGCGCCTGATTGCAACCACAATATTAGGACCTCCTGCGGTTCCAGTAAGTCAAACTGAGATTACCATAGCTCCCTGAAATAGGGCTAAACTATAGATGTCTAAAATTGACCTATGGGCAAAGAAGCAAGAAATCTAAAAGCCCCAAATATTAGCTATTCACCCCCCTTCCCATAGTGTAGATAAGTTGGACCATCTGTACAAGGAAAACGATTCTACCCTATTTGCTACAAGTCATGAAAAATTACTCAAAGTGGACAGCAATGCCACTAAAGGTACTGTCACACTTAGCGATGCACCAGCGATCCCGACCAGCGATATGACGCGGTCAGGATCGCTGGTGCATTGCTAATTGGTCGCTAGTGAGCTGCCACACGTGTCGCTCGTCGGCGCCACAGGAAGCCCAGCAGGAAGCTGATGACGAGAAACGGTCCAGGACATTCTCGCGCGATCAGCGATAGCCAGCGGGGGGAGCCGGTCGGAGGTAAGTATCAGACATAGCGATATCGCTAGCAATATTGCTATAACGTCACAAAAACCAGTGACGTTATAGCGATATTGCTAGCGATATCGCTTAGTGTGACAGGCCCTTAAGGGTTCGTTTTCTCCGACCAACCAATACGATCACCAAACCTTGAACCTTTACCAATCAGCGGTCATTTATATGCTTGTTAGCACAACAAACCAAAGTAAACAATGCACACTGAACGATATGTAAGAGAACTTAGTCAGTGCACATTGCCTGCTTAAGTTCTTGGTAGTGCGAGTTCTGTTTACAAAGTAAGATGCCCTGCCGAGAATGATGATCTTTTGCACTGTGCAAAAGATCATTTCACCCAATAAACAAGCATTTTCCTCATTCATTGGGTGATTGGCAGTCTGTTTACACCACAAGATCATTTTGAAACAAGCTTTTTTAAGAATGCACTTTCACAATGATCTTGCAGTGTACATGTGCAGTGCATGCCACATCTAAGTAGTAGGACCAGGAGGCACTATTAGGCGCAGATTTAGATGCAGAGTGGCGGTATGGCTGTTCTGCGGTGTTGTTCAGTTTTGGGTGTCACGGTGCTCCTACCTGATTCCTGGTGCTCACATTATTATTCATTTTTATAGCGCCATTTATTTCATGGTGCTTTACATGTGAAAAAAGAGGCATACATAGACAAGTACAATAAACATGAGCGATACAAAACACACACAAGTACAGAAGGAGAGAGGACCCTGCCTGCGAGGGCTCACAGTCTACAGGGGATGGGTGGGAATACACTAGGAGAAGCTAAAGCTGGTCGTGCCGTAGTTCAGTAGACTGAGGATCACTGCAGGTTGCAGGCTTGTAAGAAAAAGGTGGGTCTTCAGGTTCCTTTTGAAGGTTTCCGTGGTAGGCAAAAGTCTGATGTGTTGGAGTAGAGAGTTACAGAGTATGGGGGAAGCTCGAGAGAAGTCTTGTATGCAGTTGTGGGAAGAAGAGATAAGAAGGGAGTAGAGAAGGAGATCTTGAGAGGATCAAAGGTTGCGTGTAGGTATGTACCGGGAGACCATGTCACAGATGTATGGAGGAGACAGGTTGTGGATTGCTTTGTATGTCATAGTTAGGGTTTTGAACTGAAGCCTCTGGACAATAGGAAGTCAGTGAAGGGCCTGGCAGAGAGGAGAGGCTGGGGAATAATGGGGAGACAGGTGTATTAGTCAGGCAGGAGAGTTTAGGATAGATTGGAGTGGTGCAAGAGTGCTAGAGGGGAGGCCAGAGAGCAGGCGGTTGCAATAGTCAAAGTGGGAGATGACGAAGGCATGCACATGCGTTTTTGAAGTTTCTTGGTCAAGGAATGCATGGATCCAAGTAATATTTTTGAGTTTGAGTCGGCAGGAGGAGCCAAGGGTTTGGCTATGTGGCTTGAAAGAGAGGGCATAGTCGAGGATCACCCTGAGGCAACGTGTATGCAGGACTGGGGAAAGTGAGCAGCCTTTTATATTGATGGATAGGTCTGGTGGAGGGGTAGAGTGAGATGGGGGAAAGATGATGAATTCTGTTTTGTCCATATTCAGTTTTAGAAAATGAGCAGAAAAGAAAGCTGAAATAGCAGACAGACATTGTGGGATTTTGGTCAGTAAGGAGGTGAGGTCGGGTCCAGATTGATAGATCTGTGTGTCATCAGCATAGAGATGATACTGCAAACCGTGGAATTCTATGAGCTGTCCCAGGCCGAAGGTGTAGATGGAGAAGAGTAGGGGTCCTAGAACTGAGCCTAGGGGAACACCGACAGACAGGGGGCGAGGTGAGGATGTGGTGTGGGAGAGGGAGACACTGAATGTTCGGTCTATTAAACATGACGAGATCCAGGATAAGGCCAAATATGTGATGCCAAGAGATGAGAGAATCTGTAACAGGAGGGAATGGTCCACAGTGTCGAAGGCAGAAGACAGGTCCAGGAGAAGGAGGACAGAGTAGTGTCGCTTGCTCTTGGCGGTGAGTAGGTCATTGGTGACTTTAGTTAGGGCAGTTACGGTTGAGTTATGTGATCAGAAGCCAGATTGTAAGCGGTCAAAGAGGGAGCAGGAGGAGAGGTGGGAGGACAGTGCAAGATAGACATGCTGTTCCAGTAGGCAACAGAATCCCAGGTACAGAATACATAATCTACAACAGTATCACACTCGTCACAGCTGGGATGACTTGGGGAAATACCCTATGGAGCTCCTATCGGATAGAAAACACCAAAAACTGGAGCAATTAACACCATAAAACCAATAATTCTCAATATTAAAGAAGTCTTTAATTTAATCATATAAATATTAAAATACAGACATAGCGTATATAGAATACGTGTACCCAGGCCAGGAATGCCAGATTACACAAAAGTCCTGCACAGTGGGACAGACATACATGGGGTAGGAAATGAATGGTTCAAACTCTCAGATTAGAATCACCTCCCTAAATCTATGACATACTGCCATGGGAAAATTCCCTTAAGTCTCCTCATAATAGTGTCCCCTGTAGTAGATCCTGGTGAACACCGCCAATGTACTATATAAAAAGACCCAGGGGTAGGAGACCAGATGCGGCACCAAGAAAATGTAATTAGGAGTTTTCCTTACCCATGTCCGTGACCACTTTCAGGAACACGCCCTTACGTGCGTTTCACGGTCACTTCCTCAGGGGGCCTTGCTCAGTGGCCACCCGAGGAAGCGACCACGAAACGCAGAATCCCAGACATTGTTTTGGGAGGGGGTGACTCTGCAGTTGCAGAGGTCACAGGCTGCCATGGTGTAGCAGCTGTGGTGGGGGCCTGAGAAGTAGAAACAAAGCGGGGGATTGGCTATGCCGAGCTCGGGCCCGCATACAGTTCCATCTCCTCCAGTGCGCATAGGGTAACAACCACCGCATAGTAGCCCCGAGGGCAATCTTCCTTGTAAGAGAGACCCAATCCCCTTCTTTCAGGGGTATCCCAATTTTGACTCAGGCGGCGCTGACGTAGACTTTCTCATTAGTCTCGACCTTGCGAATAAACCCGAAGCCATGGTCTACCTCTGTATAGACCAGCTGGCTACAAGTGCAGCGTGCAGCATAGCGATACCTCCTGGCTGACTCAACTCAGCCCATACCTCTTTTCCTCTCTGCTTCATTTTTTCAACAATATTGGCCTTGCAAACCGACTGGTGCGGGGATGGAAACAGACCCTCTGTGGTGCTAGCAAAGTGAGGGTCCCCCAGAGATGCTCCGGTATTTCCCAGCAGGCCTCCCTTCTTGCACCCGGTGAGCAGATGTAGACTCCGGGGCCCCCAACCCCACATTCAACGACTGGTCACCCGAGGCAGGGGGAAATGGCATGGACCAGGCCCCAGGGATGAGAGATGGAGGGGGAGTCCAGCCCTCCGGGGTCAAGGGTTGAGGTGTACTCACCACCTCCAGCTGTAATCTTCCAACAGCGCCCATCCCGCGGTCGCTGTATACCTCCGCGGAGGTTGCGCACATGGGTTCCCCAGGAAACAGATCCGGTCTTGGCCTTGCTTCCGGTCCAGGCTCTGCGGTTGTTGTCTCCTTTCCCCTAGCTTTTGGTTCCCGCTGCAAAGGTTCCGGCTTTCATTGGCGTGAAGACTCTGGCTTCGCAAGAGAAGATCTCGGTCCCAACTGATGTTTTTACTCTGGAATCAGGGACTTCCGTTGAAGTAAATCCTGCTCTGCTGGGCCTTGCTACTTTGAGTCTTCTGGGCGATGGACTGATTCTAGCAGCCGCCGGGATCCCCCAGCTTCAGGTAAGGGTGCAGCTTCCAACGCCTCTACACTCTGCTGCGCAGATCAGGCTCGCTCTTCTTCCTGCCACCATCTCCATTCTATGTGTCCAACTCCTCCACCATGCAGTGTGCAGGAGTGATGCATCGCCGTCGGTGCCGGGTCTTATGATGGCACCGCACAACTGCACCCAAGATTTTCTTCTGGGCCTCACCCGTTCCAGGGTGGGGTTGCTTCTGGCTGCTCCACCTATTTCTTGTCAATTGGCTTCAGAAAATGATGCACCAATGGCACTCACTGGGCCCTCCGAGGGCAGTACCAGGGCCGTTGTCTGACAGGTTTTCGCGCCATTTTAGCACTGTCATGCCCACTAGGGGTGTCATCTTGGTGGTTGTATTTCTTCTTGGCACCAAACTCCACCATCTTCTCAGGCGCCATACTTGTCATAGTCAAAGTGTCAGTCTTTGTCACATTCAGACTACTTGCCTCTTCCAGGGCATCCGTTCCATCTGGGTCACAATCTTCAGACACATCCATAGCATCTGTCATTTGTAGAAGTTTCACATCAGCGGCATGGGTCACTTGCGACACACCACACTTTTCTTTCTTCGTGGTTTCCCCGCATAGCATGGTGTCGGCATGCTGCCGACTACATCAAGTGTGAGGGAGGGCCAGGGCCATAGTCATGACCACCAACATCTACATCAGCGTGCCCTGGTCCCCCATCACATAAACATGCTGCCCATCACTCAGCATACCAGCAGCCCCTGTCCTAGCCTCTTCAGGGTCCTCTGAACGTTTCTGTTCAACTTTAAATGGAGCAGCTTTACTGAGACTTGTGCAAAGCATATTCATATTCTTTTCAGCATCATCATTATCAGGCTTCACAACATCCAGCTTCTCTTCTGTCCCTTTCCTCCTCTCCCTGTCACTAAGCCCGCTTCTGGGACGGACAGTGCCGAATGGTCCCACAGCATCTTCAGTGCCCAGCATCACTCAATTTGGGTTTTCCATAAGCCATTTCGCCCCAGCTTTTAGGGTGTCTGTCCACGAGATTAGCTGCCGCATATTTAGTGTTGTGCCCGTACTGCTAAGTCTTCACTAGCTACTGCAGACCCACGTTAACTGCACTGTCAGCACTGGAGCTGTAAATCCTTCCTCAGATGATCCAGGTCACAAATATATGCTAGGCATAGAACTTGTCAACCTTTACGGGGCACGATGTTGCCTAGGGCTAGCCAGCCCTACTGAGCTAATGGGCGCCCTTGCCCCGACTCCCCCCTATCAGGAAGTATCCTACACCTTATCCCACTGTGCCCCTCCTCTATTAACTATTTAAGTGCTATATGATACTGCCCCTATCTAGAGGCCCATATGAAGCAATGCTTCCCTTTTGTATTGTGCCCCATCTAGTGGTTGACCCGGGGTAATACACTATCCCTATATAATACACATTATATACATATGACATTCACAATAGCAGCATAACAATAGGAAAACAACATACAAGGACATACAGGTTAAATAGAAACATTACTTACAACTTAAAGGGTTGGGGTAAAGTGCCATATTTTAAAACCCCCTACACAAACATTGTCTACTACAGTCCTTTGCAGACCGTTATACTGCCACCTGCTTGTAGGGAGGTGACAAGAAACTCTTTCTGTCTTATGCACACTTCCCTGGTTACGTCATGTGCATTTACTTTATTTGGTGACATGTTTATGTCTTGTGTATTAATGTAATGTATAATGAAATGAGTACTGTTTCTGTATATTACTGTCATGTATGTTAAAATGTGCCTGCTGTTGTATTCTCTTTATGTAATGTAACGCAAGTGCTGTGTTTGTAATGTTCCTTATATCTGTACTTTGCAATGTGTGAATCAGTAAGGTATGTTAGCTTAGGGAAAGGAAATAGTTAATTTTGTAGGCTGGGCTAGCAGCTCAGAAAAGGCGGCGGGAAGCTGCTTCTGGAGGTCAGTAGCCTAGGCACGTTGGCCCAGGGCAGATGTATTACAGCAGGCGGGGCATTGCCAGACCCCCAGGAGCGAACCGAATCTGCTGCCCCTGGACTATAGACGTAAAGGACTGCAACACGGCCCCAGGACTTCGGAAGGGCACCCCGCTGAAGGGACTAATGGGTCCAGATTCCAGTGAGTGGATTGCTGTTCAATTTTGGCTACCGTGGCTGTACTGGGTGCAGCCATGGCAAGTGTCAGAGAAAGAGCAGGAAGCCAGTGTTGTATCCCTTGTGCTCATCACCGTTGTATTAAAGTTTATTCCCTGTTGGACCACAGTTGAATCCTGGACTTTAATTACCTGGACTGCTGTGGCTGGGGGAAAGAAAAGGTAAATTATGTGAGCCACATCCATCCTGTCTATTTTATGTACAAGGGAGTCGGGGTGCTCACTGACCGTTGGCTCAGTGGACTCTTTTTTGTGGACTGTGCCTTTAAGGCCATATCTACCACCCTGGTTTCCCCTTGTTACATGCTGACAGAATAACACCAAGCAATACATCAATGCATGGATTATTGCACAGGCTTCTATGAATGCAGAAATGTTTCTAATGAGCCCTGCAGGGTCATTACAAATCCAGTGTAAAAGGTTTTTTTTCTTGCTTTAATGCATGCAATTGGGGCTAAAATAATTATTGCAATTGTTTTTTTTTTTAAATTTGCACTGTTTGCCTCCTATAGTTGCTGTATTTTTCTGTCTATTACTGGCTGCAAAATTCTGAAAAAAAAAAAATCTAAATTTAAATTTAGATCTTTAGGAGCAAAACAGTAACAATGCAGTGACATGACAAGAATCTTCATAACTAATCATACGCTAAATAGTTGCAAGTCAAATTCATGTTTGAGATATCCAAGATGATTGTGTATAAAGTGATGGTAGTCTGACGTTCGAAGCTGTAATAGATGGTGAAATAAGGAGCCTTAAGGTCAAAAATTCAAACCATTGTTACACTTTTGCTCGTCAGCATACCTTGGTCAATTCATAGACCTTAGAGTTGAGCGAAACGGGTCGAAAAAATTCAAAAGTCGCCGACTTTTGGCAAAGTCGGGTTTCATGAAGCGAAACCCGACCCTAGGATGAGGTCGGCCACGAGGTCGGCGACTTACGCGCCAAAGTCGCGTTTCAAAAGTTTGTTTTGCGCTCTTTTTCAGCCAATCAGGATCCACGGACACTGTGGGCAACGTGATGACATAGGCACGGGTCACCACCATCTTTCAGAAGGGCATGCAAGTGATTGGCTTGCTTTGGTGGGCGTCACAGGGGGTATAAAAGGGCGTGCACGCCGACCGCCATCTTACTTCTGCCGATCTCAGTATAGGGAGAGGTTGCTGCTGATTCTGTAGGGAGAGCGTTAGGCAGGGAAGAAGACCAAAAAACTGCTTCTGCTGCTAGCGATTTGGCCTGCACAACACACCAGTCACTGAGTGTGCAGTGCAAGGGGAGGCTATATAGTGGTGTATCAGTGGTGTTGGTTGTTGGGCTGCCTTCTAAGGCTTCCTGACAGGTTGGCATTGCTGTTTACCCACTGCTCCGCAAACTGCTTTTTTAAAAGCAATCCAATCTCCCTTATCCTCTAGTCACTTTGGTTACAGCTGTGCCATCGAGCCTGTCACATAGCGCTCAGATATTCATTGGGCCTCAAACTGCTTTTTTAAAAGCAATCCCAATTTTTTTTTTTGTCCTGCTGAGAAGAAAAAAAAACTGCTTCTGCTGCTGATAGCAATTTGGCCTGCACAACACACCAGTCACTGTGTGCAGTGAAAGGGGAGGCTATATAGTGGTGTATCAGTGGTGTTGGTTGTTGGGCTGCCTTTTAAGGCTTCCTGACAGGCTAGCATTGCTGTTTACCCACTGCTCCGCAAACTGCTTTTTTAAAAGCAATCCAATCTCCCTTATCCTCTAGTCACTTAGGTCACAGCTGTGCCATCGAGCTTGTCACATAGCGCTCAGATATTCATTGGGCCTCACACAATCCAAAAGTGTCCAGTGTCCAAAAGTGTGTGCAGAGATTCAAACTCTCACTTATCCTCTAGTCACTTAGGTCACAGCTGTGCCATCGAGCTTGTCACATAGCGCTCAGATATTCATTGGGCCTCACACAATCCAAAAGTGTCCTGTGTCCAAAAGTGTGTGCAGAGATTCAAACTCTCACTTATCCTCTAGTCACTTAGGTCACAGCTGTGCCATCGAGCTTGTCACATAGCGCTCAGATATGCATTGGGCCTCACACAATCCAAAAGTGTCCAGTGTCCAAAAGTGTGTGCAGAGATTCAAAATCTCACTTATTCTCTAGTCACTTAGGTCACAGCTGTGCCATCGAGCTTGTCACATAGCGCTCAGATATTCATTGGGCCTCACACAATCCAAAAGTGTCCAGTGTCCAAAAGTGTGTGCAGAGATTCAAACTCTAACTTATCCTCTAGTCACTTAGGTCACAGCTGTGCCATCGAGCTTGTCACATAGCGCTCAGATATTCATTGGGCCTCACACAATCCAAAAGTGTCCAGTGTCCAAAAGTGTGTGCAGAGATTCAAACTCTCACTTATCCTCTAGTCACTTAGGTCACAGCTGTGCCATCGAGCTTGTCACATAGCGCTCAGATATTCATTGGGCCTCACACAATCCAAAAGTGTCCAGTGTCCAAAAGTGTGTGCAGAGATTCAAACTCTCACTTATCCTCTAGTCACTTAGGTCACAGCTGTGCCATCGAGCTTGTCACATAGCGCTCAGATATTCATTGGGCCTCACACAATCCAAAAGTGTCCAGTGTCCAAAAGTGTGTGCAGAGATTCAAACTCTCACTTATCCTCTAGTCACTTAGGTCACAGCTGTGCCATCGAGCTTGTCACATAGCGCTCAGATATTCATTGGGCCTCACACAATCCAAAAGTGTCCAGTGTCCAAAAGTGTGTGCAGAGATTCAAAATCTCACTTATTCTCTAGTCACTTAGGTCACAGGTGTGCCATCGAGCCTGTCACATAGCGCTCAGATATCAGTGGGCCTCACACAATCCAAAAGTGTCCAAAAGTGTGTGCAGAGATTCAAAATCTCACTTATTCTCTAGTCACTTAGGTCACAGCTGTGCCATCGAGCCTGTCACATAGCGCTCAGATATCAGTGGGCCTCACACAATCCAAAAGTGTCCAGTGTCCAAAAGTGTGTGCAGAAATTCAAAATCTCCCCTGTCCTATAGACACCTTGTTTTACATGCTATATAGTTTGTTGGATTTTGTCTACATTTCTACCAAAAATGAGGAAGGCTGGTGGAAGAGGCCGTGGAATTGGGCGGGGGTTGGCAGCTGGTAATGATGGTGTTGGTGGTGGATCTGATGGTAGTGGCAAGAGCAAAATAGGACCGAATGCAGGAGGTGTTGAGCCTGCGTCATCGTCTGGCTACATAAGGCCTCGAACGCTTAGTTTTCTAGGAGTTGGCAAACTGCTTTTAAAGCCAGAGCATCAGGAAAAAGTTTTGTCTTACATTGCTGACTCAGCCTCCAGCTCTATCGCCTCCTCTTCTTCAGTTGTAAAAAGTAAAAGCACTGAGTCGTCATTGGAGGCTCATGTTCATGAACCACACCTTTCCTTGTGTCCTTCACCCCAACCAAGATTGAAGGATGACGCAGGCCATACTACTGATTACTCCATGGAGCTGTTTTCACATACCATGCCTGGATTATCAAGTGAAATGGTGAATTACCCAGGCCAAGATGAATCTGACATGGAGTGCACTGATGCACAGCCGCTGATGGATGATTCTGCTGGTACATTCACTCAGAGCACTACATTGTCCTCGCAGTGTACAGAGCCAAATTCTGACCCTGATGAGACTCAGGTGCCCCTTCCCGCACACTATACCACCATACACGGTGACACAGAGGAAGGTGCACATGACATAGAAGAGGAGGTGATGGATGACCCAGTTGTTGACCCAGATTGGCATCCATTGGGGGAAGAGGGTGCTGCTTCCAATAGCTCAGATGAGGAGCATCCACAGCAGACATCGACATCGCAACAGCTGTTATCTGGCAGGCCCGGAGCACTCCAAAGACAGGTTCCAAACATCAAAAGAGTTGCTGGACAGCTTGTCCAGAGGGTCAAAAGATCACAGCGTGCTAGGCCGCAAAATGTCTGCCAAAGTAGGAAGAGTGCAGTGTGGCACTTTTTTGAACAAAATCCTCATGATCAGGCCAAGGTTATCTGTAAGAAGTGCGCAAAGACCATTAGCCGAGGGAAAAATCTGAAAAATTTGAATACCAGTTGCATGCTTAGACATTTAACCAGCATGCACTTGCAAGCGTGGACACAACACCAAACCTCAAGTGCCACATGTGCAACTGATCACAACGAAGGTAGTCAGCAACGCTACATTGTTTCCCCCACTGTAAGCCCACCGGTTAGCACAGCAGCAAATGTTGAGGTGTCGTTGCAAGGCCACAGCAGTCAGGGAATCCCACTGTTATATCAACGAAAGACTGATTCTAGGCCATCAGAAAGAACACCAACTCCATCACCATCATCAACCCTCTCTCAGTCCGCCCTGTCCACCGCTACTTCCACCATATGCAGCTCTCAAGTCCAGCTCACCCTCCCAGACACTATGAGTAGGTCAAGAAAGTACTCAGTATCTTATCCGCGTACACTGGGTTTGAACGCCCACATTGCCAAACTAATCTCGTTTGAGATGATGCCCTTTCGGTTGGTGGAAAGCACAGCTTTCCGCGAACTCATGGCCTATGCAGTACCACGCTATGACCTACCCAGTCGCCACTTCTTCTCTCGCAAAGCCATCCCAGCCCTCCACCATCATGTGAAAGACCGCATTGTCCATGCACTCAAGCAGTCAGTGAGCGGAAAGGTGCACCTCACAACTGATGCATGGTCCAGTCGGCATGGCCAGGGCCGTTACGTGTCCATCACTGCGCACTGGGTTAATGTGGTGGATGCAGGGTCCACAGGGGACAGCGGTGGTGGGACAGTGCTGCCTAGCCCACGGTATAGGAAACAGTTGGCTGTAGGCGTTCGACCCTCCTCCTCCTCCACCTCCTCCAGAAGCGAAAGCTCGTCCACAGAGCGCAGTCGTACGAGCACTCCATCTGCAGCTGCCACTGTTGCACACGATGTGTCCCCCTATCGAGCAGCTAGTGGAAAGCATCAGCAGGCTGTGTTGCAGATGATGTGTTTGGGCGACAGACACACCGCCGAGGTGCTGGCCGAGTACTTGAAGCGACAAACTGAGTCATGGCTGGGCAGTGTACATCTTGAGGCAGGCAAGGTAGTTAGTGATAACGGCCATAATTTTGTAGCAGCCATAGCCCTTTCAAAACTCAGCCACATACCTTGCTTGGCTCACACCTTGAACCTGGTGGTGCAGTGCTTCCTCAAAAATTATCCAGAGTTAACAGCCCTGCTCCAGAAGGTGCGAAGACTGTGCGCGCACATCCGCCGGTCGCCTGTACACTCCGTTCATATGCAGAAGCTGCAGCGATTGCTCCACCTTCCCAACCACCGCCTCATTATCGACATTGCAACAAGGTGGAACTCCACCCTGCACATGGTGGAGCGGCTGTGCGAGCAGAGGCAGGCCATATTGCATTTGTGGGAGGATACACGGCCAGGCACTTTGAGAGCAGACATGGAGTTGACAGGTGTGCAGTGGTCGAAGCTGAAAGACCTTTGTAAAGTCCTTCAGTGTTTTGAGGAATGCACACGGCTGGTAAGCGCAGACGACGCCATCCTAAGCATGAGCATCCCACTTATGCGTCTGCTCATGAAAACTTTGACGCACCTTAAGGAGCAGGCGTCTGCAGCCAATGTTGATGAGGAGGAAGAGGAGGAGGGAATCCTTGATGACATTCAGCCATTGTCTGCTCAGGGACCTCTCCTGGACGAGGTGGAGGAAGAAGAGGAGGAGGAGGATGATGGGGATGATTACTTAGGGGAGGAGGATGCATCTTGTGGGGCAAGTGAAAATGTTGGCGTGGCAAGGTCTGGTACAGGGTTTGTGCGTGACTGGAGGGATGTGGATTTGCCAGAAAGTGCTCCTCCACCCAGCACTCGCAGTGCATCATTGACACCGGGAACATTGGCCCACATGTCAGATTATGCCTTGCAGATCCTAAAAAGGGACCCCCGCATTGCCAAAATGATGAACGATGACGACTACTGGTTGGCCAGCATCCTGGATCCACGCTATAAAGGCAAATTACAAAACATCATGCCACAGGAGAACCTTGACCTAATATTGGCTAATAAACAAACAACTCTGGTAAATCGGTTGCTTGAGGCATTCCCAGCACACAGCAGCGGTGATGGTTCTCACACGAGCCGTACGGGCCGGGGGCAGCTTGGCAGAAGTGTTCGTGGTGCACACAGCAGAAGTGGCGTTGGAGACAGGGGTTTCATGACAATGTTGTGGACTGATTTTTCAAATACCGCTCACACAACTGGTAATACTGCATCGATGGAAAGTGACAGGAGACAGCAGTTGTCAACTATGGTAACAAACTACTTTTCCTCCCATATCGATGTTCTCCCACACAGGTCTTTCCCCTTTGACTATTGGGCCGCTAAACTGGACACCTGGCCTGAATTGGCCCAATATGCCTTACAGGAGCTCGCTTGCCCAGCTGCAAGTGTGCTATCGGAAAGAGTCTTCAGTGCAGCTGGATCAATCCTGACAGAAAAAAGGACCCGTCTGTCAACCCAAAATGTGGATGATCTAACCTTCATTAAAATGAACCATGCATGGTTTTCCAAGGATTTTGTCCCACCTTCCCCTGATGACACATAGGGTGACAGAAAAATGGCTTGCTTTGGTCCACCTCTTCCTGGTACTTCACCTATTTCGCCTTTTGCATCAGCTGAATGTCCAACATCAACATATGCCACTTTCTAAAACTCCCTAACTGTGCTGCCTCCCCCCCCATGGCCGGGGTCACCACCTACCGCACGACACCGTGTGAGTGCCGTTGCCCTGGACAGGTGGGTAGGCCGACTCTTGGGCGCGGGCACTGGCACAGGGTCCCTCATAGTGCAATCAAGTGTCTCTGACGGTGGTGGTGCACACCCGCCGTCAGACACACCGCTGTACTATGAGGGGCCCAGTGCCAGTACCGACGCCCATGAGTGGGCCCCCCTTGCTTGGGCAGGGCCCCAGCATTTGCAATCTTTACCTCTCCCTGCTCCTCCGCTGTGTAATCTGGGCCGTCAAATCCATACTGTGCCTGACACCGTCTGAGCCTGCCTCCTGAGACATATATTTTGAATGTGTACGCTATCCATACATGTTATCCAGGGATACGGTACCCTTTCTAACCTTTGTGCAATCACGTGCAATCCATACTGGGCCTAACACCGTCTGAGCCTGCCTCCTGAGACATATATTTTGAATGTGTACGCTATCCATACATGTTATCCAGGGATACGGTACCCTTTCTAACCTTTGTGCAATCCATACTGGGCCTAACACCGTCTGAGCCTGCCTCCTGAGACATATATTTTGAATGTGTACGCTATCCATACTTGTTATCCAGGGATACGGTACCCTTTCTAACCTTTGTGCAATCACGTGCGATCCATACTGGGCCTAACACCGTCTGAGCCTGCCTCCTGAGACATATATTTTGAATGTGTACGCTATCCATACATGTTATCCAGGGATACGGTACCCTTTCTAACCTTTGTGCAATCACGTGCAATCCATACTGGGCCTAACACCGTCTGAGCCTGCCTCATGCTGTATAGACATATATTTTGAATGTGTACGCTATCCATACATGTTATCCAGGGATACGGTACCCTTTCTAACCTTTGTGCAATCATGTGCAATCCATACTGGGCCTAACACCGTCTGAGCCTGCCTCATGCTGTATAGACATATATTTTGAATGTGTACGCTATCCATACATGTTATCCGGGGATACGGTACCCTTTCTAACCTTTGTGCAATCACGTGCAATCCATACTGGGCCTAACACCGTCTGAGCCTGCCTCCTGAGACATATATTTTGAATGTGTACGCTATCCATACATGTTATCCAGGGATACGGTACCCTTTCTAACCTTTGTGCAATCACGTGCAATCCATACTGGGCCTAACTCCGTCTGAGCCTGCCTCCTGAGACATATATTTTGAATGTGTACGCTATCCATACTTGTTATCCAGGGATACGGTACCCTTTCTAACCTTTGTGCAATCACGTGCGATCCATACTGGGCCTAACACCGTCTGAGCCTGCCTCCTGAGACATATATTTTGAATGTGTACGCTATCCATACATGTTATCCAGGGATACGGTTCCCTTTTCTAACCTTTGTGCAATCACGTGCAATCCATACTGGGCCTAACACCGTCTGAGCCTGCCTCATGCTGTATAGACATATATTTTGAATGTGTACGCTATCCATACATGTTATCCGGGGATACGGTACCCTTTCTAACCTTTGTGCAATCACGTGCAATCCATACTGGGCCTAACACCGTCTGAGCCTGCCTCCTGAGACATATATTTTGAATGTGTACGCTATCCATACATGTTATCCAGGGATACGGTACCCTTTCTAACCTTTGTGCAATCACGTGCAATCCATACTGGGCCTAACACCGTCTGAGCCTGCCTCATGCTGTATAGACATATATTTTGAATGTGTACGCTATCCATACATGTTATCCAGGGATACGGTACCCTTTCTAACCTTTGTGCAATCACGTGCAATCCATACTGGGCCTAACACCGTCTGAGCCTGCCTCATGCTGTATAGACATATATTTTGAATGTGTACGCTATCCATACATGTTATCCGGGGATACGGTATCCTTTCTAACCTTTGTGCAATCACGTGCAATCCATACTGGGCCTAACACCGTCTGAGCCTGCCTCATGCTGTATAGACATATATTTTGAATGTGTACGCTATCCATACATGTTATCCGGGGATACGGTACCCTTTCTAACCTTTGTGCAATCACGTGCAATCCATACTGGGCCTAACACCGTCTGAGCCTGCCTCATGCTGTATAGACATATATTTTGAATGTGTACGCTATCCATACATGTTATCCGGGGATACGGTACCCTTTCTAACCTTTGTGCAATCACGTGCAATCCATACTGGGCCTAACACCGTCTGAGCCTGCCTCATGCTGTATAGACATATATTTTGAATGTGTACGCTATCCATACATGTTATCTGGGGATACGGTACCCTTTCTCACCTTTGTGCAATCACGTGTAATCCATACTGGGCGTGAGAACGGCTGGCGAGCTGTTAAGCAAGCTACAGCACCTGTCCAGACAAGTACAGGGATTCCCTAGCGAGGAGACTTATTTGATTGTTTTCAATGTTGGGACAGCAATTTTTGGGGAGCACTATACTCTGGAGAATGATAGATGGGGCCCACCATACACTGGAACATTCCAAAGGTGGACATCAGACACTGGAGCAGCATTTACAGGGCCCATTATACACTAGAGCATTAGAAATGGGGCCCATTATGTTTGGAGCATTATTTGGGCCCATAAGACAGTGGAGCTTCATCCATGGGGACCAACATATACTGTAGCATTATGTGGAGCTCATCATATACTGTTTCAAACATTATATGGGACCAATGATTCTGTATGGAGAAATAGATGGGCCTCGTCATGAGATGTAAAAAGTGAGGTATTTTTCATTGTACTATACCGCTATTTCTCTGCTGTATCGGAGCATGATGAGTTGTGGTATGTGTTAAAGGGGCGCTCTTTCGCCCAGGGCACATGAAAACCTGGAGCCAGCCCTCCCCCCCCACAGTTTGTAGCCAAATAACCCCCATTTTTCAGTGCGTAACTTGCATTATGAAGTTAATTAAGGTTGACAAGCTTAAGAAAGAAGAATTGATGCTTTTGGCATTCAAATGGGCACTGTAGGTGTGTTTCCTGTCCTCCTCTCACTGCCGACTTTTATTCCCCATTGACTTACATTGGGTTTCGTGTTTCGGGACGACCCCGACTTTTCCCTATAATCGGACGATCTTGCTCGACCCGACTTTTGGAAAAGTCGGGTTTCACGAAACGAAACGCGACCCTAAAAAACCAAAAGTCGCTCAACTCTAATAGACCTATTGGTGTCTCTTGAGACATTCTCAAGTCTAGTTATTAAAAATGTTATGAAAATGTCACCAAAAATTAAAATTCACATTTATTTACTTATTATAGTGCCTTAACTGAATGCTTTATTTTATGAATCAGTTTTAAAACTTAGATAAGCAAATCAATGACAGCTATTTTTACTGATTAGCTTGTTCAGCACTTCTTAAATATTCAATGAGAACCTGTCTGAGTAAATGAATGTTTCTGTTCCAGCAGGTGTCAGGGGGATTACTTCTCCTTGTGAAGAGTGTCAAGCTGGCGTAAGGAGACTTATAGACCATGCAATGCTCCTCTGGCAATTTAAATATGTAAATAGTCTCTGTGTTGTGAACGGAGGTGGTTGTGTCCCTGTAATTAACTAGTTAATAAATTAGTTTTGATTTTCTTACTTCTATCAACCACTATGCTGTTTGTTTTACACATTAAAGGGAATCTCACACCCCATTTTTGGACTATCAGCTGCCGGCACCGTCATCAGGGGCTTATCTACAGCATTCTGTAATGCTGTAGATAAGCCCCTGATGTAACCTGAAAGATAAGAAAAACGAGTTATATTATATTCACCCAGGGGAGGTCCGGGTCCGGTCTTGGTCCGATGGGTGTCGCTGTCCTGTCCAGCGCCTCCCCACTCCTAATGGTGACGTCCTCTTCTTTGCTACCCATCGTGGCTCCTGCACAGGTGCACTCTGCTCTGCCCTGTTGAGGGCAGAGCAGAGTGCTACAGTGCGTAGGCGCCCGGACCTCTTTGACCTGGTCCGGCGCCTGCGCACTGCGCATTACAGAATGCTGTAGATAAGCCCCTGATGGTGATGCCGGCAGCTGATAGTCCAAAAATGGGGTGACAGATTCCCTTTAAAAGATAGACATTTATAACAGGTTAGACCCCGTTCACATCTATCCTGTGCTCTACGCTGAGTATTTGAATTGGAGTTTTTGTCTAAATCTCTGAAAAATGTGATTCAGACATGATTCAGTATAATGGGGCAGGTTGAGGCAATTTGGATTCAATTTTGCTTCCTGTATAATGGCTCACCATGCTTTTGTGTCTCCCTGAATAGAAGCCAAACGGAGTCCATAGTGACTCTGCCCTATTGCACTATTAAAGCCACGTTCACATGCTCATAACCAGAAGTGGGTGAAAAATGTAGGAATGTAGAAACTCTCTTTGGCATCATTTGCATCCGTGTCATGCACCAACCCTTTGGATCCTGCAACAGGTACAGCTTAATTTATAGATTTAGGGCCTAAATCATTAAAGCTTGGCATTTTGTATTTCAGTCTCGATGAGCTGTGTAGTACAATATGATGTGCCACCTCTTAATGAATTTGATGCACCCTTCAACTGCCATGGGACACCACCAGAAATTTTATGTAGGTCAGTGGCTGGAGTAAATTTCCGGCATTTATACCAACTTAGTAACATAATGTTTTAGTTGGGTACACTTGGTCATTCCCCATTTCGACCCAGTTCTGCTTAGAAGTTGTAAAAAGTTGTCAGGAGCTGTCAAAAAATTGAATGGCTCAAAAACATTGAAACATTTCAAGGTGTTTTTTACCAGAAATATGCCAACAAATGTTGAGGAGCAAAAACCTTAGTCTGGAATATTCCTTTAAATGTATCAAATGATCTCTAAAATCCCAGAATCGGCCCAATAGAATCCTTTAAAATATATTTCCAACCTTTTTCTACATTAGATATAAAACAAAATGTGTAAAAAAATCTTGGTTTCTTATTGAATTCAGTCTTTCTCCTGCAAGTTATCCAGGTGAAACACTAAAATGTCAAGTAATGCAATCTTGATATAAAAAATGAGCACTGGTGCTGAGAGCAAATCAATTTGTTTTATTCTTTCCTTTTTCTGCCCTTTCATGGGCTGCAGAAAAATGAGAGAAGCATTCTCAATAACAGAGTCACCCAGGATCAATAAATAATGAAATGATCTCCTTATTTCTGCTTTATATACAAGTAGAACAGAACACAGAACTGAATTCTATTTTCAGTAAAATTACTGAGCAAGTCGCTACCTATAGGTTATATCAGTATTGTGTATGATACAGATATTTTATTTGGTTGCTAGAGTTTCAAGAACAGCTAGAATGAAAAAGCTGTAAAGTAGGAGCACAAGCACAAGAGTTACTTCTGTTAGTCTGAAGAAAAGTTTCTTGTAGCAGCAATCTATCAGGAATTTATATAAAGCCTGTCAGTAGAAAATGACTGTTCAAACCAAGCACATGCACAGGAATAGCCAAATAGTTCAGCGTACCTTCCCAACTACTTGTTTTGTATGTATCTCCATCAGTGTTGGCCCAGAATGCTTGAGGTCGACAGGTTGAAATGACTCTTGGGGCCCACACTAAAGCTACCTGTAAATAATTGAAAGGCATTTCCCCCTACAGTGGAACGTTGACTGTAAAATAAAGGTGGTTCCTGCAAATGTACTGTGCCCACATCATAACTGTGAAACGAAATCCAGGGAGGCAGCAGGTGTATACGATAAAATCCAAAATTTATTGAAGAAAAATGAACTAAAAGTGTATGGCAGTTCCAATGTGACTGAGACCTACACTTTTCAGCTTCTTACAGCCTTATTCATGGATCCACTTAGTCTAATTAGCTGAAACTCATAGGTCTCAATCACATTAGAACTGACATACACTTTTAGTTCATTTTTCTACAATAAATTTTAGATTTTTTCGTGTACACCTGCTGCCTCTCTGGATTTCGTCCCCCTGTTTTGTCTCAGCCGGTTCCAGTCCTGTCCGTGCGAAGCAACCAGCAAGATCCATGCTGCAACTTGGGTGAGCCGACTCTCCTTTCCTTTTTCCCCTCCTCTATGTATTCACACCGTAACTGTGGTACCATAATTATGGTAGTTTGCATAAAAATGGGTGAATATTGACTTTTAGGATTTCTACTTCTAATACGTGGCACTAGACTTCGAGTTCTCTTCTTCTCGGAAGATGCAATTTGCATGTTTCTTTCTTAAATCTGGCGATGCAGATTAGATTAATGTTCAACAGATATGAGGTTATAAAACCCAAGACAAAAAACAAAATGAACAAATAGAGGATATAGAAGGATCAAGCTGTTGGATTTCACCATATCTGATCCTTTTGTATTCGGTGAAGATAAAACACCAACAAAAGTGTTTGACAAAAACATACTCCACTCTTCCCTTTTGGAACGTATAACAAAGCAACATATAATGTACAACAAAACATTACCCACACTTGAACCAGAACCAGAACCTCATTGAAAACAATTGGGACCCGAACTTTTGGGCTGGAAAATTTTCTCTCTGCAAAGAACTTCCCCTGGAGCTCTGAACATTGCAACAGAGTTCTAGGAGAAGTCTGCGTTCGACGTTTAGCACCGCACACTCACTGTCCAGTACGAACCCTGAACTTTTAAGTTCAGGTTCGGTCATCTCTATGTGACAGCTATCTGAACTGTATGGTGACCTCTATGCTAAGTTCAGACAGTGTTGAATCAGACTGGAAATCTGCAGCTTTCACCAATTCAGTTACAGGTAAGTATGGAGAACAATAATTCAGACACAGTATGTAAAATACTACAAATCTGTTTGGAAAATGAAGCAAAATTATTGCAATATGAATTCTCAAAGCTCATGCAATGGTCATATGAATTATGAATAGCTTTGAAGAAATAAAAATAGACCTAAAAACACAGTTTCAGTTATTTCTGAAAAAATACAACTGTTAGATGTCAGTGTGTAAAACAACGTCAGTTAACACTTCAGAAGGGAAGTTTTGTAACACTGAAAGTACAGAAAAGGCCATGTGATAAGGTTTTCCAGAGACATTTATAGTATACAGCTACAAGGATATTTTACTACTGAATGTTTGTAAAATTATCATTATTATTGTTATTAATTTTAAAGCACAAATAACCACTTGAAAACCAGGTTTGAATGACTATTAATGAACAGATTTTTTTTTACATTTGCCTCTCCAAATTTCATTAGGGTCATAGTGGGTATTTTTGCTGACCAAGATGTATTAAGCCCTGTTTTGGCATGGGAAAATATAAATATATATCTAATAAATAATATATATATACGCGTATATATTATAATATAATGCTTTTTACTTCTCACAGCATATCACACCAAATAACCTGTTTAATGAAGTCTTCAGATTACTACATTCCTAGATTTGTCTGATTCAACAAAAAAGTCTACTGACATTTTGCACACTGCATAAGATTTCATCAGCCCCAGATAGCTCATATAATCACAGACTTTGTAGTGCAAGCTCTCTCATAGTGTCTTGCAGCTTTCAGATCACATGTCATACTGCAGCCAATAAGGAGGGACTATCATAGCCTGTACAAAAATCTAAGCAGGGATGCAGCAGCACTTTTAGGGTGACACAGCTAACAGTTTAACATTAGAGATAGGAAAAAAAGAATCTCATAAGGCCCCGTCACACTAAGCGACTTACCAGCGATCCCGACACCGATATCAAGGTGTCAGGATCGCTAATAAGTCGCTATGTGATCGCTGGTGAGCTGTCACACAGACAGCTTCACCAGCGATCAGCACAGCGATGCCGAGCGCCCGGCATCGCTGGCCATCCCTGCAAAAAATAGAATCAAAATAAAAAATATAGTTATTCTCACCTTCCGATGTCGCGTTCAGCCATCCCGCCTCTCTCCACGCTCCGGTCCCAGTGATCCTTTGCGAGAATGACCGCGAGATATCACGGTCTCGAGGGATAACAAAGTCTCGCGGTCATTCGTGCAAAGGATCACTGGGACCGGAGCGTGGAGAGAGGCAGGATGGCTGAACGGGACGTCGGAAGGTGAGAATAACTATATTTTTTATTTTTTTTATTATTTTTTACACCTGATCGCTGGTCTCCCGCCTGTCACACACAGCGATGCGTGCTGGCCAGCGGGAGACCAGCGACCAAAGAAATGTCCAGAGGTTTCTTCCAGCGATCAGCGATACTGGCAGGGGGGCCGCTCGCTGATCGCTGTCACACACAGCGATCTCGCTGGTGAGATCGCTGTTACGTCACAAAAGTTGTGACTCAGCAGCAATCTCGCTACCGAGATCGCTTAGTGTGACGGAGCCTTAAAACATTTGACAGACACTTCAGGAAGTAATGTGTTATACAAATTATCACATTAAATAAGATAAGTATAGTAGTTAAAAAATAATATACTGTAGATTTTCTGAGTATGCTAGCAGCAGCAGTACTGCCAGAAACAGTGATCTAGTGTAGCTGGCATTTGTCCTGCTGCATTATTTGAATTACTTCACATTTTTTTTCTTCTTAATGCAGTAGAAAGCAGCAGAAGTCCATATAATATTCTTTTTTTTTTAAAAAAAGCCTGATTCAGAAAAATGCAAAGGCAAATGTATGTACCGGTAGTTTTTACATTTCTTGCAAAGTCTTTTTTGTGAAGGAAAGAATGATTGTGATTATAAAATTCAATAACAAGCGATCAAAACATCGCATCTACCCCAAAATGGTGTAGTTATTTTTTTTGCAAACTTTGGATGTTTTTGTACCACTTAAATAAAACAAGATTTATACATGTTTGGTTTCTGTCAACTCGTAATGACCTGGAGAATCATAATGGCAGGTCAGTTTTAGCATTTAGTGAACATAGTAGAAAGAAAACAACACTTGTGGAATTGCACTTTTTTTGCAATTTCACTGAACTTTGAATTTTTTTTTACTGTTTTCCAGTACACGATGTGGTAAAACCAATAGAAGTTTTTCAAAAGTACAACTCGTCCTTCAAAAAACAAGCCCTCACACGGCAATATTGATTAAAATAAAAAATGTATGGCTCTGGGAAAATGGAGCAAAAAACGGAAATGCAAAAATGGAAAATCCTACTGTTGTTAAGGGGATGTCATAGGGTAGTGTAAACACAAGCTAAATCAAGGCCATAAATATATAGACTAAGTCTGGAGGAGGAGTGAACCAGAGTAAGTATCACCTATAACTGGCATCTGGAAACAGACAAGGGTGTAAATACTGTGTAACACTGCCCAAGGTTCATAACATGAAGTATTCACAACAAGAAGCTAATGAGACAACAGTGTTGAGGAAATAACTGACTTGCCTGGTTGCCACCACGTGTAAGAGAATATCAAACAAAATTTCTCCATTATGTCCCTACATAGTCTGCAATTGAGGTGCAGCACCACCTAGCAAAGGAAGCAGAAATAAAAGCAGATAGTTCAGATATGGATGATACAGTACTTTCCTTTTAAGAGAGACTTCCTAACCCTTGATTGATGAAACTGCCATATTAGGATGTCAGCATTGATGTTACTAGCCAAAAGCCAAAATCTTTCAATTGGCCCATAACCCTTCTAATGTATAAGATACTGTAGGAAACCTCTAACTATCCAGTAATTAAGGATCTTTTGTACTTGATATCCTAAGCTGCCTTCAAATGACAAAGTAGATGGAGGATTTCTAACAAGGTGAACATGTGGTTTGTTTAAGGCATGGATTTTTGGAATACATTGGATATCCAAAAAGAAGGGAAACATTTCAAATGAAAGGCTACTGGATCAATGATGTCACTTATTTCATATGGACCAATAAATATGGGTCTTAGTGTAACAGAAGGGACCTATTGTTTAATAGCTTTAGTAGATAACTACACCTTGTCCTCAATACCAAAGCTTGGCCCAAAAGAACAACTCTTATCAGCAGAGATGGTCTATCTATCCTGTGCCTTCTTTTAGTACTTTCAGACCTCAGAACTATCAATTTTTAACCTATGAACAGATTTATCTGCTTTTGGAGTATTGAGTATCCATTTCTGAGGCTGAAGAGTATCAAAGTCAGAATGATACTCAAGAGTACAGGAGAATGGCAAAGTCTTAATGGACACTTGATACTGATTATTATTAGCACAATCAGCTGAAGGAAGATTTTTCACCCAATGAGGCTACTTTTACACTTGCTGGGTGTTTTTTTCTTGGATCACCAATTTTCTGGTTTGGAAAAGTAGGGGGGAAAGAAAGGAAGTTGTCAATAAAATTGAAAAAAAACAGGAAATTGTCAAGGAACAATAACGAAAAAAAACCAAAAGCTCCAGTGCCATTTTCTTCTGGTCTTCACAGTGCAGAGCTTTTTGTCCTTTGTTTCTTGCAATCTTTGGATTTCACATTTCTGAACATGTCGAAGCGTCTTGAAGATGATGTGATTCTGTTTTGGTTGCTTAACCAGCATTTAAAGCATGAGCAGAGAGCAGCAGTTGCACTTGCACCAAGGAGGCTGTGGGTGCACCCAATTCTTTTGCAGCGTTCGTGGAAGGGTCATTTCCATACGCTATACAGTGACCTGCGACAGCACCCAGAGAAACTCTTTACATACTGCCGTATGTCTGTGGCTACTTTTGATTTGCTGTTGTCAGAGTTGCGTCCCAGGATTACATTCAAGGATACCAGAATGCGTCACTGCATATCTTCGGAACAACGGCTTATTGTGACATTGTGGTAATGACAACCTTATTTTAAATAACTAATTTAGGATTTTAATGTTTCATAATAGATTACTGATGTCTACCTCCCCCTTTTTTTAAAAAATACAGGTTCCTTGCAACTAGCAACTCTTTCTCGGCACTTCATTTTGAGTTCCTATTAGGGATTACTACAGTGTCCAAGATAGTTGCACATACCTGTTTGGTATTGTGGGAGTGCCTAAAGGAAATTGCTTTAGCTCCACCAAAGCAGGAAGACTGGCAAGCTATAGCATATAGCAGCGGACTTCCAAGCAAACGCACAGTTTCCACACTGTATCAGTGTTCTGGATGAGAAGCATATCCGGGTCAAAAAACCAGCCTTCTCCAGCACAAAATTTTTCAATTATAAACATTTTTTTTATTGTACTTATGGCTATTTCTGACAGCAATTATAATTTTGTAATGGTCAGCATTGGGGCTTATGGGAGCACATCTGATGCAAGGATCTGGAGTAGCTCTCGAATTGAGTACCATTTGAGGAACAACCAATTAAATGTCTCCAAACCTGCTGCATTACCGGACTGCTCTAACCACCAATTTCCATATGTCCTGGTTGCTGATGAGGGTTTTGGACTCTCTCCAAATGTCATGTGGCCATTTCCCCAACGATCTTTAGAATCCCAGAAGAGGATCTTTAATTATAGACTTACTAGAGAACGAAGGAACAGTGAGTGTGCCTTTGGGATCCTGTCGGCGAAGTGGCGTGTACTCATGAGCTGCATGGAAGCAGGACTAGAGAGTGCAACAAATATTGTTAAGGCATGTGTGGTGTTACACAATTTTGTTAGACGGCATGAAGTTAACCAAGAACCCTTGCTTTCTGTGGAAACTCCATCGGACAACACAATCAACCCCACGGATCAGCAATTTAATTTTGGTCGCCCTGCTGCAGCTGCAATTGCAATTCGAGAGGTTTTTGCAGATTATTTTGCGTCTTCCCAGGGAGCCGTCTCCTGGCAGCAGGCGGCCGTTTCATCAACTGAATATTAAGACCCAAAGTGTGGATTGTGGCAGCTGAATTCCCTGGACTTACATATCGCAATCAAAAAACATTCTCACAAACTTACTTTGCTAAATTTTTATTTAACAAAATTTTTTTTTGTAAAAATATTTTGCAGCAGTAACACAAAAAGAGGGCTTGAAAATCCTCAAAAAATTCAAAAATACAACAAAAAAGGCAGAGATGCTTACCTGCCAAGGCCTCCAAACAAGTGCACTATCAGGATGCAGTGGACCCATAGAGATAAGATGGCGGAAACACAGGTGCAAGAATACCGATGAGACAACCGCTCACATCCTACCAAACCATGGAGGGGGCGGCTGCTTGGTATATAAATGCACAATGAAGACTTGTATGTGGCACTGTTCACATTATGGCAATGCACAGCATCCAGGTTAACAGTCTTTTAGTTACGCCCTTCTATTAGATCAAGCGGGCTGCCCAGCGCTATCAAGATGCATCCCATATGAACAGACACCACAGTTTACAAGCCCGCCTGATCTAATAAAAGGGTATAACTAATAGGCTGTTAACCTGGATGCTGTGCATTGCCATAGTGTGAACAGCGCCACATACAAATCCTCATTGTGCATTTGTTTGGAGGCCTTGGCAGGTAAGCATCTCTGCCTTTTTTGCTGTATTTTTGAATTTTTTGGAGGATTTTCACATCCTCCTTTTGTGCTGTTGCTGTTTAGTGCTAGGGACTCATAAATGTGGGGATCCGTGACGAGGATTATGAGCTTATGTATTTTTGCCAAAATATCAACTAATACCTCACATTTTTTAATGTGTTTTTTGCACTTTTTTATTCGGGGTGCAGTTGGGCCCATTTGGTCTTGTAAACTGTGGTGTCTGTTCACATGGAATGCATCTTGATAGCGCTGGGCAGCCCGCCTGATCTAATAGAAGGGAGTAACTAATAGGCTGTTAACCTGGATGCTGTGCACTGCCATAGTGTGAACAGCGCCACATACAAGTCTTCATTGTGCATTTATATACCAAACAGCCACCCCCTCCATGGATTGGTAGGATGTGAGCGGTTGTCTAATCAGTATTCTTGCACCTGTGTTGCCGCCATCTTAACTATATGGGTCCACTGCATCCTGATAGTGCATTTGTTTGGAGGCCTTGGCAGGTAAGCATCTCTGCCTTTTTTTTTGTATTTTTAAAAATATTTTGTACAGAAATATTTTTTAAATACTAAAAAAGCAAACATTTCCCACATGGCGTTAAAAAAAGGGTATTTGTAATTACAACAGGTCAGGTTGCAATTCCATTCACATATTAAGGAAATTGGGGATGTCATGGTTAAGCATTCCCGTCTGAGAATGCTCAGAAGATTGAGGAGTGCTAAAAAGACTAGATGAACCCTGAAATTTCAAAGTGCCCCTGGAAGACTGTGGCAGAGTTGCTGTAGCCTGACGCTGCATGAAAGAATCGGGTTACTCTACGCCTTGTTGACTGCTTAAACCCATCACTAGCCTCCTCCAAATCAAGAGGATGGGGTTCATGAGAACATATATGTCAGGAACACCGCACTGCACTTGCTCAATGAGCCATTGCGCGTATCCTGAGTACAAAAACTGTGCACAAAGATACCTGTGGAGCGGGGCAACAGCGGTGAAGATGCGTGCTCCAGACTAACAGGACCTGAAGCACGTGACTGCTGAGGGCATGGTCTAAACTCCAGAGAGCTAGGAGCTGAGGAAAACTCCTAAAAGGGTAACTACAGGACAATGTTACCAAGGGGCATAGACAGAGATGTAAACCAGATCAGGCCGGGATCAAAGCACGAGATAACATGACACTACCAATGGATTAGACAAAACGGATAGTCAGGACGATGCAATAGACCAGTAAACCAGAACGGGGAATAGATTGTATATTAGGGACAGACTGTAGCGGAGTAACGATAGCCATGCCAGGAGGTCAGAACCGGAGAAGACAATAGTACCAAAACGTGAGACAGAGAACAGAGTGAGGGGACAGACCAGGTCATACATGGGAAGCAAACAAGCAGTGCAGTATACACGCACACCAGAGGGTCAGACACACAGCCAGAACAACATTATAGCTGGCAGGGAATCCTAGCCTGGAGTGGGTATAAATACCCCTCTCAGATCCAAAGGGAGGCCAGCAAAAGTTAACCCTGTGAGAACAGGACATTAACAATGTCCTATACCATGACAATATGTAGATTACACTGTTGATCATGCTAATGCAGCTCTGCTTGGCTTCCGGGAGCACATTGCAAAAATGTGGGCAGAAGCTCCTTAATAGCTCGTCCTCTGGGCCTTCTGTTTTTTTTTTCTTAAAAATTCAAGGATTTCTTGGGATGTCTTAGATGGAGGCATCATTTCTACGGCAGCAGCAGAAGCAGTAGCAGCAGCTCTCCTCTTCCCACGGCTCCCTCCACTTGTGCTTGACTGAGATGGAATGTCCACACTGACCACCCTTTCTGCAGGACATTCGGAACTCTCTTCTGCAATCATGCTTGGTTCGCTTGACTCAAAAGAAGTGCTTGCACCACTGCTGCTAGACTGCTGCTGTGATTGTGCTGACACTGCCGGTAGACTTTCTTCAGTTCTGAAAATGAGAACAGACAATTTAAGTAGCTAGACAACAAACATCAACATGGACGATACATACATATGTATGTATACTTACTCGCGCATGCCAAGGACAGGATGCAGAAATTGAAGCTGTTTAGTAAATCTGTAAGGCTTCTTTTCTTTACCATCAGCCTCTCCAGACCTCTCCCTCTCTGCTTTGACCTGTGATGCTCTTTTTTATTGGTCCATGGCAGATCCCCACTTGGTCTTAATGGATTTCACTGTAGTGGAAGAAAAAACATAAAAAAACATAACTCAATTTTGCACTTTTTAAATTGTAAACAACAAGTATATCATGTCATGTGCTGAGCACTTACATATAAAGTCTTGCGCCTTGTCATTTGCGCGCTGCCAGCGGTTAGGGATGATGGATTGGATCACATCCTCCCAGGCCCGCACTTTCATGTCCCGGTCGTGATAGCTCTCACGCCTGGAATCCCAAATGCAGGGATGATCCTGATTCCTGAAGCAGAAAAAGGGGGGGATCAGCAATAGCATATTTTGGGAAAGAAAACAGCACTTAAATAACATGACTAAGGCTGGTTTCACATTTGCGTTTTTTAGCGCTGGAAAAAAACGCATACGTGCGCATGCGATTTTTCCCCTATATTTAACATGGGTGCGCATACCTGCGCACTTGTAAGCGCATGTATGCGATTTTCATGCGCTGCGTTTTTTTGGGGTGTGCGTTGGTATTTTCCAGACGCTGCATGTTGCATTTTTTGGCCCTTGAAAAAATCGCATGCGCACGTATGCGCACGTTTTGCGCTAAAAATGGCCATTATAGCCTATGGATGCGCATACGTGCGCACTGGCATGCGCAGGTATGCGCTTTTTTAGCGCAGCGTTTTTTGGGTGGTGTCCACTTTTTATCCTAGTTAGAATCTTCTAAAGTCCAAAAAAAAAAGTCTATATAAAGGAGGTGCCTGCCAAAACTCTGCCACTACTACACTAGACAGATTGAAGAGCAGACATTCAACCAAGAACCCATTATATCAGCGAAGAATGTGAGTATATTACATTATATGCCTGTCCTTTTAAATTATGTATGTACTAATGATTTTTATTATTTTTACATGCAGTATGTCTTCAGAATCGGAGTATTCCCCATCGCGGCAGGAATTGGCGCAAGCAGACCGTGAGGTGATTATTTTCGTGCATCTGGTAAGTATATCTGCTGCTTCTCCAAATCTCTTACGTTTTTTTCAACTTTCAGACATCGTCATCATCATCTGCGGACGGGAATAGTGAGGGCGAACAGCAGGAGCAGCGAAGCCAATTCCCGGTGGTTATACGTAATGTAAGTATCAAATGATTTGTAATGTTTTTTTTTTTTTTTTTATCTTCTATTTTTACTCTTTTTTTTGTTTCTTTTTTTGTAACTTTTTAGTCAATTTAAATTTGATTATTCTAATGAATGTGTTTTGTCTAGGTTCCACAACGGGATGAAGACGTCTACCTGGATAATGAGCAGCTCATCAGCCTGGTCCAGGAGCGTTCGCCGTTGTGGGACAGCCGTGACCGGCTGTACAAGGACAATGTGGTGACACGGCGGCTATGGAATGAGGTGGCCGCAGCGTTGATGGATGGCTGGGACAGCGCCACAGCATCCGCCAAAAAGGCGTTTAGTGAGTATTTCCCTGCTCTGTATTGTGCCGCAGTGACTGTTGTCCTTGACGGCACTGTTGGGTTTCGTGCTAGGCGTATTCTAGCTGGAAACCCAACAGTGTCATCGTGGTCTACAGTGACTGCTTTGAGTATTGTATTGCTACATTGTGCCGCAGTGACTGTTGTCCTTGACGGCACTGTTGGGTTTCGTGCTAGGCGTATTCTAGCAGGAAACCCAACAGTGTCATCGTGGTCTACAGTGACTGCTTTGAGTATTGTATTGCTACATTGTGCCGCAGTGACTGTTGTCCTTGACGGCACTGTTGGGTTTCGTGCTAGGCGTATTCTAGCAGGAAACCCAACAGTGTCATCGTGGTCTACAGTGACTGCTTTGAGTATTGTATTGCTACATTGTGCCGCAGTGACTGTTGTCCTTGACGGCACTGTTGGGTTTCGTGCTAGGCGTATTCTAGCAGGAAACCCAACAGTGTCATCGGTGTCTACAGTGACTGCTTTGAGTATTGTATTGCTACATTGTGCCGCATTGACTGTTGTCCTTGACGGCACTGTTGGGTTTCGTGCTAGGTCTATTCTAGCAGGAAACCCAACAGTGTCATCGGGGTGTACAGTGACTGCTTTGAGTATTGTATTGCTAAATTGTGAAGCAGTGACTGTTGTCCTTGACGGCACTGTTTTTTTTTATCAACAGTGGACAAAGTCCGAACACGTTGGCGTTCGATCAAGGACCGCTTCAACAGTGATGTTCGTGCTGAGGGCCAGGTTCGCAGTGGATCTGCGTCAAGGACCAGAACTAGATACCGTCACTATCACGCGTTGCAGTTCCTAAGACCGGTCCTTGCCACAAGATCGTAAGTATTATACATTTTGGGTTTTTATTTTTATTAATCTGTGTTTTTCTAATCCACAGCTGATGCTTCTTGTAAAGGCATGGTAGTAATGATTTTCCTTTCTTCCACAGCACCTGGAGCAGCACCCTGCAACCTGGCCCTGGAGCGGTCCTTCCTCGGACGTCCTCTGACCCGTCCCAGCCATCCGACAGCCAGGAAGCACCTTGCAGGTCCCACACACACACAGCTGGTGACCAGGAAGCTGGGCCATCAGGTGTTCCCCTGTCCCAGGTCTCTGCCACTGGTTATGCGGGCACTACCCGCCAGCGGCAGAGGGCCTTGGACAGGAATGTCTTGCCCGAGTTTATGCATTTGAGCGAGACATTTAATTCCAGCCTCAAGTCACTGTCCGACAGAGTTGAAAGCGGTTTTGCACTGATGGAACGTGGTTTTAACCACTTTGAACACCGCTTCAATTCTGTAGAACAGCGCCTTGACCGTCTGGAGGCCGACCTCAACAGACCAGCACACCATTTTTTTAGTAAGATTGAAAAGGGCATGGCGGAACACCTTAGTCCTGATCAACAGCTGAATGTGCTGCAGGCCTGCAACAATGCTTTCTTGCAGGCTATGCAGCATAATCGGTACGGTCAGCAGTCAGTGGTGTCCTTTCCACCTGTGCCACCATTGACTCGCTTCACCTCACTACCGACTTGTGCTGCATACCACTGCACGGACACCTCTCTTCAAAGGCTGGACACCCACCGTTACACCACCACAAGTCTGAGTGCAGCTGGTCACTTCACCGACACCACCATGGCAAGCGCTGCTCCTGTCTGGAGCACCACCGCCAATCCCATGCATGCGTGGAGCTCAGCCACCACTAGGCAAACATGGAACAGCCCTGCCGCTACAACAACATGTAGTAGCCCTGCCACCACCACTCTGCAAACCTGGGCCATCACTGCCGCCACCAGTCCTCCTGCAAGGACGAGCACTGACCAAGAAGAGCAGCATCAGCCACCTCAGCAGCAGCAGCCAACTCAGCAGCCGCCACCTCAGCAGCAGCAGCCACCTCAGCAGCAGCCGCCACCTCAGCAGCAGCAGCAACCACCTCAGCAGCAGCCGCCACCTCAGCAGCAGCAGCAACCACCTCAGCAGCAGCAACCACCTCAGCAGCAGCTGCCACCTCAGCAGCAGCCGCCACCTCAGCAGCAGCCGCAACCTCTGCAGCAGCAGCCGCCACCTCAGCAGCAGCAGCCATACCAGCAGACGGGGGACCTACATTCCATATTTGCCCCTACTTCAAGGCGAAATCAATCAAGGCGGGCATTGGGCCAAAGTCGGTCCAGGCACACAAGCCTACGGCGACATGCCATTACAACTAATGTAACTGAACAGATTTCCTCTCCTACAAGTGTTCCAAGTTTAATTCCCTTAACTGGACTACCTTCCCCCACAAGTTTTGTTGCCCCTTCCCCTCAAACACCGTCTTCAACTGCAAGTGTTGCATATTCCCTGCACACCCCCAAATTGAAACCATCTGCCCCCAAACGCCGTAAAAAATAATTTTTAATTTTTTTTTTTGTGATAAAAAATAAATTTACATTTGTGGTTCACCATTAATAAGTTTCATTAATGTTGTTTGCGCCGCTCACACACACTGATGGGTAAATACATGTTAAAAACCAACCCAAGGGCTAGTATAGTCATATGTGAAATAACATGGACTAGTATAGTCATTCCAAGGCCTAGTGTAATAACTCTAGTTTTACCAAATAGAATCTGGTTTCATGAAAAACAAATTGTTGAAACTTGTCTAAAAAATAAAGTTTCTTTCTATTTTCACCACTTTGTTTTTGGTGAAACAAGATGCTAGTTGTTTAAAATGCTAGTTGTTAAAAATCGAGTTATTACAGTAGGCCTTGGTATGACTATACTAGGCCGTGGTATTTCACATATACTACTAGCCCCAAGGCCTAGTATACTCATATTTGAAATACCACGGCCTAGTATAGTCATTCCAAGGCCTAGTGTAATAACTCTAGTTTTACCAAATAGAATCTGGTTTCATGAAAAACAAACTGTTGAAACTTGTCTAAAAAATAAGTTTCTTTCTAGTTTCACCAGTTTGTTTTTGGTGAAACAAGATGCTAGTTGTTAAAAATCGAGTTATTACAGTAGGCCTTGGTATGACTATACTAGGCCGTGGTATTTCACATATACTACTAGCCCCAAGGCCTAGTATACTCATATTTGAAATACCACGGCCTAGTATAGTCATTCCAAGGCCTAGTGTAATAACTCTAGTTTTACCAAATAGAATCTGGTTTCATGAAAAACAAACTGTTGAAACTTGTCTAAAAAATAAGTTTCTTTCTAGTTTCACCAGTTTGTTTTTGGTGAAACAAGATGCTAGTTGTTAAAAATCGAGTTATTACAGTAGGCCTTGGTATGACTATACTAGGCCGAGGTATTTCACATATACTACTAGCCCCAAGGCCTAGTATACTCATATTTGAAATACCACGGCCTAGTATAGTCATTCCAAGGCCTAGTGTAATAACTCTAGTTTTACCAAATAGAATCTGGTTTCATGAAAAACAAACTGTTGAAACTTGTCTAAAAAATAAGTTTCTTTCTAGTTTCACCAGTTTGTTTTTGGTGAAACAAGATGCTAGTTGTTAAAAATCGAGTTATTACAGTAGGCCTTGGTATGACTATACTAGGCCGTGGTATTTCACATATTACTATACTACTAGCCCCAAGGCCTAGTATACTCATATTTGAAATACCACGGCCTAGTATAGTCATTCAAAGGCCTAGTGTAATAACTTTTAATGGAGCAGATTACATTCATCCACTCAATGCTGACTTGTATTCCCCATGGACTTTCATTGGGGTTGGGTTTTGAGTGTTGTGTTTTGAGAAAATCACATACTTTGTTTTAAACTATTTGCACAATTTTATCTTGAAAAAAAATGGTTTCCTGATTCATGGCCTGCAGCTTTGCTCATTCCAATATATTTCACGCAGACTAGCAATGCTGCATTTTAACTCGTATGTGTATTTACCTGCCCAGGTGTGTGAACATAACAAAATTCAGTTATACATGGGAAGTTTTTTAATTAATCGGAGTTTAAAAAATATAGTGCACTCAGTAATGGTATCAAATAAGGATTTTTATTACCATAAACAACAACATTACACCATTTCATCTTGCCAGTGCACCCGTCCTACATCAGAAATAAAGTAGGCCGCAAATTTGTCCCTCATTTGGCCAACTTCAACGGATGACCTGAGAGTGTGCTGAGTGAATTCAGGCAATGGGTTAGGAGCATCATCGTCCAGTTCAAAGGTCGGGTGCTCTTTAGCCATCACAAAGTTATGTAGAACCACACAGGCCTTCACCACCTCATCGACTGTTTCAAGTTTAAGATTAATGGCCGTGCCCAGAATTCGCCATCTGGAAACAAGAATCCCAAAAGCACACTCGACAGTTCTTCTGGCCCTGGTCAGCCTGTAATTAAAAATTTTTTTGGTGTGGTCCAAGTCCCGGCTGGAGTAGGGTTTCAGTAAGTTTCCGCACATTTGAAAAGCCTCATCGCCAACCATTACAAAGGGCAGTGGCGGAGCTTCGGTGTGAGGAAGAGGCCGTGGCATAGGGAAATTAAATTGGTTGCCATACAACCTCCGGCCCATGTCTGAGTTTTTAAAAGCCTGCGAGTCATTACCACGGCCAAATGCTCCAATGTCCACTGCTACAAACATACATCCGGCATCCGCAATTGCAATGAGTACTATTGAAAAGTACTTTTTGTAATTATAGTACTCAGATCCCGTTCTTTGGGGTTTGATGATCCGTATGTGTTTCCCATCAACAGCTCCCAAACAGTTGGGAAAATTGCATACTGTCCAGAATTTGTCAGCAATTTCCATCCACTTTTCAGCGGTGGGCAGGGGCATAAATTCTGGGCAAAGAACATTCCAGAGAGCCCGGCAGGTGTCAGCAACAATTCCAGACAAGGTAGAGATTCCAATACGGTACTGGAAGTGTAGTGAGGATAGGGTTTCTCCAGTCGCCAGGAATCTGTGAACAGACAAAGAAGTAAAATTAATATTTATGTATATTATTTTTAAAAACTATAAAAAAAATATTAGTACATTCACGAAAACTAATTACCCAAGGTTTTGAATACTAAATTTACAAAAAAAAACATCAGACCACACCCCTTTGTTTTTAAAACATACCGTAATGTCACCAGTAGCCGTTCCTCAGGAGGAATCGCACGACGGAGCTGTGTGTCCTGTCTCCGGATGGATTGTTGGACACGAGCAAGCAAATCCATGAAACTTTCGTGGGACATCCGGATATAATCAGTAAATTTCTCCGGGTTTGCACGTAGCTCGCTGTAGAGGGTGTGGTATGCCCCACGGCTCTCCCGGAGTTCAACAATCGGATGTATCCACATACGCCGCCGTCTTCGCTGCCTCTCTCTCTTCCTTTGTTCATGGCAAGCAACTGCATACGCCTGAGCCATCGCGATGTCCAAATCCAAGTTGAAGTGAAAACTCTTCCAGCGCAGATCCATGGTCACGAGAAGAATCAAGCAAATGTGAAGAATACTGTAGACAGGGTGTATATATATTAACATACCACACCCACAATGAAGTCCCATTGGTCTTGTGTGTTGTTGAATGGTTGTTTTTTCTTTTTTGTGGGGTTTTTCCAAAATCTGTAAAAAAACGCAAACGCACAAAAAACGCATACAAACGCGCAAAAACGCTGCGTTTTTTTCCTGCATGCGCATTAAAATGCTGGAAAAAAACGCAGCGTTTGTATGCATTTGTATGCGTTTTTTTAATGCGTTTTTTTGCGGGAAAAACGCGCTGCAAAAAAAAGCAAGTGTGAAACTAGCCTAAGCCGCAACCCCTCTTTTGCACATTCTGCCAAACCCCTCTTTTGCACTGTATGTAACCCCTCTTTTGCACATTCAGCCAACCCTTCATTTGCACTCTATGCAACCCTTCTTTTGCACTCTGCAACCCCTTTTTTGCACACGCAGTCAACACTTCGTTTGCACTCTATGCAACCCTCCCTTTTGCACTCTGCAATCCCTCTTTTGCACACTCTGCCAACCCTTCATTTGCACTATATTCATCCCTTTTTTTGCACTCTGCAACCCATCTTTTGCACACTCAGCCAACCCTTCATTTGCACTCTATGCAACCCCCCTTTTTCACTCTGCAACCCCTTTTTTACACTCAGCCAACCCTTCAATTGAACTCTATGCAACCCCTCTATCTTTTAACACCCCCTCCCATCTTTGTATGGCCCCCATCACAACAAAAACAACACTACCCATGGTCCCCCATAATGGCAGCCTCCCCTACAATGAAGGGGGGGTCAGGGGGGCTTTTCAGCATCCCTACATACCTGAACGAGAATGATGATTCTCTCCAGATCCATCTTGTATCTTGTCTCTGCAAGCATGTAGTGATAAACTTCATAGTGATAAACAGGAAGTACATGGTAGTGTCTTATTAAAATATGGCATTCCGCAAAAATGGTCTTCACGGTGTACCGCAAAATCAACACACTGGGCAAGCTTCTGTTGTTTTTGCGGCCCCATTCATTTTCAATGGGGGCCGTATCCGGAAGCCATGAAGAAAATCGAGCAAGCTCGATATTTTTTCACTGCTGTAAATACGGCCCTCCCGGCCATACAGCACATGGCACCCCTACAATTTTTAGCTGCCCGTTTTTGCGGCCCCATAGAAATCTATTGGAGACGCAAAAACTGCCCGCAAAAACAAGGCAAATGTAAAAGTAGCCTAAGACAGATGATCAGACATAACACAAAAGAAATTGCTTGAATACCTGATTAGTACATTCTGTCTGACCATTGGTCTGTGGGTATTATGCAGATGAAAAGGACAATCCAATATTAATATTATTTTAGGATATCATCTAGAATTTAGAATTAAATGGAGTTCCTTAGTTGGAAAGAATATTTTCTCGAATTCCATGATGAAAAACAATGTTTGATGAATTGCTTACTTAAGGCTTGTGGAATTGATAACTTTGAGGGACAATGTGACAATGTTTTCTGAATCTGTCACCCACCACCCAAATATGAGCCTTTCCTTTGAAAGATTGCAGGTCAGTAATGAAACCCATTAAGGGAAGGTCCAGGAACTTTTAGGAATAGGTAAGGAAGGACTGAAGAAGCACGACTGGATGTGTTTGAGGCATTCTTGGTCAAGCACAAATTTCATACGCAATCATGTAGTCCCTACAATACCAAACAATGGATGGCCACCAAAAATTTGTGGTTACTAGTGTTGAGCATTCCGATACCGCAAGTATCGGGTATCGGCCGATATTAGCTGTATCGGAATTCCGATACTTAGTTCCGATACTTTTTTCATATCGAATACCGGAATCGGAAGTTCCCATAATGCTAGGAGCCCGCTCGATTTGATTCAGCCAATGGGGATCCTCAGAAGTGTGGGCACATCCTGTTAGGCATGTTAACTACTGGCATGGCTGTGATTGGCTGCTGAAATGATGTCATGATGCACTATAAAAAGCGCTGCAGCCGCCATTTCTGGTCACTCTGCTGTGAATTCAGTTAGGGACAGGCTGCTGTTGAAGACTGTGAGGGACAGTTAGAAATAGCGATTCCACAAAACATATAGTGCTTAACCCAGGCTACATAAACCACCACTGTAGCTTGCTTTTCCCTAGCAGCGCTGTTTTCACAGCTGTCTGCAAGGGCTGTGTGAGTGCAGACCCACGCTGTGTAGTGTGTCCTGCAGGCACGTCTGCTTGTAGGCCGGCCAGCGTGTGTCTCTGCCTCATACACATTTTTCTTTTATTGCTGCTTTTTTTTTCTCCTGTATAGTGTGCTTCCATACGTATCCATATACGTTGGTTGCAAACACTAAAGGAGTGGACAGCGGAGCCTTTCAGCAGCCTTTCAGTGCTATAGCCCATTTCTCTGCACTGTTTTTGGCTGTCTGATAGGTCTCTCTGTGTGTGAGTGCAGCTCACGTTGCAGTGTGTTCTACAGCCACCGCTAGCTGTAGTCCGCTCAGCGTGCGTCACTGCCTCATACATAGTCCTTTTTTGCAGCTAATTTAGCCAGATTTTTGCTCCTATATTAGTGTGCTTCCAACCGCATTCATTGTCATTGGTTGGTTGCAAACACTATATAGGATTAGATAGAGGAGCCTTTTTGCTGGCTTGTGCCCTTCAGGGCCAGCCAGGCTAGTATCACCCTATTTTTTGGAGCCTCATCAATTGCATTGTAGGTTAGCTTCCTGCATTGTAATCGCTCCAAAAAGTTTGTGATACTATAGCTTTCAAACTTTGGTCACATCCTTTCCTTTCCCCCCACCCAAAAAAAAGGAAGTAAAGTTCACCAAACACTCCACTTTACAGTTGTCTAGGCCACATTAGATCATATTAAAGTGTAGTACACACTCTTAGCCAAATTAGTGTTTCTTATACTGGTTAGCAGGTGTTCAGGAATAAGAACACTAAGCCACCCCTTTTTTACTTTTCTGCCTATCTTTATCAGTCTACCAAGATGAAGAAGGCAGGGAGTAAGGCACGTGGTCGTGGCCGTGGAGTTTCAGCAGGGAGAGGACGGGGGGATTCAGCAGGGAGAGGACGTGGGGATTCGGTGTCTGCTGCGGCCACCAGTGACCCGGCATCCCCCACTTTTACCAGGCAACAGTCCTTCATGCGCAGCTTTGTAGGACCTCGCCGTACCCCACTGCTGCGTGACGAACAAATTGAAGCCGTTGTCGGATGGATGGCAGCTAACGCATCCACTTCAATGACTTCCGCATCCTCCCAAGGCCAGAGCACTGAAGAGCAACCATCTGTCTCTTCACCACCTGCCAAATTGCCCAGGCAGTCTGAGAGCCCTGGACAGGAGCCATCTCAATCTTTACTTCTGTTCTCAGAATCTGTTGGCTTGGAAAGAGGTGGCCAGCCAAGCAGCATTCTAGAGCGTGAAGAAGAGGGAGTATGCAATGATGCGCAACTGCTTTGTCCCTCTGAATCTGAAGAGGCGGGTGGGCCAGTGCCTATTGTCAGCACACCTCAGTGCTCATCTGATGATGATGAGACTCAGTTGCCAATTTCTGGAGCGTACGGTGCTGGCGAGACAACCCAGGACCAGCCGGTGCTTGAAGAGGGGAGTGGAGATGATGAGGTCCTTGACCCATCATGGCGTCAGCCACAGGAAGGTGGTGGGAGCAGCTCTGAGGAAGAGATTCCCCGAACGGCCAAAAGAGGAGGGAGAGGGCGGGGGCAGACTTGGTTGCCTGTAGCCTCCACTTTGGCACCCGTGAGGAGCAATCCTCTTCCAAAACACAAAACGGGCGCTCCCAGGACTTGCAGTGCGTGGTCTTTTTTTGACACAGTTGCAGATGACATTTGCTTTGTCAAATGCAAGCTGTGTCATCAGAAAGTGAAACGAGGAAAAAATGTGACCAACCTCAATACCACAAATATGTGGAAACATGTGCGTACCAAGCATGAGGTGGAGTTACACAGACACACTGAAGATGTAGGCCAACCTTCAGCAGCACCTACCACCTCTTCAGCTCATGTTGGGGCCTCTTCCTCCAGCTCACACACAGCTGGTTCGGCTTCCTCACTGGAAAGCCATGGGAGAACCACTGCCACTGTTGTCCAGAGACCCAGTGAAATTCCACCCACTGAACCACGTTCGCAGTCATCAGCACACTCCCAGGCCACTCACCAGCAATCGGTAGCACAGGCATGGGAGAAAAAGCGGCCATACTCGGCAAACCATCCCCGAGCACTGGCTCTGAATTGCCAAACTACTGGCCCTTGAGATGCTCTCATTCAGGCTGGTGGAGACTGACACCTTCCGGAACTTTATGTCATTGGCAGTTCCACAATACAATGTGCCCAGCCGCTTTTATTTCAGCAGGCAAGCTGTCCCTGCCCTGCAAAAGCATGTGGAGGGAAAAATTAAAAATGCGCTACTAAATGCCGTCAGTAGCAAGGTCCACCTGACCACCGATGCGTGGACCAGTAGCCATGAACAGGGACGATACCTTTCCCTCACTGCCCATTGGGTCAATGTTGTGGAGCCAGGTACAGATCTGGAGAGTGGCTCTGTACATATTCTGCCAACTCCAAGGATTGCAGGAATGCAGTCTGTACATATTGAGTCCTCCTCCTACTCTAGTTCCTCGGAATCAGCACTGCGTGAGCCTGTTAGGCCAGATATGAGCACAGGTGTGGCCAAACGTCAACAGGCCGTCCTTAAATTAATTTCTTTGGGGAATCGGAGCCACACAGCACAGGAGCTCTGGAATGCCATCAAGCAGGAGAGCGATGTGTGGTTTGTGCCAGCGAATCTCCAGCCAGGTTTGGTAGTGAGTGACAATGGCCGAAATCTAGTGGCAGCTCTGGGCCTAGGCAACCTCACTCACATACCATGTCTGGCACACGTGCTCAATTTGGTCGTGCAGAGCTTTCTGAGGGACTATCCGGATCTTGATGCACTGCTGCACAAGGTTCGCCTAGAGTGTGCTCACTTGCGGCGTTCCAGCATGGCAAGATCGTGCATTGCATCTCTGCAACGCCGATTCCGCCTGCCAGAACATTGCATCATATGTGACCTCCCCACCAGGTGGAATTCAACGTTACATATGTTGGAGCGGTTGTGTGAGCAGCAGGCAGCAGTAATGGAGTACCAGCTGCATCAGGCGCAAACAAGTCGCACTGTGCGCCGGACACACTTCACCACCACTGAGTGGGCCACTATGAGGGACATCTGCCAAGTTTTGCGTGCCTTCGATGACTCCACGCGGATGGCCAGTGCAGACGATGCACTAATCAGCATGACTGTCCCCCTCATCTGTCTGCTTCAAAAAACCTTACAAGCACTAAGTGAGGAGGTTTTTGAAGAGGTCGAGGATGAGCAGTCAGAAATGCCATCTGCTTCTGGCAAGTCTGCGCAACGTGCTTCCACACAAAGGCCCAGGCAGGGGACACTTAGTGAGGAGGATGGAGGAGGAGGAACACATCTCTCCAGAGGAGGGAGGTACACAAGGCTCTAGTAGTCAGTGTGTACAGCGAGGGTGGGGTGATGCTGAGCAGGCAGAGATGCTGCCTCAAGCTGGGGACAGCGTTTCCGGTCCAGTTGGCAGTCTGCAGCACATGGTTGATTTCATGTTGCAGTGCTTGTTAAATGACCGCCGCTTCGCCAACATTCTCCACATGGCTGATTATTGGGTGTACACCCTCCTAGATCCTCGCTACCGGGACAACTTACAAAGCCTCATACCACAGTTGAACCGGGAGTGAAAAATGCGTGAGTACCAAGAAACACTTGTGCAGGCCATCATGTTCTCCATTCCCCCCACAAGTGTTGCTGGTAGTGCTTTTCAAAGCAGCCATGTGGGTAGAGGCAGTGGAGGAAGCTCTGCACAAAGAGGTAGCAGAGGCAGTGCCGCAGGACAAGGCAAGGCCAGTATGGCCCAAATGTGGAAAAGTTTTGTGGGACCGCCACAAACGGCTACACCATCACAGATGGCTCCAGTCAGCAGGAGGCAACGTTTCCGTCAGATGGTGACAGACTACTTGTCGTGCCCTGTTAGTGTTCTCCCAGACGGCTCTTCCCCGTTCAAGTATTGGGTCTCTAAGCTGGATACATGGCCAGAGCTTAGCCAGTATGCATTGGAGGTGCTGGCTTGCCCTGCTGCCAGTGTATTATCGGAACGTGTCTTTAGTGCTGCAGGTGGTGTGGTAACAGACCGTCGCACGCGACTATCCGCCGATAATGTTGACCGGCTTACTTTTGTGAAAATGAACAAGGCCTGGATCTCACCTGAATTTGCCAGTCCTCTTCCAGAATAAATAATTGGCTGGCAACAGGATCCAGGTCTCCTGTTGTGTTCATGTTTCTATGACCTGAACTTTATTTTCCTGGGCTACAGCAACGCCCGTTGTTGCTCAGAAGTGCTGTCCACACAGACAAAACACTCGCTCATGTGTAAGTGGGGTTCGGTAACGTCAGCTGATCCCCTGCTGTGTGTACGGCAAACTCTCCTGCTGCCTACAACTTCTGACTACCTCTGATTTAATATGTTCTCTGATTTGCCCTCTGTCTCCACTCTGTTATGAGTATTTCCTCCAGCCTACAACACCGCCTGTTTCTGCTCTCAAGTGCCGTCTGCACAATCCACACTTGTTCCTGTGGTACCTGGGTCCTGTAACATCTGCTCATCTCCAGAGTTGTAATTGAAACTGCAAGGAAATAAAGCGCAATAGGGTCTTATCTGAGAAAACCAAGATATCAAATAGTAATTTATACTCACCATATGTAGGAGAGTAACAAGCATAAAGAAATGCGGTCAGCTTGCTGCACATCCAAATGACCACGCTGTGGCCATAAATCTTCAGATTCACTAGTAGGACTTTTATGGATTAAAACGTGCGCTGCCAGACCATCAATCCTCACAAGTGTTGTATTTAATATATTTATTTCCCAACGCGTTTCGAGGTCATAAAACCTCTTCCTCAGGGGATGACATGTACCTATCTCCAGAGTTGAGCACGGCAATGTCTCCTGCTTTGTCTACATTCCCACTACTTGTAGTGGAAATGTGGACAGAGCAGGAGACATTGCCTGACTCACCTCTAGGGAGAAGCTGCTGTTACAGAACCCCAGTAACACAGGAACAAGTGTGGGTTGTGCAGACGGCATTTCAGAGCAGCAACTGGCGTGGTTGGAAGTCAGAGGAAATACTCAAAACAGAGTGAAGACAGAGGCCTAATTGGAGTACGTTGACAGTTAGTAGTAGTCTAGAAACAATCGCAAACTGCCACCAAGTAGGCCTTGGCCTACTACCTGATTTTCCCTGGGCTCCGACACCGCCAGTTGGTGCTCAGAAGTGCTGTCCGCACAGACAAAACACTCGCTCATGTGTAAGTGGGGTTCGGTAACGTCAGCTGATCCCCTGCTGTGTGTATGGCAAAGTGTCCTGCTCCCTCCACAGTCAAACAACCTCAGATTTACACCTGGCTCCAAGTAGGCCTCGTCCTACTACCTGATTTTCCCTGGGCTCCGACACCGCCAGTTGGTGCTCAGAAGTGCTGTCCGCACAGACAAAACACTCGCTCATGTGTAAGTGGGGTTCGGTAACGTCAGCTGATCCCCTGCTGTGTGTATGGCAAAGTGTCCTGCTCCCTCCACAGTCAAGCAACCTCAGATTTACACCTGGCTCCAAGTAGGCCTCGGCCTACTACTTGATTTTCCCTGGGCTCCGACACCACCAGTTGGTGCTCAGAAGTGCTGTCCGCACAGACAAAACACTCGCTCATGTGTAAGTGGGGTTCGGTAACGTCAGCTGATCCCCTGCTGTGTGTATGGCAAAGTGTCCTGCTCCCTCCACAGTCAAACAACCTCAGATTTACACCTGGCTCCAAGTAGGCCTTGGCCTACTACCTGATTTTCCCTGGGCTCTGACACCGCCAGTTGGTGCTCAGAAGTGCTGTCCGCACAGACAAAACACTCGCTCATGTGTAATTGGGGTTCGGTAACGTCAGCTGATCCCCTGCTGTGTGTATGGCAAAGTGTCCTGCTCCCTCCACAGTCAAACAACCTCAGATTTACACCTGGCTCCTAGTAGGCCTCGGCCTACTACCTGATTTTCCCTGGGCTCCGACACCGCCAGTTGGTGCTCGGAAGTGCTGTCCACACAGAAAAACACACTCGTTCATGTGAAAGTGGGGTTCGGTAACGTCAGCTGATCCTCTGCTGTGTGGAGGGCAAACTGCTGCTGCCTCCAAATTGTAACTACTTCAGATTTAAACATTCTCTGATTTGGCCTCTGTCTCCACTCTGTCTCTAGTATTTCCCCTGACCTCCAACACCGCCAGTTCCTGCTCACAGTTGCCGTCCACGCATTCCACACGTGTTCCTGTGTTACTGGGGTTCTGTAACGTCAGCAGATCCCCCAATATGTGTCCGCCACTGTCTCCTGCGCTGTCCACCTTCCCACTGCAAGCGGTGGGAATGTGGACAGAGCAGGAGACAGTGGCAGACACACATCAGGGGATCTGCTGACATTACAGATTCCCAGTAACACAGGAACACGTGTGGATTGGGCAGACGGCTGCTGTACGCATAAACTGGCGGTGTTGGTGGTCACGTGAAATCCTGGAAACAGAGTAGAGACAGATGCCTAATTGGAGCACGTTGACAGTCTGTTGTAGCCTACAAACAATCTAAAACTACCACCAAGTAGGCCTCGGCCTACACCATGATTGTCCCTGGGCTCCAACAACGCCAGTTGGTGCTCGGCAGTGTCTTTGGCACAGGTACTCCCTGTTGCCCAGCCTGATTCCAGCACTCCTGCTGTTTCCGGGTAGTGTCAAGGTCACTATGCCACCAATCCGTTGTCCTGTCGTCTTGCGGCCGGGTTAGGCTGGTTTCACATTTGCGTTTTTTAGCGCTGGAAAAAAACGCACACCTGCGCATGCGTTTTTTCCCATATATTTAACATGGGTGCGCATACCTGCACACTGGTCAGCGCATGTATGCGATTTTCATGCGCTGCGTTTTTTTGGGGTGTGCGTTAGGATTTTCCAGACGCAGCATGTTGCATTTTTTGGCCCTGCAAAAAAGCGCATGCGCACATATGCGCACGTTTTGCGCTAAAAATGGCCATTATAGCCTATGGATGCGCATATGTGCGCACTGGCATGCTCATGTATGCTTTTTTTGCATATGCGTTTTTTTTTTTAAACCATGGAATTTAGGGGTTTGGGTTAGAGTTAGGGTTAGTTAAGGGGGTTTAGGGTTAGGGTTATGGTCAGGGTCAGGGTTAGGGTTGGGGTTTGGGTCAGGGTTAGGGTTAAGTATGGTTTTGTTAAGGATTAGGGTCATGGTTAGGGTCAGGATTAGGGTTAAGTATGGTTTTGTTAAGGGTTAGGGTCAGGGTTAGGGTTAGGGTTAGGGTTAGGGTCAGGGTTAGGGTTAGGGTTAGGGTCAGGGTTAGGGTTAGGGTCAGGGTTAGGGTTAAGTATGGTTTTGTTAAGGATTAGGGTCAGGGTTAGGGTCAGGATTAGGGTTAAGTATGGTTTTGTTAAGGGTTAGGGTCAGGGTTAGGGTTAGGGTTAGGGTCTGGGTTAGGGTTAGGGTTAGGGTCAGGGTTAGGGTTAGGGTCAGGGTTAGGGTTAAGTATGGTTTTGTTAAGGATTAGGGTCAGGGTTAGGGTCAGGATTAGGGTTAAGTATGGTTTTGTTAAGGGTTAGGGTCAGGGTTAGGGTTAGGGTTAGGGTCAGGGTTAGGGTCAGGATTAGGGTTAAGTATGGTTTGGTTAAGGGTTAGGGTCAGGGTTAGGGTTAGGGTTAGGGTTAGGGTCAGGGTTAGGGTTAAGTATGGTTTTGTTAAGGGTTAGGGTCAGGGTTAGGGTTAGGGTTAGGGTCAGGGTTAGGGTTAGGGTTAGGGTTAGGGTCAGGGTTAGGGTTAGGGTTAGGGTTAGTTAGGGTTTAGGGTTTGGGTTAGGGTTAAGTATGATTTGGTTAAGGGTTAGGGTCAGGGTTAGGGTTAGGGTCAGGGTTAGGGTTAGGGTTAGGGTCAGGGTTAGGGTTAGTAAAGTCATGGTTTGGGTAGTGTGAGGGGCCACCTAAAAATGTTGGAAAAAAACGCAAACGCGGTAAAAACGCGCTACAAACGCATACAAACGCATAAAAACGCTGCGTTTTTTTCATGCATGCTCATAAAAATGCTTGAAAAAAACGCAGCAGTTGTATGCTTATGTATGCATTTTTTCAATGCGTTTTTTTGCGGGAAAAACGCGCTGCAAAAAAAAGCAAGTGTGAAACTAGCCTTAGCCGACTCTACGGTGCCTGCAGTTTAGGTGACTCCTATGTGGGCTGCGGGAACTGGCACTGAAGGCTGGATCCGTAGTGCCAATGGGACATGGACCCCCTGTAGGACTGTGGGTTTCGGTAACTGCGGCCGGCTTGCGGCCTGGCTACTTTGCTTTGAATGGGTACCTTCTGCTACCCACCCGGGTTCCAGCACTGTCTGCTGGTTCTCGCCAGAGCCTTTGGCCTAGGTGCCTCCATCTCGGTATCCGAGGTCCAGCACCGTCAGCTGGTCCTTGGTAGTGCTTTCTAGCACAGGTACCTCCTGCCTAGTAACCGTGGTCCAGCACCGTCAGCTGTTCCTCGGTAGTGCCATTGGCTCTTGTAGCTTTTGCTACCCACCTGGGTTCCAGCACCGTCAGCTGGTTCTCGGCAGTGTCTTTGGCACGGGTACTCCCTGTTGCCCAGCCTGGTTCCAGCACGCCTGCTGTTTCCGGGTAGTGTCAAGGTCACTATGCCACCAATCCGTTGTCCTGTCGTCTTGCGGCCGGGTTAGCCGACTCTACGGTGCCTGCAGTTTAGGTGACTCCTATGTGGGCTGCGGGAACTGGCACTGAAGGCTGGATCCGTAGTGCCAATCGGACATGGACCCCCTGTAGGACTGTGGGTTTCGGTAACTGCGGCCGGCTTGTGGCCTGGCTACTTTGCTTTGAATGGGTACCTTCTGCTACCCACCCGGGTTCCAGCACTGTCTGCTGGTTCTCGCCAGAGCCTTTGGCCTAGGTGCCTCCATCTCGGTATCCGAGGTCCAGCACCGTCAGCTGGTCCTTGGTAGTGCTTTCTAGCACTGGTACCTCCTGCCTAGTAACCGTGGTCCAGCACCGTCAGCTGTTCCTCGGTAGTGCCATTGGCTCTTGTAGCTTTTGCTACCCATCTGGGTTCCAGCACCGTCAGCTGGTTCTCGGCAGTGTCTTTGGCACGGGTACTCCCTGTTGCCCAGCCTGGTTCCAGCACACCTGCTGTTTCCGGGTAGTGTCAAGGTCACTATGCCACCAATCCGTTGTCCTGTCGTCTTGTGGCCGGGTTAGCCGACTCTACGGTGCCTGCAGTTTAGGTGACTCCTATGTGGGCTGCGGGAACTGGCACTGAAGGCTGGATCCGTAGTGCCAATGGGACATGGACCCCCTGTAGGACTGTGGGTTTCGGTAACTGTGGCCGGTTTGCGGCCTGGCTACTTTGCTTTGAATGGGTACCTTCTGCTACCCACCCGGGTTCCAGCACTGTCTGCTGGTTCTCGCCACAGCCTTTGGCCTAGGTGCCTCCATCTCGGTATCCGAGGTCCAGCACTGTCAGCTGGTCCTTGGTAGTGCTTTTTAGCACAGGTACCTTCTGCTTAGTAACCGTGGTCCAGCACCGTCAGTTGGTCCTCGGTAGTGCCATTGGCTCTTGTTCCTTCTGCTACCCATCTGGGTGCCAGCACTGTCTGCTGGTTCTCGCCACAGCCTTTGGACTAGGTGCCTCCATCTCGGTATCCGAGGTCCAGCACTGTCAGCTGGTCCTTGGTAGTGCTTTTTAGCACAGGTACCTTCTGCTTAGTAACCGTGGTCCAGCACCGTCAGTTGGTCCTCAGAAGTGCCATTGGCTCTTGTTCCTTCTGCTACCCATCCGGGTGCCAGCACTGTCTGCTGGTTCTCGCCACAGCCTTTGGCCTAGGTGCCTCCATCTCGGTATCCGAGGTCCAGCACCGTCAGCTGGTCCTTGGTAGTGCTTTTTAGCACCGGTACCTTCTGCTTAGTAACTGTGGTCCAGCACCGTCAGTTGGTCCTCAGAAGTGCCATTGGCTCTTGTTCCTTCTGCTACCCATCCGGGTGCCGGCATTGTCTGCTGGTTCTCACCACAGCCTTTGGCCTAGGTGCCTCCATCTCGGTATCTGAGGTCCAGCACCGTCAGCTGGTCCTTGGTAGTGCTTTTTAGCACAGGTACCTTCTGCTTAGTAACCGTGGTCCAGCACCGTCAGTTGGTCCTCAGAAGTGCCATTGGCTCTTGTTCCTTCTGCTACCCATCCGGGTGCCAGCACTGTCTGCTGGTTCTCGCCACAGCCTTTGGCCTAGGTGCCTCCATCTCGGTATCCGAGGTCCAGCACCGTCAGCTGGTCCTTGGTAGTGCTTTTTAGCACAGGTACCTTCTGCTTAGTAACCGTGGTCCAGCACCGTCAGTTGGTCCTCGGTAGTGCCATTGGCTCTTGTTCCTTCTGCTACCCATCCGGGTGCCAGCACTGTCTGCTGGTTCTCGCCACAGCCTTTGGCCTAGGTGCCTCCATCTCGGTATCCGAGGTCCAGCACCGTCAGCTGGTCCTTGGTAGTGCTTTTTAGCACAGGTACCTTCTGCTTAGTAACCGTGGTCCAGCACCGTCAGTTGGTCCTCGGTAGTGCCATTGGCTCTTGTTCCTTCTGCTACCCATCCGGGTGCCAGCACTGTCTGCTGGTTCTCGCCACAGCCTTTGGCCTAGGTGCCTCCATCTCGGTATCCGAGGTCCAGCACCGTCAGCTGGTCCTTGGTAGTGCTTTTTAGCACCGGTACCTTCTGCTTAGTAACTGTGGTCCAGCACCGTCAGTTGGTCCTCAGAAGTGCCATTGGCTCTTGTTCCTTCTGCTACCCATCCGGGTGCCGGCATTGTCTGCTGGTTCTCGCCACAGCCTTTGGCCTAGGTGCCTCCATCTCGGTATCTGAGGTCCAGCACCGTCAGCTGGTCCTTGGTAGTGCTTTTTAGCACAGGTACCTTCTGCTTAGTAACCGTGGTCCAGCACCGTCAGTTGGTCCTCAGAAGTGCCATTGGCTCTTGTTCCTTCTGCTACCCATCCGGGTGCCAGCACTGTCTGCTGGTTCTCGCCACAGCCTTTGGCCTAGGTGCCTCCATCTCGGTATCCGAGGTCCAGCACCGTCAGCTGGTCCTTGGTAGTGCTTTTTAGCACAGGTACCTTCTGCTTAGTAACCGTGGTCCAGCACCGTCAGTTGGTCCTCGGTAGTGCCATTGGCTCTTGTTCCTTCTGCTACCCATCCGGGTGCCAGCACTGACTGCTGGTTCTTGCCAGTTTCTCAGCCTTCTTGTAAGTTCTGCTACATTTCCAAGATCAAGCTTTTTGAAATTGTCTTTGGTAATCCTTATTGATCTCCATGACGACGACCCTGATGACGATGACCCTGAAGACCACACCAAAGAAGACCAGAAATATGACCCTAAATAATAAGACCAAGAGGACAAAGAACATGAAGACAACCACCAAGATACAGAACAAAAGACAGAAGAACAAGAAGCAGAAGAAGCAAAAGCAGAAGGCAGAAGAACATTAAGCATAAGACTAAAAATCAGCATAGAAGAAATCAAAATTATAAGCAGAAGAAGACTAAGCAGTAAATGGGGGTGAGTCCGTTCCTCCTCGTGGTGCCCCTGGAAAATGCCTGCTGCTGCAGGCCAAACTGAACGCGGACAAATCCTGTTGTAAATCTTTAGTGACAGGCAGAACGTAAGGTGTAATCTTATAACTTTTATAGATAAGTACTACAGGAATGCCTGTCACCATAAGAAAATGAAGACAAAGAAGAATAGGAAGAAGATGAAGAAATAGCATATTAAAATTGATAATAGCTGAATAAGAAGAATATGAAGAATGGAAAAAAAAATTAATGGGAAGAAGATGAAGAAGAAGAAGATGAATAAGGTGAAGAAAAAGTTGATGAAAAAAATGCTACTGCTGCGGATCATGAAGGAGAAAGTGTGGGAGAAGTACAAAAGAACGTGAAGAGCATGGAAGTTGTGAAACATACATATCTGACAAAATATAAAAAAGGTTAACATAGTCAATATCTTTTTAACTCCGAACGTACTGAAAAAAAAAATTGGAATTAATGCTATGCCATGTGATTTGAATAAACCACTATGCTTTTAATGTCTCCTCCACCTCCCACAATACATTCTACATGATTCTTATTTGTTTTCAATTATGTAGAATTAGCCAACAAGGAAATAAAGGGCTTTTTTTAATTCCGATACCGGAAGTCCCATTGACTTGAATGGGACTTCCGGTATCGGAATCGGCGATACCTGATATTTTTTTCGTATCGGGCGATACCATCCAATACGATATTTTTGGGTATCGAACGGTATCGCTCAACACTAGTGGTTACTAATCAGATAGCATTGTCAATACAAGGATGACCTGTGAGTGCTGAATCATAGAATTCCAGAAAAGAGTTTTATAAAAATGAATTGAATTTTGCTAAAAAGAAGAAAAAAAAAACATTTAGACATTCACCTGTGCATTACTGTTTCTGAACCTGTTTCACTAGTCCAATTTGACACCTATACATGCTACACTGATACAGAGGTCTGAAGTTGCATGAAACCTTTTGGTCATGTATTTACCTAGAATTTCTTGCTACATACTTCTTGAAAAGGGATGAATAATTGATGTTGAATAAATTGTTAATGGTTAATTATAGTGTTCTAAAAATGTATGGTAAAAGAAAAAGTGGCAATGGCAATGGATAGAGTAGTGTAAAAAAAAGTCCATAGGACAGCAAAGAATATTGGATCTATTAAAAGTAGCAAAGCACCATCAGAACTAGAGAAGAGCAAACTTGTTAAGAAAAGGTTGACCAATCTCAAATTTGCCACGAACCTTGCACATTCGGATTTGTGTTCAAATTCCTGAGCATTTTGATCAAAACCTGCAAAATTCGGCCAAAGTTTGGTAAATGAACAAATTTCCACTAATATAAACCTATAAAAATGTCACCGTGGCCAATTGGGACACATCCCTAAGCCTAAACACCAAACCAAAAAGAAAGAAGGATCTCTAATATGAAAAAATTCTAGCATAGTCATCAGATCATGCTGCAGAGTATTATATTATCACAAGATCCAAATAAAGAATTCAGGGGATTTCTCATTAAATAAGTATGAATTTTATTATACACATTAAATAGCAGAAAAAAAATATAAAGGTGTGCAATAACAGCTAAAATGGCCGGTGCTATACAAATTATAGATGGTAAATAATGCATCGGACAGAGAAACACGCGTCTCACAGTACGTCCGCAACAGATGGAAAAATAAGTGGCAGTTTGCTCATTAAAAATTAACCTGGTGGGGGGCGTGGCCTAGCAGAGCATGGTGCTGGTCACATAATCCAGGAGCTCTGACTACTTCAGGTGGTGAAGCGGCTCACACATCTTACCGGCAGTTCCTTCAGCGGTGAATCTTTCTCCAGGCACTTAGTATCACCCTGGGATCAGATGAGGCGGTCCAAAACCGGGCTCCGGAGCTCCCCCAGAAAGGTATCTGACTTCTTTGCCAGAGGTTCCAGGCTGGAGAGGAGTTCTAAGATGGCTGCTGCCTCCCCTCATGCTGCAAAGTCTGCAGGATCAGCACATTCTGCTACTTCCTCTGCCTCAAGCAGAGAAGGCTCCATGGAGACTGCGGGCGCTGTGGAAATGGCAAGCCCTGACAACCAGCCTGTCACAAAGGAGGAGATGAAATCCCTCTTTGCAGCTTTCAGGAAATCTATGCAAAATGATATAAAGAGCATGTTGGCAGAGCTGAAGGGGGAAGTAGGAGCTATAGGGAACCGCACAGATCATTTAGAGAACAAAATGGAGGAGTTAACAGGGTCCCACAATGCACTGATAGATGAGCATGAGGAGCTTAAAACTGAAGTCCGCAAGTTAACATCTAAAATGTTGGACCTGGAGGACAGATCCAGGAGAAACAATGTTAGAGTAAGAGGAATATCAGAAGAAGTACATGATAAAGATTTTCTCCCCCTGTTACAGGACTTTATTCAAGCTGTTGTGCCTGAAGCAGAAGGGAGAGATATCTTAGTGGACCGGATTCACAGAATCCCTAAGCCTCGAGGACTTAACCCTTCGATTCCCAGAGATACTATTTCCCGCATTCACTTCTATAAAACAAAGGAGGCCTTCCTGCTTGGTTTAAAGAAGAAACCTTCCCTGCCAGACAGATTTGCTCGCCTTTCGGTATTCCCAGACCTCTCAGCTGGCACGCTTGCGAGGAGGAGAGAATTCACCCCTTTTACAAAAATTCTACTGGATAAAGGCATTATATATCGTTGGGGTTTCCCTATCAAGCTCATTGTCAGTAAAAATGGGTAACACTCGAGTTTGCTTCTCTACTGTGCAACTTGAGAAAGTGTTTGAGGACTGGGATATTCCACCCCCTCCGCCATTTTCCTTGGATAAAGGTTCACCCCAAAACAGGAGAATTAACCCTGAATGGTTTAAAGCTTGAAGCTCCCATAACTTTCGCCTTTTGAGGTTGTGGTCTCCATTTTTCTGGATTTTTTTTTTGTTTCTGCAGAGGGTGCTGGCTACTAAATTTTGTGGCCGCATCCAGCGTACCTGCAATTCCTGCCCCAGGAGGGTCTTTTTTTCGCTCTTACTTCTTTGACTGCTTGTCAGTCCTTGTGTAGCTCCGTCATGTTATGTGAGGAGCAACTTGTTTTTCAGTTTTTCTTTAATTGTTATGTCATGTTATTTGTTGATAGGTCTTGCCTGTTTGTACCATTTCTTTCTGCAGGGTTAATACTCCAAAGGAAGCAGATTCTCGGCTATCACAGCCACTTCTGGCCTTACATACCATGGGTTTAAAGGTATTGTCTCTAAATGTAAAGGGATTAAATTCTCTGCATAAAAGGTCATGGGTCTGGAAGGAGGCAGGGAAGGCGAGTAGTGATGCTTTGTGCATTCAAGAGTCACATTTATTAGCCCAGGATAATGGTAGAATGAAAAATGTTAATTATCCTCATCAGTTTTTTACCAATAATGTTCACAAAAGGGCGGGTGTGGGAATCCTCATTAAAAGCTCTGTAGCCTTCCAGCTTGAAAGGGTGGTGTGGGACATTGAGGGGAGATATGTCATTTTAATTGGTCTACTAAACAATGTGCAATTTACTATTGCTTCAGTGTATGCTCCCAATGTGGGCCAGTTGAGATTCATACGTAAATACGTAAATTTTTGGAGACTTTTAGGGGAATAGCAAAGGGTTCCTTGGTGAAATGCGGAGACTTTAATGTCCCTTTGTGTAAATTCCTAGATTGTTCCCACCAAGCCCCGGCCAGAAAAGAGATGGGCCACCTGATCCGTGAGTTTCGTTTTCATGATATATGGCGATATGCTCTTGCAGGAGAGAGAGACTACTCTTTTCACTCCCTAAGGTTTAATACCTACTCTAGAATAGATTATATCTTAGTAGATGATTCGTTACTGTTGGGTTGTGACCAGATTAACATTGGCCCCATTACGTGGTTGGACCACGCGCCCGTTATGTTAGCAATTTCAGACGGGGGTCCTACCCGGTCTCCTTCCAAATGGAAACTGAATGATTATATCCTCACTAACCAAGATACCAGCGATGAAATCGCACGGCAATTAAAATAATTTTTTGCCATTAATGATAATCAAATGGTCTCGGATGAAACTCTTTGGGCGGCCCATAAGGCCTTTGCTAGAGGTGTCCTCATCAAAATTGCAGCAATGGAGAAAAGGGAAAGGTTAAAAACATTTAATGATATTTTGTCTAAACTCCAGCTCCTTGAAATGGCAAACAGGGCCCACCCCTCTGACATTTTCCTTGACTCTATTAGAGGTCTGAGAGATCAGCTGAGATCAATTATGCTGTATTCCTATGAAAAAAAATCTAAAAAAGCTTAAATCCAAAATCTATAGCTTGGGTGATAGAGCAGTAGGGTCCTAGCAAGTCGAGTGAAGAAAAGGGAGGCTCGGATGGCCATTCCCTTTTTGATTAAGCACGACGGGTCCAAAGTTTTAAACCCTACTCATATAGCTAGTGAGTTTAAAGAATACTATTCCCAACTATATAATCTCAAGTCAGATCCTAAAACACACCAGCCCACGAAGGGTGAAATTTCTTCTTTCCTTGCTAAACTAAATTTGCCCAAACTTTCCCCCACGGCTCTGGCTGCTCTTAATGCCCCCCTTACTGAGGAGGAAGTAGTTTGGGTTATTAAATCCTCTAAGAGACTTTCTGCCCCCGGGCCAGATGGTTTTTCTAATTCTTACTACCGCCAGTTTGCGCACATCTTGGCTCCATTTTTGGTTAGAACGTTCTCACTATGGAGGGACTCATCTGATATCCAATCTGAAAGCTTGGCTGCGACAATCACTACTATTCCTAAACCAGGGAAGCCTCCAACCTCTCCTGGTAACTTCAGACCTATCTCTCTTTTGAATTGTGATGTGAAGTTATATGCAAAAGTCTGGGCTAATAGACTCCTCTCAGTTTTGCCGGCCCTGGTCTCCCCTGACCAAGTGGGATTTATCCCGGGGAGGCAGGCTAGAGATGACACTAGAAGAGTGATTGATTTGATGTATTTTCTTGAGTCCAGTGGTACCCCCGGTGTATTCCTGTCTCTAGATGCGGAAAAAGCGTTTGACAGGGTACACTGGGGCTATGTGGATGCCGTTTTGGACACATTTGGTTTCTCTGGTAATATAAAGGGTGCTATTATGGCCTTATACAAAAAACCAAATGCTTTGGTCTGTGCAGCTGGCTTCTATTCTGATAGATTTGACCTGACTAATGGGACCTGCCAGGGTTGCCCCTTTCCCCTATAATTTTTGCTTTAGTCATGGAGCCCCTGGCGGAGTCCATTAGGCTCAACCCGGAAATCTCTGGAGTTAAAATAGGCCCTGTAGAGCATAAGATCGGTCTATATGCAGACGATGTAATTCTCTCTTGCACTGATAGTGAAAGATCATTGATAGGGATCAAAAACGCTCTCCTTGACTTTTCTAAGATTTCATAGTACAAGCTAAACGAAGGAAAATCGGTTCTCTTCTCAGTTAATGTTCCACCATCTGTTACAAATAGAATCTCCTCACTTGTCCCATATACTTGGGCCCGGGACGGCTTCTCGTACCTAGGACTAAGGATTTGTAAACTTTCCAATATTGTCAAACAGAATTTTAATACTCTGCTTGATTCCATTTGAAAGGACATAGACAATCAAATACATTTACCCCTTTCCTGGATGGCGCGCATTCAGATAGTTAAGATGATGTTCCTACCAAAAATTATTTATTTATTCCGTTGTCTTCCCTTGAGGTTCCCCAAGAGGTTTCTCTCTCTTCTGCAGGCAGATGTGAGCAGATTTATTTGGGCAGGAAAGAAACCTAGGGTTGGTATGTCTACCTTATTTTATAGTTATTCACATGGTGGTCTGGGGGTCCCAAATTTTTATTTGTGCCATAAAGCAGCAGTTCTAGAGGCGCTAAGGGAGTGGTATGATGATTCTAGTACTCACAAATGGGTGCTTGTGGAGAAATACTTGGCCCCGTGTGGGACTTTGAGATTTCTACTGGAGGCCCGAGTGCTTGGTTCCTTTGCCCCCTCTCTTCCCTTGCAGACAATGAACGTGGCATTTTCTTACTGGTCTGATCTGGTCTCTTCTCGTCAGGTGATTAAATTTGAGTCTCTCTCTATTAGAGCCTCGGAGCTTCATGTGGATGGCCTCACGTTAGGCAATTGGGTGAGGAATGGTATTGTGGTCATGAAAGATATCCTCTTAATTCAGGAGTTGAAACCTTTCTCTGTCCTAATGGATGAATTTGGCCTTCACAGAAATAACTTCTACCAGTACCTGCAAATTCGGCATTTTTTAAATTCATGTGTATTTCCCTTATCCTTCCATAATGCTGTTTGCTCACCAATACAGCGGTTTTTTAGTTCTTCCTCCTCTCAAAAACACGGCCTCTCGGTAGTATATAAAGTGTTTAATTCCCCCGGTAATGATCCTGAGCAATCGTATATGAGGCGCTGGGAAGGGGCTCTTGCTTTCTCCTCAACCCCGGACCAATGGTGGTCCGCTTCTGGCGACTTGCAGAAATATTCCTCCTGTATCAATCATCTTGAGCAGCTTAAGAAAGTTCACTTTGACTGGTATTACACCCCGCTGAAGATTTCCAAATTCCGTGGTTCCTATCCCCGATCCTCCTGGAAGGGCTGCTCGGGTGTTGGTTCCCTAGGGCATGTGTGGTGGGATTGCCCGCTCATCCGGCCTTTTTGGGAAGAAGTGTCTAACATTATTACCTCAGTTACAGGCCTGGCTGGACGTTTGAGTGGTCCGCTAGCGGTTTTGGGGATCGGTTTACGCATATTCCCTGGCAATTTGAGACCAATTGTAGCGCACATTAAAATAGCAACACGTATGTGTCTGGCAGACCACTGGAGAGAAATAACTATCCCCTCTAAATTGGAAATTATCCAAAAAATCAATAAACATTACCAATACGAGCTCCTTCTGACCTCAGATATGTTTACCAAAAATAAAATAAGGAATCGCTGGTTTCCCTGGGGTGGTGTCCAAATTCTCGTCCTTCCAGTCCTGATTGGTGGACCTGTGATCTTATTACCTATCACCCCTACCCTTGCTTCCTATGTTGCACATTGTATCCCCTAACCCTACTATGCAGAATTTTCAGCTGTTATCTGTTTTTACTTTGAATTTTATTGTCCTGCTGTTATAGGACAAATTTTTCAACTGTCCGCATGTTTTTTGCGGTGTATAATCTGTTTTATATAAAATCTTAATAAAAATTATTGATATAAAAAAATTAACCTGGTACCAGATTTTTAGGTCTGAAAAAAGCCATGCATAATATGCAAACTATAACAATTAACATATGAGTAGGTAAAGTGGGGCTTAGAAGAATTAAAGGCTGTCTGCCCACGTTGCGACTCCGGGGGCCGACAGAGGGTAAGTATATCCCTATTTTTTTTATTATTTTTAACATTCTATCTTTTACTATTGATGCTGCATAGGCAGCATCAATAGTAAAAAGTTGGTCACACTTGCCAAGCACTATGCTTGACAAGTGTGACCAACCTGTCAATCACTTTTCCAAGTGATGCTTCAAATCGCTTGGAAAAGCGCTAGCAGAGCGCTAGCTCTTTTCCAAGCGATTTGAAGCATCACTTGGAAAAGTGATTGACAGGTTGCAGAATGCAAGCTAAAAACGCTTGCAAAACGCTTGTGTTTTGCGGGAAAATTCATGGGAATTCCGCATGCGTTTTACCCGCGACGGGCAGTTGCGGAAATGCTGCGGACAATTCCGCAGCATTTCTGCAACATGGGCACATAGCCTAACTCATCATCACTACCTGGTAGTGAGTTCAGAATTCTGAGCACTAAAGTCTAACGTAGAAGATATACAGGTGAAATAGAATGTAATAAAGTTTTATCTTGAGACATAGTAATTGCCACGTGCAGAGGTGCCAGTGAAACGCGCAAGAGCCTACGGCTTCGTCAGGAGGCTCTATTTCAGTATCTTTACTACTATTAATATTACCCTTTTGCCTTATAATGAAGCAAACGTTTTTCATTTTTTAATTTAGCTAGTGCCGAAACAGAATGAAATCGGTGGAAGAGTGGTGCGTTTAGTATATTTTTTTGCTTTGTCCATTCTGAATTGTAAAATATACAGTATTTCTTTCATTGGACAGATCTTTTAAGTTATATTTTTTTAGGCTACCGTGACCGCGAAGAAGGCGGGTTCTACCGCTGAAACGCGTAGTCCTATCGGCACTACTTTCCTGCGTTATTGCTGTTTTGAACTGCTTGGACCATTGCATTTTAATGGATTTATGAATAAAAAGAAAGACAACATTTTTTAACAGCATCCTGGATTGCTCACGTTATTGCTGGACTTTGCTTTGTCGTTGTTCACATTTGTATGGATGGACTCCTACATCCAGATCCGGGCAAAACGGAGTTAACCAGGTCAGCTGAGGTTCCAGGTGGTTCACAGGAGTGAGCTGGTCTACATTGTTGGAATTGTAAAATTATATTTAACTGAGAACTTGTTTTAGTCAATAAAATATATTAAGAATCTAAAGCAATTCAGTACTTTTATCTGCAGCATGGATATGTCTAATCTTACTGTTTACTATAGATTAATTTTCAGTGACTATCTTTTTTTTCAGAAAAAATTTTGTTTGGCTAGCGAACAGAAAAATAAATGAAAGCTCCTAAAACAGTAGGTGTTAAGACTTAGATAGCTTATTCTGCAGTTAAAATACTCTTAGCAGTCAGAGAAGATTACCTGCAAATGAAACATTGCAGATTCTATAGTTACTTCTGAAAAATTAATTAAAACCAAATTGTTTCACAGACTCACACCATACATTACAGAGAGATTGCATTTATTTTACTATATTCACCTAATAAGAGCCAAGTAAGGCCTGTTTCACACTTCCGTTTTTTGACGTCACTCAAAATCCACCAATTTTAGAAAAAAACGGATCCGCCAAAAAAGGGGCGGATCCGTTTTTTCCCCCATAGACTTACATCTTGACTGACGGTCGTCCGTCCCATCCGTTTTTTGACGGATCCGCCAAGATTTTAGCGTCTCCCGGGCGGGTGAGACGGACCCTGCAACTTTTTTTTCCTTGACGGTCTGATATTTTTAAGTGCGCATGCCCGGAAGCTTTACTCCGGGAAGCATTTTAACCTTGAAATGCTGTTCCGGGAGTGGCGAAAAAAATCTCTCTCTCTCTATTTCTCCTTTCCAGACCGCGCTCCCTTTAAATTTGCTGCACTTTTCATCTTCGGTGGATCCGACCAAATTAGCGTCCGCTGCCATCCGTATATGACTTACCGGTGGCGGATCCGTTAATTTTCATTTTTGGCGGATGTCAGCTGTCCGCCAACAACGGAAGTGTGAAACAGGCCTAAGCATTACAGAACAGATATACAACTTCTGTATCCGTGCCTATTAGATTATTTATCTTATGGATGAGTGTACATGTACATATTGTACATAAACCCAAACAGTATAAAAATTACACTGATAAAGTCTTTTAGTGCTCATAACAAAGCTGGTAAAAATGCCAATCTTATACTAACCATAAGAAATTTATAATCCTGACATAGGTCACACTTGTCTACAGGTATAATACTATGAAGCAGATATATAGGCCAAAATCCAGGGTCTATAATGGTCCCATTTCATGCAGTGTCTTCCTCTTACGTGGAAGCTTTAAAAAAATGATTCAGCTGAATTGATGATAGCTGTACTCTTGGCAAAAGCACAATGTAATTCATTCTATCAATTACATTGGTTGATGGGAGGGGGATATTTCACTCCTTCCCTAAAAAGAGAATGCATCTTCATTCTGTGCAGCTGCATGTTATATCTAACCTTATCTTTGTCCTTAGAAAAATTTAGGCCCCGACTGATCATCTGTGTTTTTTAAGTCAATTTTTCGACTTGCACAAATAGAATAGGGTGCAAAGAAAAAAGGGACAGTGCACCTAAAACTAGACTACGAACGATTACAAAAGCAATAATAAATTGGTACCTATATGTATATCCACTAATAATGGAAACCAGCCATGTTAAAGCTGCTTTTTTTGGTGAAACCTGTCAGTTATCTAATGAATATGGGGGCCTTGTGAATCTCCCAAATTCTGCATTTTTTTTGCTTTCCCCGGTGATAAGATGCCTCCAGAGATGTATGGCAACTGCTTGTTCTCCCCTTCCATGAAGGTGACTTGCAGGTTGTACAAGTCTAGCATGTCTATGTATAGAGGGTCAAAAAGACATTCCTAACTATACTATACCTAACTAAACTATACCCATCTATGGCCATGTTTAAAGATACTGTTAATCTGCAAGTTGCATGGTATAAAACAAGATGAATTGCTCTATTATTGAAAATTGACTAATATGAATGAAGATGTACAGTACATGTAAGTTTGCATTCTGGACCCATAACATTTTGTAGATTTTTTTTTAGACAAAACAGTAAAAGATCTTAATTGTCAGGGAAGAATATTAACTAATGTATTATGGAATCTTTATTTCATTATTCACAAAAATATACTTTAAATCGTCTGAACCACCTTATCTACATATGTAAAGTTTTAAATATTAGGTACATCAGAAAACTCCATTTGTTCCTCAATGAAATGTGAATCAATGTTTTCCGTGTGTTTTCAATCAATGATAGCATATAATAAGTGTAGCCTAGCACATATGGAGATAATGTAACAATAATGTAACCATAATGTAACGATTATGTTACCTGGAGCTGCTGAAGCATCAGTTACATGCGACACGGCCGTCGTCCTCCTTGTGACCCAATTCCCTGCATCCATGTTTAAACCTTACTTGAATAAAGAAGTTTTTATGGGACAGAGATTGAAACCTTTCATCTCTAATGCGATTATGCCTTGATAGTCACATGAAAAAGACATTGCATAACATAGGACTCAGATTTTTTTTTACTATTCTAGCTTTTTTCTTTCTCTAAATTACAAGTTTAATGCTCCTGTCCTATAATTTTTCACAAAGACAGAATCACAGGAAATACAAATGAGCAGTACATGGCCTATGGCCTGTTTCATGTCATCCAAGGCCCAAGCAAGTGTCATCGACGACATGAAATAGCCGTATGCCATATGCTGTTAATTTGTCCAATCTACAGTGGGGAAAAAGTATTCAGTCAGCCACCAATTGTGCAAGTTTTCCCACTTAAAAAGATGGCAGAGGCCTGGAATTGACATCATAGGTAGACCACAGCTATGAGAGTCAAAATGAGAAAATAAATCCAGAAAATCACCTTGTCCGATTTCGCAAGATTTATTTTTGAAATTATGTTGGAAAATAAGTATCTTGTCACCTAAAAACATGCACGATTTCTGGCTCTCACAGACCTGTAACTTCTTCTTTAAGAGGCTCCTCTGTCCTCCACTCATTACCTGTAGTAATGGCACCTGTTTGAATTTGTTATCAGTATAAAAGACACCTGTCCACAACCTAAAAGAGTCACACTCCAAACTCCACTATGGGGAAGACCAAAGAGCTGTTGAAGGATGCCAGAAGCAAAATTGTACCCCTGCACCAGGCTGGGAAGACTGAATCTGCAATAGGCAAGCAGCTTGGTGTGATAAAATCAACTGTGTGAGCAATAATAAGAAATTGGAAGACATATAAGACCACTGATAATCTACCTCGATCTGAGGCTCCACGCACGATCTCAGCCCATGGGGTCAAAATGATCACAAGAACAGTGAGAAAAAAATCCCAGAACCATATGGGTGGACCTAATGAATGACCTGCATAGAGGTGGGACCACCGTAACAAAGGCTACTATCAGTAACACACTATGCCACCAGGGACTCGGATCCTGCAGTGGCAGATATGTCCCCCTGCTTAAGCCAGACATGTCTGGGCCCATCTGAAGTTTTCTAGAGAGCATTTGGATTATCCATAAGAGTATTGGGAGAATGTCATATGGTCTGATGAAATTAAAGTGCAGCTGTTTGGTAGAAATAAAACTCGTCGTGTTTGGAGGAGACCAAATGCTGAGTTGTATCCAAAGAACACCATACCTACTGTGAAGCATTGGGGTGGCAACATCATGCTTTGGGGCTTTTCCTCTGCAAAGGGACCATGATGACTGATCCATGTACATGAAATAATGAATGGGGCCATGTATTGTGAGATTTTGAGTGCAAACCTCCTTCCATCAGCAAGACAGTGAAGATGAAACATGGATGGGTCTTTCAGCCTGATAATGATCCCAAGCACACAGCCAAGGCAAAGAAGGAGTGACTTCATAAGAAGCATATGAAGGTCCTGGAGTGGCCTAGCCAGTATCCAGATCTCAACTCCATACAAAACCTTTGGAAGGATTTGAAAGTCCATGTTGCCCAGTGACAGGCCCAAAACATCATGGCTCTAGAGGAGATTTGCATGGAGGAATGGACCAACATACCACCAACAGTGTGTGTCAAACTTCTGAAGATTTACAGAAAATGTTTGACCTCTGTCATTGCCAACAAAGTATATATAACAAAATATTGAGATTAACTTTTGTTAATGACCAAATACTTATTTTCCACCATAATTTGCAAAATAAATCTTGCTAAATCAGACAAGGTGATTTTCTGGATTTTTTTCTCATTTTGACTCTCATAATTGTAGTCTACCTATGATGTCAAATGCAGGCCTCTCTCATCTTTTTAAGTCGGAGAACTTGCACAATTGGTGGCTGACTAAATACTTTTTTCCCCACTGTATGTGCCCCAAATAAAGAAGATTTAAATACTCCTATTTAATGAGTACAGCTAAATTATCTTACATTAAGTAACTTGGACAACCCCTTCTTAAAGTCCTGAGACTAAAATAGGAAAAGCATATACTCACTTACTGCACTGGCACTGTTCCAATGTTGTTTGCACCGAGTTATGTTACTGAAACCAAAAAGTGGTAGCTGATCAGCTGCTTATCATCAATATTCTGTCTGTTCAGACATCTGCCCTGATGAAATAGTAAATGCAACAGTTAACAATAGACAATTATGTCATGTGAATGCTGAAGTCAATTTCATGAGACCAACGGAGCAGGAGGTGAGTATATACAGCTGTGTGAAAAAGTGTTTGTCCCCACACTTAAATGTTTCAGATTACCAAAAAATTTATATATTAGACAAAGATAACATAAGTAAACACAATTTTTATATTAAAGTCTTTATTATTAAGGTAAAAAAATACAATCCTACAATCCTACAGGGCCTTATGTGAAAACGAAATTGCCCACCCCCTTAAAATATAAATTAACTGTGGTTTATCAAATCTTTGGGAAGCTGAGTTCAAATTCCTTAGCCACATGCAGGCCTGATTACTGCCACACATGTTCTCAATCAAGAAATCACTTAAATAGGACCTGCCCGACAAAGTGAAGTACACCAAAAGTACCTCAAAATCTTGTAATCATCAACCAGCAATCCAAAGAAATTCTGGAACAAATGAGAGATACAAAGTAATTGAGATTTATCAGCCTGGAAAAGGTTATTAAGGCATTTCTCAACCTTTGGGACTCCAGCAAACCACAGTGAACCATTATCCATAGATGGTGAAAACATGGAACATTGGTGAACTTTCCCACGATTGACAACTCTTTCATAGGTCACAAAATACCCCACAGCAACATCCAAAGAATAGCAGGCCTCACTTGCCTCATATAAGATCATTGTTCATAAGAAAGAGACTGGGCAAAAATGTCCTGCAGGGCAGAGTAGTAAGTCGAAAACGACTGCTGTGCAATAAGAACATAAAGGCTTGACTCAGTTTTGCCAGAAAACATCTCAATGATCCAAGACTTTTGGAAGAATACTCTGTGGACTAACGAGTCAAAAGATGAACTTTTTGGAAGGTGTATGCCCCGTTAAACCTGGGGTAGAGGTAACACAGCATTTCAGAAAAAGAACACCATGCCAACAGTAAAATGAGGTGGTAGTGTGATGGTCTTGGGCTGTTTTGCTGTTTCAGGACCTGGGAGACTTGCTGTGGCAAATGGAAACATACATTTTGCAGTCTACCCAAAAATCCTGATGGAGAATGTGCAACCGTCTGTTGGTGACCTTGGGATATGCAGCATGACAATGATCCAAAAAAAGCCACAAAGACCATTTCTGAATTGCTTAAGGAAAACAAAATTAAGACTTCGGAGTGACCTAGTTAAAGCCTGATCTTACCTGCATTATCGTTGTGCAATATTTAAATTTGTTTGGTGATCTCAAACAATTAGGTGTGACAAACATTCAAAAGAATAGGAAATCAGAAAGGGGGCAAACATTTTTTCACACAACTGTATGATTTCTTGTAAAGACTCGGACACTTAACCATTTGGGCATTTACATCATATGTTGTGTCCCAGACTTCGAAGCAGGCTCCATCACTTAACCCGCATCTTCCCCCGCATATAACAGCAGATTCTGTCAGCTGTCTTGTGCCTTTAGGAGCCATGGGTGGATCATTCTCTACCCGTGGTTGTTAACCAGTTAAATCCCTGTGTCATTCTTTGACAGCAGGACTTAACACGTGCTGACCAGAAGCACCTCATTCCAGCCACCCAATGGTGCCCCTGTGCATGAATGCGCGATACCGATGGATTGTAATGACAGTTGGAGGTCTGAAGAAGACTCCCAATCCTATCATTATGATTCTTCTGTGAACTCAAGCTCGTGACCCAGCATTCATTTGGAATTATGATTTCTGCTATACATACAGTGCCTTGTGAAAGTATTCGGCTCCCTGAAACTTTTCAACCTTTTCCCACATATGATGCTTCAAACATAAAGATGCCAAATGTTAATTTTTGGTGAAGAATCAACAAGAAGTGGGACACAATTGTGAAGTTGAAGGACATTTATTGGTTATTTAAAATGTTTGTGGAAATTCAAAAACTGAAAAGTGGGGCGTGCAATTCATTTATTCAGCCCCTATACTTTCAGTGCAGCAAACTCACTCCAGAAGTTGATTGTGGATCTCTGAATGATCCAATGTTGTTCTAAATGACTAATGATGATAAATATAATCCACCTGTGTGTAATCAAGTCTCCGTATAAATGCACCTGCTCTGTGAAAGTCTCAGGGTACTGTTTGAAGCACAGAGAGCATCATGAAGACCAAGGAACACAACAGGCAGGTCCGTGATACTGTTGTGGAGAAATTTAAAGCCGGATTTGGATGCAAAATGATTTCCAAAACTTTAAATATCCCAAGGAGCACTGTTCCAGCGATCATATTGAAATGAAAGGCGTATCATACCACTGCAAATCTACCAAGACCTGGCCATCCCTCTAGACTTTCATCTCAAACAAGGAGAAGACTAATCAGAGATCTACAGCTGAGGTTGGACAGTCTTTCCATAGGACATCAATCAGTCGTACACTGTTATGAGCTCATTTTCTCCTTCACCTTTGATGTCCGATGAACTCCCTCTGGTGGTGAAAGGAGGTAGTGAAATTGATTTGGATGGGAAAAACCTGTCATCTGAACAGGTGGAGTGTGATTGGACATCCGGAATCTCTGAGTGGATATAAGGCCGCCGACACCCTGCTGGGTTGCTGGTGATCCTCTCTGCTCTGAGCTCTGGCCTCCAGTTTAGTCCTGTCTACTAAAGATAAGTTTTTGCTCTGCTATTGTTCCATGAGATTTTGTCTGGTTTACTTAGTGTTTGTGTTCAGCCAGCACTGGTTGGGACTGGCTGTACTCCATTTTTGTCTCTGATCAGTTGATCTCTTTGCTCTGTTTTCAGAATATACCTGAGTGCTGATATAGTGATTTTGAAGTCTAGTGACTTCAGGGCCTTTTTCTATCAGACGTGTTGGACATTATTTTTGGCAGGGTTTTTGCGTGATTGCAGACAGTTGCTTTTCTTTCCTGTCCTATCTAGTTAGTGAGGGCCCCATCGTTTGCTCAATCTATCTTTCTGTCTGTGTTTGTGTTTTCATTTGTTTTCACCGTCAATACATGTTGGGGGCTGTCTATTGCTTTGGGGTCTGCTCTGGGGCAGATTAGATTTCCCCTTTCTTTCTTTAGGTTTATTTAGTTCTCCAGCTGTGAACGAGGTGTCTAGGACCACTGTAGGAACACCCCATGGCTACTGTTAGTTGTTGTGAATAGGATCATGGGTCTGCAATCCGCTAGCTACCAACCTCTCCGGTTTTCTGGACTTAGCTTGTATTTTTGTTTTTTCCTCCTCCGGTGACTCATTCATAACAGTACACTGCACAAATCTGGCCTTTATGGAAGAGTGGCAAGAAGAAAGCCATTTCTCAAAGATATCTCAAAGATATGCATAAAAAGTGTCGTTTAAAGTTTGGAACAAGCCACCTTGGAGACACACCAAACATGTGGAAGAAGGTGCTCTGGTCAGATGAAACCAAAATTGAACTTTTTGGCAACAATGCCAAAAAATATGTTTGGCGTAAAGGCAACACAGCTCATCACCCTGAACACACCATCCCCACTGTCAAATGTGGTGGTGGCAGCATCATGGTTTGGGCTTGCTTTTCTTCAGCAGGGACAGGGAAGATGGATAAAATTGATGGGAAGTTGGATGGAGCCAAATACAGGACCATTCTTGAAGAACAGCTGTTGGAGTCTGCAAAAGACCTGAGACTGGGAGAGAGATTTGTCTTCCAACAAGACAATGATCCCAAACTTAAAGGAAAATCTACAATGGAATGGTTCACAAATAAATGTGTCCAGGTGTTAGAATGGCCAAGTCAAAGTCCAGACCTGAATCCAATTGAGAATCTGTGGAAAGAGCTGAAAACTGCTGTTCACAAACGATCTCCATCAAACCTCACTGAGCTCACTGTTTGCCAAGGAAGAATGGGCAAGAATTTCAGTCTCTCGATGTACAAAACTAATAGAGACATACCCCAAGCGACTTGCAGCTGTAACCTCAGCAAAAGGTGGTGCAACAAAGCATTAAGTTAAAGGGGTCGAATAATATTGCACACCCTACTTTTCAGTTTTTGTATTTCCACAAAAATTTAAAATAACCAATAAATTTTGTTCAACTTCACAATTGTGTCCCACTTGTTGATTCTTCAACAAAAAACAAAAATTAACATTTGGTATCTTTATGTTTGAAGCATGATAGGTGGGAAAAGGTTGAAAAGTTCAAAGGAATTGAATACTTTCACAAGGCACTGTAGCAGTGCTGAAATACTGCAGCAGCACCAGCAATTGGACAATTGGACAATTGCTGCTTTAATTTCTTAAGGGGGGATTTTAAATAAAGTAAAAAGTGGAAAAAAGATTTTAAAAATAAGAAAAAAATAAAAATGCACAAAAGTTCAAATCACCCTCCTTTTGCCCCATTGAAACTAAAGCAATAAAAAAATACAAATATTTGGGATTGCTGTGTTCAGAAATGAACGCTCTATCAATAAAATATTAGAAATGCCAGAAATAAGGATGTTTTAGCAACCGCCACATTGCAAAAAAGCAATAAGAAGCGATCAAAACATCGCATCTACCCCACAATTGTATCAATAAAAATCAATAAAATCAATAAAAATGTCAGCTCATGGTGCAAAACAAAAGCCATCACCAAGCACAAGATCCCCAAAAAATGGAAATGCTACAGGTCTCGGAAAATGGCAACACACACAAAAACTTTTTTTTCACACAAATTTCTGATTATTTTTTTTCACCAATTAAATAAAAAATAAACTATACATGCTTGGTATCTTCATACTCATGCTGACCTGGGGAATCATATTGCCAGGTCAGTTTTACCTTATAGTGAACATGGTAAATAAAAAGCTATATGGTAAAATTAATGGTGCCATTCAAAAGTACAACTTGTCCCACAAAAAACAAGCCCTCATATGGCCATATTGACAGAGATATAAAAACATTATGGCTCATGGAAGAAGGGAAGAAAAAAACAAAAATGAAAATAAAATAAATGGAAGTTCTCCTGGCGGAAGGTGTTAAGAAAGGTTTGTGCAAATAGAGAATAGCCTCTCAAAAAGATGATTACAAAAATTATATAGGAAACAAAGTGTTATCCCTTTATAGAGCTCATTACAAATAGATTTATGTTAGGCAACAATAAATATTGAGGTTTTATTAGTAGTGTAATATTAATAGCCAATGTTGTAATATTAGTGTTATTCAAAAGTCAGTTTGTTTTTCATGTTGAAATGTGTGCCAGCAATAAAATAAGTCACCTGTATAGCATAAATAAAAGAAATCTACTGTTATTAATTTTAGGATTTTTTTCAGTGAAGAGCAATATCACATTACTGTATGCAAAAAAAAAACATATTAGACTCTAGTAAAAATAATACAGTCCTTAGAGGGGTTGTCCCACAAACAAAGTATATTTTAATTAACAGCTATTGGAATAGAAATAATTTCCACAACTGGATGTGTTTTAAAAAAAATGTTCCTGTGCTGAATAATCTTATAAATGTGCCTGCTGTGTACTGTGTGGCTGTGACCATCTAGAGCTGCTCCAGTTCATGGTCTGATCATACCACAGCTCCTGGGCAGGGGGGAAGCAAGAGAAAGTATACAGACAGGACAGCATGTAATCACAACTGATTGTGGTGTAATCATATTAAAAAAAGCAAGCACCTCCCAGAAACAATCAGCTGTGATCTTGTGCTGTAATCTCTGGATATTCTTATTCCTTCTTTCCTGCCCAAGATATGTGGTTTGATCAGACCATGAACTGGAGCAGCTCTACATGGTCACAGTACACAGCTGGGGCACATTTATAAGATTATCTCAGCTCAGGAACATTTTTTTAATACATTAAATTGTGGAACTTGTTTTCATTCCAAGATCTATTAATTAAATGTGCTTTATTCATGAGAAAGTCCCATTAAGAAACAACCTTCAGATGGCCCCAGACTTTAAATGTATACATTTTTAAAGTTACCATTTAAACCTAAATGCAGAACAGCTTTGGCTTAATTATGCAGTAGTTATGTTAGCAAAAAATTGCTGACTTTAGAATGAGATTGTTTTGATCTCCCAGGTGGTGCTAAGTCCGGACTGTATTACGTGCCACAGCTATAAAGGGCTATGACCCCTCCCCCACCTCTTTATGAATAGAGACAGGTGTATTGGTGTCTCATTTTCTTTATATGACTGATTGCTATAGGTTGATTTTTATTTTTAGCTTGCAGGTGTCACTAATATGTACGTCTCAGTGATTGGCGTTCTTGTTTCTTGTACAGCAGTACATTTTACTCTGCCATTTTTTAGGTTTAATATGAGAAATACAGACACTGTAAACTTGAAGGCAGACCATGTACAGTATATGGAATTGATGTGTGCATGTTTATTATGTGTTACTTGATCAGATGTACAAACAGTTTATAGCACCTAAGTCATGTGTAATAACCATCCAACATCACAAAGCAAACAATCTTTCTGACTTTTACTATTACTGAGCTCTGAAGAAATGTAGTCACTGCAGGAACTCCGGCAGTAAGAACATGTGAAATGAGATACAGTTAAACAAAGGATTCCTGAGCTTTCAGCAACATGTCCAGGAGAAAAATAATCTTTTAGAAGCCAAAAAATACAGGCAGCCCGCTGCTAACATCCATTCCGCTATGTTTAGTGGTCAGGACTTTTGCAAAGTGATTTAACATTCTGAGTAAGTCGATGGACAAGCCCTATCAGTATTCGGTATAACTAATGGAAATCTTTTCAATTTCACTTTTTGAAATATAAAAAATGTTGACTGCCTTTTACAAAAGTGTTCATATTCATACATGAACATATAATATCATAGCTATTGCTCAATATTGTACACCTTGGGCATGGGATCAAACCATGAACCACTGCTTAGCGCTGTCATCTAAGTAGGCCAGATGGAGTAAGCCGGCACCTACTCAGACTATAGGCACTGTCCTAATGCTAAACACCAAAGGAAAAAGCAAAGGGGCAAAAGATCCAAAATTTATTTCAATATATTAAAAAACATATCATAACAACACTAAGTAGTACATATTGAGATACAGAGCACATATAGGGAGGTAAATACCTCACCTGAATATACAAAAAAACGATATATAGTTTTTGTTGTTTTTATTTTAAATATTTTTTATGTTTAGTATAATTAGCAGATTTGGGTTCTGACCCCTGTGCTCATGCATGTGTATTTACTTACTACATATTTGTTCACCTAGAGATCGATATATGGACTCAGTTGATGGGGGATGACTCCTGATGAAAAGATATAGAGCAAATGAATATATTGGCTATCTCTCTGAATATTTGCCATGGAAGAATTTTGCTGTTTACCATTATTGGAAAACATATGGCTAATTGCAATCTATATATTAACGTTATTGTAATGATTTTGATATAAATGTCAATAATGGCCCTCTACAGTATTTTGAGAGGGTGTTTTTATATATTATGTACTCCTTATATATGGCGATCTGATATACTATGGGTGCTGTATATTATGTGCACTGCATAGTATCATGGTACATAAACATATATGTTTAAGATAATACAATATATTATTTCTATTGATGTGTCTGATATGCACTGATTTACTGATGTATTTGCAGATATTTATGGCATATTTCTTCTATGTATATATTTTTCACTTTTGAGCCAAATTATCTATTTATCTGTTCAGGTAACTGTCCCTTATGGTCCTCTTAATTAATGCATTGTGCTAAATATTGAGGGCAGTTAGTCTATATATCATGTATCCTGTTGCCTAATTCTTTACTGGCAGCGATACCTATGTGTGACAGTGAGCCTTTTGTAATACCACCTATTTTGGGTTTAATTGTGATACTCTCTGGGATATCAGGCTTGAGCGCACACCGTGCATGCTCTGTGCTGCAGTGAGGCGGCCGGCGTTCTAGCAGGTGTCGCGTTGCTTTGTTACATGCCCGGTCATGTGACCGGATCATGTGACCCTGTGACGCGCGCCTTGAGCGCCGCCCTCCTCGCAGCGTCACAACATGGCGGTGAAGCGCCGCACACAGCTGCGGGCGTTCAGAGACACATGCGGGGGCTATTTAAGGGGTCAGATACAACGCTTACATACCTCCTGATGAAACTGCAGAGGAGGTGAAACACGCGTCGGGGTGCATCACAGGTCCAGTACCAGGCGGCAGCATGACTACAGGTACATCTATCATTAATGTATGGTGAATATCTCCATGCTTACATTTTAAGATCTGTTTATTTATGTCATATAGGGTATTTATCCCTTCTCATAGGGTGCACAATGAAAACTTATGTTATGTGAGCCATTGCTGCCTATGATCTGGTTGTATTATTATTTCTTTTCATATGGTGCACTATGAGGATTTATGTTATGTGAGCCATTGCTGCCTATGACCTGGCTGGTGTGACCCTCTACAATTCATCTTATTCACAACTATGTTTTTTTGTATATTCAGGTGAGGTACTTACCTCCCTATATGTGCTCTGTATCTCAATATGTACTACTTAGTGTTGTTATGATATGTTTTTTAATATATTGAAATAAATTTTGTATTTTTTGGATCTTTTGCTCCTTTGTTTTTTCCTTTGGTGTTTAGAATTGATTTTGAGGGGATCATTATTATATCTTCTTCTATAATATGAGGTTATAATCGTTTGGATTGTTGACTGTCCTAATGCTGTCTGTCTGCACGACCCCAAAGAAATGTACAGGGCTCTCATTCAAAGCTACTGACTAGCATGTACTGTATCTGTTTTCATTTGTTAGCAAATAGGACTAATGATTGCACTGTATTATTTTTAGTTTAGTGACTATATGTATGCAGAAGAGAAATAATGTCATTCTCTAACTCTGCAGCTAGCACTATTCTTGGGAGCTGCCACAGTGTGAACACACATCATTATAGGGAGGGTGAAGAGATCTAAATAATCAATAGATGAAAGCTCCTTTAACACAGCTAAAATACCTGCAATGAGCGTTAAATGCAAATACAGCAAGTTGGTGGGTGCTCGTTTTCTACATTTACATGTTACACCTATATAGTGGGGTTTAGAATACATTTTCCTAGGAAATTGTCCCACTATGTTAAAACATGCTGGATGTTAGGAACGGCGGAAAGCACTAAATAAAAATAAATAATAAAGTGCTTTCGTCGCTCGGGGTCCACCGTGCAGTAGATGTTACACCACTGCTAGGTAATGACAGACGAGCAATATAGCGGTATAATGCGCATGGGTTAGACTTCACCCAAAGTGTGCAAAGCGGGCTCTGTTCACACACAGAAGCGCCGCAACATAAACATACGAAAACGCTGAACCTGTTAGTGTCACAGACCACAGGGAAATGCACACACGGTATCTGGTCACAGGAGCAGGACCCAAGGCAGAGGAGATGCGTCCGTCTAGACCTACCGTGTGTGCAGCATCGCTACTGCGGACGCCAAGGAGGGCTGCAACTGCAGCGCAGCGTAGGGCACGGCCGCTAGTCGACAAAGCTAGGAAGCAGGCGCAATGTCGGACGCTAGAGTAGAGGTGCAGTGTGCACAGTGGCCTAAGGCTTGCCACTGACTGGCGCTGACTGCTGCACTAATTCCCTATCCACATACATAATATCAGAGGGAAGGGGTTTCAAATAAGTCAGTCACCAGAGTCATACATCCGTCACCATTCACAGATTTAGCTTTTTATAGCCGTGCGGGACCTTCCAGATCTCCGAGATGGACCAATGAGATCTGGAGCAGGACCTGGGCACATGACTCCCGGTCTCCAATGGGAGATCGCCTCGTGAGCATGCCCAGAAGGAGCACAGAGGAACTTAGTCTCTGGAGCGGTCTGCTGCAAAGTAGTCTTCTCTGCAGTAGATAGACAGCAGAAGACCGCAGAATGTGAGGCTCTGGATTCCAGCAGAGCAGACACAGAACCCAGACGTCTAAAACTGGAATTCTGGTGTCTTGCCTTCATGGTTGGGCTTTGTTCTCTTACCCTATGATAATTGCTCTTTGTTGTGCTCCATTTCCCTATGGCCGTTACCCTTTGTTGTGCTACATGTCAGGTTTTACAAGTGGGCCGACGTATCTCAGTGACATCATCTACCAAGAATTTTAAAGGTCCACACACCTCTGTATCTGAGTATACAGACTGTAATGTGTTCAGTTACCCTGTGAATGCAGTTTGCCACCTTCCAGATTCTTTTGTTGCTATCATCTCCTCAGAATCTTGTGATTACTAAAATTTGTCCCTACCACTCAATAATACCTGCTGGTTAACCCATTATTTGCTTTAAGCATTGCAAACTGTTTTTAGAGGCTTTAAATGATGCTTCAATTTTCTGTGGATTCTATAATTTGTATCTTCTGCTTCTCAAGTCTCTCGGTTAACCCATCATTTGTTGTAAACATTACGAAGTATATTAGAGTCTGAACACTGCTGCAGACTCTTATTGTTTCTAAAACTTACATCTAAAGGCCCTGTCTCACATAACGAGATCATTAGCGAGATCGCTGAAACGTTACAGGCTTTGTGACGCAACAGCGACCTCGCCAGCGATCTCACTACATGTGACACATAGAGGTGACCGGGCCCCCGCTGGATATCGCTGATCGTGCTCGAATGTCCTGGGCCATTTTTGATCATTGGCGTCCCACTGGCCAGCAAGCATCGCTGTGTTTGACGCCGACGAGCGACCTCGTTGGCGACGCAGAACTCAGGGACGCAGGTGTGAGTCATCAGAATAGCTGCTGTGTGACAAGGTACCAACGACCGCCGAGGTCGTTATATGGATCACTGTATCGTCGCTGCATCGTAGAGTAGATCTGCCTGTTTTGCAGCTTACTAGCGACCATGTAGCGACGTATCAGCGATCCTTACCAGGTCGTATCATTGTTGGGATCACTGGAGCGTCGCTTAGTGTAACAGGACCCTTAGTTGTTTTAGACCTGCCACTTTTTTCTTTGTCTGGCTTCTTGGTTCTGTATCTTTCACAGTGTCCTGCCTCACTCGTTTATCTGCTATGGTGAATAGTCCTCTTTCCAAGTCCATACTATTCCACTTACTATGCCCACACCCTGAGCCCATATGTCTCTCTCTGACCTACAACTCCATGACTCCACCTCATCAGGGGAATTTTAACAGATGGATTTTGGATTAATGGGACAATTTTCAAGGCAATTTTTCCCATTAATTACACATTAATAAATGAACACTTTACTTCCTCGGTTAGTGCTATTTTGCACTAACTGTAAAATAAATATTAATTGTATCTATTAGGCCACTTCTTGGTGAATAATAGTCCATAATAAATATTGTAACAAAAGCTACAACTGGGTTCAAAACATAGAAGAGCAGTTACTATTTCTATAGGTTCTATTAAAGGTTGTAACTTACACATGCTGATAAAACATACTGAAAACGAAGAGCTCATGAGAATGTAGCCTAAATGCGTGGATTTTGAACCGGTAGCTCTTTTTTGGAATTAGCCACTAATATTACATTTCCTCCCATATGGTGGATATTTTTGTCTTTAATCCATGGCCAAAACATGTATGTAAATTAATCACTTCTAGTAAAAAATTATTCCAGCCATAAGCATAAATTACACAACAAAGGAATAATGCACATGTGACAGAATAATAAAAACAACAAAAAACATAAAGATACAAGTACAATGAACACATGATGTATAAATAAAGCAATAGTGCAAAAATGATGCAGAGAATAATGGACACTAGACAGGAAAAACCAAGGGACTCCATAGTGAAACATTATATGAGGCTGACTGCTGTTCATTAAAAACAGATCGCCCTCTGACCAATGTTATTCAATGGGGCAGTGCATATGAATGATTTTATTTATTGACTGAATCGGTGGCTAAAAAAACTAAAAAAATCACACCATGCACGATATTTATCCGTAAATCGGAGACTTGCCCTTTCAAGACTATGGGTGCGTAAAAAAAATAGATGCCAGTTTAGCATCTGATATTTATGAATGCATTGCAATTCTGTAACATAGGAAATTGTAAATGCTTCTGTAAATGATTAATAGCTGCTGATATAAAAAGAAAAAAGAGGATAGCATATGAAAAACAAGTGAGAAAAAAAATCTCACTTTTCTGGATTACACTCTGAACGATTTCTTATAGCCGTACGAACCTACCCTTAGTTGCCCTCATATCTGCTGCAATGCTGCTACCATAGTAATTGTGCCTATGCACAATACATTACTAATGTCTCCATTATAACAACTGTGAACCTTAACATACATTTCTATCTCTCAGTAAGTCTCCTTTTCTGTCACACTTTTTATTAAAACTTGCTTCAAATTTTTTCTTTATCTGCTTGAAAATATAATAGCACTAGCTGAAGAGCCCGGCGCTGCCCGGGCATAGTAACTAACTACGGTTAGTTATAACAAATTATAATGATTATATCTATAAATAAAGCAGAGTGTATAGCCCCACCCACTCCACATAGCCACATTCACTATAATATCCCACATCATCCAGTCATCCAAAGCCACTGGACTACTACCCCTAATATCCCACATCATCCCCTCAGAGCCACCGGACTACTACCCCTAATATCCCACATCATCCCGTCAGCCAGAGCTACCGGACTACTACCCCTAATATCCCACATCATCCTGTCAGCCAGAGCCTCTGGACTACTACCCCTAATATCCCACATCATCCCATCAGCCAGAGCTACCAGACTACTACCACTAATATCCCACATCGTCCTGTCAGCCAGAGCCTCTGGACTACTACTCCTAATATCCCATATCATCCCATCAGCCAAGGCCACCATTCAACTACCCCTAATATCCCACATCATCCCGTCACAGACGGCGGACTACTACCCCTAAAATCCCACATCATGCTGTCAGCCAGAGCCACCGGACTACTACCACTAATATCCCACATCATCCCATCAGCCAGAGCCACTGGACTACTACCACTAATATCCCACATCATCCCGTCAGCCAGAGCCACCGGATTACTCCCCTTAATATCCCACATCATCCCATCAGCCAGAGCTACCAGACTACTACCACTAATATCCCACATCGTCCTGTCAGCCAGAGCCTCTGGACTACTACTCCTAATATCCCATATCATCCCATCAGCCAAGGCCACCATTCAACTACCCCTAATATCCCACATCATCCCGTCACAGACGGCGGACTACTACCCCTAAAATCCCACATCATGCTGTCAGCCAGAGCCACCGGACTACTACCACTAATATCCCACATCATCCCATCAGCCAGAGCCACTGGACTACTACCACTAATATCCCACATCATCCCGTCAGCCAGAGCCACCGGATTACTCCCCTTAATATCCCACATCATCCTGTCAGCCAGAGCTACCAGACAACTACCACTAATATCCCACATCATTCCGTCAGCCAGAGCCACTGGACTACTACCCCTAATATCCCACATTATACTGTCCTCATACACATTAGCAGGGTTTGCAATGAGACATGTAGCTAAACCCCCTGTCTTCTTTAAGAAAAAGAGGCTGTAAAATTGTAACCTTCTTTTATTGATTGCAGATGTGACAGGAAAGGATGAAACTATAGGATGCAATAGCAGGAGCATTTCAGAATATATAACTGCACAGAGCATAAAATACAGATAGTCTGCAATACACAGTAACATGAGGTAATATATAGGTACCATGAGGTAATACATAGGTACCATGAGGTAATACATAGCTGATGATTACCTAGTTAATACAACAAACGTTATAAACACAGGATTATAACACCTAGATAGTGCTTACCAACTATGCTTAGAGCAGGCTGTTTAAGAAGCATGAAGAACATGAATGGTGTAGTTTCTCCTAAGACACATGGAGGAATAATGGCTGCTGTTCCCCTCACAGTGTCATAAACAAGACTATGATGTAACAGGAACAATCCCACAATACATTGCAAATTAAACTAAAATCTATGCATAAAACGGCCAGCAGGTGGTGCTGTTACCTTACAGTATGAAATATATGAAGGATTAATACACACAAAAATACAATGTCTGTAATAATCGAAGACATAAAAAATGACTAGACCTTCTAGACAGCAGTTATATGGCTGGACAGAACACACATCATCCCATCAGCCAGAGCCACCGGACTACTACCCCTAATATCCCACATCATCCCATCAGCCTGGGGTCAGAACCAGAGCACTGAGTGGATTTGTCCTGACTTCCATACCAATGATCCCTTTAATAGAAGCCTGGGGTGAGAATCAGAGAGCTGAGGGATTTACCCTATCTTCCATACCGGAGATCCCTTTAAGAGAGGCCTGGGGTCAGTACCAAAGCGCAAAGTGAATTTGCACTCACTTCCATACCAGGGATCCCTTTAAGAGAGACTGGGATCAGAACCAGAGAGCTGAGTGGATTTGCCGTAACTTGCATACCAATGATCCCTTTAACAGAACCCTGGGGTCAGAATCAAAGCGTTGAGGGATTTGCCCTAACTTCCATACAGGATATCCCTTTAAGAGAGCCTGGGGTCAGAACCAAAGCGCTGAATGGATTTGCCCTAACTTCCATACCAGGGATCCCTTTAAGAGAGGCCTGGGGTCAGTACCAAAGCGCACAGTGGATTTGCCCTAACTTCCATACCAGGGATCCCTTTAAGAGAGGCCTGGGGTCAAAACCAAAGCCCTGGATGGATTTGCTCTGACTTCCATACCAATAATCCCTTTTAGAGGGAAGATGTGCCTATGGGATGGAGGATGTGTGATGGAGATATGGGCAGGGAGGGGGGGATTCATTTCTGTCATGTGCTCTGTGCTCCTTTCAGGGGGGCAGACAATGGCTGGGAGCTTATGATCCCGGGGATGCTAGATTTCTCCCACCATGTCAGTGTCTGCTGAGGTGTTGTCAAGTGGGAAAACTTGTTCATAGCAACCAATCATAGCTCAGCTTCTTTTAACCAGCTCTGGTGAAATGAGAGATGCTTAGTGATTGATTGCAAGGAAAACTGTTGCTCATAGCAACCAATCACAGCTTAGCTTCTTTTAAACAGCTCTGGTAAAATGAAAGATGCTTCGTGATTGGTTGGTGATACACACACATACATACAAACATTCACTTTTATATATAGAGATTAACATTTCTTAACATGACTTTCTTCACCAGTCTGTTGTTACATTAGTCTTTTATCTCCTCTTACTTTATCTATGCCATTGCTGAAAGAGATATAGAGAGGGAGTAATGTGATTAGAAGGCATACAATACATATGAAATGAAGGCGAGATCTGTATACAATGAACGCTTTCCTGCAGGACCTGGACAGGAGACTTTTTTTCCAAACATTTATTTGGGAAGAAAATAATAAACCTCTCAACAACTTATTAAATGAGGGCAGAGATAAAAAGAGATGACTTTTATTTCTGTGTCTGACCACTGGGATGTCATTTTTTTCCGGTACCATATTGATTTGGGCAACGTTTCAGAGGTTCCCCAAGCATCTACAATAAATAATTTCAGTTAAAGAGATTTGCAACAGAGGAGGGAATCGGTGAAAGCAAATCTCCTTTCATAAAATAAACTAAATACACTAATAATAATAGTAATAATAATAATAATAATAATAATAATAATAATAAAACTTCTCATCCTTAGAAGGTCATACAAGTAGTGTTGAGCGATACCGTTCGATACCCAAAAATATTGTATCGGATGGTATAGCCCGATACGAAAAAAATATCGGGTATCGCCGATTCCGATACCGGAAGTCCCATTCAAGTCAATGGGACTTCCGGTATCGGAATTTAAAAAAGCCCTTTATTTCCTTGTTGGCTAATTCTACATAATTGAAAACAAATAAGAATCATGTAGAATGTATTGTGGGAGGTGGAGGAGACATTAAAGGCATAGTGGTTTATTCAAATCACATGGCATAGCATTAATTCCAATTTTTTTTTTCAAGACGTTCGGAGTTAAAAAGATATTTACTATGTTAACTTTTTTATATTTTGTCAGATATGTATGTTTCACAAATTCCATGCTCTTCACCTTCTTTTGTACTTCTCCCACACTTTCTTCTTCATGATCCGCAGCAGTAGCATTTTTTTCATCAACTTTTTCTTCACCTTATTCATCTTCTTCTTCTTCACCTTCTTCCCATTAATTTTTTTTTCCATTCTTCATATTCAGCTATTATTAATTTTCATATGCTATTTCTTCATCTTCTTCCTATTCTTCTTTTTCTTCATTTCTTATGGTGACAGGCATTCCTGTAGTACTTATCTATAAAAGTTATAAGATTACACCTTAAGTTCTGCCTGTCACAAAAGATTTACAACAGGATTTGTCCGTGTTCAGTTTGGCCTGCAGCAGCAGGCATTTTCCAGGGGCACCACGAGGAGGAACGGACTCACCCCCATTTACTGCTTAGTCTTCTGCTTATAATTTTGATTTCTTCTATGCTGATTTTTAGTCTTATGCTTAATGTTCTTCTGCTTTCTGTTCTTCTGCTTTTGCTTCTTCTGCTTCTTGTTCTTCTGTCTTTTGTTCTGTATCTTGGTGGTTGTCTTCATGTTCTTTGTCCTCTTGGTCATATTATTTAGGGTCATATTTCTGGTCTTCTTTGGTGTGGTCTTCAGGGTCGTCGTCATCAGGGTCGTCGTCATGGAGATCAATAAGGATTACCAAAGACAATTTCAAAAAGCTTGATCTTGGAAATGTAGCAGAAGGTACAAGAAGGCTGAGAAACTGGCGAGAACCAGCTGACAGTACTGGAACCCCTAGTGGCAGCAGAAGGAACAATAGCCAATGGCACTACTGAGGAACAGCTGACAGTGCTGGACCCCGGTTACTATGCAGGAGGTACCTGTGCTAGAAACCACTACCAAGGACCAGCTGACGTTGCTGGACCTCGGATACCGAGATGGAGGCACATAGGCCAAAGGCTCTGGCGAGAACCAGCTGACAGTGCTGGAACCCGGATGGGTAGCAGAAGGAACAAGAGCCAATGGCACTACCGAGGACCAACTGACGGTGCTGGACCACGGTTACTAAGCAGAAGGTACCTATGCTAAAAAGCACGACCAAGGACCAGCTGACGGTGCTGGACCTCGGATACCGAGATGGAGGCACCTAGGCCAAAGGCTCTGGTGAGAACCAGCTGACAGTGCTGGAACCCGGGTGGGTAGCAGAAGGTACCCATCCAAAGCAAAGTAGCCAGGCCGCAAGCCGGCCGCAGTTACCGAAACCCACAGTCCTACAGGGGGTCCATGTCCAATTGGCACTACGGATTCAGCCTTCAGTGCCAGTTCCCGCAGCCCACATAGGAGTCACCTAAACTGCAGGCACCGTAGAGTTGGCTAACCCGACACAAGACGACAGGACAACGGATTGGTGGCATAGTGACCTTGACACTACCCGGAAACAGCAGGCGTGCTGAAAACAGGCTGGGCAACAGGGAGTACCCGTGCCAAAGACACTGCCGAGAACCAGCTGACGGTGCTGGAACCCAGATGGGTATCAAAAGCTACAAGAGCCAATGGCACTACCGAGGAACAGCTGACGGTGCTGGACCACGGTTACTAGGCAGGAAGTACCTGTGCTAGAAAGCACTACCAAGGACCAGCTGACGGTGCTGGACCTTTGGATACCGAGATGGAGGCACCTAGGCCAAAGGCTCTGGCGAGAACCAGCTGACAGTGCTGGAACCCGGGTGGGTAGCAGAAGGTACCCATCCAAAGCAAAGTAGCCAGGCCGCAAGCCGGCCGCAGTTACCGAAACCCACAGTCCTACAGGGGGTCCATGTCCGATTGGCACTACGGATCCAGCCTTCAGTGCCAGTTCCCGCAGCCCACATAGGAGTCACCTAAACTGCAGGCACCGTAGAGTCGGCTAACCCGGCCGCAAGACAACAGGACAACGGATTGTTGGCATAGTGACCTTGACACTACCTGGAAACAGCTGGCGTGCTGGAACCAGGCTGGGCAACAGGGAGTACCCGTGTCAAAGACACTGCCGAGCACCAACTGGCGTTGTTGGAGCCCAGGGACAATCATGGTGAAGGCTGAGGCCTACTTGGTGGTAGTTTGAGATTGATGGTAGGCTACAACAGACTGTCAACGTGCTCCAATTAGGCATCTGTCTCCACTCTGTTTCCAGGATTTCACGTGACCACCAACACCACCAGTTTATGCGTACAGTAGCCGTCTGCCCAATTCACACGTGTTCCTGTGTTACTGGGGTTCTGTAATGTCAGCAGATCCCCTGATGTGTGTCTGCCAATGTCTCCTGCTCTGTCCACATTCCCACCACTTGCAGTGGGAAGGTGGACAGTGCAGGAGACAGTGCCGGACACACATTGGGGGATCAGCTCACGTTACAGAACACCAGGAACACAGGAACAAGTGTGGAATGCGTGGACGGCAACTATGAGCAGGAACTGGCGGTGTTGGAGGTCAGGGGAAATACTAGAGACAGAGTGGAGACAGAGGCCAAATCAGAGAATGTTTAAATCTGAAGTAGTTACAATTTGGAGGCAGCAGCAGTTTGCCCTCCACACAGCAGGGGATCAGCTGATGTTACCGACCCCCACTTTCACATGAACAAGTGTTTTTTTCTGTGCGGACAGCACTTCCGAGCACCAACTGGCGTTGTTGGAGCCCAGGGACAATCATGGTGTAGGCTGAGGCCTACTAGGAGCCAGGTGTAAATCGGAGGTATTTTGAATTTGGAGGGAGCAGGACACTTTGCCCTCCACACAGCAGGGGATCAGCTGACGTTACCGAACCCCACTTTCACATGAACAAGTGTTTTTTTCTGTGTGGACAGCACTTCCGAGCACCAACTGGCGTTGGAGCCCAGGGACAATCATGGTGTAGGCCGAGGCCTACTTGGTGGCAGTTTTAGATTGTTTGTAGGCTACAACAGACTGTCAACGTGCTCCAATTAGGCATCTGTCTCCACTCTGATTCCAGGATTTCACGTGACCACCAACACCGCCAGTTTATGCGTACAGTAGCCGTCTGCCCAATTCACACGTGTTCCTGTGTTACTGGGGTTCTGTAATGTCAGCAGATCCCCTGATGTGTGTCTGCCAATGTCTCCTGCTCTGTCCACATTCCCACCACTTGCAGTGGGAAGGTGGACAGCGCAGGAGACAGTGCCGGACACACATTGGGGGATCAGCTCACGTTACAGAACACCAGGAACACAGGAACAAGTGTGGAATGCGTGGACGGCAACTGTGAGCAGGAACTGGCGGTGTTGGAGGTCAGGGGAAATACTAGAGAGGTATTTTGACTTTGGAGGGAGCAGGACACTTTGCCCTCCACACAGCAGGGGATCAGCTGACGAACCCCACTTTCACATGAACAAGTGTTTTTTTCTCTGTGGACAGCACTTCCGAGCACCAACTGGCGGTGTTGGAGCCCAGGGACAATCATGGTGTAGGCCGAGGCCTACTAGGAGCCAGGTGTAAATCGGAGGTATTTTGACTTTGGAGGGAGCAGGACACTTTGCCCTCCACACAGCAGGGGATCAGCTGACGTTACCAAACCCCACTTACACATGAGCGAGTGTTTTGTCTGTGCGTACAGCACTTCTGAGCACCAACTGGCGGTGTCGGAGCCCAGGGAAAATCAGGTAGCAGGCCGAGGCCTACTTGGAGCCAGGTGTTAATCTGAGGTACTTTGAGTTTGGAGGAAGCAGGACACTTTGCCATACACACAGCAGGGGATCAGCTGAAGTTACCAAACCCCACTTACACATGAGCGAGTGTTTTGTCTGTGCGGACAGCACTTCTGAGCACCAACTGGCGGTGTCGGAGCCCAGGGAAAATCAGGTAGTAGGCTGAGGCCTACTTGGTGGCAGTTTTAGATTGTTTCTAGACTACTTCTAACTGTCAACATACTCCAATTAGGCCTCTGTCTTCACTCTGTTTCGAGTATTTCCTCTGGCTTCCAACCACGCCAGTTGCTGCTCTGAAATGCCGTCTGCACAACCAACACTTGATCCTGTGTTACTGGGGTTCTGTAACAGCAGCTTCTCCCTAGAGGTGAGTCAGGCAATGTCTCCTGCTCTGTCCACTTTTCCACTACAAGTAGTGGGAATGTAGACAAAGCAGGAGACATTGCCGGACTCACCTCTGGAGATGAGCAGATGTTACAGGACCCAGGTAACACAGGAACAAGTGTTGATTGTGCAGACGGCACTTGAGAGCAGAAACAGGCGGTGTTGTAGGCCGGAGGAAATACTCAAAACAGAGTGGAGACAGAGGGCAAATCAGAGAACACATTAAATCAGAGGTAGTCAGAAGTTGTAGGCAGCAGGAGAGTTTGCCGTACACACAGCAGGGGATCAGCTGACGTTACCGAAACCCACTTACACATGAGCGAGTGTTTTGTCTGTGCGTACAGCACTTCTGAGCACCAACTGGCGGTGTCGGAGCCCAGGGAAAATCAGGTAGTAGGCCGAGGCCTACTTGGAGCCAGGTGTAAATCTGAGGTACTTTGAGTTTGGAGGGAGCAAGACACTTTGCCATACACACAGCAGGGGATCAGCTGACATTACCAAACCCCACTTACACATGAGCGAGTGTTTTGTCTGTGTGGACAGCACTTCTGAGCAACAACGGGCATTGCTGTAGCCCAGGAAATAAAGTTCAGGTCATAGAAACATGAACACAACAGGAGACCTGGATCCTGTTGCCAGGCAATTATTTATTCTGGAAGAGGACTGACAAATTCAGGTGAGATCCAGGCCTTGTTCATTTTCAGAAAAGTAAGCCGGTCAACATTATCGGCGGATAGTCGCGTGCGACGGTCTGTTACCACACCACCTGCAGCACTAAAGACACGTTCCGATAATACACTGGCAGCAGGGCAAGCCAGCACCTCCAATGCATACTGGCTAAGCTCTAGCCATGTATCCAGCTTAGAGACCCAAAAATTGAACGGGGAAGAGCCGTCTGGGAGTACACTAACAGGGCAAGACAAGTAGTCTGTCACCATCTGATGGAAACGTTGCCTCCTGCTGACTGGAGCCGTCTGTGATGGTGTAGCCGTTTGTGGCGGTCCCACAAAACTTTTCCACATTTGGGCCATACTGGCCTTGCCTTGTCCTGCGGCACTGCCTCTGCTACCTCTTTGTGCAGAGCTTCCTCCACTGCCTCTACCCACATGGCTGCTTTGAAAAGCACTACCAGCAACACTTGCGGGGGGAATGGAGAACATGATGGCCTGCACAAGTGTTTCTTGGTACTCCCGCATTTTACGCTCCCGGTTCAACTGTGTTATGAGGCTTTGTAAGTTGTCCCGGTAGCGAGGATCTAAGAGGGTGTACAACCAATAATCAGCCGTGTGGAGAATGTTGGCGATGCGGCGATCATTTAACAAGCACTGCAGCATGAAATCAACCATGTGCTGCAGACTGCCAACAGGACCGGAAACGCTGTCCCCAGCTTGAGGCAGCATCTCAGCCTGCTCAGCATCACCCCACCCTCGCTGTACACACTGACTACTAGAGCCTTGTGTACCTCCCTCCTCTGGAGAGATGTGTTTCTCCTCCTCCATTGACTCCTCGTCATCCTCCTCACTAAGTGTCCCCTGTCTGGGCCTTTGTGTGGAAGCACGTTGCGCAGACTTGCCAGAAGCAGATGGCATTTCTGACTCCTCATCCTCGACCTCTTCAAAAACCTCCTCACTTAGTGCTTGTAAGGTTTTTAGAAGCAGACAGATAAGGGGGACAGTCATGCTGACTAGTGCATCATCTGCACTGGCCATCCACGTGGCGTCATCGAAGGCACGCAAAACTTGGCAGATGTCCCTCATAGTGGCCCACTCAGTGGTGGTGAAGTGTGTCCGGCGCACAGTGCGACTTGTTTGCGCCTGATGCAGCTGGTACTCCATTACTGCTGCCTGCTGCTCACACAACCGCTCCAACATATGTAACAATGAATTCCACCTGGTGGGGAGGTCACATATGATGCGATGTTCTGGCAGGCTGAATCGGCGTTGCAGAGATGCAATGCGCGATTTTGCCATGCTGGAACGCTGCAAGTGAGCACACTCTAGGCGAACCTTGTGCAGCAGTGCATCGAGATCCGGATAGTCCCTCAGAAAGCTCTGCATGACCAAATTGAGCACGTGTGCCAGACATGGTATGTGAGTGAGGTTGCCTAGGCCCAGAGCTGCCACTAGATTTCGGCCATTATCACTCACTACTAAACCTGGCTGGAGACTCGCTGGCACAAACCACACATTGCTCTCCTGCTTGATGGCATTCCAGAGCTCCTGTACTGTGCGGCTCCGATTCCCCAAAGAAATTAATTTAAGGATGGCCTGTTGACGTTTGGCCACACCTGTGCTCATATCTGGCCTAACTGGCTCATGCAGTGCTGATTCCGAGGAACTAGAGTAGGAGGAGGACTCAATATGTACAGACTGCATTCCTGCAATCCTTGGAGCTGGCAGAATACGTACAGAGCCACTCTCCAGATCTGTACCCGGCTCCACAACATTGACCCAATGGGCAGTGAGGGAAAGGTATCGTCCCTGTCCATGGCTACTGGCCACGCATCGGTGGTCAGGTGGACCTTGCTACTGACGGCGTTTAGTAGCGCATTTTTAATTTTTCCCTCCACAAGCTTTTGCAGGGCAGGGACGGCTTGCCTGCTGAAATAAAAGCGACTGGGCACATTGTATTGTGGAACTGCCAATGACATCAAGTTCCGGAAGGTGTCAGTCTCCACCAGCCTGAATGACAGCATCTCAAGAGCCAGTAGTTTGGCAATGCCGGCATTCAGAGCCAGTGCACGGGGATGGTTTGCCGAATATGGCCGCTTTTTCTCCCATGCCTGTGCTACCGATTGCTGGTGAGTGGCCTGGGAGTGTGATGATGACTGAGAACGTGGTTCAGTGGGTGGAATTTCACTGGGTCTCTGGACAACAGTGGCAGAGGTTCTTCCATGGCGTTCCAGTGAGGAAGCTGAACCAGCTGTGAGTGAGCTGGAGGAAGAGGCCCCAACACGAGCTGAAGAGGTGGTAGGTGCTGCTGAAGGTTGGCCTACATCTTCAGTGTGTCTGTGTAACTCCACCTTGCGCTTGGTACGCACATGTTTCCACATATTTGTGGTATTGAGGTTGCTCACATTTTACCCTCGTTTAACTTTCTGATGACACAGCTTGCATTTGACAAAGCAAATGTCATCTGCAACTGTGTCAAAAAAGACCATGCACTGCAAGTCCTGGGAGCGTCCGTTTTGTGTTTTGGAAGAGGATTGCTCCTCACGGGTGCCAAAGTGGAGGCTACAGGCAACCAAGTCTGCCCCCGCCCTCTCCCTCCTCTTTTGGCCGTTCGGGGAATCTCTTCCTCAGAGCTGCTCCCACCACCTTCCTGTGGCTGACGCCATGATGGGTCAAGGACCTCATCATCTCCACTCCCCTCTTCAAGCACCGGCTGGTCCTGGGTTGTCTCGCCAGCACTGTACGCACCAGAAATTGGCAACTGAGTCTCATCATCATCAGATGAGTGCTGAGGTGTGTTGACAATAGGCACTGGCCCACCCGCCTATTCAGATTCAGAGGGACAAAGCAGTTGCGCATCACTGCATACTCCCTCTTCTTCACGCTCTAGAATGCTGCTTGGCTGGCCACCTCTTTCCAAGCCAACAGATTCTGAGAACAGAAGTAAAGATTGAGATGGCTCCTGTCCAGGGCTCTCAGACTGCCTGGGCAATTTGGCAGGTGGTGAAGAGACAGATGGTTGCTCTTCAGTGCTCTGGCCCTGGGAGGATGCGGAAGTCATTGAAGTGGATGCGTTAGCTGCCATCCATCCAACAACAGCAGCTTCAATTTGTTTGTCACGCAGCAGTGGGGTACGGCGAGGTCCTACAAAGCTGCGCATGAAGGACTGTTGCCTGGTAAAAGTGGGGGATGCCGGGTCACTGGTGGCCGCAGCAGACACCGAATCCCCACGTCCTCTCCCTGCTGAATCCCCCCGTCCTCTCCCTGCTGAAACTCCATGGCCACGACCATGACCACGTGCCTTACTCCCTGCCTTCTTCATCTTGGTAGACTGATAAAAATAGGCAGAAAAGTAAAAAAGGGGGGGCTTAGTGTTCTTATTCCTGAACACCTGCTAACCAGTATAAGAAACACTAATTTTTCTAAGAGTGTGTGTACTACACTTTAATATGATCTAATGTGGCCTACACAACTCTAAAGTGGAGTGTTTGGTGAACTTTATTTCCTTTTTTTTTGGGGGGGGAAATAAAAGGATGTGACCAAAGTTTGAAAGCTATAGTATCACAAACTTTTTGGAGCAATTACAATGCAGGAAGCTAACCTACAATGCAATTGATGAGGCTCCAAAAAATAGGGTGATACTAGCCTGGCTGGCCCTGAAGGGCACAAGCCAGCAAAAAGGCTCCTCTGTCTAATCCTATATAGTGTTTGCAACCAACCAATGACAATGGATGCGGATGGAAGCCCACTAATATAGGAGCAAAAATCTGGACAAATTAGCTGCAAAAAAAGGACTATGTATAAGGCAGTGACGCACGCTGAGCGGACTACAACCAGCGGTGGCTGTAGAACACACTGCAGCGTGAGCTGCACTCACACACAGAAAGACCTATCAGACAGCCAAAAACAGTGCAGAGAAATGGGCTATAGCACTGAAAGGCTGCTGAAAGGCTCTGCTGTCCACTCCTTTAGTGTTTGCAACCAACGTATATGGATACGTATGGAAGCACACTATACAGGAGAAAAAAAAAGCAGCAATAAAAGAAAAATGTGTATGAGGCAGAGACACACGCTGGGCGGCCTACAAGCAGACGTGCCTGCAGGGCACACTACACTGTGGGTCTGCACTCACACAGCCCTTGCAGACAGCTATTAAAACAGCGCTGCTGGGCTAAAAAAATGCTACAGTGGTGGATTATGTAGCGTGGGTAGAGCAATAGATATGTTTGATGATCGCTATTTCTAACTGTCCCTCACAGTCTTCAACAGCAGCCTGTCCCTAACTGAATTCACAGCAGAGTGAACCCGAAATGGTGGCTGCTGCGGTTTTTATAGTGCATCATGACATCATTTCAGCAGCCAATCACAGCCATGCCAGTAGTTAACATGCCTACATGCCTAACAGGATATGTCCACACTTCTGAGGATCCCCATTGGCTGAATCAAATCGAGCGGGCTCCTAGCATTATGGGAACTTCCGATTCCGGTATTCGATATGAAAAAAGTATCGGAACTAAGTATCGGAATTCCGATACAGCGAATATCGGCCGATACCCGATACTTGCGGTATCGGAATGCTCAACACTACTTACAAGTGGGTAAATATAACCTGACAGATGAACAACAACCCACAACAAAAGGTACACCATGTCATTGATCATTTCATAAAAAAAGCCAAAATGCAGCAGCAGTGTATGAAAAATTAAGTACAATACATGAATCAGTAGCTTGTGGACCACTTTAAGAGGCAGCAATAACTTAAAGTAATTTTTCTTTATGACTTATCTGTCTTTACGTCATTTTTGAGGAGTTTCATCCCACTATTATTTAGGTCCCCTATACATGTCATTGTTTACGGTACGTGTGGCTTCCCATTTTCACATGTACTGGAGACACTTACACAACTACACCCATTATAGACAATGAGGCTGCACACATGTCCATGTGTTAACATGGAATGTGTGTGCTTGTGACCCACACATGGACATGTCTCTTATTTCCTGCAGCATGTATGTCAATACATCCCGAATATGCGCATGCGGATGACATAAAGTACAAGTGATACGTGTGGAATAGAATGCAGAACAGAAATGACAGGTGTTTAGGTGTTAGATGTGCAAAGAGATAGATAGATAGATAGATAGATAATCAAAAATGAAGGCAGCACTCCATACGCTATGTGTTGAAAAAAGTGGTGGATTTATTCAGATCCACATGTCTGGGAGACGTTTCAGCTCTGACTGAGCCTTTCTCAAGCTTAAGAAAGGCTCAGTCAGAACTGAAACATCGCCCAGACATGTGGGTCTAAATAAATTTATTTTTGATTTTCTATTGGATATTGGGGTGAGTATTGGATTTCTTGCCTGGGGGCCTTGCACCCCAAGATAAGTACTGTGCTGTTTCCTTTTTTCTTGCTTAGATGGATAGATAGATATCCTTGAGATATATAATTAGCTCTGTTAATATGTAGTTTATTGTACATGTATTTAACTAATAAATAAATAAAAATGACCAGTAAAGGTAAAGCTGACAGCTGTGGGATGATATTATCAGGCTTGGACAGTCCTTGGTTATTGGGCAAATTCCAGCATAAAAATACAAGCCCGCAGCCACCCTATAAGTGGCGCATCCATTAGATGTGTCACTTCTTGCTATTTGTCCGGCTCTTCCAAGTTTCCATGGTGCTGTGGCAACCGGGGTAATGGTAGTTAGGGTTGATGACAGCTGTGAATTGTTTAGAATCACAGCTGGCATCAAACCCTGGGGTTAGTAATGGAAAGCTTTCTATCAGACTCTCCCATTAATAAGTCTATAATAAAAAAATAAAACACACAGAAAAAAAACACTTTATTTGAATTAAAACACCCCCACACAACTGGGCAGCAACAATGGTATTTTTATTTAAAGATCATCGCTGATGTGTTTCCTCCTTGGCATTGTGTTGACACATGACTGAATGCCCCAGACCAGCAAACGGCCGAATCTGCTTTTATAAAGAAGACCACACTTGTTGACGAAAAAGAAATCAAGGGCATTTTATAAGCTGTCTGCCACCTACACTCTTAATTTCTATGGAAATAGTAGGAGTGTACTTAATTTTTGACACTCTGCTTCTGCAATTTGGCCTAGATTTAGTTAAACAAATAATGGCACGGTGACATTTTTCATGTGTTGTTTACTTGGGGTTGTTTTACCCTAATTTTAAGACCTTTTTAAGGACCAGATGAATTTGTTATATTATGTAATGAAATACCATCGTAAAGCCATAGAATTCAAAAAGAGCATACTTGTTTTTTCTCATGAATATACACACATATATATATTTACGTCTGACAGGTGCATGAACTGGACGCTTCATCTGATAGCACATTTTTGTTTATTCTAGCCAGAAATAAAGACAGACATCTGTATGGAAGAAGTGTTTCTGCAATTTAGTCATATATTGGAATGCAATGTGCTTATTTCTGTACTTTTGTGCTATTTCAAAAGGATGTACTTTAAGCTTACTTGGAGTACGGCATGGGGAGTTCATCACCTGGGCAAGCATGGGAGACTGGAGTGAAACCAAAGGCATGACTATCAGAGCAAATGCTATGGGACACATATAGAAGACTGATATGACCTAAGCAATGTCTCCTCTCTTTAAGGCCTCCTTCACACACGTTTAAACACGTACTTGAAAAAATAGTACCGGTGTCATCAGTGTGTCCATTTTTAACATTAGTGTTTGTCACACATGTAAAAATAAAGAAATTACAAAGCTTATATACTTTCAATGTTGAACATGACAGCACATGGATGACCACAGATGACATCTGTGAGTTATACGGGTTTTTCATAGACCCATTAACTTGCATTGGGCCTTTTCATCCGTGCTGCCAGAAAAAACAGACATGTTGCAGCTTGTATTGCATGAAAAACATGGACATGTGAACAGCAGCATACATTTTAATGGGTACATGCTGTATCTGTGGAAAAAAATGGATACAACACATACGTGCAAGATGCAAAAATTATTGGCCTACATAACAAAATTTATAATGGAATTCACTCCATCTATAATAATAAATGCCCTAAGCAGCTTCCGGTTGTAACAACTTCCGTCCAGTTGTAACCGGTGACGTCACCGCACACCTCTTTCCATGTTAACCCTCAACACACACACTCCTCTCACCTTTCACCATCTCCACTCACGTCCACTCACTCTTTCACTCCACATACGACCCTTTCTCTCACTCCGTCTCTCATACTCACGCCGTCATCGCCACTGATCCACGATCCCCGCCATCCTGGATCCAGACGTCCTCCACGCCGGCGACATGTTCTTGCGGCGAGGCCATTTTGGATCGGTGAAATCCCGCGATAGTCAAGATGGCGTCGCCGCAAGAACATGTCGCCGGCGAGGACAACGTCGGGATCCAAAATGGCGTCGGCGAAAACTCGCGAGATTTCGCCGACGCCATTTTGGATCCCGACGTCGTCCACGCCGGCGACATGTTCTTCCGGCGACGCCATCTTGAATATCGTGGGATTTCACGATACTCAAGATGGCGTCGCCACAAGAACATGTCGCTGGCGTGGACAACGTCTGGATCCAGGATGGCGCCGGCGGAAGAAGATGTCGGGGATCGTGGAGCAGTGGCGATGACGGCGTGAGTATGAGAGACGGAGTGAGAGAAGGGGTCATATGTGGAGTGAAAGAGTGAGTGGAGATGGTGAAAGGTGAGAGGAGTGTGTGTGTTGAGGGTTAACATGGCAAGAGGTGTGATGCTATGGCATCCTCCCGATGCGATAGCATAGGGTCATAATATAGTAATTAATATCTGTTAAAGCAAACCTCCATTGTTAAACTGAAAAGTGATGTTACATTTGTCAGGTATAATCAACCTAATTGGTGCCCTCTATTTTTCCAGCAATCTCCTGTGCATAGATCAGTGTTCAGTCCTCCAGCATACAAGATGACCACTGCAGTGGCACAGGGAGCAGTAGTAAAGGTACTGTCACACTTAGCGACGCACCAGAGATCCCGACCAGCGAAATGGCGCGGTCAGGATCGCTGGTGCATCGCTAAGTGGTCGCTAGTGAGCTGCCACACAGGCAGATCTCACCAGCGACATTGCTGGGGACGGGGATCGCTACTTACCTGTCAGATGAGGCAATCCTGACGTCCTCCCGCCCGCGTCCACGCGTCGCTCGTCTCCACAGCAGGAAGCCCAGAAGGAAGCTGATGACGAGAAATGGTCCAGGACGTTCTCGCGCGATCAGCGATAACCAGCGGGGGAGCCGGACGGAGGTAAGTTTCAGACATAGTGATATCGCTAGCAATATCGCTATAACGTCACAATAACCAGTGACGTTATAGCAATATTGCTAGCGATATCGCTTAGTGTGACAGGCCCTTAAGTCTGTAACGTATCTCTAGAGCAGGGTTCCCCAACTCCAGTCCTCAAGGCACACCAACAGATCTTGTTTCCAGGATTTCCTTTGCATTGCACAGGTGATGCAATTATCACCTGAGCAATACTAAGGAAATCCTGAAAACATGATCTGTTGATGGGCCTTGAGGACTGGAGTTGGGGAACCCTGCTCTAGAGCACTGAAAAGGCAGGCAAGGCTACTTTCACACTTGCATTTTTTTGCGCTGCGCACTGTGCGCAGTGCAAGCGCACATAAAAAACGCATCATGCGTTTGTGTGCTTTTTTTGCGTTTTTTAACCTGGTTTTGTTAAAAAAAAGCATGCGTTTTTTTGCACTGATGTACGCATTACCATGCGCACGTCAGCGCACCCATAGACTATAATGGGTGTTTGGGTGAAAAAAAACGCATTGCGTGCGCATGCGTTTTTTTGGGACAATTCGGACGCACAAAAAATGCCACAAGATGCATTTTGTGCGCCCGAGCGCACACTACAAAAATGCGCATACAAACGCGTACAAACGCATGTGTATGCGCACCCATGTAAAGTATAGGAAAAAAAGCATGCGTTTTTTGCGCAAAAAACAAGCGCAAAAAAACGCAAGTGTGAAACCAGCCTTAGCCATGATTTAGATTTATTCTTGTGGTCCCAATGTTAGGCTGGGTTCACATCGCGTTAGGTGCCATCCAGTTAACGGATTTGTTTCTTAGCGGCATGTACGCAATTTAACGGATCCGTTAACACACCTATTGCCATCGATTATCATAATGCATCCTAGCGCATGTCAAAATCGTCATACATTAGTGATGATGCATTATGTTGTGATGCACCCTCGAACGTGGTCTACCGCGTTTTCGGGTATGTTAAGTCGAACGCACAGTGAACGGACTCTTTCGCTGTGCATATACCTCTATTACTAATGCATGCCAACGCAATGCCACTATGCGTTAGTGCATGGTTAACGTGATCGTACAAAAAAATAGATTTTGGCCATCAGCATTAGAGCATCCGATTAATGTATCCGTTAAAGGGATGGCACTAACGCGATGTGAACCTAGCCTTACTCTGGCAGTTGTTTTGGATACAGGATGACCAGAACTCTTGTTTTATTAAAGGGTGCAAATGGCGGTAAATGGAGTGCACAAGGAAGGATCTCTGTATATGACAGCTGTATACTCACTTTTCAGTGCCATGGATGGGCCTTCATCATTTTCTCTCTCTTTTCAATGTATTTGGACAAAAAACTACAGAATGTTATTACAACAGAACTTTGCTCAAAATAAGTGAACGCTGCCAATTTTAGGACAAGATGGGTTTCTATTATAGTTTGAGTAGAACCTTTTTTAAAAAAAATTTGATGAGGAAAATTGGAATAAAAACATAAAGCAAAATTGTTGCACTAAAGCTAAGATACTGTATTATTTAATCTAAATTGTTTGCCTAATGAACAAGTGTGTCCTTTTTTCATTTCTTCCCCACTTCATTCATATATAGATTAGGGTGGTTGAGTTGCTGAATATTTGTTTGATCTGATATGTTTGTGATCCATTCTTTTTGGCTTTGCGAAATGGCCTAGCCTTGACTGATAGTAAAAGGCCTTCAAGAAAAATATATTTAAAGGGTAAAAAAATGGTATTCTCTTAGAATTGCTCCTGCTACCACAAGAGAAAAGAAGTAATACATTTGTGTACAATGCCTGGTATAGAAATGACATTTGCCGCAAAGCAAATCTACAAGGCAGATATTAAACCACAAAGGGGACTTGGAAGATTTAAGTTTTAATTTCATGCCTGCAGATTTGTGAGTACAGCTCTGGAGTAAAAAAAAGAAAGGTTGTATATTTGATCTGTAACCCTGAATGATCTTCAGTAATATAAGATTTCGGGTACTCTGTGGAATATTCTCAGAAAAGTAATCAAAGTTACCTGTTTTCTCTACAAATATGATGTGCTACATTTATCAAATCTATAGGGAGTAAAGATCTGCAAGTGATACTCGAAGTGAACATACAGACTGCACTGTCTGGACTGTATTCTTCCCATTGTTTACCAGTAAAGAGGCGCCATCTCTATGAGACAAAAAAGTGTTGTAGAGCAACATCTTAACTACACATATATATTGGCAAAAGAAGCATTAAGTCAGCCACCAATTGTGCAAGTTCTCCCACATAAGAAGATGAAAGAGGCCTGTAATTGACATCATAGGTAGACCACAACTATGAGAGTCACAATGAGAAAACAAATCCAGAAAATCACTTTGTCAGTTTTTGCCAGATTTATTTTTCAAATTATTGTGGAAAATAAGTATTTGGTCACCTAAAAACATGCAAGTTACTTTTTTAGTTACTTACTTTCTCTATACCGCTATAGAGTGGTAGACTTAAACATCTTCATGATGAAAATCAAAACTGTTTTTCCTAAACATCTTAATACATACATTCTGAAGAAGAAAAAAGAGTTGGTGTTATTCTTCCTACAAGATTCAGTAGCAGGATTTGTGGAAGAGATGAAAAGATTTCATACTCTTTCCGAAGGACTTGTGAAACAATCATATGCAGGATTTTACATTCAGTTATATGGAACAATCTCCAGAGAAAGGTATATAGTTGGACGTTGCACTGGAATTTAACTAAGAACTAAAAAAGAGGTACTGAGCTCCAAGGTGTGAAAATTGGCAAGTTTCCGTCATGGAAAATGCTCAAGTAATACCAAGCGAAATTGAATAGGAGTTAAGCTTGTCTGCCAAGTACTGCAGTTCAACACCTCTATAACATAGGATTTTTAGAAATCATTTATAGCAAAAATACGTAACTGAGTTACATTTTCAACATGCATATATCTAGAAAGATGACTGTGTGGATACATATATATAACGTTGAGCAGTGTGTCTGTGTGTGTGTATATATATATCCATCCATACATACACACATATATACCATATATATAAATACAAACACACAACTCAACATAAATTAGTACACTCCCTTTGAGACATATTATTTTAATGAATAAAGTCACTTAATACAAGAAATATTTCTAAAAATTTTGACTTTTTATCCCTTAACAAGAATGTAAAGTAATAATATAACTCAAATTAGTTGATGAAGAAATGGACACATGTGGCACCCCTGAGGGTCCAGTCGCCACATACCTATGCACCTCAGCCAGAAGTTTGGTACTCCACTCTCGGGTAAGGAGGGGACACTACCCAGTACCCACACACTAGCATCCAACACCATTTCCCTCTAGGCCAAAGGGGAACTAGGTAGAGGGTGTGGGTGGATGAAGTAGATAAGGGAAGGACAGCTGGGGAGAAAGCTGACAGTTGGGAGTGGAGAGTTGTCATGGTAACAGGAGTCAATTGGAGGAGGAGTCAGGAAGGAGAGGACAGTTGGTGCTGGGGACTAAAGGAGAGAGGAGCATATCCCTAGACTAGCGCAGCGTGAGAGAAAACAGGGGAGAAAGAAGGGGTCCTAGGAGCACGAGAAGTGAGGAATCCACCCGTGGCGCCCGAATCCACGCCGACTGTGGTCGGGTGGAGGGTCCGAGATGCAGTAGGGGACCGGCCCCAGACTAGTGTAGAAACTAAGAACTCAGCTAGCAAACCGGAGGCTGTAGCGACTGTATGTGCTACAGCCAACTCCATACACATTCACTGAAAAGGCAGCCAGATAGGATCAAGAGGACTAAGAGACCATCACCCGACAGGATCCGAAGCTGCTGGCTTGGGACACTGTATGTGAATGCGCAGAGCAGAAGAGGTGGGAGCCAGCTCAGAGAGATGGCTAGGAAAGGAACATAAGAAGGGGGGATCTGGCAGAGTGGACCCCAAACTACCTGAGAGCTGGCTGGACCAACAACCCGGAGCACACAGCACCCCGGCTGGGGATTGTAACTGGAAGAACTGTGAGTAAAAGTGTGAAGACTGCACTCCGCTGTGTCTTCAGATTTGTTTACTGCATCATCTGCCCTCCACTGCAACCATTACCAACATCTTTAACACCATAATTGCCCTGGGGCAGGGCTCTACCCGTGGAGAGCTGTATCAACTCTGCTGCATCACCAACAGCCCCAGCGGCCTCCTAAAGCAGCATCAGCTATCTCCTTATTGCCGAATACAGGTGGTGTCACAACTTTATTTCAACTAATTTCCCCATCTATATTTGACTGGATGCCTAGGGTCACGTACCGGGTCACTGCTGCTGTGACAAAACCCCTGAAGGACTAACTAAGGCCTGGACCGAGTCCCCTGGACCTACCGGGTGTTGCACATACCCCACATAACAAACAACTACCGTATATACTCGTGTGCTTTGTGCTTAAAATGCCCCCTCAGCTTATACACGAGTCAATTGTCCAGAAAGCCTGCAGGGGAGGGGGAGCGGCGGAGCAGCCGGTCACAGGAGGCAGGAGCCAGCGGCTGTAACTGTTCCTGCTGCTAAAGAGAAATGATTATTCATTCTTCTTATAGCAGCGCATATTGACAGCTGCTGGATTCCAGAAGACATCCTACTCACCCACCAGCGTGCCCTCGCAGCGTCTTCATGGTTCCGGTGTATTCACAGCATCTCCATGGTTCTGGCTTGCAGGAGCTCTTTCGGCACAATCAGGCTGGGTTCACACATGGTGTTTTTTTCACGTTTCCCCGGCGGTTTTTACCGTGCGATTTTGACGTGAAAACGCGAAAAATAAGCATCTCATGCATTCCTATGGGATTCCGCAATGCTGTGCCAATGCTACTAATGCTACGGTTTTTACCGCAGCTGAATTGCTTCGTGGTAAAAAACGCAGCATGCTCATTAATTTAGCGGAATCGCAGTGATCCCGCACCCATAGGAATGCATTGTTCTGCTTCGTTTTCGCATGTGGCTGTGCACACCATGCGAAAAGTAAGCAGAACATTTGCGGATGGTACCCACGGTCCGGAGGAGAGGAGACTGTCCTCCGGGCTTTGGGTACCATATCCCTGTAAATAATAGAATTTAAAATAAAAAATATTGTTATTCTCACCTTCCGACATCCCGCGCAGCCTTCCTGCCTCTCTCCACGCTCCTGGTCCCAGTAAGCCTTTGCGAGCGATGACGTCCGTTCTCGCGGGATCGCAACGTCTCGCGGTCATTCGCGTGATGTCATCGCGAATGACCGTGAGACGTTGCGATCCCGCGAGAACGGACGTCATCACGGTAATTGTCGCAAAGGATTACTGGGACTGGGAGCATGGAGAGAGGCAGGAAGGCTGCGCGGGGCGTCGGAAGGTGAGAATAACAATTTTTTTTTATTATTATTTTTTACATTCTATCTTTTACTATTGAGGCCGCATAGGCGGCCTCAATAGTAAAAAGTTGGTCACACTCATCAAACACTATGTTTGACGAGTGTGACCAACCTGTCAATCAGTTCTCCAAGCGATGCTACAGATTGCTTGGAAAACGCTAGCAATTCTGCAAGCTAATTACGCTTGCAAAATGCTAGTTTTTCCGCAGGAATTTAAAATGCGATTTTCCCGCGGAATGGAATTCCAGAACTCTCGCGGTAATTTCCGCGAGAGTTCCGCTACGTGTGAACCAAGCCTCACTTGGCACCGCTCATTAAGGTAATGAATATGTATGCTTCTCCACTCCTATAGGCGTGGAGCACATAATCATAACCTTAATGAGAGGCGCCACGTGATTGTGCCAGAAGAGCTGCTGGAAGCCTGAACCATGGAGATGCTGCAAGGATGCCGGTACCATAGAGATGCTTCAGAGCATGCTGGTGGGTGAGTTGGATAGGGGATAAGGAGCCATGCATACCAGGACAGGATGGGGGAGCCATGCATAGCAGGACAGGGACCGGGGAGCCATCCATAGCAGGACAGGGACCGGGGAGCCATGCATAGTAGGACAGGGACCGGGGACCCCTGCATAGCAGGACAAGGACTGGTGAGCCATGTATACAATGGAAGGGAGCAGAGAGCCATGCATACAGTGACAGGGACCGGGGAGCCATGCATACCAGGACAGTGATGGGGGAACCATGCATACCAAGACAGGGACGTGGGGAGTCATGCATACCAGGACAAGGATGTGGGGACAATTCATACCCGGCTTATACTCGAATCAATAAGCTTACCCAGTTTTCCGTGGCAAAATTAGGTGCCTCGGCTTATATTCGGGTTGGCTTATAGTCGCGTATATACGGTACATCCATCTAATATTTTGTATGATCTCCATTTTTAAGGACAGCACTAGTTTTGAGCATTCCGATACCGCAAGTATCGGGTATCGGCCGATACTTGCTGTATCGGAATTCCGATGCCGACTTCCGATATTTTTTCAATATCGGAAGTCGGCATCGGAATCGGAAGTTCAAAGTTGATTGACAGCCTGACGTCATCATGATGCGCGGTGTGTGCGCATCATGATGCGCTGTCATTTCGGGCCTTCCGGGGGTCTCTGCCGGCCTGCCGGGGGGCTGTGTGGACTGCCCGGGGTCTGTACCGGCCTGCCGGGGGGCTGTGCCGGCCTGCCGGTGGTCTGTGCACCCTGTGGGGGTCTGTACCGGCCTGCCGGGGGGCTGTGCCGGCCTGCCGGTGGTCTGTGCACCCTGTGGGGGTCTGTACCGGCCTGCCGGGGGGCTGTGCCGGCCTGCCGGGGGGCTGTGCTGATGTCCGGGGGTCTGTGCAAGCATCGTCCGATGGGACTACAAGTCCCATCTGGCGATGCCTGCTACCATGACAGTGATTGACACATTAGCCAATGATGGGACAGTAGTAGTCCCATCATCCGGCTAATGTGTTAAATGTTAAAAAAAAAAAAAAAAATACTACATACATACTACATGCATGCTACATACATACTACATGCTACATACATACTACATACATACCACATACATACTACATACATACTACATACATACCACATACATACCACATATATACCACATACATACTACATACATACTACATACATACTACATACATAACACATATATACTACATGCATGCTACATACATACTACATGCTACATATATACTACATACATACTACATACATACATACTACATATATACTACATGCATGCTACATACATACTACATGCTACATACATACTACATACAGTGGGGAAAAAAAGTATTTAGTCAGTCAGCAATAGTGCAAGTTCCACCACTTAAAAAGATGAGAGGCGTCTGTAATTTACATCATAGGTAGACCTCAACTATGGGAGACAAACTGAGAAAAAAAAATCCAGAAAATCACATTGTCTGGTTTTTTTTCATTTTATTTGCATATTATGGTGGAAAATAAGTATTTGGTCAGAAACAAAATGTCATCTCAATACTTTGTGATATATCCTTTGTTGGCAATGACAGAGGTCAAACGTTTTCTGTAAGTCTTCACAAGGTTGCCACACACTGTTGTTGGTATGTTGGCCCATTCCTCCATGCAGATCTCCTCTAGAGCAGTGATGTTTTTGGCTTTTCGCTTGGCAACACGGACTTTCAACACCCTCCAAAGGTTTTCTATAGGGTTGAGATCTGGAGACTGGCTAGGCCACTCCAGGACCTTGAAATGCTTCTTACGAAGCCACTCCTTCGTTGCCCTGGCGGTGTGCTTTGGATCATTGTCATGTTGAAAGACCCAGCCACGTTTCATCTTCAATGCCCTTGCTGATGGAAGGAGGTTTGCACTCAAAATCTCACGATACATGGCCCCATTCATTCTTTCATGTACCCGGATCAGTCGTCCTGGCCCCTTTGCAGAGAAACAGCCCCAAAGCATGATGTTTCCACCACCATGCTTTACAGTAGGTATGGTGTTTGATGGATGCAACTCAGTATTCTTTTTCCTCCAAACACGACAAGTTGTGTTTCTACCAAACAGTTCCAGTTTGGTTTCATCAGACCATAGGACATTCTCCCAAAACTCCTCTGGATCATCCAAATGCTCTCTAGCAAACTTCAGACGGGCCCGGACATGTACAGGCTTAAGCAGTGGGACAAGTCTGGCACTGCAGGATCTGAGTCCATGGTGGCGTAGTGTGTTACTTATGGTAGGCCTTATTACATTGGTCCCAGCTCTCTGCAGTTCATTCACTAGGTCCCCCCGCGTGGTTCTGGGATTTTTGCTCACCGTTCTTGTGATCATTCTGACCCCACGGGGTGGGATTTTGCGTGGAGCACCAGATCGAGGGAGATTATCAGTGGTCTTGTATGTCTTCCATTTTCTAATTATTGCTCCCACAGTTGATTTCTTCACTCCAAGCTGGTTGGCTATTGCAGATTCTGTCTTCCCAGCCTGGTGCAGGGCTACAATTTTGTTTCTGGTGTCCTTTGACAGCTCTTTGGTCTTCACCATAGTGGAGTTTGGAGTCAGACTGTTTGAGGGTGTGTACAGGTGTCTTTTTATACTGATAACAAGTTTAAACAGGTGCCATTACTACAGGTAATGAGTGGAGGAAAGAGGAGACTCTTAAAGAAGAAGTTACAGGTCTGTGAGAGCCAGAAATCTTGATTGCTTGTTTCTGACCAAATACTTATTTTCCACCATAATATGCAAATAAAATGAAAAAAAAACAGACAATGTGATTTTCTGGATTTTTTTTTCTCAGTTTGTCTCCCATAGTTGAGGTCTACCTATGATGTAAATTACAGACGCCTCTCATCTTTTTAAGTGGTGGAACTTGCACTATTGCTGACTGACTAAATACTTTTTTCCCCACTGTATATACTACATGCATACTACATACATACTACATGCATGCTACATACATACTACATGCTACATACATACCACATACATACTACATACATACTACATGCTACATACATACTACATACATACCACATACATACTACATACATACCACATACATACCACATATATACCACATACATACTACATACATACTACATACATACTACATACATAACACATATATACTACATGCATGCTACATACATACTACATGCTACATATATACTACATACATACTACATACATACATACTACATATATACTACATGCATGCTACATACATACTACATGCTACATACATACTACATATATACTACATGCATACTACATACATACTACATGCATGCTACATACATACTACATGCTACATACATACCACATACATACTACATACATACTACATACATACTACATGCATGCTACATACATACTACATATATACTACATGCATGCTACATACATACTACATGCTACATACATACCACATACATACTACATACATACTACATGCTACATACATACTACATATATACTACATGCATGCTACATACATACTACATACATACTACATACATACTACATGCTACATACATACCACATATATACTACATACATACTACATACAATACATTCATACAATACATACATAGACATACAGTACATATAACATAGAGTAACATACTTACCAATACTTGTCACATTGTTCCCCGAAGCCATTGTCTTTTACGGAATAAATATTAACATAACAAACCACAAAAATACTCACCCACGATCCGAAGCAGTCCACGAGTGTGTCCCACGACGATCTTGGGTAGAGAACTGCAGCATCAGCTGTTGCTGCCGTTCTCTACGGGCTGCAGGAATCCAATGACGGAAGGTAGGTATCCTTCTGCACTGTATTCCTCCGCCACTTAAAAAAAAAAAAGTCCCTAGTCTCACTTTATGCCATTGCTGTGTGGGAATTTCCCACGCAGCAATGGCATAAAGTGAAACTAGGGACTTTTTTTTTTTTAAGTGGCGGAGGAATACAGTGCGGAAGGATACCTACCTTCCGTCATTGGATTCCTGCAGCCCGTAGAGAACGGCAGCAACAGCTGATGCTGCAGTTCTCTACCCAAGATCGTCGTGGGACACACTCGTGGACTGCTTCGGATCGTGGGTGAGTATTTTTGTGGTTTGTTATGTTAATATTTATTCCGTAAAAGACAATGGCTTCGGGGAACAATGTGACAAGTATTGGTAAGTATGTTACTCTATGTTATATGTACTGTATGTCTATGTATGTATTGTATGAATGTATTGTATGTAGTATGTATGTAGTATATATGTGGTATGTATGTAGCATGTAGTATGTATGTAGTATGTATGTATTATGTATGTAGCATGCAGTATGTATGTAGCATGCATGTAGTATATATGTAGTATGTATGTAGCATGTAGTATGTATGTAGTATGTATGTGGTATGTATGTAGCATGTAGTATGTATGTAGCATGCATGTAGTATGTATGTAGTATGTATGTAGTATATATGTAGTATGTATGTAGCATGTAGTATGTATGTAGTATGTATGTAGCATATATGTAGTATGTATGTAGCATGTAGTATATATGTAGTATATATGTAGCATGTAGTATGTATGTAGTATGTATGTGGTATGTATGTAGCATGTAGTATGTATGTAGCATGCAGTATGTATGTAGTATATAGGTAGTATGTATGTAGCATGTAGTATATATGTAGTATGCATGTTGCATGCATGTAGTATATATGTAGTATGTATGTTGCATGTAGTATATATGTAGTATGTATGTTGCATGTAGTATATATGTAGTATGCATGTTGCATGCATGTAGTATATATGTAGTATGTATGTAGCATGTATGTAGCATGTAATTTTTTTTTTTTTTTTTACATTCAACACATTAGCCGGATGATGGGACTACTACTGTCCCATCATTGGCTAATGTGTCAATCACTGTCATGGTAGCAGGCATCGCCCGATGGGACTTGTAGTCCCATCGGACGATGCCTGTACAGACCCCCGAAGCCTGCACAGCCCCCCGGCAGGCCGGCACAGCCCCCCAGCAGGCCGGCACAGCCCCCCGGAGCCTGCACAGCCCCCCGGCAGGCCGGCACAGCCCCCCGGCAGGCCGGCACAGCCCACCGGAGCCTGCACAGCCCCCCGGCAGGCCGGCACAGACCACCGGAGCCTGCACAGACCCCCTGGCAGGCCGGCACAGCCCCCCGAAAGGCCCATACAGACCCCAGAGAGGCTGTACAAGGGAAAAACAGGATTTTTCTTATTCCGATACCGGAAGTCCCATAGACTTGAATGGGACTTCCGGTATCGGAATCGGCGATACCGATACTTTTTTTTAAGATCGGCCGATCCATTCCGATCCGATACTTTGAAGTATCGGACGGTATCGCTCAACTCTAGACAGCACTAATTCTTCCAGGCATAGCATGAACAAGTTGGTGATATATTGTGATGTCTATTTTTTTAATTCTTCACAGACAACCTCTTTTAGAGCCTGGATGCTGGATGCAGAGTAATGACAACTTGCTTCTTCAGAATTCCCCATAGATGTTTTGTTTTGTTTCAGATCAGGAGACAAACTTGGTCACTGAATCACTTTCACCCTGTTCTTCTTCAGAAATGCAACAGATGTTTCGCACACAGAGGACACAGAGTAATGGTAGCAACTTTTATTTCAATACAGGGCAGTACATCTGTAAATTCATGATATCATCAATGAAATATAGCACCCTGAAACCAGGAGCACTCATGCAGCAAGGACAGCATCAATTCTTCTAGATAGACTTGCACACAGTTTTTGAAATAGCTTGGCAAGGAGGCTGTTACAAACAATTTGAACAACTAACCACAGATCGTCTATGGATGTCGGATTGTGCAAATCCTTCTGTCTCTTTACGGCATCTCAGACAGTCTTGATGATGTTGAGATCAGGGTTTTATGGAGGGCATATCATCACTTCCAGGACTTACTTCTTATTCCACTTTATGCCGAATATAGATCTTAATGACATTGGCTGTGTTTTTACTGTTGTTGTCCTGCTGCAGAGTACATTTAGAGACAATCAGATATCTCCATGATGTTATTCCCTGATGGATAAGTATCTGCCTGAACTTTTCAGCATTAAGGACACCATTAATCTTAACAGAAGCCCTAACTCCACTTGCCATAATTCAGCCTCTAACTTGCAAAGACCTGCTACCATGCTTCAATGTTGCCTATAGATACTCATTTTTTACCATTCTCCAGCCCTTCAGCCAACAAACTGCCTATTACAGCCAAGTACTTTAAATTTTGACTCATTATTCATGAACATCTGCTGCCACTTTTCTGCACTCAGGTTCCTATGTTTTTTGCATGGTTGAGTTGCTTTACCTTACTTCTTTTATGCACCCATCTCAACTGCTAGGTCATCCTTTTTTCTTTTCCTCTAAGGATGCCACCCTTTGATGTACTATACATCTAGCTTTTCAGGTTGCCTGGGATATCTTGCTGACATAATGCCTTTACGCCTCATATCCAGTTCAACGTCATACAGGCCTGCCAGGTTGCTTACAGCCACGCATTACAGCAGCAGCAGTCACAATCCTTCACTCAACAGGCCAGAGGAAACTGCCAGCAGCAAATCTACTATCCAGCTCCCACATCACCGAACTATCTGCCACCACCACCGCCTCCAGTTCACCGAGCGACCATGCTGCCAACTCCTTCAACCCTGCAGCTGGCAGCATCCACCATGCTCCAGAGTACAGCACCCATGGTGCCAGCAGGATTAACGATGCTGCCCAGTCCACCACCCCTACCCAGTGCAGCACCCCTGCCCACTACAGCACCCCTGTCCAGTCCAGCACCCCTGCGCACTACAGCACCGATGCAGCCAGCAGTATCCACAATGCGGCCCAGTCCAGCACCATGCCAGATGACTACTACAGAGCCCAGCACTCCCACTCGGCCAAGGAAAGCGAGGTCCAAAAAAAAAAATCTTGGCATCAGGCCCAAAACCAGGAGGCAAAGAAAATCTGCCAATCTTGAACCCACCAACTCCACCCTCACCTACCAATTAGTCACTACCTTCCCTTGTGTCTCTGTTACTTCCAGTTTGTCTATCAATTCCCATGATTCCACTTTGTCATCAATCCCCAATGTCTCCACTGCCATCCCTGATCCAATCTTTCAATTGGTTGCCCCTGCCCCTGTAGATTATTCTTCTTTAACCCCTTCCTCATCAACTACCACCCAATCCTCACAGCCCCAAGGTCCTACCCATTTCACACTCACGTAAACCCCCAAGAAAAAAAAAATCAACCCAACCTTTACCCTTTTTTAATAAAAATGTTGAAAATAAAATTTGTAAAAGTGTTGAAAATAAAAGTTGTTGTATATCTTGTGTTTTTTTTTTCTTTATGTGCCGCCGTCGACACAAACAGACTTGTTTTTTTGAGGTAAAGTACAAGGCAAACACACTTTTTTTTGAGGGAAGGTAGTTTATATTTAAATCAGTAATCATTAGGGGTAAAATATTACATTACATGTACATGTTAACATCACAGGTACATTTAAACATAACAGGTATGTAATATTTGGCCTTACAGGTAGATTACAGGGACAAAACATAACAGGTACATTTAACTTAGTGGCTTAAATTATTTTGTCTTGCCATGCCACATATCCATTATTTGAAACAAAGTAAGCAGCAAACCTATCCCTCATCTGGGCAACTTCCACAGTGGTTCTCAGAGGGTGAAAGTGGTAATCATGCAATGTAACAGGTTCCTCAGGTTGTAAGCTTGGTCGCTCTTTTACTATTATGTAGTTGTGCAGAACAATATATGCTTTCACAATCTCATCAATAGTGTCAATTTTTAGGCTAATGGATGTGCACAAAATGCTCCATTTCGATACCAGCAAATGCACACTCCACGGTTCTTCGTGCCCTTGTCAGTCTGTAGTTGTAAATTTTTTTTGAGTGATTTAAGTTTCTACTAGAGTAAGGCATTGGCGGTCCATCAGTGTTGGGCAGAAGTCGTGGCGACGGAAAATTAAAATCATTCCCATACAGACGTTGGCCCATGTCTGAGTTTTTGAACATATGCAAGTCATGGCCTTGCCAATGTCCATGGCAGCAAATCTAAAATCGGCATCTGCAATAGCCATTAGAACTATGGAAAAGTATTTTTTTTATAATTGAAGTACTCTGTTCAACTTTTAGCTGGTTTCATAATCCTAATGTGTTTGCCGTCCACAGCCCCTACACAGTTAGGAAAATTGCAAATTTCCTGGAATTTTCAAGCATTTTCAATCCAGAGTTCACTTGTGGGTTGGGGGAGGAATTCTTGCCAACTAAAGCATGACAAGTGATTTAAGTTTCTACTAGAGTAAGGCATTGGTGGTCCATCAGTGTTGGGCAGAAGTCGTGGCGGCGGAAAATTAAAATCATTCCCATACAGACGTTGGCCCATGTCTGAGTTTTTGAACATATGCAAGTCATGGCCTTGCCAATGTCCACGGCAACAAATCTAAAATCGGCATCTGCAATAGCCATTAGAACTATGGAAAAGTATTTTTTTTTATAATTGAAGTACTCTGTTCAACTTTTAGCTGGTTTCATAATCCTAATGTGTTTGCCGTCCACAGCCCCTACACAGTTAGGAAAATTGCAAATTTCCTGGAATTTTCAAGCATTTTCAATCCAGAGTTCACTTGTGGGTTGGGGGAGGAATTCTTGCCAACTAAAGCATGACAAGTGTCTGCAATAATCCCAGAAAGGGTGGATACCCCAATCCAGAATTGGAACTGTAACAATGACAATGTCTCTCCAATAGCCAGGAATGTGTGGAAAAGAAAAGGAGAAACAAAAATCAGTACACTGCTTAGGGTTAAGGATAGTGTTAGGGATAGGGTTAGGGATAGGGTTGGGTTAGGGTTATTTGTGACAGGAATGTCTTTTTCAACACTACGTACCTCAGGGTGACCAAGAGATGTTCCTCAGCAGGAATTGCTCGACGGAGCTGTGTGTCCTGCCTGGTAATGGATCCTTGGACATGTAGTAGAAAGTCATGAAAGCTCTGTTGCGACATGCTAGTATAGTCAAAAAACTTCTCTGGGTTTTGCTGCAGCTCATTGTGCAAAGAGTGGTAGGCTCCACGGCTCTCTCGGAGATCAAGGATGGGGTGTTGCCAATAGTGATGACGACGTCTTCTCAGTCTTTCTCTTCTTCTGTGTTCTTGAAAAGCAAAAGCAAAGGCAGCAGCCAACTTCAATTGTAAATCCAGATCTTCTAGGAAGCTGTCCAGGTCAAGATCCATCCTGCAGCTAGATACAGCAGCAAAAGACGAGGATTTCCTCAGAGCAGTGTGTATATATAGAAATCCCATGAGACACACCTAATGTCAAGGAAAAGCTACTGGAAAAATTTGGAAATTTCTAATGCATGCACATAAAAAATGTAAACGCATGCAAAACGCATAACACGCATGTAAACGCTGCTTTTTTGCCATCATGTGTAAGATAGCTCATCCTCACTATGCTCTGCTCTATAGGCCTCAAGGACACAGCCCTCTCCTGGTTCTCCTCCTACCTCTCTGACCGCTCCTTCACTGTATCTTTTGCCGGATCCTCTTCCTCTCCTCGTCTTCCTACTATTGGGGTCCCGCAGGGCTCAGTCCTCTGCCCCCTCCTCTTCTCTCTATACACTGCCCTTATTGGACAAACAATCAGCAGATTTGGGTTCAAGTATCATCTCTATGCTGATGACACCCAAATATACACTTCCTCCCCTGATATCACCCCTACCCTAATTCAAAATACCAAGGATTGTCTGTCTGCTGTCTCTAACATCATGTCCTCCCTCTATCTGAAACTAAATCTCTCCAAAACTGAACTTCTTGTGTTTCTCTCCTCTACCTAACCTCACTCTACCTAACATTGAAATAACCCTTGAAGGTTCAACCATAACTCCCAAGCAGCATGTCCGCTGTCTTGGGGTCATATTCGACACCGAACTTTCCTTTACTCCCTATATCTGATCACTCACTCACTCTTGTCACCTGCATCTTAAAAACATCTCCAGAATCCGACCTTTTCTCACCTTTGAAACTGCTAAGACTCTTACTGTCGCTCTTTTTCATTCTCGTCTGGACTACTGCAACTCTCTTCTGATCGGTCTCCCTCTTACCAAACTTTCTCCTCCCCAATCCATCTTGAATGCGGCAGCCAGGGTCATATTTCTGTCCAGCCGCTTCACAAATGCCTCCATCTTATGCCAGTCATTACACTGGCTACCTATTCGCTACAGGGTTCAGTATAAACTCATCTCTCTCACCCACAAAGCTCTCCACAGTTCTGCACCGCCTTATATCTCCTCTCTCATCTCTGTCTATCACCCTACACGTGCCCTCCCGTCCACAAATGACCTAAGACTAACATCCCTCATAATCCGAACTTCGCACCTCCGTGTCCAAGACTTCTCTCATGCTGCGCCAGCTCTCTGGCATGCACTTCCCCAGACGATCAGGTTGATACCCTGACCTATTCAAGTGCGCTTTGAAAACCCATCTCTTCAAACAAGCCTACCACATCAACTACTCAGTAAACTAACTTTGCCCAGTTCCCTCCTTCCAAATATTATTCTGAATCTGCACCCTACTATTCATCTGTCTCTACCCTCCATGCACACGATAACTGCACTTGATACTTGACTATTGCACTTAAACAAACGGGCTGATGACTGTATCATGCAGCTTTATAAGAAAATCCCTATTTATTATAATTGCCAGACCTGAAATAACAAGCACTTTTCATCTACTGTATCCCCCCATTTCCTTGTAGATTGTCAGCTTGCGAGCAGGGACCTCACTCCTAATGTCACTGTTTAAATTGTCTTAGCTCGTATTGAATTTATTGTCTGTACATGTCCCCACTTAATTGTAAAGTTCTGCGGAATATTTTGGCGCTATATAAATAAAAATGATTATTATTATTATTATTATTATTATTAAGATGATGAGGATAAAAAATGCTGCATAAATATGCATTTGCATGCGTTTGAAAATGTGGATGATATGCTGCGGATTCAAACGCAAATGTGAACCTAGCCTTAGTGCATCTATCCCAACAGATGAGAGTTACAGTTTTCATGCAGAAGGTATGACTTTTTAGCTGTACTTCTTCCATGGTGATCACTTCTGCCAAGACAGTAAATGGGTCTAGCTAGATTCCAGTGAAGGCTGCCAATTCTGAGCTTTTGGCATTGTTGGATATTTTTGAATTTCAAAGGGAAGTAAACATGATAGGTCTTTCATATACTTCATTATGTTTCCTTGGCTGACCACTCCATCTATATTCCTCAAAGTTGCCCAATTTTTGTGCTTCCTCAAAAAAGCATGTATAGAACATCTTGAAACTTCAAACTGCTTTGAAATCTTTGCCTAGGAGCCACTGTGCTGATGCAGTACAACCTTGTATCTTGTTGCTGTGCTCAGATTTGCCATTTTGTTTGACTTGTGAGATGAATCAGTCTTCTACAACCTCAGCTTTGTAGCACAGTTTAGAACAAACAAACAAATATTGGGTTAGATTAGTTACACTTCCAAATCTCAATATTAACCTACAAACATAAGGAAGCTTATGCCAATTTTGTTTTTAAAAAATATTAATCTTTATTAAACAAATAATACACTCAGATTAAAATTAATTGGGAGACACAGAATACAAAGAGGAACTGCAAACACAGGGGTTAAGTATACCTTATATATTCATATATAGTAGTTTAGGCAATGGCCCTTAAAAGATATGCATTGATCTTTAGTGCTCTAATGAATGGACAGGTAAATGTAATAATACATAGGAGTCAGAAAAACATTTATTCATATAGCTGTATCTCATGTAAATTGGACAAAAAAAGGCTAAACTATCCCAGAAATCTTTCATGACAGTTGGTGCTTAGAAGAATCAAGGCACAGAGAAATCTAATCTCTCCAACAAATGACAACCTAGACTATATTAGTCCAGTGACTTATTCATACAAAATTGTTAGATTTCTCTGAAGTAATTCAAATTATTACAGACATAAAGTGCTGCATGCTTAACATAAAACAGTCCAAGTGGACAAAGTGCAAGCACATTAAGTCTGGGAACTAGCTATAAAAGTAGTTACTTAAATGCACATGAAGATTAAAGGAGAAATAGATGAGTTAGCCTACAGTTTTGTGTTACAGTTAGTACATATGAGATACAACCTCTTTACCCCCAAGGGTGGTTTGCACGTTAATGACAGGGCCAATTTTTACAATTCTGACCACTGTCCGTTTCTGAGTTTATAACTCTGGAACACTTCCATGGATATTGGTGATTCGGACATTGTTTTCTCGTGACATATTGTACTTCATGTTAGTGGTAAAATATCTTTGATATGACTTGCATTTATTTGTAAAAAAAAAATGGAAATTAAAGCAAAAATTTTGAAAATTTTGCAATTTTTCAACTTTGAATTTTCATGCCCTTAAATCACAGAGATACGGCACACAAAATACTTAATAAGTAACATTTTTCACATGTCTACTTTACATCAGCACAATTTTGGAACCATAATATTTTTTTGTTAGGAAGTTACAAGGGTTAAAAGTTAACCAGTGATTTCTCATTTTTACAAGACCATTTTTGAAACCACTTTGAGGGGTCTATATGATAGAAAATACTCAAACGTGACACCATTCTAAAAACTCTGCACCACTCAAGGTGCTCAAAACCACATTCAAGAAGTTTATTAACCCTTCAGGTGCTTCACAGGAATTTTTTGCATGTTTTTTAAAAAAAATGAACATTTAACTTTGAACTTTTTTTCACAAAAAAATTATTTCAGGTCCATTTTTTTATTTTCCCAAGGGTAACAGGAGAAATTGGGCCCCAAAAGTTATTGTGCAATTTGTCCTGAGTACGCTGATATCCCATATGTGAGGGTAAACCACTGTTTGGCGCATGGCACAGCTCGGAAGAGAAGGAGCACCGTTTCACTTTTTCAACTCGGAATTGGCTGCAATTGACATCAGATGCCATGTCACGTTTGGAGAGCCCCTGATGTGCCTGAACAGTGGAAACCCCCCAATTCTAACTCCAACCTTAACCCCAACACACCCCTAACCCTAATCCCAACCCTAACCCTAGCCCTAACCCTCACCCTAATGGGAAATAAATACATTTTTTTTAAATTGTATTATTTTTCCTTAATTAAGGGGGTGATAAAGGGGGGTTTGAATTACTATTTATAGTGGGTTTTTGTGTTTGGCAGCTGTCACATGCTAAAAGACGCTTTCTAATGCAAAAAATAGTTTTTGCATCACCACATTTTGAGAGCTATAATTTTTCCATGTGTGGAGTCATGTGAGGTCTTATATTTTGCAGGACGAGTTGACATTTTTATTGATACCACTTTCAGGTGCATGACATTTTCTGATCGCTTTTTATTACAATTTTTGGGAGGCAGAATGAACAAAAAACAGCATTTCATGAATTTCTTTGGGGAGGGGCGTTTATACCATTCTGCTTGTGTTAAAAATGATAAAGCAATTTTATTCTTCGGGTCAGTACAATTACAGCAATACATAATTTATATTTTTTATGTTTTGGCGCTTTTATACAATAAAAACAATTTTAGATAAAAAATAATTATTTTTGCATCACTTTATTCTGCGAGCTATAACTTTTTAATTTTTCGCTAATGATGCTTTATCATGGCTCGTTTTTTGTGGGACAAGATTATGTTTTCATTGGTACCATGTTTATTTATATCCGTCTTTTTGATTGAGTGTTATTGCACTTTTTGTTCGGCGGTATGATGATAAAGCATTGGTTTTTGCCTTTTTTTAATGGGTTTCATGGGTTCACTAAAGGGGTTAACTAGTGAGACAGTTTTATAGGGCAGGTCGTTATGGACTTGGCGATACTAAATACCTTATGTGTACTTTAATTGTTTTTTTTCTTTACATAAAGAAATATATTTATTGGGGAATATTTTTTTTTCTTTATTTAGGAATTTTTTAAAATGATTTTTACACATTTTTTTTTAACTTTTTTACATTGTCCCAGGGTGGGTCATTAGTTACTATGCAAAGTCAAATCGCTGATCTGACCCTTTGCACAGCACTGTGTCAGATCAGCGATCTGACAGGCAGTGTAGGAGGCTTCTCAGGTCCTGCTCTCAGCAGGCACTGAGAAGCCACTTCCCTGCAGGACCCAGAAGGACCCCATGGCCATCTTGGATCCATGTTCCTGTAGGGTGGAGGTGCTCAGAACAAAGCAATCACATTGCGTTGTTCAGAGGGTCTCAGGGAAGCACGCAGGGAGCCCCCTCCCTGCGTGATGTTTCCCTGTGCCACCGGAACACTGTGAATATATGAAATATGAAACCAGCCTTACACAGCAGATTTGCATTGGATATTCAGAAGCATAGCAGTATAATAATAATAGACATATTAATAATATTATAACTACACATGTAACTATATCTGAAACTGAACCTGTCAAAGACTGAACTCCTGGTGTTTCCTCCCTCTACTAATGTATCTATACCCCACATTGCTATTTCTGTGTGTGACTCCACTATTACTCCCCAGCAACAGGCCCGCTGTCTTGGGGTCATACTTGATTCCGAGCTTTCCTTTGCCCGCCACATTCGATCACTGGCTCGCTCTTGTCATCTGCACCTCAAAAACATTTCTAGAATTCGACCTTTTCTTACTTTTGACTCTGCAAAAACTCACTGTTTCTCTTATTCATTCTCATCTCGACTATTGTAACTCTCTTTTAATCGGTCTCCCTCTTACCAAACTCTCCCCTCTCCAATCTGTCTTGAATGCTGCAGCCAGGATCATATTCCTCACCAATCGTTACACCGATGCCTCTACCTTGTGCCAGTCATTACACTGGCTACCCATCCACTCCAGAATTCAGTATAAACTTATTACCCTCACCCACAAAGCCCTCCATGGCTCAGCACCACCCTACATCTCCTCCCTTGTTTCAGTATACCACCCTACCCGTGCCCTCCGTTTTGCTGATGTCCTGAGGTTAGCATCCTCAATAGTCAGAACCTCCCACTCCCGTCTCCAAGACTTTACACGTGCCGCGCCAATTCTTTGGACTGCACTTCCCAGGTCAATACGATTAGTCCCCAATCCCCACAATTTTAAGCGAGCCCTGAAAACACATTTTTTCAGACTGGCCTATCGCCTCAACACATTAACCTAATCTACCCCTGTGTGGCACAGCCAAACGTTTTACCATAACCAGATTTCCCGCATCATGTTCCCACATGCTTTATGCATCCATTAGCCCTCTGTGTCTGTACTGTCACACACTTAACATTATGGCTGGTCCATACAATCAGGGCAACTGTTACCACCCACCTTTCGTGTCTACCTCTTTCCTCATAGACTGTAAGCTTGCGAGCAGGGCCCGCTTTCCTCTTGGTATTTGTTATAATCTACTGTATGTGATTATTGTTATGCTGTAATGTCTATTGTTTGTACAAATCCCCTCTGAAATGTAAAGTGCTGCGGAATATGTCGGCGCTATAAAAATAAAATGTATTATTATTATATTATGTAAGCAGGTTCATGCAGAAAGGTAGTGGTTTTAATAAGAATACACTATGAGAAACTGTTACAGCTCTATCAGTGCCTGCTCTTCCTGCCTCTGCTTCTGTCACTGGGCAATGCCACGCTCTTGTTATGGGTGACAGGTGTAGTTCTGTATCCTCCTCTGGGAATTGTAGGTCTGTCCAGGATGGAAGATACAGAATTAACTTCTGTCAGTGTTGCTTCCAGCTGGGATTTGACAATCAAGTCAACTGGAACCTTGCCTTTTTTTAAATTTTTGTTTTCATCCCCATTTTGGTAAAATTTCTAGGATAAGTTCTGAATGTCCTAGTCTGGAGTGAGGTTCAAAAGAATATTGAAGTTGCTGAGATTCACCAAAAATGGAAGGCTGATAGAAAGCGTTCTATGGGTCATGTTTTTAAAGTAGGTGATAAGGTTTGGTTGTAATCCAAAAATATTAAACTTAAAGAACCATCGGCAAAGTTGGGTCCAAAGTTCATTGATCCCAATGAGATTCTGGAAGTGGCTTTTAGGTTGAAGCTTCCTCCATCCTTTTTCATCCCTAACTCCAAAGTCTTCCACAGATCCCTGTTAAAGGAGTTTGTCCATTCAGTTTTATTTCCCTCATTCCCGCTTCCTCCGGTTTTTGTCTATGGATAATTTAGAGTATGAGGTACAGAGAATTGTGAATTCTCAGAAGGTCCAAAATTCCCTCCACTGCCTCATCCATTGGAAGGGAATTGAGCAGGAGCAGAGATCCTTGGTTTCAGCCCAATCCACAAAGTCCGATAGTCAGGTCAGGGCTTTCCAGTTTAGATTTCCTGGGAAAACTGGGGGTGCAGTGGTCCCTGTAGAAGAGGGGGTACTCTCATGATTCTAACAATTATTGACTAACCTGGGTTGGAGTAGTAGTATTGCATAAACTAGGGGCAGCACTGACAGATAACTTAGGAATAGCCAGGGGGTCAATATACATTAAACATCAGTATAATCTTGGAATGAAGGAGCAGGTGAAAGGAAGCTTGACTAAAGGCTGGTAGCTCAATAAACTTGTAAGGAAGAAAGTGCAATGCCAGGTTTAAGTAGGGTTTTCAATCAGGGTGGAGCCAATCAGGCACTCAGGGTGAGGACAATCAGGAACTCAGGGTGGAAAAAAATCAGATACAACACAGGTACTAGTATCAGGGCTAGAAAGGAATGGTTGATCGATCTGAACAGCTCAGATGGAATAACTGCTGCCTGGTGCACAAGAGCTGCTGAGTTCAAGTCCTGACAATACCCCCTTCCTTCCTGGATTTCCTCTGGACATCTCAGGAGCTGGCTTCTCTTGATGTCTCTGATGAAATGCTCTTGTAAGCCTGAGTGCATTAACGTTGCCCTCCGTCTCCCATGACCTCACTCTACCACCTCTCTTTATACTTCATTAGTTTCCTTCTTTGAATCCTCCAACATGTATCAGCTATTTTTGGTTCATGTTTTTTAATATAAATTATTTTGTAATAAATATGTATTCGACTTTATATCTCCATGAGTGGTGTTTTTGATACTTTGTATCCTTATTTAGGTTGTATAATATCGTAACCCATCTGTTTACTTATTGAACAATGATGGGGAGGAAAACATTGACATATCTCTAGCCACTATAATTATGAATGTATCCTTTTCGGATATTTGTATGGTCTTCTTCACCATGGACTTTTTCTTGTAGATTCTTCCTTGAAAGAGGTTCACACTGAATGTTTTGAGCAAGGATACATGGAATACAGAATGAATTTTCAGGCTGTAAGGAAATTTTAAATGGAGAGAAACTGGGTTAATTTGTGCATAAATTTGAAAAGATCCTATGAATTTTTGAGTCAATTTAGAATACAGTACATTTGTTTTCAGCTTTTTTTTATAGTATACCAAACCTTTTCACCGACCTAAAGGGTAGGAGGGGCTTAGCGGTGTTCAGCTGCTGGTTCTTTCTAATCTTCTTGGGTCTTTTGTAACATCTCAGATAGTTCTTTTTCAGCTTTCAGCAACTCTGTAATTCTGTTTGTAACAGCAGGAACAGAAGTATTAAATGCAAGATTAGGAATAAATACTGGATGCAAACCACAGATAGCCAAAAATGGACTTTGTGATGTAAAACTCGGTTTGGAATTATTATAGGAAAATTCTGCTGTAGGTAAATAGTCTACCCAGCTATCCTGTAGGTAAGAAATAAAACAGTGCAGGTATTGTTTGAGAGTTTGGTTAGTTCCTTCAGGCTGGCCATTGGATTGCAGGTGGAAAGCAGTAGACAAATTGACAGTAACTCCTAAAACTGTATGGAAGCTTTTCCAAAATATTGATGTAAACTGATAACCTCTATCAGAAATTACATTGTCAGGAATTCCATGCAGCCTAAATATAATTTTGACTATTAATTCTGCGGTTTGTTCAGCGGTTGGAATCCCCATAGTTGTAATAAAATTGGCCATCTTTACTTTGCCGATCCACCTCAAAGATAACAGTAACTTCTTTAGATGGAGGTAGGTCCACGAGAAAATCCATTGAGATTGATCCCCAAGGCCTGGATGGAACTTGAAGAGGTTGAAGGAGTCAAAGAGGTGAGGATCGTGACGTCTTGATCCGTGCACATGTTAAACAGGAGGAAACATTTTCTCATATCCTTCCTACAATTAGGCCACCAAAAAAGAATGAAACAGTATTTCTTGCGTTTTCATGACTTCACAGTATCCTACAAGTTTAGGATCATGAACAAGTTTGAGGACTTCAAGTGGAGCAGATTCGGGGACATCTATTTGGTGGTTCTGCATCCAAAACACCTCCTTATAACAAAGATCAATGTCTTTAGAAAGATGGTTAAGAAAAAAGTCACTTTGGAATCCATTTTAATCTTCATTAAAAATTCTTTGGAGTCCAGTATTCCCCCAAAAATATGAAGCTGCATTTTGCTTCCATCTCGCTGTGACAACACGGCTCCTACCGCAGAGTCTGAGGCGTCTACTTCAACAACAAACAGCAGTTCAGGATTTGGATGGACTAGTAATAGTTCAGAAGGAAAAAGTGTCTTTAGTTTGTCGAAAGCCACTTGTGCATCTGGAGACCAGGAAAACATTTTGGTTTTCTCTGTTAGTGAAGTAATTGGTAGCTTTCAATGAATATTCTATAGAAATTTGCAAATCCTATAAAGTGCTGAAAGTCTTTTAAATTTCTTGGGATAGGCCAATCAACTATGACTAGTGTTGAGCATTCCGATACCGCAAGTATCGGGTATCGGCCGATACTTGCTGTATCGGAATTCCGATACCGACTTCCGATATTTTTTCAATATCGGAATTCGGCATCGGAATCGGAAGTTCAGTTGATTGACGGCCTGACGTCATCATGATGCGCGGTGTGTGCGCATCATGATGCGCCGTCATTTCGGGCCTTCCGGGGGTCTCTGCCGGCCTGCCGGGGGGCTGTGCCGGCCTGCCGGGGGGCTGTGTGGACTGCCCGGGGTCTGTACCGGCCTGCCGGGGGGCTGTGCCGGCCTGCCGGTGGTCTGTGCACCCTGTGGGGGTCTGTACCGGCCTGCCGGGGGGCTGTGCCGGCCTGCCGGGGGGCTGTGCTGATGTCCGGGGGTCTGTGCAAGCATCGTCCGATGGGACTACAAGTCCCATCGGGCGATGCCTGCTACCATGACAGTGATTGACACATTAGCCAATGATGGGACAGTAGTAGTCCCATCATCCGGCTAATGTGTTAAATGTTAAAAAAAAAAAAAAAAAAAAATACTACATACATACTACATGCATGCTACATACATACTACATGCATGCTACATACATACTACATATATACTACATACATGCTACATACATACTACATGCATGCTACATACATACTACATGCTACATACATACTACATGCATGCTACATACATACTACATATATACTACATACATGCTACATACATACTGCATGCTACATACATACTACATACATACTACATACATACTACATGCATGCTACATACATACTACATATATACTACATGCATGCTACATACATACTACATGCTACATACATACTACATACATGCTACATACATACTACATACATACTACATACATACTACATACATACTACATACATGCTACATACATACTACATGCATGCTACATGCATGCTACATACATACTACATGCTACATACATACCACATACATACTACATACATACTACATGCTACATACATACTACATATATACTACATGCATGCTACATACATACTACATGCTACATACATACCACATACATACTACATACATGCTACATATATACTACATGCATGCTACATACATACTACATATATACTACATGCATGCTACATACATACTACATGCTACATGCATGCTACATACATACTACATACATACTACATGCTACATACATACCACATATATACTACATACATACAATACATTCATACAATACATACATAGACATACAGTACATATAACATAGAGTAACATACTTACCAATACTTGTCACATTGTTCCCCGAAGCCATTGTCGTCTACGGAATAAATATTAACATAACAAACCACAAAAATACTCACCCACGATCCGAAGCAGTCCACGAGTGTGTCCCACGACGATCTTGGGTAGAGAACGGCAGCATCAGATGATGCTGCCGTTCTCTACGGGCTGCAGGAATCCAATGACGGAAGGTAGGTATCCTTCCGCACTGTATTCCTCCGCCACTTAAAAAAAAAAAAGTCCCTAGTCTCACTTTATGCCATTGCTGCGTGGGAATTTCCCACACAGCAATGGCATAAAGTGAGACTAGGGACTTTTTTTTTTTAAGTGGCGGAGGAATACAGTGCGGAAGGATACCTACCTTCCATCATTGGATTCCTGCAGCCCGTAGAGAACGGCAGCAACAGCTGATGCTGCAGTTCTCTACCCAAGATCGTCGTGGGACACACTCGTGGACTGCTTCGGATCGTGGGTGAGTATTTTTGTGGTTTGTTATGTTAATATTTATTCCGTAGACGACAATGGCTTCGGGGAACAATGTGACAAGTATTGGTAAGTATGTTACTCTATGTTATATGTACTGTATGTCTATGTATGTATTGTATGAATGTATTGTATGTAGTATATACACTCACTGGCCACTTTATTAGGTACACCATGCTAGTAACGGGTTGGACCCCCTTTTGCCTTCAGAACTGCCTCAATTCTTCGTGGCAGAGATTCAACAAGGTGCTGGAAGCATTCCTCAGAGATTTTGGACCATATTGACATGATGGCATCACACAGTTGGCGCAGATTTGTCGGCTGCACATCCCTGATGCGAATCTCCCATTCCACCACATCCCAAAGATGCTCTATTGGATTGAGATCTGGTGACTGAGGAGGCCATTTGAGTACAGTGAACTCATTGTCATGTTCAAGAAACCAATCTGAGATGATTCGAGCTTTATGACATGGCGCATTATCCTGCTGAAAGTAGCCATCAGATGTTGGGTACATTGTGGTCATAAAGGGATGGACATGGTCAGCAACAATACTCAGGTAGGCTGTGGCGTTGCAACGATGCTCAATTGGTACCAAGGGGCCCAAAGAGTGCCAAGAAAAAATTCCCCACACCATGACACCACCACCACCAGCCTGAACCGTTGATACAAGGCAGGATGGATCCATGCTTTCATGTTGTTTACGCCAAATTCTGACCCTACCATCCGAATGTCGCAGCAGAAATCGAGACTCATCAGACCAGGCAACGTTTTTCCAATCTTCTACTGTCCAATTTCGATGAGCTTGTGCAAATTGTAGCCTCAGTTTCCTGTTCTTAGCTGAGAGGAGTGGTACCCGGTGTGGTCTTCTGCTGCTGTAGCCCATCTGCCTCAAAGTTCGACGCACTGTGCGTTCAGAGATGCTCTTCTGCCTACCTTGGTTGTAACGGGTGGCAATTTGAGTCACTGTTGCCTTTCTATCAGCTCGAACCAGTCTGCCCATTCTCCTCTGACCTCTGGCATCAACAAGGCATTTCCGGCCACAGAACTGCCGCTCACTGGATTTTTTTTCTTTTTCGGACCATTCTCTGTAAACCCTAGAGATGGTTGTGCGTGAAAATCCCAGTAGATCAGCAGTTTCTGAAATACTCAGACCAGCCCTTCTGGCACCAACAATCATGCCACGTTCAAAGGCACTCAAATCACCTTTCTTCCCCATACTGATGCTCGGTTTGAACTGCAGGAGATTGTCTTGACCATGTCTACATGCCTAAATGCACTGAGTTGCCGCCATGTGATTGGCAGATTAGAAATTAAGTCTTAACACACAGTTGGACAGGTGTACCTAATAAAGTGGCCAGTGAGTGTATGTGGTATGTATGTAGCATGTAGTATGTATGTAGTATGTATGTAGCATGCATGTAGCATGCAGTATGTATGTAGCATGCATGTAGTATATATGTAGTATGTATGTAGCATGTATGTAGCATGTAGTATGTATGTAGCATGCATGTAGCATGCAGTATGTATGTAGCATGCATGTAGTATATATGTAGTATATATGTAGCATGTATGTGGTATGTATGTAGCATGTAGTATGTATGTAGCATGCATGTAGTATGTATGTAGCATGCATGTAGTATATATGTAGTATGTATGTAGCATGCATGTAGTATATATGTAGTATGTATGTGGTATGTATGTAGCATGTAGTATGTATGTAGCATGCATGTAGTATGTATGTAGCATGCATGTAGTATATATGTAGTATGTATGTAGCATGTAGTATGTAGCATGCATGTAGTATATATGTAGTATGTATGTAGCATGTAGTATGTATGTAGCATGCATGTAGTATATATGTAGTATGTATGTAGCATGTAGTATGTATGTAGCATGCATGTAGTATGTATGTAGCATGCATGTAGTATGTATATGGTATGTATGTAGCATGTAGTATGTATGTAGCATGCATGTAGTATATATGTGTTATGTATGTGGTATGTATGTAGCATGCATGTAGCATGCATGTAGTATATATGTAGTATGTATGTAGCATGTAGTATGTATGTAGTATGTATGTAGCATGCATGTAGCATGCAGTATGTATGTAGCATGCATGTAGTATATATGTAGTATGTATGTAGCATGTAGTATGTAGCATGCATGTAGTATACACTCACTGGCCACTTTATTAGGTACACCTGTCCAACTGTGTGTTAAGACTTCATTTCTAATCAGCCAATCACATGGCGGCAACTCAGTGCATTTAGGCATGTAGACATGGTCAAGACAATCTCCTGCAGTTCAAACCGAGCATCAGTATGGGGAAGAAAGGTGATTTGAGTGCCTTTGAACGTGGCATGATTGTTGGTGCCAGAAGGGCTGGTCTGAGAATTTCAGAAACTGCTGATCTACTGGGATTTTCACGCACAACCATCTCTAGGGTTTACAGAGAATGGTCCGAAAAAGAAAAAAAATCCAGGGAGCGGCAGTTCTGTGGCCGGAAATGCCATGTTGATGCCAGAGGTCAGAGGAGAATGGGCAGACTGGTTCGAGCTGATAGAAAGGCAACAGTGACTCAAATTGCCACCCGTTACAACCAAGGTGGCCAGAAGAGCATCTCTGAACGCACAGTGCGTCGAACTTTGAGGCAGATGGGCTACAGCAGCAGAAGACCACACTGGGTACCACTCCTCTCAGCTAAGAACAGGAAACTGAGGCTACAATTTGCACAAGCTCATCGAAATTGGACAGTAGAAGATTGGAAAAACGTTGCCTGGTCTGATGAGTCTCGATTTCTGCTGCGACATTCGGATGGTAGGGTCAGAATTTGGCGTAAACAACATGAAAGCATGGATCCATCCTGCCTTGTATCAACGGTTCAGGCTGGTGGTGGTGGTGTCATGGTGTGGGGAATTTTTTCTGGGCACTCTTTGGGCCCCTTGGTACCAATTGAGCATCGTTGCAACGCCACAGCCTACCTGAGTATTGTTGCTGACCATGTCCATCCCTTTATGACCACAATGTACCCAACATCTGATGGCTACTTTCAGCAGGATAATGCGCCATGTCCTAAAGCTCGAATCATCTCAGATTGGTTTCTTGAACATGACAATGAGTTTACTGTACTCAAATGGCCTCCTCAGTCACCAGATCTCAATCCAATAGAGCATCTTTGGGATGTGGTGGAACGGGAGATTCGCATCAGGGATGTGCAGCCGACAAATCTGCGCCAACTGTGTGATGCCATCATGTCAATATGGTCCAAAATCTCTGAGGAATACTTCCAGCACCTTGTTGAATCTCTGCCACGAAGAATTGAGGCAGTTCTGAAGGCAAAAGGGGGTCCAACCCCTTACTAGCATGGTGTACCTAATAAAGTGGCCAGTGAGTGTATATGTGTTATGTATGTAGCATGTAGCATGCATGTAGTATGTATGTAGTATGTATGTGGTATGTATGTAGCATGCAGTATGTATGTAGCATGCATGTAGTATATATGTAGTATGTATGTTGCATGTAGTATTTATGTAGTATGAATGTAGCATGTATGTAGTATGTATGTAGCATGTAATTTTTTTTTTTTTTTTTACATTTAACACATTAGCCGGATGATGGGACTACTACTGTCCCATCATTGGCTAATGTGTCAATCACTGTCATGGTAGCAGGCATCGCCCGATGGGATTTGTAGTCCCATCGGACGATGCCTGCACAGACCCCCGGAGCCTGCACAGCCCCCCGGCAGGCCGGCACAGCCCCCCGGCAGGCCGGCACAGCCCCCCGGAGCCTGCACAGCCCCCCGGCAGGCCGGCACAGCCCCCCGGCAGGCCGGCACAGCCCCCCGGAGCCTGCACAGACCACCGGCAGGCCGGCACAGACCACCGGAGCCTGCACAGACCCCCTGGCAGGCCGGCACAGCCCCCCGAAAGGCCCGTACAGACCCCAGAGAGGCTGTACAAGGGCAGGAAAGGGTTTTTCTTATTCCGATACCGGAAGTCCCATAGACTTGAATGGGACTTCCGGTATTGGAATCGGCGATACCGATACTTTTTTTAAAGATCGGCCGATACCATCCGATACGATACTTTGAAGTATCGGACGGTATCGCTCAACTCTAACTATGACTCATGCTCATACCTTTTGGGAAGATGATATATCCCAGAAATTGAATTCTGTTTTGTTTGAATTCACATTTTTCAAGTTTGATATAGAGATGGTTTTCCTGTAGACATTCCAGGACTAACTAGACATGTCAGCGATGCTCCTCCAAGGAATCTGAATATATAAAAATGTTATTGAGATAGACAACATTAAATCGATCCAAGAAATCTCAAAAAACACTGTTAATGAAGTGCTGAAAGGTGGCAGGGGCATTGCAAAGGCCAAAAGGCATAACCAGATATTCAAAATGTCTATATCTAATTCTAAAGGCAGTTTTCCACTCATCTCCTGGGTGGAGTTGTACTGTATGAGATTATAAGCCCCTCTTAGACTCTCAGTCTCTCCAGCAACTCAGGAATTATGGGGAGTAGATAGCGATTTTTAATGGTAATTTCCTTGTTTCTCTGTAATCAATAAATGGCTGCAGGGTTGAGCCCTTTTCTGCTAAAAGCAAGGATGCTTCAGATGGTGAAGAAGAATGTTGAATAAAGCCTTTCTCTAAATTTTTGCCTGGATATTCTTCTAGTACTTTCAATTCTTTCTCAGAAAGTGTAAATTCACCCAAATGGAATGGATGCTCCACATGACAGAGCATTGTATTTTATGTCTCTCAATTATGACTTGTATGGGAATCACAAAATGAGAAGATGGCGATTTCTCTTTTCCCTTTTCCTGCATAAGCCGATCTAGCTGTTTACAAAAGTCCAAATTGCTTGCAGTTTTGGCACTTGTAAAGGCTATAGTCTTTTTATTAGGACAATTAGGACAATCAATGGCAAAATGTCCAGACCCCCCCACAAAAGAGGCATACATTTTCTGTATGTGGCCTCTCCTTTTCTTCTGCAGAGGTGTTTTTGGATGACATCACTTTGCATAGATTCAGGTACTCTTTCCATTTCCTGTTGTTCTTTTTAATGAGGATTGAGTAAAGGAGTAGTTAGAGTAGGGCAGCCGATCAGGAAGTGGCAGCACATGTTCCCAGTGTGAAAAAGTGCTGCCGTCTATTCAACACGGGTGAGTCCGCATGTGCTCACTGAACCATGTGGAGTCACTGCGTTCAATACAGTCTATGGGTGAAATTTTTCTTGCAGAGACTAGCGTCTCCGCAAGAGAAATTAACATCCTGCAGTCTGGAAAGACGCACCACATGTCTGTCTCTGGGATGAGCCTTGGGCTTTTGTGGACGCATAGTGGTTTTCAATTTCTTGAAATCTCATCCACTATGATTTAGTGAATCCTGCTTTGAGCCGGGGGTTGGACCAAATGGCCCAGAAGGTCCCTTCCAACTCTACCATTCTATGATTCTATGCTGTAACATCTGGAATCTGTGGGTTGGATGCTGCACAAGTAAGCAGTGTTCTACCCGCAGCGTTTACTGATGGTCCGCACAAACCCTTAGTGTTGTTTCCAAAATCTCGCTGTCTTTCCTTTCTTCATTCAGGGAGTCTCTGATCAATTCGGATACAGAATTGAATTGAATAAAGTTCTCTAAATTATCAGGGGTCGCGACCCTTGCAAGTTCATCTTATATTACCTCTGATAATTCTATGAGAAATTGACTCCTCTGGGCAACTAAATTCCATGTGATGTCTGCCACCCAAGCGGAATTTGGATGTATATTCAGCTACAGAGTGCTGCCCTGGACGTAGGTTATGCAGTTTGGTTTAAGCTGTAGCAAATGATTTGAGTAATCAATCACTTGAACCATAGCTATGATGAAGGAAACTAAGTCATCAAGGAGGTCAGAATTCTTTTCCGCATAAGGTGATGCCCATGCCTCATCAGTCAGGAGAGTAATGATGAACAGAACCTTTTCCTTTCAGTGGTAAACAGAGAAGGTTGCATCTTAAAATAGATACAGCATTGATTAAGGAATCCATGGTAATGATAATGATCCCCACTGAACTTGCAAGCAGCGACATGCGTGCATTTGATTTCGGGCCTGAGATGCGCAAATCCATAAGTTGTCTCTGTAACGCAATAAGATATTTTTGATGACTCATCACTTTAGTTTTCAACTTAGAAAATTTTTCTTGATATGTGGCACCAAAATTCTGAAGTTCAGCAACTTGGTGGCTGCAACACATTCCATTTTGTGCACAAGATTATTCTGTTATAAACTGACCTGGGTTGGAGTAGTGGTACTGCCACCACTAGGGGCAATATCGACATGTTAAGGATGTGTATCCTTATTAAAGATATCCAAGAAGGATGCCTGCAGACAAAATGGATGTTTTACTGAATATATATAAGAATCAGAGAGACTGATTAATGTGTGTACGTGCTAAAATTCATACCTGTCAGCAGGTTATAGAACACTCAAGTGGACTCTGATATGATGGTGTGATCCACTGAGCTAATCAAGAAATATTTAGGATAAAAACAGGATAATAAAGATAGCAGACCATATTGATTGACTTTGAAGATTATGCTCTAGACAGATGTCAGCTTGACCTAATTGATTAACAATTAGAGTAATATAGGTAATGACGTATGGGCGACAGACGTCAGCAATGATTAGCAATTAGGTGATATGTGGCAAAGTCATTTATTTTTCCCTATTAAATGTTGTACATTTCAACCAATAAAGTGGAACTCATTTGAGAAACGACTCACTGTTTATGTCTTGTGATTTCTCCGGCAGTGAAATTCCTATATACAATTTGGCGGCAGACAGCTAAAATGAGAACACACACATTTTGTGTGCCCTAACACAGGTAGCGTAGTCAGAAATAGTCAAGGGGTTGGCACCCAGGAGCAGCAATGTAATTAAAGGATCATCAGATAGCGTAGTCAGGAATAGCCAGGGGGTCAATACACAGGAGCAGCATTGTAGTTAAAGGATCAGGAAGTAGTGTAGTCAGGAATAACCAGGGGTTGATACACATTAAACAGCAGTTTATTCTTGGAATAAAAAAGCAGGTAAAAGGAAGCTTGACTAAAGGCTGGTAGCTCAATAATCTCACAAGGAAGGAAGTGCAATGCAAGGTTTAAGCAGGGTGTTCAATCAGTGTGGAGCCAATCAGGAACTTCGGGTGGAAGAAATCAGAAACTCAGAGTGGAAACAATCAGAAACAACACAGGTACTAGTATATGGGTTATCAGGAAACTGTCCATCGAGCTGAATAGCTCAGAGGGAAGAGCTACCAACTGGTGCACAAGAACTGCTGGGTTCGAGTCCTGACACTAGTACTCACAGTTTGAGTGACAGCTCAGCCACCCTATAGGATCAAGGGTGTGATGTGCTATCACTATTGTGAATGACAACCTAACTGCACAATCTGACCAGGCCTGTGGGGTCCTCCGCTTGAATTACCACTTTGATGCATGCTGACCTTTGTTACCTGACCCTGAACCTTTCCTCTGACTATCTGTTTATCTTATCCCTTTGTCTTTGATGTAACCTCTGGGCTTTTGACCTTGGACTCCTTGACATACCTGTTTAACGGCTTGTCCGTAGTAAGAAGTGACTCAGCGTCACAACTTGCTATTGTGTTTTTTATGGCTAGCTATAATTCAAGTAGACATTTCTCATTTTGACATTGGCTAATTTTTGACTATCTTCTTTTACGATTTTGTCCCTACACCATCGTCCTTGTTCTGATCCAGTTTCCAGATCATTATCTTACCTCTGGTTCTTCCATTGGAAGCAATCCACTGGACTTCATGGCAAGATCAGATCATTGAACTGAGTTTAAAGGGTGAAGATCAAAGTTGCTCTGGAAACGACCAGATGGTGTGGCTTATGCCAAGTCTGTCCAAGGTATGCTTATTGAGCTTGTAACTTCTAACAGAAATAACAGTAGTAATATAGTGAAACCACATGTATATGTGGTTTTTGCTATGATTCAGGTCATTTGTGGCTTTTAATAGAAAAGCAGGTAAATTGCTGCCCAAATATACATACAGTACTGTGTGTACAGCTTTAAATTCTTAGCATAAATCACAAATATAGAGCTCCATCTTTACCAAATTGTTTTAATCAATTTGCTTCAATGTTCTGCTTCTATATTTCAGGTTCTAAATGTTTTAAAATATGTTTTTAATTTTGTTAATTTTTTTCATAATTTTCATTCTTACATAAAATTGATACTTTCTTAATAATAATTAGAAAATGCAAAACTATGTCAGTTATGTGTTTTCTTTTTAAACATGTGCAGACAAACACATTGCTTTAAAAGGTGAAATGTATGTGGAAATTCAGAGATATCATGTATATTGTATTGTGTATTTCTTTTAATTTAATAAACTCAGAAGACAAAACCAAAATAATTAGTTTAAAACAATATCCTTGAGAATAACATACAATTTCTTGACAAGTAAGACAAAGAAAAAGCAATAACACCAATAAAATAAAACCCTCCTTTCACATACAAACATCCCTATGGGGTTTGCCTGTCAGTGGTTTCAATAAGTGTGTCCACTCATGAAGAATGAACTAACAGCAAGTGTAATGTGTTTGCCTCTGGCAAAAAAAAGTAATAAAAAAAAATCGCAGCACATACCTCTTCGGAAATAAGAGAGAGATATTTCTACTATTTATTACCCATTATATTATTCCATTGTGCTACAGAAATCCAGCTACAAATTAGAACTAGAAAGACAACAATGCAAAATCCAGTGAGAAGCTCCTTAATAAAATGTATTTTTATTTTTTTATATTTGTGCATCTTGCATATATTAGTGGAACGTACAAAATATTTCTCTGAACTGCAGAGAAGCACAAATCAATATACTGCACCTGTTCTGTACTGGATCTCAGAAGGAGCCTGACAATATGTTGCAGGAGTTGTCCACTGCTTGGACAACCCCTTCTCATTCCTCATAGAATCATAGAATGTTAAGTTGGAAGGGACCTCCAGGATCATCATGTACAATCCCCTGCTCAATGCAGGATTCACTAAATCATCCCAGACAGATGTCTGTCTGGCCTCTGTTTGAAGACTTCCATTGAAGGAGAACTCACCACCTCTCATCGCAGTCTGTTCCACTCATTGATCACCCTTACTGTCAAAAAGTTTTTTCTCCAATATCTAATTTGTATCTTCTCCCTTTCAGTTTCATTCCACTGCTTTGCGCGCTTCCAAGTACAAAATGAGAATAAGGATGATCCCCCTACTCTGTGATTTCCCTTCAGATATTTGTGACCACTATTAAGTCTCTTCTTAGACTTCTTTCTTGCTATATAAACATTCTCAAATTCTTTAACCGTTCCTCATAGTACATAGCTTCCACTACGCTCACCATCTTAGTAGCTCTTCTCTGAGCTTGCTACAATTTTTCAACATCTTTTATAAAATGTGGTGCACAGAACTGGACTCATTAAAATAAAAATACCTATACTCACCTTTGGTGCGGAGGCTGGTAGAGGTGTCGGAACTCGCTCTCCTGGGGCTCATGTGAGGTTATTCTGTAAGGCGGCCAGGGTGGTAGTCGCTGTACTGTTCCCACACCCTGGAGCCACACAGATAGAATACAGTGTCTCTTCTGCTGCTTGTGCAGCTTGCGCAACACTACAGTTACATTCACTGTCAAAGTCCTTTCAGGTTCTGTCACGCTGGCTCCGCGTTCCCGAGCGCCACAAAACATCTCTGAGGCAAAGTTCTTTTCCAACAGTTTTACTTTACTAAACAGCAGGGCGTCCATCGCACGTGCAGCACAGGTTACGCAAAGGGACATCATCTGAGCTTTCCCTGCCTACCGGGCAGCCCCACTCTTCCTGCCTACTCGGTTTCTCTTCTTCCGGCAATCTCTGCCTTATATCTAGACAATCTCTGTCCCATCCGTGCCTTCAGTTCCAGCAGCTCCCTGCCATTACCTAGTCCGGTTCCAATAGGGAAAGGTGCCAGAATCACCATCTCAGCTACTCATGCCCCAGTCGTAGACCCCAGATCTTTCCTAGGACAGTCCTCCTTGAGCTGATGCCCCCTTCCTGTCATAGCAGCTCTATCTCCATGGCTAGCAGAATGTCTTCTTAACTGCTCCCTACACCTTGCCCTGGGCAAGGCTGCCCAGGCTCTGCTCCCTAAACAGAAATTGTCTGTCCTATATCCCTATGCTCTGCAATTCCCTACTCTAACTCCTCCCCACTGAACAACTCCCATGCTGCCTGTACCTTACTAACACTCCTATCTATTCTCTATCTGTTACACCCAGTCCCCGTTCTGGTGCTGCGCCCAGGTCTGTTGCTGTTACACCTGGTCCCCGTCCTGGCGCTGCGTCCAGGCCTGCCGCTGCTTTCCGTTCTGGGCATTCACCTCGAGCCTCTCAGGCTGCTGCTCAGCGTTCTGTCCTCCCTCCTGCCTCCTCCTCCTGGTGCCCTGTGAGGAGATCTGTAGCTAAGACTATTAGGGCTCTCTTGCCTTCTTAAAGGGGCGGCGTGCATTATTCAAAAAAATACAATTTACCAATGGCAGCTCACTGGCTGCGATTTCTGGCCTCTCCTCCATAGGGAGAGTGCCAGAACAACGAGTATCTATTTTTGCTACATCCGGTTCTCATGCTAACCTGTCTGCGCTGCATCTGCAGTCTCTGTGCATTGTCTAATGCTCTCTGTTTCCACAGCATATCAGTATCCTGTGTTACCTGGTTATATCAGCAACCATCTGGGACTAAGCCATCCCGTTCCGCCTACAGCCATCCGAGTCCAAGGACTGTGTGAAGGTCACTGGAACCGACTCCTTACCAACCAACCGGATCCAGGACACAGCGCATTACAGACTCTGCTGTAACTTTTGTTATCCCTTTTGGTCCCGCTGGGACAGCTGCGATGTGTTCGGGGTCTAACTGGAGGTAGCACCTGTGTCCTCCGGGTATTCCATTCTGGCCCTGCCTGAGGGGCTTTACTACAGGTGCCCGGGGCTCACTATTCACACCCCCTTCGGAGCCTCCTGGACCGTGGTCGCGAGGTTCCACTTAAAAAATAAAAACGAATGTGAACTTCACCATCTCTGTCTCCGCTTCCATTCGTTACACTATCTCTATGATGCCCCCACTATTCTAATCCTAATCTATCCCTAAGTCTATACACGGTACATGACAAACACATCACATTACATAACAAGTATAATAACATTAGTGAACCTTGAAATTCCGCACGTAATCATGTAAACAGTGTCCAGGGGAGAGGAGGCATGTGAGTGTCCCCGCCACCTCTTTACAGTTACGACATGTGAGCCATGTGCCCAATTAATGCTGGCATTACTGTCCCCATCATCGAATATTAACATTGCTGTGGCTTCTTGCTGACTTTCTTTTGATGTTCGATTGATCCAAAGGTGGGGACAGAGACTCCAACCCTGATTGGTCTCAGGGCTCATGTAAGACCTGAGGGAACGTGAGTACCGACAATGGTGCCAGCACTGGGGATGAGTATAAGTGTTTTTATTTTAACAGGGCATACATTCAGAGTGAGAAGGGGTTGTCCTAGTAGTGGAGAACTCATTTAACACTAACATAACAGCACAAGTATGGCATTACATAAATACTAAATTGTTGAGACCATGAGATCTTATGGTTATGCAGTAAACAGCCATAGGTACTCTCTATGCAGCCACATTGGCTTAATTCACACTAAATCCTTGTGCCTGGAGACTATGTGGATGAGTAAAGTAAAGATAATTGTTGGGGGGCCAAGTACCGATAATACCTTTAGTTTGTCTTTTTCTTGCCCATTGGTGGATAAGATGTAAACAAATAAAAGAATTTCTGATAAATACTGATAAATTTTGCAATCTCTTGACACCTTCAGTACTTAGTTAACGATTAGAAGCCATCATGGAGAGCCCCTTCATATAATCAAGTGACTGTGTTTATCTGTATTAAGTTATGGTATATAGACCATTTCAATGTTACAGTTTGTATTATGGTAAATGTAGATGTTGATATTACATTTAGATACGATATATTGCTTACAGTAAACAGATTCATTTAAGAAAATAGAGAAAAACAACAACGACCTTTCAACCTCTGTAGAATTAAACATAAGCATATTGAAAGCAGATGAATACAAGGGAGAATCATGGTACACGGTCCTTGTCTAAGTTAATTTCCTAAGCAATGCAAATTACTGTGGTGTAGTAGTCCAGCCATAGGGAGCGGTGCCCATTGTTTCAGAGCACCGTTACTGATGCTGCCCTTGGCTGAATAATCATCTCTGGAAATTATTTTTTTTTCAAGCAGCTTCCAGGAAGGCAGGATGGGCTACATTAGTATTCTAGTAAATTCAGAAGGTTTTCATTTTTGTGTGTATGCTGGGGCATCAAGGAAGTTTGAACAATTAAAAAAATAGAGCAGAAAAGAGTAATCAGTGACAGAACCATGAGAAACTCCAGAAGAAAGTATTTGTTTTAACTAAGAAAAACATGCTGTAAGGTAATTGTGATTTTCTCAATACAGAAATGCAGTAAGGTGAAAAAAATAAAAAGAAACAGCACAATGGCTGGCACTAATTTATGACATCACTGGGTTAATATTGAAATAGATAATCATCTATATGAGGTTTTATGTTCTCCCTTATGCTTAGATGTGATCTTTGGCAGGGAGTAGAGCATGACTGTGTCAGTGGTCACCTAACAGCTTTAAAGATGGTTTCCAGAGACAAGATTAGTGCAATTTATTACAATCACTAGATCACAAGGGTTGCCCTGGCCTTCACCCTTCAAGTGCCTGTACAGGAAATTGAACTTACACAAGGACCTCTGGGCTGGGGCCATGGAGTCAGCTGCTGACCGTTGGTGCAGGCTGGCAACAGTGATCAAATCGCTGCGTTAGAACCTGGCAGGCTGTATGGTACAAAATCAGCAAGCTATTGAACAGTCAGGTAACAGGGTGCGGTCAGACAACAAGGATATAACAAAACGAGAGGCAGAAGCTGGATCCACAGAACTGAACCAGAAAAGACGAAACTGTATCTGACAGCTATCAACAGCCAACTGGGAGTATTAGTAAGATATAGTGCCATTGTATTGTCCAAGGCAGGGAGCTGATTACTCCAGCTGGACATAACACACACCCATCCTGCCAGAGGATGGCACAACAGTGACCAACCAGTCCAGTCAAAGTGGCAGTCAGAGCCTGCTTATCTTACTGCTCCTGGTTCTGGCTAGCAGAATGAATACAGTGATGCTTAGTGCCAGAAGCAGACATTGCAGAAACAGGTCCTGGAGGAGACATGACAGTGCTTCCTCTTTCAAAAGGGCCTTCAGATCCTTGTAGCCAGGTTAATCTGGCAACAGCAGGTGAAACTTCCTGATCTGGTTGTTGACATTAATATTACTCACCAGTACCCCAGGATCAATCATCGGGGCTTTAACTCCTTCAGTACACCAGATATTGCAAGGACCCTTTCACCATGAGAGAATCCAGGATTCTCAGCACCTTATACTCCAAGTTGCCATTGAGTACAATGGAAGGAGCAGGATCACTGACATGGTGAACCAGTGAGCTATATAACTTGAGGAGGGACTTATAAAAACATTAGGTATTCTAACATACAGAGGAGGTTTGAGGCAGAAAGTTAAAGGGCTAATGACCTAAATAATTTGATATAAGTTAAAATAAATTTGAAACACAGCTTGGCAGAAGGAATATCAAGCTTGATATATTTCGTGGATAACCACGCCTTATTCCCAACTACAAAGCTTGTGCTCATTAGAACATTTCATATTAGCAGCTGAGGTCTGACTACTCTTCTTCAAGTTCCCTCTGTCTTCACAATGAAAAACCTTTAATATAACCAGATTAAAGTAGATTTTTTGACCTCAGAAGTATCCATCAAGGTGGTTGAAAAGGAACAAAAATAATAATGTGACCCAAGCTTGCAGAAAAGTATAGAAGCTTTAATTTATTCTTGATATTAATTATTAATAGCAAATTCTGCTAATCTCTGCTAATCAGAGATGTTAAAATCAGACTTATGATGAGAGATATAACACCAATGATATTGCTCTAGCATTGAATTAAAATGTTCTGTCTGGCCATTGGTCACTGTGTAGTAAGCAGACAAGAAAAAAACAATTCAATATTGATCTTTTTATGGAATGCCACCCAAAATTTGGAAATTAACTGGGTCCCCTGGTTGGGAACTATAGCTATGGCAAAAATTAAGAAACCATCACATCAAAACCCTGTCATGGGCAGCCCATTCTCCAGACCTGAACCCCATTGAAAACCTCTGGAATGTAATCAGGAGGATGATGGATAGTAACAAGCCATCAAACAAAGAAGAGCTGCGTACATTTTTGTGCCAGAAGCAGTGTGAAAGACTGGTGGCAAGCATGCCAAGACACATGGAAGCTGTTTTTAAAAATCATGGTTATTCCACAAAATATTGATTTCTGAACTCTTCCTGAGTTAAAACATTAGTATAGTTGTTTCTAAATGATTATGAAATTGTTTTCTTTGCATTATTTGAGGTCTGAAAGCACTGGGTTTTTTCAATTTTGACCAATTTTCTTTGTCAGAAAAAATACAAAATGTATTGCTTGGAAATTCGGAGACATGTTGTCAGAAGTTTATAGACTAAAAGAACAATTTACATTTTACTCAAAAATATACCTATAAAGAGCAAAATCAGACAAACTGAACATTTGAAAGTGGTCTCTTAATTTTTGCCAGAGCTGTATATTTTCTGTAACAACATGGACGATGTTTTCAATGATTAACTTAGTTAAGGTTTGAGAGTTAAGGCCCAGTTACACTGGCTGATATCTGTCAGATCCTAATAGTGCATGATAATTGTGTAATATGAGTGGCCTGAGTGACTGAACGATGTGTCCAAAAATGCTCATTCATCATGCATGAAATTGTTTAAGGTAGCAAAAAATATTCTCGTTCAACCTTTGAAAATTTGTGTAATATAAATGGAGATTGTTTGCTCATTCAACAATTTGACTGTCAAAAAGAAGTGGAAATTGAAATACTTAATAGGTATTTTTTCGTGTGAACACAGTGCACAAACTTTGATATTACAATTGCTATTCAGTCATTTAATTCACAATTATTGTTCGGTATAAACACTTATCTGATATTGTTTGATAGGCGTGAGTGACAGTCTCATTCATCTTTGAAATAATTATCTGCTCATGTAAATGAACCTTTAGGCAACTCAGACAGGGATAAAATGACAATGTTTAAGTTATAATCCACTTCCCTTTCGTGGATGTAAGGGACAATATTCAAGTGAATGCAGAGGTGTGTCAAAAAACTTCTTGTGAGCAAGTAAGACTTGAAGAAAGCCAGTGAAACGGGTTCTAGGTGGCTTAGCTTGAGTACAAATTTCACAAGCAAGCACATGTTCCCTATAATCCCTAACTTTGGATAGTATTGAAAATACCAAGGTAACCTGCAAGCACAGAATCTGGAACTTATGAGGAATACTTTTGTGAATTCGCTTTCTGGCCTACCTCTGGTTACTAGTGAAGGTAGTGGAGCTGGTTACATTGACAGAGGAGTCGCGAGTTCTCTTTCTGGGCTCCTTCTGGTGGTTACTGGAGGCAAAGGAGCTGATCTGATTAGCAGAGGCTTGCCACCTGATAATGAGGAGGAGGATTAGAGATCTGAGGTTTCTGACTGGATTTAAGACAGCCGACTCCCTCTATCCCTGCTGGTGATTTTTTCCTGCCTCCTGAGGTCTTAGTTTCCAGCTCAGTCCCTGCATGCTCAGCTAAGTGTTCTTTTGCTATTGTTCACATTTGATCTGGTTTTGTCTATTTCAGTTTTGTGTGGTCAGCCAGCTCCGGCTGGGGCTATGCTGAATTTCCATCCTTATGTTACTGCTTGTGCCAGTTTGTTTTTGTCCCTTATTAGATTGGCCTCTTTTTGCTCTGCTTTCAGAATATACCAGAGTGTTGATATAGTGGGGGGCGAAGTCGTGCGACTTCAGTATTTTTCTATCAGACGTGTTGGACATTTTTTGCAGGGTTTTTTGCGTGATTGCAGACAGTGTCTTTCCTTTCCTGTCCTGTCTAGTTAGTGTGGGCCCCATCGTTTGCTCAGTCTATTTTCCTACCTGCGTTTGATTTTTCATCTTGTCTCACCGAAAATATATATGTGTGGGGGCTATCTATTCCTTTGGGGTCTGCTCTGGGGCAGTTTAGATTTCCCCTTTCTTGCTTTAGGCTTATTTAGCTCTCTGGCTGTATCGAGGCATCTAGGATCATCGTAGGTACACTCCATGGCTACTGCTAGTTGTGTGGATAGGATCAGGGGTCTGCAATGCTTAGTTACCAACCTCTCTGGTTTTCTGTGGCTTAGCTTCATCTTGCTCTCCTCCTCAGTGACCCATTCATAACAGAATCACCAGCCTAAACCGCAGATTCTAGGGTACTCAAAAGCAGGAAAGAATTGTTAAAAAAAAAGTGTCAGAATTTTTTTAATATATTTTTTCCTCTTTTTCTCTGAGGCCGTAGGAGGATTTTTTTGTCTTTAATGGAGATTAAGCAATTGTTTGATCGTGTTGTGCTGCTCGCTGCTGAAGTGCAGGGAATTTCCGCCTATCTCGCTCAATCATCTGCTGTTGATCCAAAAATCCCTACTCCTGATGTGTTTTTTGGGGATCGGTCTAAATATTTGAATTTTAAGAATAATTTTAAACTATTTCTTACCTTGAAGCCTAACTCATTGGGGAGCTCTGTGCAGCAGGTTAAAATTGTAATCTCCATGCTGCGCAGCGATCCTCAGGATTCGGCTTTCTCTCTGACACTTGGAGATCCTATTCTGACTTATGTGGATGCATTTTTTCAAGCCTTGGGGTTGTTGTATGATGAACCTAATGTTATTGATCAAGCTGAGAAAACCTTATTGGCATTGAACCAGGGTCAGGATTCTGCAGAGTTATACTGTCAAAAATTCCAAAAGTGGGCGGTCCTTACTTAATGGAATGAAGATGCCCTAGCAGCTCTCTTTCAGAAGGGTTTGGCAGAAACCGTAAAAGATGTTATGGTGGGATTTCCTGTTCTTTCTGGTCTTGACGATTCTATGTCATTAGCTATTCAAGTTGATCGGCGTTTATGTGAACGTAAAACTACACAAGAGGCGTTGCCGCCTTTTGAACGAACGTCTGAACCCATGTAATGTGATAAGGTTTTGTCAAGGGCGCAACATCAGGACTTTAGAAGGTGTAATATGCTGTGTTTTTTCTGTGGAGATGCCTTTAATACTATTTCTGTCTGCCCCAAACGAGAAAAATGTTTTGCGCACACATTTGCCGTGGGCAGTGTACAGCCTAAGTTGTGGTTGTGGTTTTCCCATGATACCCCTGTGGATGCCTATCCCTTTGAGGGGTATTGATGCAAATCCTTTGGCGGAGAATAAACCCAAGTTTGGGACCCAGGTGATAATGCAGGTCGCCCCGGACCACCAAGAAAATTGTAAATTTTTGGTGTTGCACAATTTGCATGATACTATTGTTCTGGGTTTTCCCTGGTTGCAAACTCATAATCCTGTTTTGGACTGGAAATCTGTGTCTGTGGTGAGTTGGGGTTGTCAGTTTGTTCTTAGTGACACTCCTGTTTTCTCCACCTCTCCCCAGTCTCATGATATTCCTGATTATTTGGCTGACTTTTCTGATGTATTTAGTGAGAGTGAGCCTGCATCTTTGCCTCCTCATAGGAGTTATGACTGTGCAATTGAGTTAATGCCCGGGTGTAAATTTCCCAAGGGTCTGCTTTTCAACTTATCGGTGCCTGAACATGATGCTATGCGATCTTATATCAAGGAGTCGTTAGAGAAGGGTCATATTAGACCATCTTCACCTTCAGGTGCTGTTTTTTTTGTGGCCAAGAAAGATGGTTCATTAAGGCCTTGTATTGACTATCATTCCCTTAACAAAATCACGGTTAAATATCAGTACCCATTACCACTGATTTCTGATTTATTTTCCAGAGTTAAAAGTGCTTGTTGGTTTACCAAACTTGACCTCAGGGGGCGTATAATCTTATTCGCATCAAGCACGGGGATGAATGGAAGACGGCGTTTAATACTCCAGAGGGACATTTTGAGTACCTGGTGATGCCTTTTGGCTCACTAATGCCCATTCTGTCTTCCAATCTTTTATGAATGATATTTTCCGGGACTTTGTGGATAAGTTTTTGATTATTTATCTGGACAGTATTTTGATCTTTTCCAGTGATTGGGATTCTCATGTGGAACATGTCCGGACTGTGTTCCGGATTCTGAGGGAAAATTCCCTGTATGTTAAGGGATCAAAGTGCCTCTTTGGTGTACAGAGGATTTCATTTTTGGGATTCATTTTGTCCCCGTCGGTTATTGAAATGGCCTCGGCCAAGGTACAGGCCATTTATGATTGGGTTCAGCCCACTTCTTTGAAGGCTCTCCAGAAGTTTTTGTGTTTTGCTAATTTGTATCGTAAATTTATAAGTAATTTTTCTGGTATTGTCAAACCACTGACTGATCTGACCAAAAAGGGCGCTGATGTAGTGAATAGTTCTTCAGAGGCAGTCTCGGCATTTCAGGAGCTTAAGCGGAGATTCACTTCTGCTCCGGTTCTACTGCAACCTGATGTCTCACTTCCATTTCAGGTGGAGGTAGATGCTTCTGAGATTGGTGCAGGAGCCGTTTTGTCCCAAAAAGATCCGGTGACTTCTAATATGAATCCCTGTGCCTTCTTTTCTCGAAAATTCTCCCCATCTGAACGTAACTATGATGTAGGGAATCGGGAATTGTTGGCCATGAAATGTGTTATGATGAGTCACTGAAGGAGGAAAAAACAAAATACCAGCTAAGTTCAGAAAAACCAGAGAGGTTGGCAGCTATCGGATTGCAGACCCCTGAATCTATCCACAAAAACTAGCAGTAGCCGTGGGGGGTTCCTACGGTGCCCTAGACCCCTCAATCACAGCCGGAGAACTATATAGCCTAAAGACAGAAAGGGGAAAAACTAAACTGCCCCAGAGCAGACCCCAAAGCAAAAGGCAGCCCCCAACATATAATGACGGTGAAGCAAGATGAAAACACTAACACAGATAGAAAGATAGGTTGAGCAAATGATGGGGCCCAAGCTAACTACATAGGACAGGATAGGAAAGCTGCTGTCTGCCATCCGCAAAAACCCTATCAAAATGAGCCAACCGACTGATAGGAAAAACAGGCCCTGAAGTCGCTAGGCTTCAAAAGACTATATCAGCACTCAGGTATATTCTGAAGACAGAGCAAAATATCAACAGATCAGAGACAAAAATGGAGTTCAGCTCACCCCCAGCCGGGGATGGCAGAACTCCCAAAAAACAAGGCAAAACAAAAACAAAACTGAAGAGTACAAAGAAGAGCAGAAAACTTAGCTTTGAGATGCAGGAATCAGACTGGTCTCCAAGAATCCAGCAGGAAAATCACCAGCCAGGAAGAAGGGCGTCAGCAGCCTTATATCCAGTCCTCAATTCCAGCCACCCAGTCATCATCTAGCTGCCCATGTGTTTGGTAATCAGCCTCACTACCTTCCTTCACGAGAGAAGGGAGATCATCAGACCTCAATGGTGAAGGGAAAAATGAACTCACAACAGTA